>NC_083281.1:27009451-27609451 GCF_963506605.1 Zootoca vivipara | reverse complement strand
GACTGTGCCCCTGTGTCCGCTCTGCAGATGTATCTGGGTGTCGTTCACCAGCACAAACACCTTTGATGCGGCAGGTAATGGGCTGCTGGGCTGCTTCTCACTCTTCAGTTCAACTTTAAAAGTTGGTAAAGGCTTGGACACCCCACACAGTTCAGCCAAGACGTATGTGGAAGTGCCCTGAAAGCTATAACGCCACCCATCAAAAGTGACGTAGTGGGAAAACCCAGAAACCTGACAAATACCATCTGACAATGGATGGCACCCATACACCCCCTTCTGGGTACCGCAAAATTGTCCAGGTCTGCACAGGGACCCAACAGCAATGATGGCATAGGTAGGTCCATTACACTGATACATCTTTTGGCAGTTTTCTCCTTTCTGGAAGAATGTTTCCCCTTTCAGGTAATACTGTCCCTTGTAGAAGCAGCCACACTGCTCCAGAGGCACACACTTGATGCCACTCAGCACAAACCCTGCTTTGCACTGGCATCCTTCGACACATGCAGACCAGCTGCAGTTCTTGGGCATAGCTGGTTCGGCACAAGAGGCAGGGCAGGGAGAACCACAGAGTACATCATGGCTATTTGATGGGCAGGTAAAGCCTGGAGAGAAAAAATAATTGCATAGCATATTCATTTATTTCTAGCGAAGACTGAGCCTTTGCACACGCTCCCAGGCATCCAGTTCACCCCCACTGCTAGTTTGGGGATTGGACTATACACAGGAAAAGGGTAAAGGAAGGTAGAGGACCCCTGGAGGGTTAAGTCCAGTCAAAGGCGACTATGGGGTTGTGGCGCTCATCTCGCTTTCAGGCCAAGGGAGCTGGTGTTTGTCCACAGACAGCTTTCCGGGTCATGTGGCCAGCATGACTAAACCACTTCTGGCGCAATTGGATACCATGACGGAAACCAGGGCGCACAGAAACACTGTTTAGCTTCCCACCACAGTGGTACCTATTTATCTACTTGCACTGGCGTGCTTTCAAACTGCTAGGTTGGCAGGAGCTGGGACAGAGCAACCGGAGCTCACCCTGCCGTGGGGATTCAAACCGCCGACCTTCTGATCGGCAAGTCCAAGAGGCTCAGTGGTTTAGACCAGTGCTCTTCAACCTTGGTTCCCCAGATGTTTTTGGACTCAAATACCCATAATCCCCAGTCAGCTTAGCCAATGGTCAGGGAGGGTGGGAGTTGTAGTCCACCAACATCTGGGGACCCAAGGTTGAAGAACGCTGGTTTAGACCACAGCGCCACCACAATGTTAGCCACAACCCATGTCTATTCTGTATCCATCTGGTTGTTTATTTATGAACTGCAGGATTTTTTTGTATCCCCCCCCCCAAAAAAAACCCAGCTACGATCCGAGTTGAGAAAAAAGAATAACTTGATTGCATTTCAAGCTGGTGATGTGCACACAGCCAGATTTTTTTTATAAACTGGTGCAGAAAGAAGCAAAGCCCACCATGTATACCTGAAGGAGCATCTCCACCTCCATCATTCTGCCCAGACACTGAGGTACAGTTCCAAGGGCCTTCTGGTGGTTCCCTCCCTGCGAGAAGTGAGGTTACAGGGAACCAGGCAGAGGGTCTCCTCGGTAGTGGTGCCCACCCTGTGGAACATCCTCCCATCAGATGTCAAGGAAATAATTAAAAAAAACTATCTGACTTTTAGAAGACATTTGAAGGCAATCCTGTTTAGGGGAGTTTTTTTTAGGGGAGTCTGATGTTTTATTGTGCTTTTAATTCTGTTGGGAGCCGCCCAGAGTGGCTGGGGAAACCCAGCCAGATGGGTGGGGTATAAATATATTGTTGTTGTTGTTGTTGTTGTTGTTGTTGTTGTTGTTGTTATTATTATTATTATTGCTTCCTAGACTTCCTCTGAAGAGTTCTACCATACCTTCAACATCAGACTTAACTGGTACCATGCTTGCACAGCAGTTCAAAAGCAAAAGATATTTGCAACCTTATTTAAGGCTCAAGCCACCGTTAATCTGTGCTGAAGCAACATTCCTAGTTTATGCTCCCCTATGGAGCTGTCCATCTTGAACACATCCCAGTCACCAGGAGCAGAACACCTGGAGGGATGGCTAAGGGTAGGCAGATGAATATTGGGAGATTTAAAATCATTCCAACACCACACTAAATGGGAATATTTCAGGATGGAAGCAAGGGGAAACAACACTTTCTCTAGTCCAGAGATCTGCTGCTCATTCTATAGCAATAAAACACTTGCTCTAATTTTTTCCTCCATCTCTAACGCCTTCCATATCTCCCTCTCCCCATCACTCTCTGCATGCCCCAAATGGTGCTACAAGGCTTCTGTTCCAAGCGAACTGGGGACCTGAACCAGAATGTTCCTGGACAGAGGATACAACACTTTGGTGTAGGTCTCAGCTTGTAATGGCTGGATGGCACAGGAGATAATCGCCCACCTTGCTTGTAAAACCGTTTCCCATTATTGTTTTGTCTCTAGGAGGTCCTTTTGAGGACAAACACAATGAAGCCTGCAAGTTGCACTTTGCAATTAGAAAATTAAAAAGCCCTGTCTCAGAAAATGCATTTTCTAGGCCTTCTGCTTTCTGTGATACTCTGTAGGGGCTGAAATGTGAAAATTAAATAAAACTGTCTGACTGCCTTTTAGCTCAAAAGGCTTGTTTGGGTTGGGAAGACAAAAGGAAGTTCTATTCTCTGACATAGCCAAATGTTACAGAAATACTCAGTATTTTTTAGCTTTTCAGAAAGTGGCCAAGTCAGATTTCAGTGTCAAAGAACAAGATCAGGCCATGCTGTATACCGTGTTTCCCCTTTTTTAAGACGTAGTCAGAAAGTAAGCCATGGCAGCATTTTTTAGCATTAGTGAAATCTAAGACACCCCCCGAAAATAAGACATACCTCCATGCGAGACCGCCGAGCGCCCCAGCCAGCCAGAGGGGCCTGGAACCGGCTGCTGTTGCTGCAGCGAACGCATGGAGCGCCCTGCAGCGCCTGGCCTCTTCTTTTTTTCCCTTTTTTGGGGGGCTGCCCGAGGCCTGCCGCCCCGCCACCTGAACCGGCGGCTGCAGAGCGGAGCGCTCCGAAGCGCCGAGCGCTCGGAGCGCCCTGCAGCGCCTGGCTTCTTCTTTTGCGGGGGGGGGGGAGCTGCCCGAGACCTGCCGCCCCGCCGCAGTAACCGGCGGCTGCAGAGCGGAGCGCTCCGAAGCGCCGAGCGCTCGGAGCGCCCTGCAGCGCCTGGCTTCTTCTTTTGCGGGGGGGGGGGAAGAGCTGCCCGAGACCTGCCGCCCCGCCGCAGTAACCGGCGGCTGCAGAGCGGAGCGCTCCGAAGCGCCGAGCGCTCGGAGCGCCCTGCAGCGCCTGGCTTCTTCTTTTGCGGGGGGGGGGGGGGGAGAGAGAGCTGCCCGAGACCTGCCGCCCCGCCGCAGTAACCGGCGGCTGCAGAGCGGAGCGCTCCGAAGCGCCGAGCACTCGGAGCGCCCTGCAGCGCCTGGCTTCTTCTTTTGCGGGGGGGGGAGAGCTGCCCGAGACCTGCCGCCCCGCCGCAGTAACCGGCGGCTGCAGAGCGGAGCGCTCCGAAGCGCCGAGCGCTCGGAGCGCCCTGCAGCGCCTGGCTTCTTCTTTTGCGGGGGGGGGAAGAGCTGCCCGAGACCTGCCGCCCCGCCGCAGTAACCGGCGGCTGCAGAGCGGAGCGCTCCGAAGCGCCGAGCGCTCGGAGCGCCCTGCAGCGCCTGGCTTCTTCTTTTGCGGGGGAGAGCTGCCCGAGGCCTGCCCCCCGCTGCCGGAACCGGCGGTCTGCAGCGCCGAGTGCCTGGAGCGCCCAGCAGCGCTGGGCGGAGCGCCGAGCCAGCAGCCTGCCGTCTCGGTGCCGCGCCGAGCGCCCAGCAGCACCCCGAGCCAAGGAGGCCTTAAGGTACAAGACATCCCCTGAAAATAAGACACCGTGTGTTTTTTTGAGTAAAAAAAGTTATAAGACGGTGTCTTAAAAAAGGGGAAACACGGTATATGCACTCTGTGCTAAAATAATTAAAATTCTGTCCCCCCAAAATGTGACTATTATGACCTTGTACAGTGGAACCTCGGTTTATGAACACCTCGGTTTATGAATTTTCGGTTTATGAACGCCACGGACCCATCTGGAACGGATTAATTCATTTTCCATTACTTTCAATGGGAAAGTTTGCTTCAGTTTATGAACGCTTCAGTTTATGAACAGACTTCCGGAACCAATTACACCCATGCTTCAGTTTATGAACGCTTCAGTTTAAGTACTCTGCGGACCCATCTGGAACGGATTAATCCACTTTCCATTACTTTCAATGGGAAAGTTCGCTTCAGTTTATGAACACTTCAGTTTAAGTACCCCTGGAACAGATTAATCCACTTTCCATTACTTTCAATGGGAAAGTTCGCTTCAGTTTATGAACGCTTCAGTTTATGAACAGACTTCCAGAACCAATTGTGTTCATAAACCGAGGTACCACTGTAGATGGAACCAGCATACATATCCCCCCCTATTTTGCACAAATCATCCTGCATTTTAAATTTATTTTGCCCAATTTATTTATGGTTCAGCTAGTCATGGCAAAAGCCATACACATTTCTAAACACCATCCTTTGACCTCCTAGATCTGATACTTAGTAATTTCCTCTGTTGTGATTTCAGTAAGTATCACCCACAGGCTTTGAAAGCACCCCTTTCTCAGCCATGAGCTCTAGGAGCCTCATTTAAAGAACAACAATAAAAAAGAATAGGAAGCTGAGTCTATGTTGAATCCTGTGCCCAATGGAGCCCACACATTTCCTGCAACCCTGCAGAAAATAAGAGTCTTGTACCCTAAATATATTTTTCTGTACGGGAAAATTGCCTACCACATCCAGGGATCTCTCTCCACGGCTGAATGTTGATGCCTCGAGCTTGGCACTGCTGGGAATAACTCTGCAGCAACTCGCAGAGAGTCTTGTGGCTGTCTTTGCTTGCGCACATGTCCCTCACACAGTTTTCCATGTGGAGCCGAGCATCTTCTGGGCTGTTACAGTGTTTAAACGGCCCGTTCACATCGCTTATAATTCCACAGCGGGCCTTCGATTCGAACTTGGCTACTTCAGTCTCGTTGCACTTAGACAGAGCCCCAACTGCTCTGCAGTAGAACGGAGAGCTCTCATGCACCCAGCTGTTTCCAAACACGCGAGCATTCTTAACCAGAGTACCATTGGGGGTCCTGAAGTCATCGAGGCGGTTCCCGTTGAAATCTCCACCGAGGCCGCAAAGGGAGCCGGAATAAGTCTCGGGGAGAGAAACAGACACGTAGAAAACCCAGTCGTAGGAGAGAGAGAGGCCAAAATCAGTCTCAACGATGACAAAGCGGCCAGAGACGCTGCAATAGGCGTTGAGTTTCCCTGATGCGAGGGTGACAGGCAGGTTCATCAGGTACCCATTTACCTAGGACAAAAATGGGGATGCGAACATTCTGTGACATGTGTATGTCAGGTCAAGGGTTTAAGCTTGCCAGCAATGCATTTGTTATTTATTTATTTATTTATTAACAGCATTTCAAAAGGTTGCCACACAACAGGAATTCTCTGGGCAGTTCTCAATTTCTTTTAAAAAGGTACAATCAAACCATACAAATACAAATACCGCATTAAATTAGGTGGCAGGGAAACAGAGCCTTCCAGGTTAGCCTCATTGAATGAAGATGGTACCCTGGACAATCATCAATAGGCATTAAGTATGTATACAGTCATACCTTGGTTGTTGAACTCCTTGTTACTTAGATGTTTTGGCTCCCGAACACCGCAAACCTGGAAGCAAGTTTGCAAGCATTTTTTGGAAGCTGAACATCCAATGTGGCTTCTGCGGCTTCTGACTGAGTGCAGGAAGCTCTTGCAACCAATCGGAAGTTGCGCCTTGGTTTTCGAACCGTTCCAGGAGTCGAACGGACTCCCAGAACGGATTAAGTTCCACAACCAAGGTACGGCTGTATATTATGTAGAAGGCAGATAGAAATAAGTTCTTCTCCCTCTCTCATAACACTAGAATTTGTAGGCATCCAATGAATGTTGAAAGATTGGGTGCCGACCCAAACTGATAGCCATCACTATATCTTGTCAAAGCAAATCCCAAAGCTTTATCTATGTGCCTTGTGAAGAATACTTACTTTTTGTCTGTCTTGAATGTCCCAGGTTCTAGTATGATGAGCCCTTTGCATCCTACATTTGGGGCAGAAAGGGGCCCAGAGAAGCAAGAGATAACCTAGCAAAGCCATTTTTAGAAGACATCTGAAGGCAGCCCTGTTTAGGGAGGCTTTTAATGTTTAATAGATTATTGTATTGTATTTTTCTGTTGGAAGCTGCCCAGAATGGCTGGGGAAGCCCAGCCAGATGGGCGAGGTATAAATAATAAATTATTATTATTATTATTATTATTATTATTATTATTATTATTATTATTATTATACCACCTGTATTTTGTCTTCCTGTCCTGCTTCTATAATAATTTGCTCCCCATAGATATCGAGCTCCAACTGCTTCACTGTCGTCATCTCAAGGGAGGCCTTGTGCGTATTCAGCACTTTGATTGTGAAACCCGGAAGCTTTCCTGGGGGGCCACAGTAGGTAGTCAGGGTGTATTTGCAGGCACCTTGGAAACCATAAATGTGATTATCATATGTGATGTAGCGAGAATGGCTGTATATCCACATGGTGGCGTTTTTCATGGGGTAACAGCCCCGTTTCTCATCCACAACTCTGCATATTTCCAGAGGCCTGCAAGCATGTTCCTGGCATTCCATGTGGTGCGCAGGCCGCTTGCAGGAACACTTCTTGCTGCAAGTGTCCGTCAGGATCACTTCCTCTCCCAGCTGGTAATAGCGACCATCCAGCATGCAGCCACACATCCTCCGGGGCACACACACCCCGGAGTGAAGAACATAGCCTTCTCGGCAGAAGCAGCCTGCCACACAGGGCTTTGTGCAATGGGAGGGTGCATTGAGGTTGGCACAAGTGGCTGGGCAGGCAGGCCCACAGAAGTCGTAATACTGGTTGAATGGACAGGTAAAACCTGTGGGGGAGAAAAACATGAAATGCTTTGGAAGCGGTCAGGCTCAGACTTAGCATATCAAGGCAAAGTCCTGGTAAGGTCTTTGTTTTTTTGCATTTGTATCAGTCAAACATTTTGGTGCACAGATCATCATGGTTCCTACAGGAGGCAAAGGTAAATTATGTTCAAGAAGTTAGCCACAATACATCACCTTAATTTGCCTAATCTGGTGCCCTCCAGATGTTTGGGAATGCAGGTTCCACCAGCCCCAGTCAGCATGGCCAATAGTCCGGGATGATGGGAGCTGTAGTCCCAAATATATGGTGGGCTGATCTTGATTATGAGACTCTCAGCAGCTTTGACAGAGATATCAAGAATATTACAGAGGTGCCTCGCAAGACGAATGCCCTGTAAGACGAATTTTTCGCTTAACAAAGAGATTTTTCGAGCAGAGGTTGCCTTGCAAGATGAATTCGTTTTGTGAAAAAATCGTCTAGTGAATCGTGGTTTCCCATAGGAATGCATTGGAATTCAATTAATGCGTTCCTATGGGGGAAAGAATTCAGTGCATTTCTATGGGATTCGCTAGACGAATTTTTCGTTATACGAATTGACCTCTGGAACGAATTAAATTCATCTAGCGAGGCACCACTGCACATTGATATGCATACTGCATGCATGTCAGGTGCATATTATTGTTCTATAAACACACAGCTATTAGTAATGATTATTCTTCCCCTCTTTTCTATTTAGTGCACACACAGAATGGTTGAATCTCTGTGTAGGAGAGAACCTGCTTGGGGTCCTTATGACTCACAGCAGTAGCACCAGGAACAACTTAGAAACCATCTTGTATTGTCTACAGGAGGATAAACAATGGGGTGCCCTCCAGATGTGGGCTCTCCTTCCTTGGAGGTTTTTAAGCAGAGGTTGGATGGCCACCTGTCATGGATGCTTTAGCTGAGATTCCTGCACAGCAGAGAATTGGACTAGGTGACTCTTGGGGTCCCTTCCAACTCTATGTTTCTGTGTTGTTGGACTACAACTCCCATCACCACCAACCACTGGTGATGCTAGCTGGGGCTGATACTGGTAGGAGCTGGAGTCCAACAACATCTAGATCAGGCATCCTCAAACTTCGGCCCTCCAGATGTTTTGGACTACAATTCCCATCATCCCTGACCACTGGTGTCTGTTAGCTAGGGATCATGGGAGTTGTAGGCCAAAACATCTGGAGGGCCGCAGTTTGGGGATGCCTGATCTAGATGGAACCACATGCTGCTTAGTGACAGCTGTATGGTGACTGGCAGGAGTTTAGACTGAAATCTTTCCCAGCTGCAGCTGGAGAAACTGGGGCTTTCTGCATGTGGAACATATGCTCCACAATGACTGAGCCTTCCCCCAGCAAAAACCGATGGCAGACTTGAACCAGAGATTCTGGCAAGGTGTCCAGGCATCTTACTGGGGAAGCTCTCAGGCAGAAGTAGTTATTGGTCTAATGTGCGAGCACTTCAACATGAAAGCAAATACCCCTTTTTGCTTACTGCATCCAATCTCCCAACGCCAGTTTGTCACCTTCACACCAATAATGGTGCACATCTCGTCATAGGCTTCAATGGCTCCACATAGCATGCGGTTGGCCTGTCCATACTGGCAGAGGTCATAAACACAGGACTCATAATAAGGGTCGGGGCTTCTGTGCCAATGGCACTCGGAGAAAGGCCCAGGATCGCTGATTAGGATAGCACACTTCCGCTCAAACACATGTTGTTTGGGACATGGATGAAGAAGCCCAGTGTCGTTCTGACACCTAAAAGAATCATGGGAAGAGCAAGGCTGGATCCAGGCACATCCAAGAAGCGTTTCAGTCTAAAGCGTTGTAAATTTAAATAGGGAAAACAGGTAGGGGAAAACAGGACTCCATCTCGCCATCTGGTGGCACAATGTTATATCGCATATACAACGCATATAAATCGCTTTATCAAGAATCGCGCCAAGACTGAAGGAGAACTAGCTGTTTATTAATTGAAATATTTTGCACCACTCTGGTTAAAATGTTAACGGAAAGGTGGTTTATAATGTATGTTACACTGTATATCCATGTGAAACAATCAGGAAAACCAGTTAAACTAATATCACCATTTAAATGACAAATCACAATCATATCAGAAAGTTCTTCTGAACAAAAATGTGCTTGCCCTTGCTAAATATGATGGATACTCTGAAGATATTTGAAATTCACCCTCTTGCCAAATTCTGCCGTTTCACATTTTGAATAATCCACGATATCAAAACATCCTCTGGTGGCCATTGGGGCACGGAGGAACCACAGATGGGAGCTGGATGGGAGCTCACCAGAGGGTTTCTCGATCTTCTCTCATCTTAGGGGAAGACAATACATCAACAGCCTCTCTAGCGGCAATTGGAGGGGGGGGCTGCCTTGTGGGAGAACTGCTTATCTTCTGTCACCTTTGCTGATAAGGTTGGGCAGTTGTGCTTCCCTAAGAAAGGGTTTCATACAAGACTGGCTCCATGTTTTTTGCTGCCTGAGGCAAAAAAAAAAAAAAAGCTCCCCCACAATTCCATGCACAGAATCTCAATGGACTAGTGCAGGCATAGGCGACCTTGGCTCTCCAGATGTTTTGGAACTACAGCTCCCATGATCCCTGACCACTGGCCCTGTTAGCTAGGGATCATGGGAGTTGTAGTTCCAAAACATCTGGAGAGCCAAGGTTGCCTATGCCTGGACTAGTGGTTGAATCTTACTTAAACACGCAGCATCTGAGGCCAGCAGGCTATTTTACAAGGTGAGGAGCAGGCTGTATGAAAACACCATGGCATCTCCTGTCTAAGCTGGTTGATTCAACTCTGCCTTATGGCAGGACCAGCCCTGTTTGCATGGACTATAGGTCACAGGAGAACAGAGCAGGTTCCATTTTAGCTCTGGGAGGAAGAGAATACGCCTACCACTTGGGGCTGGTGTTTGATATCCAGGCATTCCCAAACTCTGCATCACTCAGATCTGTCTCTCCACCGAGCAGGACTTTATCATCAGTGGCATCACCGTTGAAATTTCCACATATTCCGCACAGCTGATGCTGGTACTCTGGGCCCACACGGATGAACAAACTGCTGGCCCCATTGAACTGGATCTCTAAGTTGGCTTTCGTTCTTACGACCACCATGTGCCTCAGTCTGAAGATCAGAGCAATGGATCCAACATGGGCTGGCAACTGGGTCCTTCTGCCGTTAACCTGTATATTAAAGGGGGGAGGGGAAGAAAAGCAGTTTCTGTAGTACTAGCTTTGTTTTTCCTGAAGGGTTGGCTGTGTTGCTAACAGTAAGGCGGGGGTGGGGGGCTTTTCAGTGCTCATTTCTTCTCTTTCCAAAATAGATTTTTATCTAGAACAATTGCAATGGCAGTAATAAAGAGTCCACTTGTGATATACCAGTGTTCAGTGCTCAGACGTCGTTCCGGTAATCTGACGTTTCGTCGCTAAAGAGATTAGTCATCGAGCTTTGTAGTAAATAATATATGTACAAGAAAAGACAGTATGTAAACGACTTAAAGCAGGGATATATCTGTTTCATTCTGTGCGTTTCCATCGGGAGGAGCATAGAAAGAGGACAGTGTCCTTCAGTTTGTTATACCTCCTGTTTAATAGATTTCCAAAATCTTTTTGGGAAAAAGAAGAAATGAGCACCGAACCACTGATATATTACAAGAGAACTCTTTATTTACTGTGTTTGCTATTGTTTAAGATAAAACCTATTTTGGGGGGGGGGAAACTAATTCTGCCATTTTTATGGATGCTTGTTGTTTGTTTACAGATAGTGGCCTTGTGTCAATATTATCTTGTGTCGATTGCAATAGTCATTGTTGTTGTTTAGTCATTTAGTCGTGTCCGACTCTTCGTGACCCCATGGATTGTATCACCACCCTGTTCATTGTTTTATTGCCTGGTAACCAGTCATGTTCAACAGAGGGTAGCTCAGTAGGCACTGCCACACCAACCTCAGCCACCACCACCCCAGCTGCCTACCTTAATTACAACAAGACAATGCCAGCCAACCACCTCTGCTTTAGTCTGTTTTGCTCCGGCTGCACAGCAGGAATCAGGGTGGGGGCCAAACTAGCATTAGTTGTTTCCTCCTATCATTGGTTCTAACTCTGCCTACCATTGTCCGGCCCCCTACCAGTTGCAATGGACCCCAGCCCCCACTGGCCACACACCCTCCAGTTCCAAATCCAACATCAGGTCCATCCATGGCCCTGCCGACTAAATCAACACAAGCTTGCAAGCCTGATAACAATGAGCATCCCGCCTCAACTCACATGGGCAGCTTTGCCTCGCTCTAGGATGATGTGGAAACTCGAGTGGCTGGTGAGGAGCCAGATTTCTACTCGGTAAACAAAGGATATGGTGGGTTTCCAGAAATGCCTGTTGGCAGCCATAACCCGGAAGGAGAAATCCAGGGAAGAGTTGCAAGTGTAAGAGACCTCATAGTCACAGCTGCCCTGGAAGTGCACCACCGCACCGTCAAAGGTGAAGTAGTGAGGGTCCCCCGTCACAACGCAGGTGGTCAGGAAACTCCGGCAGCCCCACTGTCCGTCCCTCAGGGCGCACTGCTGGTCCTGGTTGCATTTAGCTGCGAAACAACGGAAATTGCCCTGGGGGTCACAGATGCATTTTTTAGCACAGCCGGGCAGCCAGATATGGCCTCTAACCTGCATGAGGAAGACAAAGGGAAATGGCCATCATATAGTACTATAACTCCTCCAATATACCCACAGCTGCCCCAAGACATTTTCCTGCCTTAGGCAAAGGCGGCAGGGTAATAACGTGGGTAATATTAGGAAGCAGCCTTAAAGCAGAAGAGACTTCTTTAGCAGTCCTCTAGGATCTCAAGCCCAGGTGTTTCTCACATCCTGCTGCCTGGTCCCTTCCATACAGAAAGCAAGGGCTCCGCTCCTGATCTATAACACCTCCCAAATTACGCATTATTCGGGAAGC
The DNA here is from genome assembly GCF_963506605.1 of Zootoca vivipara. Classification (NCBI taxonomy): domain Eukaryota; kingdom Metazoa; phylum Chordata; class Lepidosauria; order Squamata; family Lacertidae; genus Zootoca; species Zootoca vivipara. Next base: position 27,597,408 of record NC_083281.1, on the reverse strand, counting down.
TTTTAATGTTTCATGTTTTGCTGTGTTCCTTTATATTTTGTTGGAGGCAGCTGCCCAGAATGGCTGGGGCGAATCAGTCAGATGAGTGGAGTGCAACAGACAAACAAACATTATGTTATAAGAATTTTAAGGTCTCAAATATAGAATAAATATTCATAAATGCACATATCTAAATATATGAACCATGTGTCTGAAATAGTATGGGAGAGCAATCCTGGAGCCATTTTGGCTCTCCCAATGACTTCAAATATTCCTCTGCAGTAAAGGAGGCAAATGGGGAAAGCCTTCCCACTGTCTTTTCACTTGCAAATCCCATGTTAAGGGCATATTTGTGTATGAATAGGGTGAACCTGTGACCTGGGTTCAGGAACTAAAGCAGGCATCCCCAAACTGCGGCCCTCCAGATGTTTTGGCCTACAACTCCCATGATCCCTAGCTAACAGGACCAGTGGTTGGGGAAGATGGGAATTGTAGTCCAAAACATCTGGAGGGCCGAAGTTTGGGGATGCCTGAACTAAAGTATTAACCACCATAAAAGAATGGCCAGGCTGTCCAGGTAATGCAATCAGTGACCATTACCAGGTATCCTGGCAGACAGGATTTCTGCTGTAGACCACCTCCTTCTGTGAGGTATGTAGGATGTTTTGGGGAGGTGGTCTTGGGCTACAGGGTGGGCAATTTCAAAAGCCTATAAAAGGGTTTGTGCACCATTGTTCAGGGTTCTCCTCCCTCCTGTGTGTGGTGAGTGGGGACCCTGTTGCAACAGTTCTTTGAATAAAGATCAGGCTTACTAGCCGCTTTGCTTCTCAATATACTCTGGTTGGCCTCTGTTATTTTCTATTACCGACAGGGAACCCACTTAAGGACTCTATACGGGCTCTGGAATACCTCCATAAGGGAAAGGGAGCAGTTTTTCTTATAACAATTATTATTATTATTATTATTACAACATTGGCTTTGACTGGAGTGGACAACCAGCTCACTTTGTAGTGGCGCCCATCATGCCTGCAGCCACACTGCTCAGGCAGGACGCACTCATTGCCATTCCAATAGTAACCGTCGTCACAGAAGCACCCTTCGGAGCAAGCAGAGGCAGAGACGTTCTGGAGCCAGGTCCCGAAACACAACTGATGCGAAGGACTGCCACAGAGCTTGTAGTGACTGTGTTGTGGGCACTGGAGATCTAGGGGTAAGGAAGAAGAAAATAATTTTCTGGCAAGTTTTGGATTTTTCTTTTTCGACCTCCTCCTGAACCGTTACAGAGGATTTCAGTCCTCCCCTACAGAGTACTTGGCAAAATGGTTTCTGCACTCCTGGCGTTAATGTTGGTTGCAGCTGTGGATCAGTTGCCAGTACGTTTCCGAGCACAATTCAAAGTATTGGTGCTGACCTTTAAAGCCCTAAACGAGCTCGGTCCTATATACCTGAAGGAGCGTCTCCACCCCCATCATTTAGCCCGGACACTTAGATCCAGCGCCGAGGGCCTTCTGGCAGTTCCCTCACTGCGAGAAGCAAAGCTACAGGGAACCAGGCAGAGGGACTTCTCGGTAGTGGCGCCTGCCCTGTGGAACGCCCTCCCATCAGAGGTCAAGGAGATAAACAACTACCTGACATTTAGAAAACACCTAAAGGCAGCCCTGTTTAGGGAAGTTTTTAATCTGTGATATTTTAATGTATTTTAATCTTTGTTGGAAGCTGCCCAGAGTGGTGGGGGAAACGCAGCCAGATGGGCGGGGTATAAATAATAATAAATAATAAATAATAATAATAATCAATTAATATAGAAGAATGTTGTGTGGATAAGCCCACTGCTAATGTACTATTTGTGCATCGGTAACATTTTGCAACACAACAGCAGCAACTACCACCTGCCTGGAGTAGCTCAGAGTTTCAACATTAAATAAACCAAATTTTAACACAAGACAGTTTTCAGAGATAAGGTGTTGGAGAATTTCAACTCCCTCTCCAAGGATATGAGTCCCCATCACACACACACTTTGTCACCCATTCTTTTAATGGAAAGTGTGCGTTAAGATGCACATAGTAGTGAAAATAACATATAAAGTGCACTATATGAGTTGCTTTGCAAAAATGGGTCTATTGGGTAAAATACAGCACAAAAATGTGTATATTGTGGGGAAGTGTGCAATTACATTTTTGCAGGTTTTCATGAGCATTTTTTTCACAAACCATTGCAAAAATGTGGAGAACTGAACTGAAGACTGGGGAAAATGAGGAACGATGAGAAACCAACACCGACAGATTTCTCCGCTTCAAGTGTAACACAGCTCCAAGATACGTACTGCAGAAAGTATCGTTCCTCCAAGCTGAGATTCTCAGGTTTTCTCTCTGGCAGGCTGTGGCGTACTTCTGAATGGACTGGCACAGGACTCTTCTTTCCCCTGGGGAGGCACAGAGGTCAAATATACAATCAGACAGATAGGGCTCAGGGCTAATTTCAGACTGACAAGCAGCAAAGGGCCCAGTGGGGTTCTGGATGATCCAACATTCGCATTTTGCCTGGAGGATCTGCTTCTGCTCCAGGCACTGAGGGTAGGGGTCAGCAGAGCCACCGTCACAGCCCGGCACAGTCTCAGATTTCCAACCCGCCGCGAAGTAGGAGACATTCTTCCCCAAGGAGCCGTCTTGCATCATAAAGTCATCCGCGGCAGCTCCATTGAAGTTGCCACAAAGCCCGCGGGTACGGCCCGTGTATTCGGCAGGGATGGTGACAAAAAGGCTGTGGGCCAGGTCAAAGCTCACTGCCAGGCCAAACTTCGCTCTCAGTGTTGTGTACACTCCATGCTGATAAATGACAGCTTCTCCTTGATTAACACTGGCTGGAAGGTTTGCAGTTATCCCATCAATCTGATTGAAGGAAGCAAAAAGTCAGAGACTGGTTAATCTGAAGGGTTACCTTCTCTTCCGCAACAAGGCTTCTGGGTGGTAAAGTTACTTTGGCCCTTAAGAAACCACTCCTGTTCTCCTTACTTCACAACAAAGTCCAGGAGTTGAGTGTAGAGTTTTCAATGTGCAAATTTGATGCAAATTGGTGCCCCCACTTTTAGTGATGCATTTCATGTGGTGCTTAAGCGGCCACGCTAAGGACAACTCCAAAATCACAATTGTCCGGGAATCTTTACTAATCTGGCCTTGGTGAGATTGGGTAGCTTACCTGGACATCAAGAGACTCATTGATGTGACTTTGCCTTGACTAGGCTTGGTTCCAGGGTCTCTTGTTGACTAGTTTCCTGTTTCATTGAGGTCTCTCCTTGACTTCTGCATGAGTCTCATACCTGCTTTGCTCTGACTCTGCATCTTAGCTCCTGTTGCAAAATAATCCTTGCCTAACTATGAGCCAACCTGATTGCTCCCTCAGTACATTCTTCCCCAACCTGGAGCCCTCCAGCTTCCCCCCCCCCCTTTTTTTTGAGTACAGCTCCCTTCAGCCCCAGCCAGGATGGCCGATGGCTAGAAATGATAGAATTTGCAGCCCAAGATATCTAGAGGGCACCAGGTTGGGCAAGCCTGCCTTAAATGTTCACATGATAACAGAAATCGCTAGTTTAAAGGTGAGTGAAAGTCCAGAGGTAGTATTATTATCAATTTATGATACAATGGAAGGTTCGCAGGCTATGAAGGACTTGCTTACAAATTTATTGACAACTGCACGAATTATTATAGCTAGGAAGTGAAAGGGCAAGCAGAATATAAAGTGGAAGAATAGTGTAGGATAAAGCTATTAACGATAAATTAACATGTGCCATTAAGGTAAGATGGGGAATATGCAGGAGAAATGATTTTGAGGAGATATGGGGGGTGTTTGTAGAATTTGTACTGTTAAAACAGAATGGGGTCAAACCAGGCATCCCCAAACTGCGGCCCTCCAGATGTTTCGGCCTACAACTCCCATGATCCCTAGCTAACAGGACCAGTGCTCGGGGAAGATGGGAATTGTAGTCCAAAACATCTGGAGGGCCAAAGTTTGGAGGTGCCTGGGTCAAACCATCGCAAGAGGTGTTGAAATTTTGGGAGTTTGGATAGTTACAATGGAATGATCTCAGTGGTGGGGTGCACATTTTTATTCTTTTTTATTTGTGATTATTACTTTGTCAAAATAAAATAAAATAAATTCATATGCCCCTGGCTATGTCAGTTCTCTTCTGGCGTTGCCCTGCTTCTTCTTCATCCTTAAAACCCCTCCCCACGCCCCGTTTCTCTGAATTTTGTACCTGCATCTCATCTCGCTACCAATCATAGCCCCAGATTCTTCACAAGAGCGGCTGAACCTTACCTCCACAGTTTGGTGTACATGTGGGCAATCAGTGAGCCACATGTGGCCCTCTTGACCTGCCCTCCTGGGTGGTCCCTCTGCTATCACTATCTTTACCCATTGGGGGGGGGGGCTAACAAATTTGCTGCTCTGCCACAGTATAAGCCATGGAACTTCAGCCACTGCAGGCGATTCTGCAAATATGCCACTAAGACTGCCTCCCAGTGGGGCTGACTGCACCCCCATTGTATTCTTCTGCACCACAGCACGGAGATTCTTTGTAACTGAAAAAAGTTGGCCGTCACCAATGCAACCCTTGCTTTCAAAGGGGATTCTCTCACCCTGCCAACGTGGGGCAGGCACTGGCAGAGGAAGAGGAATGCGGGCAGTGCGCCACATCCCTGGGATGCGCGCAAGCCCTCCCACTGCCTGCTCTCCGCCCCCCCCCCCCCGGTGCCGGAGCATGAAGTTCTGCCACTGGGGGCGGGTCTTCTCCTCCCCTTCCCCCTACATGGCAGGGAAAGCCTGTATGCAGCTCCTTAGTGCAGCCCCACTACTGCCAATGCTGCAGGAGCAAAAAGGCTGCTTGCCCCCCGCTTCAGAGCTTTCCCCCATGCTTTTTACCTTGACAGTTCCCTGGCGTTTGTTCTGCAGATGTATTTGATGGGTGCCCACTTGCACAAACACCTCTGAGGTCACAGACAAAGATCTGTTGTGCAGCTTCTCGTTCTTAACCTCAACCCTGAAGAAGGGTAAAGATGTGTTTGCCGCACACAGCTCTGCAAATATGTACTTGCAGGTGCCCTGGAAGTCATAATGCCGCCCATCAAATGTAGTGTAGTGGAGATGCCCCGAAGCCCAACAAGTTCCACTTAGCAGCTTGTGGCACCCATAAACGCCTTTGCGAATGCCGCAGAACTCTCCAGGACCACAGGATGAGAGGGTGCACGTGACGGCATGGGTGGTGCTATCGCAGCGGCAAAAGCTACTGCACTTTTCTCCTTGCCAGAAGGTTTCCTCAGTCAGGTAGTATCTTCCGCCGTGAGTGCAGCCGCACTGCTGGCGAGGCACACACTCGGTGCCACTCTGCACGAAGCCAGGGTTGCACTGACACCCTTCGACACACCCAGTCCGGCAACTGGAGGGCACAGCTGGGTGGGTGCAAGAAGGAGGGCAGGAAGGTCCACAGAGCTCATAGTGGCTGTTGGCAGGGCAGAGCAACTCTGAAACAAGCACAAACAAAAAGATATTGAGAATGCAAAAGTGCAGCTCCTTCAACACTGTAGAGGAGACGGACTTCCGGGAAGGAGCTAAGCAGGTCAGTCGCAGCTTTCGGAGCTCCCCGAAAGTTGTAATTAAGTGGCGAATAATTATGACAGAGTTATCTGTTGTTCTTATCTCCACGGACAGAGATAACAAGCTGATGAGGGATAGAGAAATCCTTTCAGAAGGATGCATGAACCAGGAGAGAGGTGAAATTACAGCATTTGCTGAAGCACTGCTTATGGCACTGGAGATGAATCTCTAGGGGAAAGACCAGCTCTTATCTTTAATTACATTTGAAACTATTACAAACCACTAAAGTAATTAAAGAAACTATTCTGGTGTCAGTAAATATGTCAAAACTGTAGAGGAGTCGATTGCAATGGGCACCTTGGCAGATACAACTTTTTTGTTTTTTTAAAGGAGAATTGCAGAGCAGACCTCAGTGGTGAACTTTGTTTTGGTGCTGGGGCTTTAGCAGGCACTGATGCTGTTTTTGCCAGCCTTAATTTCTCAGTCCCAACCTCACCCCCCTACCTTATAGGACTGTTGCAAGGATGAGTGAGAAAATGTGTTCAAAGTTCTTTGAATACACTAAAGCAGTGATTCTTAAAAAAAATAAATCTCCTTCTGTAAACCAGTTGAAAAAATTGCTGGGGGATCCCAATGGGATATTTAATAAGCTTTTCTTTCTCATTCTAGAAATCATAACATCATAGCTGCCAAGTTATCCCTTTTTTACAGGGATTTTCCCTTATGCTGAATAGGCTTCCTCGCGAGAAAAGGGAAAACTTGGCAGCTATGCATAACATAACTTGTAGCCTTGTCTTTAACTGACATCTCTTTTTTAAAAAAAGAAGAAGTAGTAGTAAATGGACCGTGCCTGCAACATATTATGACAATCATTGGCCCCAGGCTGGGGCCTTATTAGCCTGTTCAATAATCCAGCCCTAAAAGATCTCAACTGTCAGAAATAATAAATCAAGTGCCTAGCCCAAAACATATATTCTTGACAGTTCTGCAACCGTTTTTTTGTGAGCCACCTGAATAGAGTTCGCAGGCCACAGTCTGAGAGCCACTGCTCTAAAACACTGTGACCAGTATTGCTATTGCAGTTCACATGCCAGTTGGCAATCCCTTACCACACCCAGTGATCTCTCTCCAGGGCTTAATGGTGGCTCCGTGAATTTGGCACTGCTGGGCGTATGTGCCCAGGACCTCGCACAAATTGCTGCCGTTCGTGACACACATATCCTTCACGCAGCTCTCGAAGTAGACCTGAGCCACATCGGGGTCACTGCAGAGTCTAAATGGCCCATCTGGATCGCGGATGATTCCGCAGGAGCTCACAGAGGAATACCGGTCTAGCAGGTCTTTGTCACAGTGTGGCGGAAACCCAACCGCTGTGCAGTGGAAAGGTGAGGTGGCCTCCTTCCAGCTATTGCTAAAAGCGACAGCATCCAGAAGCACAGTGCCATCGGGGCTTTTGAAGTCGTCGCTCCGGTTCCCATTGAAGTCTCCACTGAGGCCGCAGAGCAGTCCGGAATAGGACTTGGGGACAGAAAATGACACATAGTAGGACCAGTCGTAAGAGACAAAGAGGCCAAAATCGGTCTGGATGATGGCAGAGAAGCCACTATAGTAGCCATAGATCTTCCCGTTTCCAAAGTCGAAAGGCAGCTGGAGGAGGATGCCATTCAGCTAAATGGAAAGAAAGGCAGGGAGATGTCTTTCTCAAACCATTATGGCGGCATTCACATCCCCATTTAAGTAAAAATAATAATAAATTTTTATTTATACCCCGCCCTCCCCAGTCAAAACCGGGCTCAGGGCGGCCAACACCAATAAAATTACAATAAGACATAAAAGAAAAGAAAACAATTAATTAAAATACAGATTCAAATACAATATTAAAATTTAAAATGCAGCCTCATTTTAAGTAGTCCATAAATCCAAACCATGAGGGAGGAAAACACAGGGGTCAGACTGAATCCAACTCAAAGGCCAGGCGGAACAGCTCTGTCTTGCAGGCCCTGTGGAAAGATGACAAATCCCGCAGGGCCCTGGTCTCCTGTGAGAGAGCGTTCCACCAAATTGGGGCCAATACTGAAAAGGCCCTTGCCCTTATGGCTCAGGATCTCCAGAATATTGTTGTTTGTGGACCTTAAGGTCCTCCGCAAGGCATGCCAGGAGAGGTGGTCCTGTAGGTTCAAGGTTCCCAAGCTGCATAGGGCTTTAAAGGTCAAAACCAACACCTTAAACCTGATCCTGTACTCTACCGGGAGTCAGTGCAGCTGGTAAAGCACTGGATGAATGTGATCCCGTGGCCTCCTTAGCTGTGGCTGCAACCTGCGCCTCCATGGAAAAGGAGGCGTCGAAGGTTACACCCAAGCTCTTGACAGAAGGCACTGGCACTAATTGAGCCCCTGCAAGAGATGGGAGTTGACCCCCCAACCCCATGTAGTCCCGACCCAGCCAGAGGACCTCTGTCTTCGAAGGATTTAGCTTCAACCGGCTCCCACGTAGCCATCCAGCCACAGCTTCCAAGCACTTGGTCAGTGTGTCTGGCGCCGAGGCAGGGCAGCCGTCCATCAACAGATAGAGGTGGGTGTCATCAGCATATTGATGACAACCCAGCCCAAAACTCTGGACAATCTGGGCAAGGGGGCGCATAAAGATATTAAAAAGCATCAGGGAAAGGATTGCACCTTGCGGGACTCCACACACCAAGGAGTGCCGCAGTGACAACTCCATCCCTAGCGCCACCCTCCGCCCCCGACCTGAGATAAAGGAGCGCAGCCATTGTTGGACTGTGCCCTGAATCCCCACGTCAGCAAAGCGGTGGTCTAAAAGTTCATGATCGACCATATCAAAGGCTGCTGACAAATCTAAAAGAATCAGCAGCCCCGACCCACCTTGATCCAGCTGTCTATGGAGATCATCTGTTAAGGCGACCAGAGCCGTCTCGGTCCCATGACCAGGGCGAAAGCCGGACTGAAATAGATCTAGAGCTGATGTCTCATCCAGAAACCTACCAAGCTGTTCGGCAACCGCTCTCTGAATTATCTTACCCAGGTACGGAAGATTTGAAACCAGACGATAATTGGATAGATCTAAAGGATCTAGAGATGTTTTCTTTAAGAGCGGACGCACCACTGCTTCCTTCAACTCCTCTAGGAAAGTCCCTGTGCCAAGGGACAAGTTGATGATCTCACCCAGGGGGGCCCGTACCTCATCTGGACACGCTCTAATCAGCCTGGACGGGCACGGGTCAAGGGAGCAAGTGGTGGGCCTTCCAGCTCGGAGGAATCTGTCTACATCGGCAGGGAGTATCTGATCGAAGTGGTCCAATACTGGACTTGAAGACAGTCAAGGGGCCTCCAGTTCTGTTATTGTATCCAAATTGGCAGGGAGGACACGGCGGAGTATCAAGACTTTCTCCACAAAAAAAGCTCACAAATGCCTCACAGCTATGGGTAAAATTCGTATTTAAATCTGGCTGTTCCTCTAGGGTTGTTAGAGACCTAATTATTCTGAAAAGTTGTGCCGGGCGAGAGCTAGCGGATGCGATGGAAGCTGAGAAGTAAGACTTCTTTGCAGCTTTCACCGCCATCTCATAGGCTTTCAAAAGTGTCCAATAAGATGTTCTTGAGGCCTTTCCCAACTCAGTGCCCTCCAGACGTTGATGGACTCCAGCTCTCATCATCCCTGGCCATTGGCCATGCTGGCTGGGGCTGATGGTAGTTGGAGTTCAGCAACACTGTCCAGCCACAAATTCACCCATCACAAGTTCTGGGTGGGGCATGTGGTTTCAGACAACTTAATTGTGTTTTTAAAATGGGAGAAGTATGGAACTACGTAGAGGAGAGGCAGAACAAAATGTTGTAACAATACTTCAGCACACAGGGGAAACACAACACAGCCTAGATGGATACAGGCCATAGCTTCTCCATCTATACATACTTCACATGTAGAAGGTTTCAGTTCAATCCCTGGCATCTCCGAGTAGGGTTGACGTCCCGGAGAGCGTCTGCTTGTCACTACAGAGCATCCTTCCCAACTATGATGATCGTCAATCTTTTCGGAAGCCCTCCACCATCCATTACTTTTTTGGTAGTGGCAGTAACTCAGTGTTAGAAGATGCAGAGGATCCCAATTTCCACCCCCGCCATCTCCACCTAGGGCAGGTAGGGACTCCCAATCTCAAACCCTGGAGAGGCACTGCCAATCAGCATGCACGATACTGAGCCAGGTGGAATAGCAGTCTGACTCATTAAAAGCAGCTTCCAATGTTCCCAGAGGGAAATGGCTCTGTTGCAGCCCAGTCCTCCCCCCCCCATTTCCCAAACAAGTATAGTAGAGGTGCATGTGATTTGTCTATCAAAGCACTTTTTAAGCTGGTGCAGCATACATTCCTCAAGCCGAATTGTGGTTGGACGTAGCCAAGCCTACTTTAATGAGCAAACCACTTTATTGATTTCAATAATAATAATAAATTACTGATGTGGTTTTCTCTGCCCACATTTCTGTCAGATAGATTTGTGCTGCATATTAGTGGTTGGACCACAGAGTGCTCTTGGGGGATTACTGAATAGCAACCAATTTAACCCAGAGTTACATTCCTTCCACCACTTAACAAAAGGGTGCAGCACACTTACTTTACATATTAAGCAATCCAGAACATTCGAGAACTAAGCTGTTCGAAAACCAACTGTAACCCCCCCCCCCTGATTAATAAGCAAGTAAACATTTCAGTTGTGGATGTAATACCTTCTGAAGGTTTTACCATTGCACCATTTCTCACTGGCCAAACCTTGGCATCTTCAGAATTTGCTGGTTTAGTACATCCTAGCACAGCTACAATAAATAGCTAGAGCCAGTAGTTTTTTTCCTTGAAAAATGTTTAGGGGTACTCTCATTTTCCTACTGATATTGAAAAACAAAACAAAAAATGTTTAGGGGGTATGTGAACCCCTGCATCCCCCCCAGAAAAAAAGTACTGGCTAGATCCAAAATAAGACTAGTAAGTAAGATATTGTACCAGCCAAATAAGAGCCACCGGCTTAAGTTGCAACATGAATTCAAAAGTATAGGTGACAACCATTTGTAGCAAAGGGTCATTCATACGCAGGAGGAGGGTTTTATGTGTGCGCCCCCTGCTGATTCAGGATCCACATTTGCAAGAGAGCCAGGATGGACACCAGCCCTTGGACTGCACAATATTTGTATAGAAAGGCAGTGTCTAATTCAGATAGATGCTGGAGGTATAGTGCTGAAAACAACGTATCTTTTTTTTTTAAATGATTTTATTTATATGTTTTTTGGGAGGGGAGTAGGTTAAATGACTTTTACTTATAATCTTAATGTGCATTTTATTTTCTGTAAACTGCTTATAAGAATCCGGACCGTGAAAATCCAGAGTGAAAAGTCATTGAGTTTTTTGTTTTGTTTTGCTTTTGGCCAAAGTTGTTGATGTTCTTTTTTGCAAAATCACACACACACAAAAAATGATGCTTTTGAGCTACTCTTAAGGAAAACAAGTGAAAATGACACTACTGACATGGCTTGCCATACGACTAGACTTGCCTGGACACTGCTGCCGAATGCAGTATTCAGGATGGATCCGGGAAGTTCCAGACATATGGCAACCCTACGATCAACTAGTATACAAATACCATCAAATAAATAAAAAACACAATTAAGAACATGCATCCCGTTGAGCGTGACGACAGGGATCCAGGTCTGGATCTGCGTTCAGCCCGTGTTCCTCCTCCTCTGCCAAGCCTGCTCAAGAGTTTGTGCATCCAACCATTGACATCCTTCTCTGCCATGCAACACAAAATAATGCCAGGTGGAACCAGACAAGGAAAGAATATGGACAAGGTCCTTACCTGCACTTTGCCGTACTGACCAGCCGCTATGGCAATGTGCTCCCCATAGACATCTATCTCTACCAGACGTGCCCATGTTGCGGCCAAGGAGCCCCGGTGTTCGTTCTCCACTTTTATGGCGAAGTAAGGGAGGGCTCCCTGGGGGGCACAGTACTTGCTCAGCGTGTATTTGCACGTTCCCTCGTAGTCAAATGCGACCCCATCAAAAGTGATGTAATGGGGGTCCCCAAACATCCAGGAGTTGCCAAAGGTCGCCGGGTAACAGCCCAGCACGCCGCCCACAACTCTGCATGTTTCCAGAGCCCCACACTCATGCTTCTGGCACTCCATGGGGTGAGAAGGGCGCCTACAGGAGCATTTCTGGCTGCAGGTATCTGTCAGGATCACGTCATCTCCCACCTGGTAATACCGGCCGTTCAGAGTGCAGCCGCAATGGTCCAGGGGCACACAAGCTCCTCCGCTAAGAATGTAGCCTCTGTTGCAAAAGCAGCCCTCCCTGCAAGTAGGGGACGGGGAAGAAATTCCATTCAGTTCACATTTAGAGGCAGGAGCGTCAGCTTGGCACTGCAACCATGGGAGCCTGGGGCCGTGAGTGCCATGTAGCATGCACAGCCCTGGCACCAAAATTTGTGGGTGCCTGGCCCCTTCATGGAGAATTTTGTGGGTGCTCGGGCACCCAGGGCCCAAGGAAGTTGGCACCCATGTCTAGAGGCGAGTCCACCTAATTTGAACTACCAGTATCAAAACCGAAATTCCTGCAAATTTTGCACTGCAGTATTCCAGCCAATAATGTGTACAGAAATGCATATGCTTTTTATGAGTTTCAATTTTATACATTTCAATAATTTTACAATCATTTTAACATTTCAAAATGTGACTTCCTTCCCCCCTTTTTGCAGTTCCTTACATTTATTTTTGATATTTTCTGCATATCCAAATTAACTTAATTTGCTCATTTATTCATCTACTTTAAATGTATACTCTTATAAAACTGCAGGTTATTACAACAATCCTGCCAATGTTCTAATCTGTCTACAGTTTGTAAATATTAAATAAACCATTTCCATTCTTTTATTAAAAGTTTGTTAACTTGATTTCTTATTTTTCCGGTAAGTTTTGCATAGGGCCTTCTCGGTGGTGGCGCCTACCCTGTGGAACGCCCTCCCAACAGATGTCAAAAAGGAAAAAAACTACCAGACTTTTAGAAGACATCTGAAGGCAGCCCTGTTCAGGGAGGCTTTTAATGTTTAATAGATTATTGTGTTTTATTCTTCTGTTGGAAGCCACCCAGAGTGGCTGGGGAGACCCAGCCAAATGGGCGGGGTATAAATATTAATATATTATTATTATTATTATTATTATTATTATTATTATTATTATTTCTGCAGAAAGTTGCACATTCCACAAGTTTTTGTATCCATTCTTCTTTTGCTGGGACTTCTTCTTCTTTGCATTTTTTGGCATATGCTGAGGTAAAGTGTGCATAAAAATGCATACATTTGTGAAAATAAGATACAAAAAAATGCATTTTATTAGCGGGAATTACATTGCATAATTCTGTCTATTAGGGGAAATTGTACACAAATATGTGTCTATTGGGAGAAATTTGCAATAAAATGCTGATGGATTCTCTTGAGGACTTAAAAAAAATTCAAACTAAGAATGTAGAGAATGTGACTGGAAAACCAAAACTGATGGATTTGCCTGTCCTTACCTGCAAGGCTCGTTGCAATAAAGTGGGGCCGTGGAATCCAAGCAGCTGGCTGGGCAGGCAGTAGAGCAAGGCTCATAATGGCTGTTCTCTGGACAAGTGATTCCTGATGGAGAAAGGATGTATGAAGAGGGGTAGAGGAAATCAGTGCTGGCCCAAGACATTTTGCTTCCTGGAGAGGAGTGCAAACATACACACTCTATTAAGCCCAATTTTTCATAAAGTTGTGCTGCACCATTCGAACAGCCATTTATGCCTTTACCAACTCTCTCCAAGCTGAAGAAGGTTGCTTCACCCTACTGAATAGCATGGCTGGGCTTGAAAAGAAAATTAGGTTCCTGAATCATGCAAACGGTACCTGAGTTGATACCAGGGTTTCCCAAACTTTGGTCTCCAGCTGCTTTTTGAACTCCAACTCCCATCATCCCTAGCTAGCAGGACCAGTGGTCAGAGATGATGGGAATTGTAGTCCAAAAAGAGCTGGAGACTCAAATTTAGGAAACCCTGGGCTACACACACACACACACACACACACACACACACACACACACACACCTGTTCACCCGAGGAAACCAGGGGCTGCCTTCTTCTGGCCCTCTCTCATAAGATAGCAGTGGGAAACCTATGGCCTCCCAGGTGTTGTTGAACCCAAAGTCCCTTCAGCCCCTAGAGAGGCTGCATTTAGCTGCTAGGCCTCAGGCTCCCTACCCCACCAGGCCGTCCTCGCAACAAGCCTAGACTGGAAAACAGGGGCTCAGAGGTGATTGTCACCACAATTATTATTGTTGACTCACGACAAAATTCATCCGATCTCCACTGCCCAACTGTGGCGTTTGCTGCCTGACAACTTCCAGCATAAATATGGAGAAATTCGCACAGTACCGTCCGATTGCCCGCAGATGTGCAAAGATCATACGTGCAGCTTTCCATAAAGCTGGAGAGAGGCAGAGCCTTTGCACAGTTTGCAAAAGGACCCGGAGATTCCTTCAGGATGCCGCAGTACTCTGGGCTGGAAAAAAGAGCCAGTTCAGTTGAAGGGCAGCTTGGCAACTCTTGGGTGTCCCCACACTGGTCCTCCGCATAGTGCACCTGCCAGCTTTTAGCAAACAGAGCTGCTGATGCCGCGAGGGATCGGTTTGGAGTCGAGAAATCATCAGTGGGGTTTTCATTCAGGGTTCCACAGAGGCCACAGGTGGCATTATGGTAGCTGGCAGGAACAGCAACCTCCACATGTTGACTCCCCTTGTAGGAAATTTCCACCCCTAGATCAGTGGCTATCGTAGTTGAGAATCCACTCTGATGCACTCGGACCTTGCCACCAAGGAGGGTCACAGGAAGAAGGCTCTTGATTCCATTGATCTAGAAGGGGGTTCAGCAGAATAAAGCAGAGTTAAAAGCCATAGCTTAGCTCTGGCTAAGATTGTAAGATTGTACTTAAGAAAGTGATGCTGGTGTTTAAAGCCCCACATGATAACAGTTCTGGATAGATCTGAGATCTATCCAGACAGACATCCGAGATCTGAACTCATGGAATTATGGACACTATTATGTTCCTGTATCTATTCCAGTATTCACCTGCAAAGAAAGCAGGATCATAGCTCAGTGTGGTGCAGGATTCATAGGCTAGCTCAGGGGTAGAGAATCTGTTTTGCAGATTCCCTTGAGCGAAAATGGTGTGGGGAGAGGGGAGGCTGCAAAGAGAAAAAGAAAAATAGTAAATAAGGGAAGAAGAGCAGAGGGAAATCTGGAGAGTTTAGGATTTATCTTGGCTGTTGAATTCAAAGCACTTACCATGACATGCCCAGCAGAATTGGCTATTACAGCAATGTCCTGTCCATAGACCATCATGCGCAAGTGCTCTATCTGTGACACTTCTGGGGTTTTCCCTGAAATCCCTGCTTCCACCCGATAATACTCCAGGCTGCGGTTGTCTGAGGGTGCACACATCTGAGACAGCACATAAACACAGTTGCCTTGGAACTGATATAGTCGGCCATCAAAGGTGGTGTAGTGTCGCCCACCTAAGGCGTGGCAGGTGGCCTTATGGGTGGGCCGGCACACATGGTACCAGGAATTCGGCTGGCAAATCTCATCTGCAGAGCACCCACTGGCCTGGCACGTCACCCTGGGATCTTCAGACGTGCACTGGCACTTCTCCTCGCAAGCTGATTCAGTCCAGAAGGTGGCACTGACTGGCAGGAAATTAGCTATCAAGACAGAATGCAAGTCATAAGCAACTTAAGTGACCAGAAGGGATTGTGCCAATAGCTTGCGCAAGAGCATTCTGGTTTAATTATAGTCACATTACAAACCCAACTGAAGCAATAGCCAATGCAAACCTCACACATGAGGTTAGAACAGCACATATTAGTCAAAGCAGGAAAGAGATGCTAAAATTTAACGGCAATAAGATGGATATACAGAAAATCTGCCTTATACAAGGTCCACCTAGACAAGGCTCTCCAAGACATTTCTGCCTTCATCTGGCCACTTCACTGAAGATGTGAAGCATCAGCTGTACCACCGACCGATGACCCTTCCCTTATGGCAGAGGTGGGGAACCTCCAACCCACAGGGCAACTAGGCCTGCTCATTTGGCTCCCAAGGGAGTTGGGGGCAAGTCAAGGCACATCCACCTGTCCTACACCTGATGCCATATATGATTTCAGGTGTGTGATAGGTAAAGACATGAAAGGACCCATGGCTGTTAGTAGGCACTGCCAATCAGCTGATTGGTGACACCTGCAAAGCCCTGGTGGTCAGCTGACTGTCCATGCGGGCATAAATGGGTCACCCAACATTCTGACATTGGGTGATTGATAGCTGGGCAGGATCATCCATGGCAGGGGGATAAGGATCTGGCCCATTATCTGGATCCAGTTTCCCTACCCTAGGTCTTACCCTGTTGCCATGCTGCTGTCTGCATGGCTACCAACAGGTGGTGTTGCAAATCACAGCATGGTGGCACATTTCTGAGAGCTGCTGGTGTCCAAGGAGAAGGGGCGCAGAGGAGGGAGACAGAGGTAGGTGGGCAGGGCACAAAACAGGATTAGGCAACTGCCCAGCTACCATCCTGCTATGCTGCCTCTTCCTTGCCCTCTGCCATTACCATCCTGCCATTTCCCTCTTCCTTGCCCTCCACCTCTGATCTGAAACAGCATCCTTGGAGTGAAGCAGGCAGTATAAGCAGGAGCAGTGGGAGGAGGTCTAAGGGAAGTGGGTGAATTTGGTGAGGCCTGGGAGGACAGGGGTTGGTGGGTGTGGAGCTGGTAGCAAAGCAGATGTTCTATTCTTCCCTTACAACTCTACCCAAGATTTTAGAAGAATTTGATCTGAATCCTTCATAGCTCTTCTAGATGAATCGCAATCAACATACCTTTGTAAACACAGCCATTTGGCACTGCAAAGACATCCACCTCAAAGATCCAGCGCCCAGGGTCCATGATGTTACTCGTGGAGCTGACGTTAATGATGTTTGGAGTCCAAGATCCAGGGATGTTGAAGTAGTTGTTTGCATCCCCATTGTTAAATCCAGCCTAGAAGAGAGAAATGGAACATGAGCAAAGGATGAGAGTTCTGCTCATGTGTCTCCAGAATACATGGTTTGCTAGGTAACTTCACTTCCTCCTGGTGACATAACATACAGTGAACTGCTGAACTGGATCAACCAGATCATCTACCTTCATCAATCAGGTGCCCTTTTGATGTTTAGGACTACTACTTCTTTTCAGCATGTAACCACAGGTGGGACTTACCTGAGCAGGTGTGCCCTCCAAGCCGGTGTGAGCATCTCCACCACTTGCCTGCCCTGAGATCCACTGGATGTCCTGATAGTTCAGTATAACGAAAGACAGTTTACCATTGGAGGTTAAAACAGCCTGGAATGTGTTCACCTATACAAAACAGGTGTCAAATGTGGGATATGTCAGTCTCATGTAACCAACATGCTTAACTCTAATTAATGCATTAAGGAGTTAAGGTAAAGGTAAAAGGTAAAATGACCCCTGGATGGTCAAAGGCAACTGTGGGGTGTGGCACTCATCTCGCTTCAGACCAAGGGAGCTGGCATTTGTCCACATACAGCTTTCTGGGTCATGTGGCCAGCATGACTAATCTGCTTCTTGCACAATGGAACACCATGATGGAAGCCAGAGCGCGCGGAAAGGTTGTTTACCTTCCCACCGCAGTGGTACCTATTTATCTGCTTGCAGTGGTATGCTTTCAAACTGCTAGGCTGGCTGAAGCTGGGACAGAGTAAGAGGAGCTCACCCTGTTGCACAGATTCGAACTGCCAACCTTCCAATTGGCACGCCCAAGAGGCTCAGTGGTTTAGACCACAGCACCACCCACGTCCCTGCTATTAAGGGGTTAATATCATAGAGTAAGTAGTCCTGCCAGGCTTAGCTGGGTCCCACATCCTCACCTTGGAAGGAAAGGTTACCAAACTCTTTGTTCTTTCTCTTTCACTATGTGAACCCTTTATGTAAGGATGTCTAAGCTGAATGCTCCAAGCTTAGACCACATGGCTTTAGCAAGCCATCTTTGTGTTTCTATACAAATAATTTAGAAGTATTAACCACTTTTTGAAACTAAGTTGTGCTGCCTGTCTTTTCTAGCTGCTGTATGGAAAAGCGCATGAATCTGACCGTCAAAGAGTTTGTAAATAAACTATTTTTAACTTGTCAAATGTGTTTTTTATGCTAAGTGGGAAACTTTAAAAGAAACTTAGAAGGGGATATTTTAAATGTCAAATGGCCTATATTTCCACACTTTAGTTTGGTGTATGTTTTGTTATTTTAAATCTCTGCTGGGACTCTCTCACCAAATAACACTTGCCCCAAACTTGGATCTAGGCATCCAGGGAATTCGCCTTTTATTCTCTAACCCAATTACTAAAAACCAACACCAAATGCATGATCAATGGGTAATATCAGCACCCTCTTCCCTACAGCAGGTGTATAATGACTGGTTGTCTCTCATATCCATATGCTTTGCACTTTTTCCTGTATAATGTGGAATAGCATCAGCAATAAAACTCGGTACCCAGAGCAGAGTTTCTGTGAGGCCACAGCTCAGTGTTAGAGCTTGTGTTTTGCATGCAAAAGGTCCCAGGTTCAATCCCTTTATATACAGGTAGAATAATGCAACTGGAATGTAGATGGGTACAGCTTGCCTTTCAGTGGTCAATTCCTTCTTCTGAAGCTCCCTAATTTACCCATGTACTGTATAAGAGGCAGAGGAGCATCCATAGCGTAAATCCACCTTCCTGGATGGTGAGGTATGTATTGTTTATAGCTTCTCTGGCCACTCCCAGACAACCCGTTTATTGAGCAGTTATCCTGGTTTGTTTGCAGGGAGGTTAGACAAAGTTGGCTAATCAATGAGCATCCAGTCTCATTTGTTTGCGGGAAAGTAGTAGGAGGATCCCCTTCATGGATCAATGCCTTGTCGTGGCGAAGGGGCTTGAATAACTCAGAGAAGCTATGAGCTATGCCATGCAGGGCCACCCAAGATGGACAGGTCATAGTGGAGAGTTTTGACTAAACGTGATCCACCTGGAGAAGGAACTGGCAAGCCACTCCAGTATCCCTGCCAAGAAAACTCCATGGACAAAGACAACAGGCATATAAAAGTTATGACGCTGGAAGATGAGCCCCTCAGGTCGGAAGGCGTCCAACATGCTACTGAGGAAGAGCGGAGGACAAGTACAAGTAGATTCAGAGCTGATGAAGCGGCTGGGCCAAAGCCGAAAGGACGCTCAGTTGCGGATATGCCTGGAAGCGAAAGGAAAGTCCGATGCTGTAAAGAAAAATATTGCATAGGAACCTGGAATGTAAGAACCATGAGTGGAGGTAAGCTGGATGTGGTCAAAAATGAGATGACAAGAATAAATATCGACATCCTGGGCATCAGTGAACTAAAATGGAAGGGAATGGGCGAATTCAGTTCGGGTGACTATCATATCTACTACTGTGGGCAAGAATCCCGTAGTAGAAATGGAGTGGCCCTCATAGTCAACAAAAGAGTGGCAAAAGCTGTAATGGGATGCAATCTCAAAAATGACAGAATGATCTCGATACGAATCCAAGGCAGACCTTTTAACATCACAGTAATCCAAGTTTATGCACCAACTACCGGTGCTGAAGAAAGTGAAATTGACCAATTCTATGAAGACCTACAACACCTTCTAGAAATGACACCAAAGAAGGATGTTCTTCTCATTACAGGGGATTGGAATGCTAAAGTAGGGAATCAAGAGATAAAAGGAACAACTGGCAAGTTTGGCCTTGGAGTTCAAAATGAAGCAGGGCAAAGGCTAATAGAGTTCTGTCAAGAGAACAAGCTGGTAATCACAAACACTCTCTTCCAACAACACAAGAGAAGACTCTACACATGGATATCACCAAATGGGCAGCATCGAAATCAGATTGATTATATTCTCTGCAGCCAAAGATGGAGAAGCTCTATACAGTCAGCAAAAACAAGACCTGGAGCTGACTGTAACTCAGATCATCAGCTTCTTATAGCAAAATTCCAGCTTAAACTGAAGAAAGTAGGAAAAACCACTGGGCCAGTAAGATACAATCTAAATCAAATCCCTTATGAATACACAGTGGAAGTGAGGAACAGGTTTAAGGATTTAGATTTGGTGGACAGAGTGCCTGAAGAACTATGGATGGAGGCTCGTAACATTATACAGGAGGCAGCAACGAAAACCATCCCAAGGAAAAGGAAATGCAAGAAAGCAAAATGGCTATCCAACGAGGCCTTACAAATAGCGGAGGAGAGGAGGCAAGCAAAATGCAAGGGAGATAGGGAAAGATACAGGAAACTGAATGCAGATTTCCAAAAAACAGCAAGGAGAGACAAGAGGGTCTTCTTAAATGAGCAATGCAAAGAAATAGAGGAAAACAATAGAATGGGGAAAACCAGAGATCTGTTCAAGAAAATTGGAGATATGAAAGGAGCATTTCGTACAAAGATTACCATAATCAAGGACAAAAGTGGTAAGGACCTAACAGAAGCAGAAGACATCAAGAAGAGGTGGCAAGAATACACAGAGGAATTATACCAGAAAGATATGGAGGTCTCGTACACCCCAGGTAGTGTGGTTGCTGACCTTGAGCCAGACATCTTGGAGAGTGAAGTCAAATGGGCCTTAGAAAGCACTGCTAATAACAAGGCCAGTGGAAGTGATGATATTCCAGCTGAACTATTTAAAATCTTAAAAGATGATGCTGTTAAGGTGCTACACCCAATATGCCAGCAAGTTTGGAAAACTCAGCAATGGCCAGAGGATTGGAGAAGATCAGTCTACATCCCAATTCCAAAGAAGGGCAGTGCCAAAGAATGCTCCAACTACCGCACAATTGCGCTCATTTCACACGCTAGCAAGGTTATGCTTAAAATTCTACAAGGCAGGCTTAGGCAGTATGTGGATCGAGAACTCCCAGAAGTGCAAGCTGGATTTCGAAAGGGCAGAGGAACCAGAGACCAAATAGCAAACATGCGCTGGATTATGGAGAAAGCTAGAGAGTTCCAGAAAAACGTCTACTTCTGCTTCATTGACTATGCAAAAGCCTTTGACTGTGTCGACCACAGCAAACTATGGCAAGTTCTTAAAGAAATGGGAGTGCCTGATCACCTCATCTGTCTCCTGAGAAATCTCTATGTGGGACAAGAAGCTACAGTTAGAACTGGATATGGAACAACTGATTGGTTCAAAATTGGGAAAGGAGTACGACAAGGTTGTATATTGTCTCCCTGCTTATTTAACTTATATGCAGAATTCATCATGCGAAAGGCTGGACTAGATGAATCCCAAGCCGGAATTAAGATTGCCGGAAGAAATATCAACAACCTCAGATATGCAGATGACACAACCTTGATGGCAGAAAGTGAGGAGGAATTAAAGAACATTTTAATGAGGGTGAAAGAGGAGAGCGCAAAATATGGTCTGAAGCTCAACATCAAAAAAACCAAGATCATGGCCACTGGTCCCATCACCTCCTGGCAAATAGAAGGGGAAGAAATGGAGGCAGTGAGAGATTTTACTTTCTTGGGCTCCTTGATCACTGCAGATGGTGACAGCAGTCACGAAATTAAAAGACGCCTGCTTCTTGGGAGAAAAGCAATGACAAACCTAGACAGCATCTTAAAAAGCAGAGACATCACCTTGCCGACAAAGGTCCGTATAGTTAAAGCTATGGTTTTCCCAGTAGTGATATATGGAAGTGAGAGCTGGACCATAAAGAAGGCTGATCGCCGAAGAATTGATGCTTTTGAATTATGGTGCTGGAGGAGACTCTTGAGAGTCCCATGGACTGCTAGAAGATCAAACCTATCCATTCTTAAGGAAATCAGCCCTGAGTGCTCCCTGGAAGGACAGATCGTGAAGCTGAGGCTCCAATACTTTGGCCACCTCATGAGAAGAGAAGAATCCTTGGAAAAGACCTTGATGCTGGGAAAGATGGAGGGCACAAGGAGAAGGGGACGACAGAGGACAAGATGGTTGGACAGTGTTCTCGAAGCTACGAACATGAGTTTGACCAAACTGCGGGAGGCAGTGCAAGACAGGAGTGCCTGGCGTGCTATGGTCCATGGGGTCACGAAGAGTCGGACACGACTAAACGACTAAACAACAACAACAGTAGGAGGATGTTGCATCAAAGCAACAGTTATCTCACACCCACACTACCCACTGCATTGTCTGGTCACTTTCCTTAGCACAAAAGGTCCAATATTCTGGGGAAGTGGATTTCTTGCACAGGACCTCCCCATCAACTACAATTGCACAACCAGAGTTTTGCTGGTATGTGATTGAATCCCAAACCATAAACAGCACATTCTGGAAGCACCCTATGATTGAATGGTTTGTCGCGTGTATATGAGAAAAACAAACATGAATTTAAAATTCAAAAGCATTCATTGCATTTGTTTGGCCCTTAAGGGTGTACCATTGAATTCATATGGACAATTTTTGAATGTGTACACGAGTGGGAGTGGCATCTTCCTCCTTTATTCCAGTGAATATTGTTTGCTTTTAGACTGCGGTTAACTGGAGCAGAAAGCAATAAGCCGTCTACTTACAGTTCCCTTGATTTTGTCAGCTGGTAGAACTATTACTCTGCTCTGTAATCTGGTCACGGTGTCCCAAGGGTTTAAAATTCTTAACCAGGCATTTAATCAGGATTTATTGTGACTTTTATGGCACATTAAATACATGCCAGGTTACAGTTAAACACAAGTAAAGCAGGGCCCAGGTTGCAATGGGAGAAAACAGCCTTTATTTTCACCAGATGAAGACGGCGTTTTCAATAAAACCACCCCTTCCTTCCCACCCCTCCTCTTGTAATATTTTTTCTGCTTTTTTCTTTTTTAAAATAAAGCCTTATTATAGGCTAGAGCTGGGTGCTATGGAGTGAGTATTACTGTAGCGTTCAAATCAGGAAAGGTTTGAGCAAGAATAGCCAATGTGGAGTCTTCCAGAAGTTGCATGGCTAATGGTCAGAAGAAGAAGAAGAGTTTGGATTTGATATCCCGCTTTATCACTACGCAAAGGAGTCTCAAAGCGGCTAACATTCTCCTTTCCCTTCCTCCCCCACAACAAACTAGGGATTATGGAAGTTGTAGTCCACTGACATCTGGCAGGAGCCCCTTTGGTAACCCCTGGGTTTGCAGCTGTTTGAACCAAAGTTTGAGATTTATTCATTGGCCACCTGAAGTTCACAGCAGATGGTGACACTAACTGTGCGAATGCAATTAATGTTCATCCATTTTGTTGCATCAATAGCAGCTGTAGGAAAGCCTGGGCAGCCATTATATTTGCTCCATATTGGATCCATGGAAGTGAATGGTTTAGGGCAGGCATCCCCAAGCTTCGGCCCTCCAGATGTTTTGGACTACAATTCCCATCTTCCCCAACCACTGGTCCTGTTAGCTAGGGATCATGGGAGTTGTAGGCCAAAACATCTGGAGGGCCGCAGTTTGGGGATGCCTAGTTTAGGGCCAAACTAGAAGGGATGTTAATTGTGGAAATGCAATCAACACACCTTTTTTGGTTCTGTAAGTAGCAGCTGCAGGGGAGACTAGGATAACCAGGTGCAAAAATGGGACAGGGCTCCTGCACCTTTGATAATTATGCCAAAAAACGGATTTCAGCAGGTGCATCTGCTGAAATTCCCTTGGACTCAACTATTAAAGGCGTAGGAGCTCTGTCCTTGTCTGCGTCTGGCAGCCCTAAGAAAGACCAAGCAGGGGCATGAGTAATTCTCCCTCCCTCCCTGCTGTGGTCCTGGCAAATATCACAATACTGAACATGTTATTTGCATTTCCAGCAAAGTCTCACATGGTACCACTAGCACATTCCCTTGAAATGCAAATAGCAGTTACAAGAAGAATTTGGCAGGGAGAGAAAAAATTAAATTTCTCCTCCCCAATCCCCTTGGTCCAGAAGCTGCTCAGTCTTCCCCACAGCTGCTATTTGCATGCCAGTGAACTGTACTCAGGCAGCCAGTGTTGTCATGTATACAGCTGTTTTTGGTGTGTTAGTGAAATGCCGTCATGAAGAAATGATCAAAGAATCGTACCTTGGAGGACAGGGATCCATAGAAAGCCACTTGGTCCCAAGTGGCTATGAAGGCCCAGGTAGCCGTGAACTTTTCACTCGGGAAGTAAGTGTTGATGTCACCTGTGACTCTCTGCAGGAGATGCTTTTCTTGACTCTGCCTGTAGTAGACCTCGCCGGTGATGCGGTTATCGACATCAGCCCAAAAGGGAGCGACAAAGGCCCGTCCATCCGTCAAGGGGAAAGGATCAGGAGTGAACTGGCTGACCGGCTTACCAAATGACACCACTCCATTATTGTTCACCTGGGGGGGGGGCGAGGTAAAGGTCCAGTCCACAATCATAACAACATAACATAACATAACATAACATAACATAACATAACATAACATAACATAACATAACATAACATAACATAACAACATAACATAACATAACAACATAACATAACAACAACCCAATGTACTTGGAATAATGCCCTAGCTTCTCTGTTAAATATCAAGCTAGCTAGCTAGCTGTCCCATTCCAAGCACCCTCCAAAGACACAGAGCAGAAAATTACTCAATGTTTCTAATATAGTTCCTCTTCATTAGGGTTGCCATATTTCAAAAAGTAAAAACCCAAAAGCTTTTTCCTAAGATCCAGAACAAAGCGCCACCTTTTGGAAATTCCCCCCGGACGTCAGTTCCGCCTTTGAAATCCTGGTAATGTCCAGGAAAATCCGGATGTATAGCAGCCCTATAACCAACCAGGCCTTTGGCTGATGAATATTCTCCAGCCTTTTACATGTGTCTGTGAGAAGGGGCGGGGTGGAGTATGTTTTTTTCTGTTTTGTTTTACTTATTTACTTATTTCTTTCCTCTATTTTATTCTGTGAACCACCCTGAGATCTTATGATGAAGGGCAGTATGTGAATCAAATTAATTAAGCAAAATAAAATAAAATGTCGTATTAAAAAAATAATGAAATATAATATAGTCCTCCATGCATACTCTCACTTTTCACTAAGAGTGGTCAGGTGAAAAAGAAGACAGGGGCCCCCACACTTTTGATAGTTGTATAGCTGCTCTTCTGTAAGACTCTTAAAGGAGTCCTGGGTTGTTGCAAGGTGTCAGTGGCCCATCTGCCAATATGTAGATCAGAGATGGGGAAGCTGTGCCCCTCTAGGCGCTGTTGGGCTCCAGACCAAACCAACGTGGTCAGAGATGATGGCAGTTGCAGCAGCAGCTAGAAAGACACAGATTCCCCTCTCCTGATGTACCAGTTGGACTATTTGTCCAACACTGCTGCCTTTAGAGGTGTGATCAAGCAACATGGCCATCTCTGATTAGAGCAGGCACCCCCAAACTGTGGCCCTCCAGATGTTTTGGCCTACAACTCCCATGATCCCTAGCTAACAGGACCAGTGGTCGGGGAAGATGGGAATTGTAGTCCAAAACATCTGGAGAGCCGAAGTTTGGGGGTGCCTGGATTAGAGAATCCCCCTCCCTCTGCCAACTTCTCCCCTGATTCTACAGAACGTTTTTTTATTTAAAAAGTAGATTATCCCAGGTGAAATTTTTGTCATCTTTGGAACATCATGGATGGTCCTTGCTTTTTGAAGGAAAGTGTGAAAAAAATTAACCTGCCAGTCCTGGCGTTCTTCCTGGAAGTCTGTGGACGAGATAGCCAATGTGATGCTATGCAAATGTTGCTGGACTACAGCTCCCATCACTCCCAGCCAACATGGCCAATGGTCAGGGATGATGGAAGTTGAAGGTCACCAAGATCTGAAAAGCACCACTACCCCTGGTCTGGGGTATCACAGGCTGGTTTTGCCTTCTAGACAGTTGGGGAATCTCCAGAGAGCTTTCTGCTGTAAATGGAAAGGGCTACAGAGGGTCATGAGAACCATCAGGGTGATACTTACATAAAGAGACTGATACCTCCTGGCGTAAAAGTAGAAGCTCTCAGAGATGGGGATCTGAGGAGATGCCCCGTCATCTGCCTTTGGGGTGGTTCTGTCCTGGTGTTTGGGTCCATACGGGTAGAGCAGTTCGTCTGAAGAGAATCGGGAAAGAAATCGTGAGTAATAGTAGGGAGGAATGTTGTGAATACTACCATGCAATGTCACAGCTTCCAGAAAGAAAATTGCACTTCATTTTAATATTTCAATACAGTGGCCATGTGGAAAAGAGGGCAGGGAAGAACTCCCAGTTTCAGAGACTGGGAGAAGAAAGGAAAGCTGGGAGGGTCTACCACTTTCTGTGAGAGAGAAGAGCTGCATTTGAAAGAGGACTCTGCCTTTTCTCCCCCCCTCTCCCATTTCTGTTTTTATTAGATTAGTTTATTTCATCTTATTGTGTTATGAAAAAGTTTTAATAAAATCTGGGGGGGATCACAAAAGTGTGACCACATCTTCACCTCAGCACATATTAGTTGAGCCCAGTGCAAAGAAAATAAAACACTTCAATGTAAATTGAGGCCCATTAATAGTTGCATAGAAAAGAGAGCCGGTCGTGCGCCGAAGGGCTGAAGCAACTCCTTTGTGATCTGCTAAAACTACTCAAATGTAAAGCAACTAGAGGGCATCACGTTGGGGGAGGCTGTTTGATGGGCTTTGGAGTACTTGAATTCAACTTACCTGCCTCAGCTACTTCTCCCAACAATAGCATCTGTAGTGCTAGAATTAGAAGCAAGTTAGTCAATGGAATTAGCAAGAGCTCAGGCACCTGCTGAACATCTCTAGTGCTATCCCTTTAACTCTAGGCTGCACCCAATCATCAAGAGGTCATGTACCATGCCTGACCTGCATGCCCTATGTTTGTTTCAAGAGTTGTGACATTACCAGGCCCTGTCTCAATGACACCAACACCTAGAGACATCATTAAACCCACTACTTGAGCCTCAGGCTTTGGGCTGCAAAAGATCTGATAGCTTCCTTTCCTACATACAGGGCTTCTCTAGGATTTGAGCTTAGGACCTATCATGCCCTATGCGAGAATCATCCCCAGTGCTGGGGAACCTGCAGTCTGTGGCCCTAATTATGCCTGCCAAGCCTTTTCATTTGGGACGGGAGGTTGTTTTAGGCAAACCACGCCCACCTGCCCTATACCTGACATATACGACCTCAGGTTGAGGGCAGGTAAATATATGGATGAACTGGAAGGGGGGTTGTAGGCACTGCCAAAAAGATGATTGGCAACATCTGCATAGCCCTGCACAGGCGCTGTGCTTTGCAAGCCCCAGCATACCTGCCAAGTTGCTGTCAGAGAAATAAGGGACCGGGCGGAAATAGCAGACCGGAAGTAGCGCTGCCGCCATTTTGGAACTGGGCGGAGCATGCTCAGAAGTGACTTTTGATGCTGCTTTGCCCAGTTCCAAAATGGCCACCGCGCCAGAAGTCGCACTGCAGCCATTTTGGAACTGGGCAAAGCAGCATCAAAAGTCACTTCTGAGCATGCTCCGCCCAGTTCCAAAATGGCCACCGCGCCAGAATAAACCGGGGAAAAACAAAAAAATCCGTTTTTTTCAGCTAGGAACAGCTAGAAAAACGGGGATTTCCCAGGGGAAATGGGAGAGTTGGCAGCTATGAGCCCCAGCAATCAGCTGATCCCCAGGGCTTTCTAAGAACAAGTCACCTGATGGGTTACCTGCTGGCCAGATACACTTCCCCCCATCTGACTATGGCCAACAAGTCAAGAAAATCTCTATCACTTGGCATGCATTGCTTCAGAGCAGAAAAGTCTTATTCATAGCACCTCTAAAAGCATATAACATAGCCCACAATGGCTAATACAGTACTGAACACAGGCTTTTTCATTGGCTCTCTGATCCTTTGGGTAGGCTTGGGGAGGGTGGAATTTTTTGAAGAAGAAGACATACTTACCCAGTGCTAGTTCTGTGAACAGTAGGGGGCGTAGTCTCATTATTCTTACCCTCTCCGTCACTTTTTATAACATGAACTGGGTTGGTGACCTATTAATTAATAAGTTAATTTGGATTTTTGCTTTGTTTTTGCTTGTTCTTTAAAATAGTTCAGTGGCGTACTTGTTTTTTAAACAGCAAGCCCCTACTTTAACCGAAATCCTGGGGTACACTGTGAAAATATAGCATAAGAATACACAGCCAGCAGTCTAAAGCATAGGATGTGATTTAACATAGATCAACCAAAAGATATGGATGTTTGCAGAACTTAAGGATTGTTTTTTTCTTATTCATATCAATAAAACAGTACTAGCCAGTTATAAATGAGTCTTTGTGTTTCTGTCCCTTAGCTAATCACATTTTGTTGGTCAATTTCTCTGTTAGGGCCAGTTTCCAAACTCTCTTGAGTCAATTCAGTAAGGACGTCCCGTTCTGGCATTATATTGTAAATGTTACTTTGAATATATTAATTTAGGCTGCAATCCTCTGGCCATTTTCCTGGGAGTAAGCGGAACTGAACACTGTGGGGCTTAACTCTGAGTTGGACTGCACATTATTTTATATGCTCAGGCTGTAATCTGAATCTTACTTGATGACATAGAAGTTTTACAGTGTGTCCCGACTCAGAGGTAAGTCCCATTGCACTCAATAGGGCTTCAAATTAGATATCAGTAATTATAGTAACAATTAAAGCAATAAAGTAAACTATGGTTGGCACAAACCAGAGTTGAGTGTGATTTGTTTTATTTAAAGTATTGATTTGCCCCTCTTTCCACCTAACTAGAGGCCTCCAAAATGCATCTTGTATTCTTTGCACAAAACCCTTTACAGTCATACCTCGGGTTAAGTACGCTTCAGGTTGAGTACTTTCAGGTTAAGTACTCCACGGACCAGGCAGCGTTTACTTCCGGGTTCCGCCACGCACACATGCGCAGAAGTGATCTGCGCATTTCGCACATGCGCAGAAGCACTCTATCGGCACTTCGCGCACGCATGCTATCGCCACTCGGGTTAAGTACTTTTCAGGGTGCGAATAGCACCCTGGAACCAATTAAGTACTTAACCCCGGGTACCACTGGAAATGTTAACTTTTTTCATCTAGATTACTGTCTTATTTATTTTATAGTACAGTACATTGATTATTGCCTTCATTTTATGGATCAATGGTCTCGTTAGACAGTAAAATTTGTGCTAAATTGCTGTTTTAGGGGGTGTTTTTCATCGTCTGGAATGGATTAATCCACTTTCCATTACTTTCAATGGGAAAGTTCGCTTCAGGTTAAGTACGCTTCAGGTTAAGTACAGACTTTTGGAACCAATTACACTCATACCTTGGGTTAAGTACACTTCAGTTTAAGTTTAAGTACTCCACGGGCCGTCTGGAACAGATTAATCCACTTTCCATTACTTTCATTACTATTCCTAGCTAACAGAGCCAGTGGTCAGGGATCATGGGAGTTGTAGTTCCAAAACATCTGGAGAGCCAATGTTGCCTATGCCTGGTCTAGAGGCAATCTAAATCATCCAAATATTGCCAATGAGTCATTCACAACCGTTTTAAAACTTAGCAGTTTTTCTGTGCGAAATGGAGATGTTGGCTGGCATTCTGATGCCAATGACGTCGTGTGGATGCTCTGGAAAAACCTGCACCCACGAGGAGCCCTGATCGAACAACAAATACACCTCTGGAGGCACCCTCAATCTCCAGATCCAACACTCTAACCACTACACAACATTGCTCCTGGTTAAAAACAGATAAAGCAGAAGACTTTGTATGACCATGTTGTTGGTTTTTTTGCAAGCAAGTTGGAGAATTCCCCCACCTTCTACCCCAAAAGTGAAACCCTTACCAGCCTCCCATTCGTGTTTGCAGAGCAAATCCTCCAGAACGCTTGAGTCACGCTGATCCCTGTTGCCCGTATGGTCTATAGCTCAGTGGGGGATTTATACATGATCTCCCAGTAGGTGCAACTCAGAACAAATCCTGGACGCTTTAATAGGAATGAATAGATTCATTTGTCAACCCAAGCTGCCTTGGGGTATTTAGACAGGGATATATTGTCCTATGGTCAGCCTCCCCTAATGCAGCCAAGCCCAATTGCTGGCAGTCTCAGGGGTATAAATATCAAACTGGGCAGTTTTTAAAAAATAAAAAAATAAAACAATCCCAATGCCCTTGGCAAGGATAAAGGGCAATAACACTGAATTGGGTAGGGAACTGGAAGTAGGCAACAGTACCAAGAAACAAGTGCACAATTATTTTTGTAGTGAGAAAACGTTTTTAGCTTGAGGGCCAAATACTTATTATTATTATTATTATTATTATTATTATTATTATTATTATTACCCCGCCCATCTGGCTGGGTTTCCCCAGCCACTGTGGGCGGCTTCCAACAGAATATTAAAAACATGATAAAACATCAAACATTAAAAACTTCCCTAAACAGGGCTGCCTTCAGATGTCTTCTAAACGTCAGATAGTTGTTTATCTCCTTGACGTCTGATGGGAGGGCATTCCATACCCAGGTGCCACTACTGAGAAAGCCCTCTGTCTGGTTCCCTGTAACCTCACATCTTGCAATGAGGGAACCTCCAAAAGGCCCTCGGAGCTGGACTTCAGTGTCCAGGCTGGACAATAGGGGTGGAGATGCTCCTTCAGGTATACTGGCTCAAGACGTTTAGGGCTTTAAAGGTCAGCACCAACACTTTGAATTGTGCTCGGAAACATACTGGGAGCCAACGTACAGGTAGGTCTTTCAGGACCAGTGTTATATGGTCTCAGAAGCCACTCCCAGTCACCAGTCTAGCTGCCGCATTCTGTTCTGGACAATCTTTTAGGGGGCCACACGCCACTGGTGGGCAGGGCCAGAGGCAATAGTGGGCGGAGCAACTAATCTGAATTTTTGCTTTGTACCTTTGTTGCTTTAGACTAGTTACTATTTCCCCTCCTTGCAAGTCAGAAGTATTATTATTGTGCACAGGAGAGAGGCAAATAAGTTGGCAGGGAAGGGGAGGTCTCCACTCAATTGTGTGCAGCAGAGGAGGATGCAGAAGACGGGGAACGAGTGAGGGGCGGGGTGCCCCTCCCAAATATTTTGCTCAAGTTGGTGCTGATGACAGGTAGATTGTCTCCCATAGCTGGACTGGGTTGGGTGAGTGCTTGGCTGGGGTAGAAATTTGCAGTACAGTGGTGCCTCGCTAGACGAATGCCCTGTAAGATGAATTTTTCGCTTAACGAAAAGATTTTTCGAGCGGAGGTTGCCTCGCTAGACGAATTAGTTTTATGAAAAATTCGTCTAGTGAATCATGGTTTCCCATAGGAATGCATTGAAATTCAATTAATGCGTTCCTATGGGCAATTTTCCCCCCAGTGCATTCCTATGGGATTCGCTAGACGAATTTTTCGTTATACGAATTTACCCGTGGAATGAATTAAATTCGTCTAGCGAGGCACCACTGTATTTGACATGAGGTAAAAGCCACTTAGAGGCTGGTGTCAGCAACACCATTTCTTCAGAAACTGTTGCCAAACACATTTAAGCAACCACAATATAGCTATCATTATTCCCTTATGCGCATAATATCCCTTTAATAAACCTACAGTCTTTGCATGAAGTTTATCATGTCTCACTGTGAGTTGCTGTTCATCTCACTAAGCCTTCTATATCAGCTGCCAGGAGGTGGATTAAAAAGAAAGGAAGGAAGATTCTGAATGAATTGACGGCAGCAGAAAATTAAAAGAAGCACAAACACCTAAACATCTGTTTATACAAACGAGGCTGAGGGAACCCGTATCCCTAGCACTGTTTTCAATGTTGTAATTTTAAATTGCCATAGCCCACCCTGGAACCTTGTGATGAAGAAAGGTAGGTAAGAAACAACAGTTTTAAACTATTTAAATTTAATGTTCAGATTATGACTGGGGAAACCAGCACATTTCAAGCATTGTTCAATGAATGTTGCTGTTAAAAGGGAAGAGAAAGAATTATGAAGATTTCTCTCCTGCTAAATATCTCATATTGCTGCTGAAAGGTGCTGAACTGAATTCAGGGTGGTAAAAATAAGAAGCCGAGAGATCTGAAATGGATAGATCCTTCCATTTCTAGCTTCAACTTGCACAGCATCCATGCAACAATGGCCTTTGGATTTCTAAATCTGATGCTGGGGATATTACAGCTGAACATCAAGTAAAGATCAACAGTTGTAGTGTTTTTCCTGGCATGGAGACCAAGTTTCACCTGCTTAATTTCTGAGGTTGGAATGAAGTTCAGCCACAAGTGGAATGCTGGTGGAGGGGGGAGTTGACTAGCTTCTTAGAGAAAAATATAATAAAAATCTTGCATAGCTGATCAAAGACTTGGGCATGCCAAGGTAGGTTCCTTCTTCTAATGTGGAGTTTGCATTAGGGTCATCAACATCCTGCCTTACAGAGTACAAGACTCTGTTTGATGGAATCCTCTGTCTGAAGATCTGCCTAGTCTGGTTAATATCAGTTTTCCTCTGTGTTGGTCTAGGAATTGCAACCATGTATGTTTTTATGTATCTCTAAATTGTTTAATGGTGTTTTATGGGAAGTGATTCACAAATCAGACAGTGAATGACTCTCTCCCTCTCTCTATTGTTAAACAATCTATGGCTTTTTAAACTGCATGTAGGGGTTATTGTTTTTGTTACTGTGTTATGCGTTTGGGTGTATTTATATTGCAAGCTGCACTGTGATCAATGGATGGAAGGCAATATAGAAATTCAATTCTTTGTTGTTGTTGCTGCTGTTGTTATTTCTCCTATCAACCCTGTGAGGTAGGTTAGGTTGCTTGTTGGTGACTGGCCAAAGATTCATGGCTGAGTGGGGATTTGAACCTTGGTCTTCAGGACGCTATTCCAACACCCAAACCAAATGGGCTGTCCTTTAAGGGCATGCCTGCACAACTCTGAATGATACAAGAGCTCTGTTGATCAGGACCCTGGCAAGCCTATCCCATCACCCACAGACCTCCACAATGGCAGCATCCAGCCTGGGTTCTCCAGGCAGACTGGGTGCGGATTTCTTGGCTCTTGGAGAGGGCAAGGGAGGAGAGAAAGAGTAGAGTTAACCATTAACAGGCAGTGGGCCTCTAATCCTTTTCCCCAGGCGGATGTGTCATCTCACTCTTCCTACGGTGCCATTGTTCTCACCCAGCTGTGTGGCCTCAGCATATGTCAGGTCCCATTATTCTGCCACTGCATTATACTGCCGCTTCCATGAAAGAAAGAAAAGAGACTCATTAATCATCCAAAGCTGGGAGATGGAGTGACCTCCACATCCATCCTGGGCCAGGTGAGTGGCCTTAGTGGTGGGAAGCTCTTCTCTAGGCACCATCTGATTGGGGAGAAAAAGCAATTAAGTGCATGGGCGTACCCAGCATGGGGCAGGAGGGGGCAGCTGCCCTTCCCTAGAGAAGAAAAAACGGGGGGGGGGGAGCTCCTGCGCAGCAAAAAAAACAGCCGGCAGTGGAGAGCGAAGTTGCAGTGTTCATCCTCAGTGTGGACCATTCCCTGGGACAGGGAAGGATTGCTGGGTCACCTCTGTTGGTTTTTGCATCGTAAAGGTTCCCTCTAAGTCCCTTTCTAGCCAGCAGCTAAATCACTCTAATCCTAGTTACATTGTTTTGCTTTTGTTATTGTTGCTTGATTATTTTACTCTCATAGCTGCTAGTTTATGCTCGCATTGCATAAAGAGTAAATAATGCTCTATAATAATCAGTAGTAGTAGTAATAATAATAATAATAAATATTTAATATAGAAAATAAATAAATAAAATTCTATCAATAATAAATTATATTCTTCAAATCTCCAGTAAATTGTCGGGATTACTAAATGACCTTTGGCCTAATTACTTAACCTAATCTTAGAGCTGTACCACAGTAAAGATAGCCTGCTTTGCATGCAGAAGGTCCCTGGCATCTCTAGGTAGGATTGGGAATCTTCTTTATGAAACTTGTAGGTTCAATCCCCATATGGGAGAGCCACATATTATTGCATTACAGGGGGTTGGACTAGATGACCACTAGGACCCCCTCAATCTCTGAAGTACTTTTCTGGGCAGAATAGTAGTGCTATTAACACCAAGGTTGCAGGTTCTATCCCCATATGAGAAAGCTGCATATTATTGTGTTACAGGGGGTTGGACTAGATGACCCCCAGGGTCCCATCAAAACTTTGAGGTACTATTCCTGGGTTGACAGGATAATAGTGCTGATAACCCCTATGATGCAGGTTCAATCCCCATGTGGGCAAGCTGCATATTATTGGTTGGCAGGATAGTAGTGCTGATAAAGCCAAATTTTTGCAGGCCAAAACCCCATATGGGATAGGTGCATGTTCTTGCATTACAGGGGGTGGGACTAGATGACCACCAGGAGCAGATGTAGCTTGGGGGTCGCTTAACACCATAATCTTCAACATTTTCTGAGGGAAAGAGGGGCACCCTACCATACTCTCCTCCGGTGAGAGTACTCCTTAATTTTCCTACATCTTTAAAAGATGTGGTTATTGAATTCAGTTTTGTTCCCGGTGAAGAGTTTGTGTAGCAAAGTAGTCTGCTTTAACCAGTGTACATGGTGGCAGGACTGTATATGCATTACTATACCACACAACTGCCGGTTTGTTTAGTCCAGGTACATAAAAAGGCCGCACCAAACAAACCTCAATATTTTCTTCAAACCAAAGAAAAAGGATACTAGTATAAGACATGTAATTAGAATAGAAATTTTAAAAAATTCAAGCAAATAATTGTAATAACTACCGTATAACTACCGTAATAAAACACTGCTATAATTATATATAATAAAATTTTTGTTTCATTCACCTTTTCCATGCTGAAATGTCACAACCTGGATGAACATGGCTTGCCCCCCCCCCCTAGATTTGTTCCTGGGTACGCCCATGATTAAGTGGATTTGGGGAGAGCAATTAGGTGCTCTTGGGGGCCTGCTGCAGGCAGGAACCCAAACCAGGTACAGTACTTAGGAGGAGTATTGGTCCAAGAGATTGATTGGTTTAAGTGGTGGAGTTAGGGAACTTGAGAGTCTGGACTTAATGGTCTTACAGGGAACCCTCTCTAGATGATAATGGGTTTGAAAGGCAGATGAGCAATTTTTTAGTCCTTTTACTGGACTTTCGGCTCACTGGCATCCTCTTCAAGCTCTGGGGAGCATAGCTGCAAAGTTCTCCCTTTTTAAAATGGAAATTCCTTTATGCTGAATAGGCTTCCTCGCAAGAAAAGGGAAAACTTGGCAGCTATGCTGGGGAGGGTCTCCTCACGAGCCGCAATGACTTTCCAGTTTCTTCCTGCCATTTCAGGTGGGGGGGGATGTCTGTCTAGTGGCTTGGAAGTATCTAAATGAGACAGTGTGACTTCTTATTGTCTTGGAAGGTGTTTAGTAGGGCCAGTTCTTGGGTGACTTCTAATACTTGCTTAGTTATTTTGCATATTTCTTGCATAATTGATGTCCAGAAGAGTTGAATTTTGGGACATTCCTGCCACATGGGGAGTTATGTGCCTGTGGAGGTACATCCTCCCCATAATTTTGGTGAGGTTCCTGGGCCTATTAGTGTTAGTTTCCATGGTGCTAGGTACCACCTGTAAGTGAGTTTCAGAGTGAGTTCTTTTCTTTTCGCTGATATGGATTTAAAGGGAGGTTTAGACCACATTCTGGTCCATTGGGTGGGGTTAATATCATAGCCTATGTCGTCTGCCCATTGTCTTTTTTTTTTTTAAGACACTGTGACTTCTGAGAAATGTTTTAAGAGGTGGCACCTGTTAATAGGAAATGGTTCATATTGCTCAGTGGCAGAGCAGGTTCAGTTCTCAGCAGTTCCACAGAGGACTGGGAGAGACCCTTGTCAGAAACTATAGAGAACTCCTGCCAGGCAGTGCAAGTGATGCTGAACTAGGTGGACCCAAGGTTTGATGTATAATCCAGCTTCCTATGTTACTAATTTAGAAATTAATCTCCCCACACCCTTATATATGCAGTCATTCTCTCCCTGTGTGTGTGTGTGTGTGTGTGTGTGTGTGTGTGTGATTACACACAGATTCCCCCCCCCCCCGCTCTTGAGATACATAGCACAACTACAATGCTAGAGGAGCTTAATATTTTATTGCTACACTACAATTAAGCTGCAGCTGCAGAAGGCCTCTAGTGGTCAACAGGGGGATGGATAGTGATCTACAGTACATCCTGGCTGTCACTCTCTTCTGACGGCAACAGCAAATGTCTTCTGTGACGAAAGTGGCTTATCTGGAGTGGGGGAAAGAGGCAAGATGTTTGTTTTTACTGAAAAGAAAATCAAGTCATTTTAAGGCCCGCCCCACAATCCCAGCTTGAGTTTGTCCCCTACTTTGTCCATTCATACTGCAATAAATTGCAAGCTCAGGACAAACAGTGTGCAGTGTGCAGGGGGATATCACTTCGGACTTGCAACAAAGTATTTCTTTCAAGGTTATCTACTGAAAGTGTTTGCATTTAGCAGTCGCTGAAAACAATACAGTCTACTCTGCAAACATCTACTTTGTGTATGAGTTAGCTGGATCTCACCCAGTGTCTCTGTAAAATAACATATGGAAGTGACTTCCCTATAGTATTGAAATGGTAAGGAGGACCACATTCAAGGTGAGATTTTGCAAAAGCTTGAAAATAATGTGAAATGATTCTGCAGTATCTCCTGGGGGGAAAAGATGCAGGAAGGGCGTGTAGCTGAGGGCATGGTCTCTGGTTCCATACAATGCCCTGTGAAGCTTTTTCCTGTTGATTTCCAGGAAAAGCCAGCTAGTTCCAACCCTTCAGGCCTTGGCTTTCATACTTACCATTCACAGTGATCACTTTCCTCCTCATCCCTGTCCACATGTGACTGTTCTTCAGGAACCTCCTGGGTGTCCTCATGGTTCAGGTGTCCTGCTTCTTGCTCAGGGAGGTCTTCTTCTTTCTGGGGGACTTCTGGCTCTTCTTTCTTAGGCTTAAGCTCTTCAGGGTCTCCAGGCGATATGAAATTGTCCACCTGGAACACCCAGCGTCCTGGCACATGCACATTGCTAGTTTTTGTAATGTTGATGACTTGAGGAGTGCGGGAGCTAGGGATGTTGTAGTAGTTCTTGTCATCGCCGCTGTTGAAGCCGGCCTGAAATAACCACAATACCAGCTTTGATACATGCACAGCAGTCAAATGCTGCTTTGTGGCAAGAAGCAACAATACTCTGGACTTCCAGGGAATCTTCCCATGGTCTCTCCCTCTCAGGGAAGGAATCCAAGTACCTGCAGGATGGACAGGGTTCCTGAACTACTGTAGGAGCTATCAACAAAGTGGTTGCTCTGCTAGAGAGTTCCACTAAGGTGGGCTCCCTCAAGGAAAGTTGCTTTTTGCTGCAGAACTACTTAAAGCAGGGATGAGGAACCTGTGGCTCGCCAGCTGTTGTTGGGCTCCAACTCTCACCCCAGGCAGCATGATGGGCTTTGTAGTCCAACAATATCTGGGCAGCCACAGGTTGCCTATCCCTGACTTAAACTCTCCTTTGGTTCCAATACTCAGGTCTGGGAAACTTGGACCAAGCTGGCTGTGGTGGGAATTGTAGTTCAGCAACATCTGAAGGGCCAAAGATTCACCAATCCTGCAATATCCAAGTTCCTCGCTTGTCAGATATTTGGCCCAGCACTGTTTCCATGCACATAGTGAGATATCCTGGGCAATCATTTGCTGCTTTGCCACACCTGGTCAGAAATATCCCTTAGCAAGATGGAAGGAAGAGACAACCCCGACCAGAAAAGAATGGCAAACCAAGTTGGCGGACTATGCCGAAAAGGCAAAATTAACTGGGAAGTTCAGGAACCAAGAAGACAAGAACTTTTTAAAAAATGGGAAAAGTTTATAATTTATATACAAGATCATTGTAAGCAGGTTAAAACATTGGCCAGATTTTAAACACACTTGTAATGTAATAGAATGTACGGATATTTTAGAAATGGAAAAAAGTGGAGAAGTATTGATATGCAGTGGAAAATAGGATCAACAGGACCCATGGAAGGGATGGGGAGAAGTCAGGAGATTCAGAGTAATCTCAATATTTGGATTCGGAATTGATTTTGTTGTATGTTTATATTCTTGAAAATAAAGTATAATTTTATTTCAAAAAAGAAGAAGAAAAATATCCCTTAGCAAAACTCATGCTAGGATTGCTGGTTTGCACCCAGGTGGCTTTGGCTTGGTTTCTGCAATGAGAACAGTAAAATATTTTTACTGGGAGACCCCCATGGCTCAACTTGCAGAAGGTCCTTGGCATCCCAAGTTGGAAAGGACAAGTAGCAGCAGAGGTGGATTTGGGGGAGTGTGGCTACAGTGGGAGCAAAGACTTTGGGTGCCACATGATTTAGCAATGATTTAGAATGGAGCACTATTTTGGCATCACAGGGCTGAAATTTGAGACCCCAAGATCCACCGCTGCTAGCAGCTGTCAGTGTGGAAGATCTGTCCCTGAAAGCCTGGGCAGGGCTGCAGCTCAGTGGTAGAGCTTTGCAAACAGATAGTCCCAGGTTCAACCTCCAGGTAAGGCTGAAACCCTGGAGGACCACTGTTAGAGCAGACAACAGTGGGCTCAATGGGCTAATAGCCTGACTCAGTGTCAGCCATTGCCTGTTAGAGGAGACCATTGTAGACCAGACCAACGAAATAAGTGAGCTAGCTGTGTTCCCGGATTTGAAGGGGAAAGCATTTCATTCACTCTGGCACCATAAGGGACTCTGAGCAGCTCTTTTGAGAAAACTGCCTGGAACCAAATTCTCAGCTCACAGTGTGGGCCTACCTGTGCTGGGATTCCTCCTAAGCCCGTTCTGGGATTTCCCTGACTTGCTGCCCCTGTAGTCCATTGGATGTCTGCATAGTTGAGCATCATAAAGGCAACATGGCCATCAGTACATAAGATAGCCTGGAAGGTGTTTACCTGGAGCAAAAACAAGCAGAAAGAGTGACGTCGAGAAGACACGCAATGAATTTCATTAAATTTTCCTTGGCCTATGTCTTTTCCTCTTTGCTGTAGCTGTTGGCTGGCTATGCTCTTCCATGTTAATTTGGCTTCTTGGTGCTACAGCTGCATTTAAGAAAGGGATGCATGTTTGACAAAGTTGGGAGTTGCTTATGATGGGCAAAATATCTATAGAAATTAGGGTTGCTTTGCACCTTAATTTCAAGGGTAACTTCCTGGGGGAATGGTTCCTATTTCTGTTAACCCTAAAAGGCCTACTCAACTCTTAATTTTGGACTCCGGCTTCTTTCATCCCCAACCATAATGGGTGGATGGGAATAGTAGGCCACGACATCCAGAGGGCATCATGTTGGGGAAGGCCGATGGATAGCTGTGGGTATTTTGTGTGCTATACGTTTAGTGACTCTGATTTCTGGTGACTGTGAAAAGTGAGTATGCAAGTAAAAAATTGGTGGTTATGTTTGAAACAAGTACTCCAGATGAGGCTTGCACAGTAGTGAGCTCTGGAGTCCAAGGCATCTCTCCTAGCCAGCCTTCAGCTGATGGATCCCAGTCTTTCTTCTCCCCTCTTCTTCTTCCCAGAATACTTTGCTAAAAGACTCCCTTTGCCTGTCACCTCACACCCACTTACCATGGCACCCCAGGCCAAAGGATTCCTCTTGTTCTTTCATCCATGTCAGAGGTTCTTGCGACTACTCTAGTGTAACGACGCTCCGCATGCTTGTCTTTAAACAGTTTTTATTAGTGTAGTCTATTTACAGTGAGACTGGTGTGTAAAACATGTCTGCTCAGTCCGATGCAGAATCTGGCACCCTTGACTTCCTCCAACATAAGAGTATTGGGACAGCAAACCTCCTTCCCCTTCTTCTCCTGCGTAATTCCGGAACCGGAGGAAAGGGTCTACGCTCCATGTTTTCCTTCTCCCCCCTTTCCCCCCTCTCTCTTCCTCCCTCCTGTGTAGCAGGGGCTCTCCCATGCTGCCAGAGTCCTGGCCCTCTCTCCCCACTTCCTGACTGGTCTCCTCAGCGTCCTCGCTGCCATCGCTGCTTGGGGAGGAGCTGCTTCTGATGAGAGGGGGAGGTTCTCTATACTCTCTTCTCCTTACAATCCATATCCCAATTAATCAAAATCTTACCATTTATTAATTCCTAGGGTTTAGGAGGTCCCCCCTCCCCAATCTATAATAACACTCAACTCAGCTAGAGACCCAAATGTGAGAAACACTGCTATGTGGTAATCTAGTACAGAGACCTCCAATGCCTGTATCAGAGCATATTAGGCTCTTATCTATGGTATATGCAGAATGACTTACCTTCCTGGACAAAGATCCGAAATAGGCTACACGGTCCCAGGTGGCAATGAAGAGCCAGGTGGCCTTGAAACGGATTTCAGGGAAGTAGTTATTAATGTCCCGGGTGACATTTCTCAGCAGCTCTGGTTTCTGCGTCTGCCGGTAATAGACTTGGCCACCTAGCATAATGTTGGCATCCGCCCAGTAAGGGGCAACAAAGGCCTTTCCATCTACCATGGGGATGGCTTTCGGGGTGTACTCTGGGACAGGGACGGAAAAGGAAACCACCCCATTGTTGTTGACCTGTGAAGAGGCAGAGAGCAGCAACGTAAGCAGAAACAGAAAAAGTGCCCCCAAGCAAACCATCCCGAGGGCTATTTCCTTCTCCCTTCACTGCTAAGAATTTTCAGTTTCTGATCTGAATCCTCCGGGTATTGGCTCTTAGACTCTGGGAGCAGCACAGCATAACAGGCAAAGGGGGTCAATACAATGACTCGGAAGTGAGACTGTGCTGTTGGCCCTACCCCTTGGGTCATGTGCTCAGGCTAGCTGCACTCCTGATGACGTTCTGAATGCACATATCTGAACGAGAGTCCCTATTCAGCAGCTGGTTCATGCATCATCATCATCATTAATTATTTATTATCATCATCCTTCATCTGAGGATCACAGAGCGGTTTACAATATAAAAACACAAAAATAAATGCCATAGTAACAAACCAAAGCAATAACTCCCACATACGTAATTTAAAAGGCCATAGATCAATTAGCCAAAGGCCTGGGAGAAGTGGAACATTTTTGCCTGGCACCAAAAGATATCTAATGAAGGTGCCAGGTGAGCCTCCCTGCATTGTTGCCCCTTGGCTAGGCAATTGGATCACCGAGAGTCGCTATGGAAACAACTGATGGTTGTTTTCAGTCGTCATCCCCCCCCCCATCTTTCTGAGAACCTCCGTCAGTGATGGGCATCGTCCTGCATCATTTATCTATTTGTACACTATTTATAGCCTGCCCTTTGTCAAAAGACCTCAGGGAAGATCCCTTGTCCATGGGAACTCTGTCTACCAGCAGGGGCATACCTAGGTTCCCTTGCACCCCTGGTAAGGAGATGTTGGCCACCCAAAGCAGTGAAGGAGTGGCCTGAGAGGTGGTCAGGCATGTGGGCCAGAGTGGAGAGACTCATTTTCGCACCACACCCCCCTGGGCCTGCAACCCTTGGCAGGGGCCAACCTTACCAACCCCTAGGTACACCCCTGTCAAAGCAATGATTCTTCAACATCAACTTTGTTGCACTGGTCATGTTGTGCGGATGCCTGATTATCAACTTTCAAAGCAACTACTCTATTCCGAACTTAAAAATGGAAAACGTAATGCTGGTGGTCAACAAAAGAGGTTTAAAGACTGTCTCAAGGCAAATCTTTAAAAATGTAGTATAAACACCGCCAACTGGGAAACACTGGTCTGCGAGCGCTCCAGTTGGAGAACAGCCTTATTGAAGACAATCTTACTCAGCTATGAGTGATTGCCAAAGAAGAAGACACCCCTGTGTATCGTTTTAGCATTCCCTGACAGCCAGGGCTTATCTACACTAACCTTTCCTCCAGGCTTTAAAGCTCTAAGTGCTCTTTTTATTTTTGCTCCAGACCAGAACTTTCCCCGTGAAAACCCACCCTTTAAACGCTCTGAAACGGAGCGTCAAAGCGTTGGTTTCTGCCTGGGAGGAGCGGGGCAAAAGATAATTGTGGATAAGCCTCTAGTCACAGTATTGGCTATCTGTTTTTCCGACTACAAGAAGATGGAAGTTTGTAGGGTAATGGGCATCCTGGGAGCTGAAGACTCGAGGTTGAAGTGGGAGAGTGGTCACGTTCCCCTTTCCTGTGATTCATTCTTGCTTTGTGCCAAAAGGGATCATACGTACGTAAACGCTGTCATAAGTCTTGTCGTAGAAGGTGAAAGGTACTGAAATGGGAATCTTAGGGGACGTCCCGTCATCTGCCTTGGGGTTCTTCATATCTCCTGCAGCTTCCCCATAGGGATACAGGAGGTGCTCTGGACAGAAAGCAGAGAGAACACTTTGATGCCTCAAACCTGACACAAACTTATGAAAATTGGGGAGTGGTGCTGTTGTGTGGCATAATAGAGCTTCCTCACAAGGAAGGAAACTGTTCTCTATGTTCTCACAGCTACCAGATTCTGGAAGGAAGATTTGCACAATAGTGGCTGCCAAAATACTCTGCTTAAAGGTTTTTGCTAGGCGAACCTCCATCTTGGCCAGAACATGCTGTACACCACCATTACTCTCAGCAGTTATTTTATGCAGACCCTCCAAGTGTCCCTATTTTCCACTGACAGTCCTGGATTTACAGAAGCCATCCCAGTTTCTGATTTGATCCCAGAATGTCCCACTTTTCCTTAGGACGTCCCTATTTTCATCAGATAAATGTTGAAGGGTATGGAGGTATGCCCTTAGGCAAGGAGAAGAATGACTATACCACCTTTAGAAGACATCTGAAGGCAGCCCGGTATAGGGAAGGGTTTTTTAAATGTTTTATTGTGTTTTTACATATGTTGGAACCTGCTCAGAGTGGCTGGATAAACCCAGTTGTAAGAGGAGGGTATAAATAATAGAACTATGATGATGGTTCATATGGAATATAATGTCTCTATTTTCATCGGAGAAATATTGGAGGGTATGTAGAAGACTTCAGTCAGCCCATCATGATCTAAATCAGTGTTAAATAACTCAGGTTCCTAGAAATACTTTTTCTTTGGAGAAAGCCCCATCGACACCACATGAGGGTCAGACTTTACCATTGGTTTCTTTAGTTTCATGCTCCACAGAAGTCGAAGCTGAACCTATAACAGAGAAAGGAAAGACAATGGTGAGTCTTCAGGGGAAGAGTGCTGTCTCTTCTGGGATCTAGGAAGCTTTCTGGGTTTGTGGATTCCCCTGGGGGATCTCACCACATCTATCTGTCAATTTAGCAGCTCCCCGTTTTGTGGGCCTTCCCCACTTCTCTGCACTTTTTACTGTTTTTTTTTACTTGTTTTTTACTTGTTTATGCCTCTTTCTCCAAATACCAGCTTCTGGTGAGACTCACATTGCTGCCTCAGTTCAACTTACCTAGCAGAAGTAGCAGGAAGGCAAATGAAGTCTTCATATTGGCTTCTCCCTTCCCAAGCAGCAGCATATGTCAAGCAACATTCCAGGAATTGAGGAGAAAGAAGGAGAGGGCAGATAAAATTGAATTAAGACATAAATGCAGGAGGGAAAGATGCTTTTCCCAGTTGTGTGTATGTCCTCCCCCCCCCCCACTCACCCACATTCCATTAAAGCAGAGGTGGGGGATCTGTGATCCTCCAAGTGTTGTTGGACTCCAGTTCCCATCAGCTCCAACCAGTATGGCCAATGGTCAGGAATAAGAGTTATAATCCGCAAACAGCTGGACCGCGGAGCCACAGGTTCCCCCTTCCTGCATTAAGAACTCCTAACAATGGATCATACTTTTTGGATCTGAGACCTGCCTGTCAGTTCCACTCTTCCCCATTGCCTATGTGAAACTGGCCAAAAGTTGGAACAGGAAAAATCTAGCGCTCCTCTGAATTTTCGTCACTTGATGTGGAATATTCTCCAGACGATCTCTGACCGTGTAGCTCTAGGCATGTTTACTTGGGTGTAAGCACCAGGTAAGTGGACAGGATTACAGCCTAAGTGTCTTTACATATCTGCCTAAGTTACTTGATGTGGATATCTGGATTTGACACCCTGTGATATTTTGTTTCAGCATTTGATGTTTGACTAAAGAGGTTTGATTTCAGAATCTGATCTTTGCCTGTATCTGATAGCTGATGCACAATTCTATTTATTTATTTAACTATCTAAGCACTTTGTATATCCCAACAATTTACCGTAGAGTTTGAATTCTGAAGCAAAGGATGTGGCGGGGGGGGGCACGCATTTTCAGAAATCAAAGCAATAGAATTGGAAGGTTTGGTGCGTTTTCAAGCATTTCTGCCTTAGGAAAACGGAAGATATCATGAGGAGGT
Source organism: Zootoca vivipara (assembly GCF_963506605.1). Taxonomy (NCBI): domain Eukaryota; kingdom Metazoa; phylum Chordata; class Lepidosauria; order Squamata; family Lacertidae; genus Zootoca; species Zootoca vivipara. The sequence continues at coordinate 27,553,445 of NC_083281.1, read as the reverse complement.
CCTGAGCGGCATTTAACTCTTGCATTGCAAACCTCCCAACAACTATCAAAAGTGCACAAGGTGTCATACATGGACTCATTCTGTGAATGCAGTAGCCCAATATACAGTGGTACCTCAATTTAAGAACAGTCCTGTTTACGAATGATTTGGTTTACGAACTCGGCAAAACCAGAAGTAGTGTTCCGGTTTGCAAACTTTAACCTCGGTCTAAAATGGAAGCCAAACAGTGGAAGGGCACCGGCGGCGGGAGGCCTCATTAGGGAAAGCGCGCCTCAGTTTAAGAGCGGTTTCAGTTTAAGAACAGACTTCAGGAACGGATTAAGTTCTTAAACCAAGGTACAGTGGAACCTCGGTTTACACCTACCTCTGTTTATGAACGCCTCCGTTTATGAACGCCGTGGACCCAGAAGAGTTTACATCCGGGTTCCACAGCGTTGGATGCGCAGATCACTTCTGCGCAGCTCATGTATGCGCAGAAGTGATCTGTGCAGCACGTGCGCATAAGCGCTCTATTAGCGTTTTGCACACGCGCAGAAGCGTGCCTTCGGGGAGCGAATGCCTCCGTTTACGAACACCTCCGTGGAACGGATTGCATTTGTAAACCGAGGTTCCACTGTACCACTATATTGGAGGGTGGGTGGGTGTTCCATTGGAAGCACACGTGGGGGGGTCACAGTGTTGTGCCACCCCACCAAAGATGTGCTCACTGCCCATCCCACCTACCCCTCTCCCCATCAGCCACATTTAGGAGCCTCTGTGGTGATTTGGTCATTTTAGACTCTGGACTTTATGGTCTTACAGGCATCGCCATCTTAAGATGACAACATTTATCATTTCACTGCCTTCGAAATGTAGTAAGCCAGCTCTCCTTTGCTTGGGGACCTTCCTGCTCATTCTGATTGCTGGGTGGGGAATAGACCTCTGCCCCCAAAGTCCTGCCTTGATGGCATAACCGGCCAGTTTTTGTGCATGTTCTGATTGATGCAGCACGCTGGACAGTTTATTTCACAACATTTATATACGCCTTGGTTGCAATAAAACCTCAAAGTGGTTTACCAAAACAAACAAACAAACCAATGAAAAGAAAGTGAAGACAAATATTTTAAACCATCCAAAAATAATTAAAATCCAGGACAAAAATGCTTTAGCAGACACCAAAAAGAGTACAATGAAGGCACCTGTCTGACGTCAACAGTCAGAGAGTTAAAAAGTGTGGATGCCTCACTTGCACAGGAACGGAAAAAGTCGGGTCTCTCCCTCATGCTGAGAATCCCTAGGCATGTTCACAGTTTCACATGTATAGATGCTACACACACTGCCTCACATGCAAATGTTGGCTTGTGGGGCCAGCATGTATGTTGGCAGAGGCAGGTTGGGGGGGGGGGTAAGCCAGCTAATGCACTGTACTCACTATTGTCTGTCCTCACTATTACAACTTGCCCCTTCCCCTTAAACTTCATCGCTGAGCCAGCATTTGAACCCAAATCTCCGCAATCCAATATCAACATGCCACCCCCTGCAAGTGTCCCAGGGGAAAAAAACGGGACATCCTTTTTTTCGCGCAAGAGCACGGTGGCCATTTTGAGCACTGTGACCTCACACAGGTCATGTGACTTTTGTGTGACACACACGTCCTGGTTTGGGGACATGCCATTCACCGAGCTATTTCAGATGTGCTGATAACCTGGAAATGGCCCAGGAAGGCTGTGTCTCAATGCAAATAGCAATGAGGGAAGGGCGCTTTTTGTTGGTATCATGGCAGGGGGAGGAAAGGAGTAAAGCCTTTCGCCCTGGAGTAAAGCCTTTCGCCTCCCTCTCTCCCCCCGCCCTCCATCTCCATCCATTGCAGTCCCAGATGTTGCTAAGGCTCACCCATGCATCAAATGCATGCAAGTTAATTGCATTCAGTTTCATGTCTAGCTTGGCCCTATTATGTGTGTGCATATGTAAAAATACCCGTGTGTGTTCCTGCTCCTGATATCTTGAGGATGCAGAAATTTCCACTTGCCTTTTTGCCCCTACCTCACTTACCTTTCTGCTCCTTTCTTCCTCCACATCTGTTGTCGCCCAGGCTCAGGCATCCTTAAGGAGTCTCTTCTGGTTTTATATATACAGCCCTGCGATATTTCCACACCCAAGTTCCCCTGTAAAAATTGACCTGCCTCCTGGCTGCTCTTCCCTTCCCTCTGACCTGGCCTGATGCCCCAGAGGGATTCCTAACTCAATGGCAAGATGGAAGCTTTCAATCCACTCTTAATCCATTGTGTATGTTTTAGGGGTGTGCGCAGGCCCTGAGATTTGACTTGTAGCTGAGTTTGTGCATTTTAAAATTACTGATCTGTTTTTCAGACACTCTACTTTTCCCACTTCGATCTTTAATTTGGGTTCTGACTTGTATCAAATGAAGCTCTGTGGTTCCCCTTTCACTGTAATGGGAAATCTAAAAACAGCTGTAACTCCCCCCCCCCTTTTTTATTAAAGGTTTTCTTGGTTTACAAAGATAGGTGCAATGTCTCTCATAACATTTTTACAAATCAGTTTTACATTTATGAGTCCCTTCAGAGTGGATTGAGCTTGCCAAATTGCAGTGGAATGGGTTCGGAAGCTTTTTGTAAATAAGAGAGATTCACTTTCCTCCATAAGTCCAAACCATGGGGGTTTCTTGCTCTTTCTTGCCTTTAATATAATTAAGAGGTAGCCAAGTGGTGTGCATTTTTGTCTTCATATTTTTTTTCAATTTTGGAACCTTCACACTGGCCATTCTGCACATGCTTCCTGTCTAGAACACAGCCTGTGAAGTAATGTGAGGTATATTTGCTTTTCTTAAAAAAAAGAGCACTATGGGATTTAAAACAAAACAACAACAACAACAACAACAACTTAAATCAAGCTTGTAACTATCAAAAAAATATATCCAGAGCTGTGCTTTTACCATAAACTAATGGGACCCAGATGGTGCTGTGGTTAAACCACTGAGCCTAGGGCTTGCTGATCAGAAGGTCGGCGGTTCGAATCCCTGTGACGGGGTGAGCTCCCGTTGCTTGGTCCCAGCTCCTGCCAACCTAGCAGTTCGAAAGCACGTCAAAGTGCAAGTAGATAAATAGGAACCGCTACAGCGGGAAGGTAAACGGCGTTTCCATGTGCTGCTCTGGTTCTCCAGAAGCAGCTTTGTCATGCTGGCCACATGACCTGGAAGCTATACGCCGGCTCCCTCGGCCAATAATGCGAGATGAGTGCGCAACCCCAGAGTCGGTCACGACTGGACCTAATGGTCAGGGGTCCCTTTACCTTTTACCTCTTCAGTTCTTTGCAAGAAAATTGTTGAACAGCCTCATCTTTTAAAGCTATTGAAACATTGTGATGTATAGGAAAACACACAGCCCCCAAATGGATCTTCTCAATTGTAGATATTCTCAATTTTGCACCCCCTCGGCTCAGCGCCCAGTGGGGGGTGATCTGCCCCCACACCCCTAAATTTGGTACTGGTGGGGGCCAAGAAACACAGTTGCCATGATGTGAGGGCACAAGCGAAGCTGTACTATAGACTAAGGTGCCCATGATTCACAGCCTGTTTCACAGGCTGATGTGTCTTCTAATGCACATGTAGGGGACGTGTGGCCCTCCAGATGTTGCTGAGCTACAACTCCCATCATCTCCAGCCACTGGCCATGCTAGCTGAGCTTGATGGGAGTTGGAGTCCACCAAAATATGAAAAGCTACCATTATTATCGACTACTCTGTCCTAAAACACCCAGCCTGACTGTGTGGTTTGAAAGAAGCACCTTCTTCAAGACCTCCCTTCAGGGCGCTTTATCCCAACTATGAAAATCAGTATTAGCTGTCCTCCACCCAGCGTCCTTCTGACAAGGAGATCTAAGGGCCCCAATCTAGCAGTCCCAATTAAGAAAGCAGAAAATGACTCATTGCTGAGAGGGCAAGGCGGATGTGGATTAGGCCTTGATCCTCTTGTTTGCTCCTTTATTGAGAGAGGGTCAACAAGGATTAGGTGAACTCTGCGACAGGATCATCCCACTTGGCTTGAACTCCCACATGTTTGCAAAAGGAGATATGGATTGGGGAACAGGATCTTGCCACACCCCTGGGAATTGGTGTAATGCTATTCCTTTTAATGGCTGTATTGCCCTCCGTCTCAGCAGTGAGCATCCACAACAACACAGAACAAGCAACAGGGCAAATGCACTAACTCTCAGTTGCCCAGCCTTGTAAATCCTGTCTATATAACTTCACCAGGAGGCAGCTGTATCTCTTAAAGCAGAGCTTTCCAAACTTTGCATGTTGGTGACACACTTTTTAAACATGCATCATTTCACGACACAGTAATTCAGTTTTGCTAGCACGTGAAGGAAGTAGATAGCCTTCGGCTATAGATAAGATCATCACATACCTAAACTGGTATGACTTCTGGCAGATTTCTGACACTGCGTTCCTCATTTCACACAGACATGTTAAAGAGTCTCCCTCTTGCTGCTGTCCACTTCCCTTGTCAACCTCTCTCTGGTACCGTGGTGTAGTGGGGGGGGGGGGGCTGGGGTGTGTGGCCCTGGGTGCATTTTTTGCGAGGAGGCATGACCAGGTGTCCCACTAGCAGGCTCGCTCACCTGAGAAATATTATAGAGGGGATGGAATAGGACGTCCCTATTTTCACCCTATTTTTCCCATGGACTGCAAGAAGATCAAACCTATCCATTCTGAAGGAAATCAGCCCTGAGTGCTCCCTGGAAGGACAGATCGTGAAGCTGAGGCTCCAATACTTTGGCCACCTCATGAGAAGAGAAGAATCCTTGGAAAAGACCCTGATGTTGGGAAAGATGGAGGGCACTAGGAGAAGGGGACGACAGAGGACGAGATGGTTGGACAGTGTTCTCGAAGCTACGAACATGAGTTTGACCAAACTGCGGGAGGCAGTGCAAGACAGGAGTGCCTGGCGTGCTATGGTCCATGGGGTCACGAAGAGTCGGACACGACTAAACGACTAAACAACAACAACATTTTCACCATAGAAATGTTAGAGGGTATGAAAAGAGCATTTGGAAAACTGAAAGTTGGGTATCAAGGGGTTGCCTTGCTTCTGTGAATCCCACTTTCAGATGAAATAAGAACCCCTCGTCAGATTTTGACCTAGAGGTCACTGGCATGGTAAGGGCTCATCTGTGTCCATTCATGTTCTGCTTATTTGCCAGTGTTTCTCAGAAGATGAGAGCCAGAGTCTGGTCCAAACCCGATCTCCTTCCTGACTGCCAAAGGTCCTGCCGTTCAGGTCTTGCAATGCACTCACATTTTAAAGTTGTTTGCCCATCCCATGTGCATATCTACGGCTCAGTGAATCTGCCTGGAGCGGATTCATTTGCTGGTGCACTGATCCCTGTGTAACTATTAGCAGAGAATAGGACTTGGGTGGGGCAGGACAGCCCTAAGCCCTTGAAGAGCTGTCTGTTGGCATCTGCCTGGATTCAGTTGTAAGAAGAGGGTAGAGCTCTAGATTGTTGCACAACACTGCAAGCTCCAAGTGGCTGCAATTGTCTGAAAATGACAATCTTTGTTTTTTGAGATCCATTCCCCAGATCTGTTCGGTGGCTTTTATCATTCCAGATACCACCTTGGAAGGCAGCCAGGCCTCAAGTGGGAAAAGTAGGAGTAGGAGTTGTTTTAGGAGTCACAGAAGATGGTGGGCTGTCCTGTGTTGGAGACATTTATGCAGAAGCTGGGTGGCCATCAGCCCAGGGATACTGGAATTGCACCTGTACCACAAATCTTGAGTAGAGCAGGGGGTTAAAATAACAGAACCACAGAGCTGAAAGCGACCACAAAGGTAACCCCCTTTTACAGCACTACTATAGCCTGGAATAGGGACGTGGGTGGCGCTGTGGTCTAAACCACTGAGCCTCTTGGACTTGCCAATAAGGTCGTCAGCGGTTCGAATCCCCGCAACGGGGTAAGCTCCCGTTGCTCGGTCCCTGCTCCTGCCAACCTAGCAGTTCAAAAGCACGCCAAAAACTGCAAGAAGGTAAACGGCATTTCTATGCACTTCTCTGGCTTCGTTGTTCCGCTGCACCAGAAGCAGCTTAGTCATGCTGGCCACATGAAAGAAAACTGTCTGCGGACAAATACCGGCTCCCTTGGCCTATAAAGCAAGATGAATGCCGCAACCCCTGAGTCTGTGACTGGACTTAACTGTCAGGGGTCCTTTACCTTTACCTTTATAGCCTGGAATAGAGGTGGCCATTCAGTAGCTACTTAAGAATCTTGGGTGAAAAATCACCCACCACTCCCTGAGGCTGAACAGCTCATATAGATACCAAGTCTTTTAGCTGACGTCCTTGGGGTTGTAATTTGAACTCACTGGTATATTCAAGGAATGCTGACCCAAATAAAAGCTTTCTTTTGTTGGAATAAAAATGAAGGCACAAAATTATTGGGATGTGTGGCAGCATTATTAATAATCCATTCATAACTCCCCTCCAGTTCCTCCCCTGGTTCTTTTATAATATCTCATATTATACATGCCTATAATTTCTTTATCCTTAATTATTTCCAATTTTAAACATTCTCCTTAATATTACAATTGTTTTTAAAGACCTGCTATTGTATTAACTTCTTTACAATGCTTTTGTAAATATGCAATAAACATTTTCCATTCTTTTTTATATTTGTTGTCTTGATTTCTTAGTCTTCCACTTAATTTAGCCATTTCAGCATATTCCATTAATTTAAGTTGCCAATCTTCTTTAGTTGGGACTTGTTCTTCTTTCCAATGTTGAGCTATCAATATCTGGGCAGCTGTTGTTGCATACATAAACACATTTTTGTATTTCGGTATATCCACTCCAGTTATACCTATTAAGAAAGCTTCTGGCTTTTTAACAAAGGTGATTTTAAACATTTTTTTTCAATTCATCATGAATCATTTACCCAAAACCTTTTTATAACCTTACATTGCCACCACATATGGTAAAATGTACCTACTACTTCTTTACACTTCCAGCACTTATTATCTTTTGTCTTATGCATTTTGATCATTTAACCAGAGTTAGATACCATATGTACATAATTTTCATATAGTTCTCCTTAAGAGCTGTACATGCTAGAAATTTTATATCATTTTTCCATAATCTTTCCCGATTTGTCATCTGTATATTATGTCCCACATATTTTGCCCATTTTATCATAACACTTTTTACCTCTTCATCCTTTGTTTCCCATTCCAACAAAATATTATACATTTTTGATAGTAATTTATATTCACTTTCCATTATTTCTCTCTGGAATTTTGAAATTTCATATGCAAATCCTTTCTTTTTATCATTTTTAAATGTTTCATTTAATTGAAAATATTGTAACCAATCTGTTACCTCTCTATATGTTGCCCAATTGGGTTTCATGTTTACTTTTTTCAACATAAAGGTCCAGGAAACATTATCAAATGCTTTTTCCACATCTACAAACATCATTGCTGCCTGTTTTTCATTCCTTACTTCCAGGTATTCAGTAATATAAATTACATTCCTTATATTATCTTTCATATGTCTTCCTGGCAGAAATCCTGTTTGGTCTTGATGTATTATTTCTAATAATATGTTTTTTCATTCTACAGTAGTGCTTCAGGTTACAGACACTTCAGCTTACAGACTCCGCTAACCCAGAAATAGTACCTCGGGTTAAGAACTTTACTTCAGGATGAGAACAGAAATCATGCGGCAGCAGTGCAGTGGCAGCAGGAGGCCCCATTAGCTAAAGTGGTACCTCAGGATAAGAAGTTTCAGGTTAAGAACGGACCTCCAGAACTAATTAAGTTCTTAACCCGAGGTACCACTGTATTAGCTAATATATTTGCATACAATTTATAATCACTGTTTAATAATGAGATTGGTCTATAATTCTTAACTTCCATTTTGTCTGTCTCTTGTCTTTGGAATTAGAGTAAAAAAGGCCTCTTTCCAAGTCTTTGGTATTTCCCCAATCTTTAATATTTCGTTCATTACATTTTGTAGTGGGTGAATTAAGTAATTTTCTAATTTTATTTGTAGTATTTTGCTGTTAGTCTATCTGGGCCTGGTGCTTTTCCTGTTTTTGCTTGTTTAATGGCATTTGAGATTTCTGCTATATGAACTGGTACATTTAAAATATTCAATTTTTCATTTGGAATTTTTGCAACTTATTTAGTCTTATATATCTTTCAATTTCTATTTTATCTTCTGGTCCGGCTCGGTATTGGTCTGAAAAATATTTGGTAATATTTTCTAATCTCTCTCATGTTGCAACTCAAAGAGTATGTAGATAACTACCGTCCGGGATGGACCCGAGTTATGAGTCAGAAGAAGAAAACAACCACTAGTGTTCCTATGGTTGTTATCTACATACTCTTTGAGTTGCAACACTGTGCAGAAGTGATGAAACCCACCCAAGAAACATGCAGCATATACTACATAGAAGCAGGGGTTGTTTCTTTACAGAGATCAGTTCTATTCAAGGAATCCTCTCTATGAAGGATTATCCAAGTCTGGATTAAAGGTCAATAACTGAAAAATCTCTCATGAAAAATAACTCCCATGATTCCCAGCTAGCAGGACCAGTGGTCAAGGATTATGGGAATTGTGGTCTCAAAACATCTGGAGGGCCGAGTTTGAGGAATCCTGATGTTGCCTATCAATTGTGAGCATGTGGAATGAGCAGCTGGTGCATTTCAACTTTTTTGGCGATGAGTTAAGTGGCTAACTTACCCATAAGTATCTTCCGTGTAGGAAATTTGTCTTGTATGCAGTGACCTACACATTGCAAGGAACCCTATTAGGAATGTTTACTTACTCTCCATCAGCCAAAGCAAAAAGAAGAGGAAGAGGAAGAGGAAGAGGAAGAGGAAGAGGAAGAGGAGGAGGAGGAGGAGGAGGAAGAAGAAGAAGAAGAAGAAGAAGAAGAAGAAGAAGAAGAAGAAGAAGAAGAAGAAGAAGAAGAAGAAGAAGAAGAAGAAATCTGGATGAGCCCTTAGCTTCCTTGGAAGACTGCAGGTTCTTAGATTTATGCAAGAGGGAGAAACACTTTTCTTAACTTTCTCTACCCTGTGCATAATTTTATTGTACCCTATCATGTCTACCCTTACTTGCTTTTTTCCTAACCTGAAAAGTCCCCACTGCAGCAACCTTTCCTCACAGAAGAGCTGCTCCAGCCCCTTGACCGTTTGCATTTTTCTGCACCTTTTTCAGATCTACACAATATCCTTTTCGAGGTGCAGCAACAATACCAATACACAATATTCAAAGTATGTGATCACACTGTAGACTAGCATTAGACTATTGGCAGTTTTATTTTCAATCTCTTTCCTAACATGAATTTCACCTTTTTTCACAGCTTCTGTACACTGGGTCAATGTCTTCATTGAGTGATCCGCTATAGGATTTCTTGCTTCAAAGTACATACACTTACATGGAACAATATTTTCCATTTTAAGGCCCATTCACCCAGTTTGCAGCAATTCTTTTGGACCTCTTCACAACCCCTCCTTTATTTTGCCACACCGAATATTTTAGTTTCATCGCTTGACCACTTCACTATCACTCCCAACTCTATTATGAACAAGTTAAAAACACTGGCACCAATACAGATCCTTGGAGACACCCCTCCTTACATTCATCCATTGTGAGAACTGTTTCCTGTTCTTAACCAGTTACAGATCCATGAAATGATATGGCTCTTATCTAATAACTGCTAAACTTACTCAGGTGTTTTTTTGGTGTGGGACTGTACCAAAGGTTTTTTGAAAGTCTAAATACACACTGTGTACCCCTATATAGTTATGGACCCTCTCTATGAGCTCTAAATGTTGATTAGACAGGAATTACTTTCACAGAAGTCATGCTGGTTCTCCTTCAGCATGTCTTCTTTTCTAGATGCTTCATAATTTCATCTTTTTTTTCCAGAACAGATGTTAAGCTAACTGGCCAGCAGTTTCCCTGATCTCCTCTGCATCCCTCTCAGTGTGTTCTGATTTCGAACACCAACATTTGGTTGAAGTGGAGCCTGACACTTTTGTAGAGGCCCAGTTTGTCCCCCCCAAATTCCCCCATGCCTAACAAATCAAACTCCTCCTACTGACACCCATCATCTCATCAATGCATTGAGAGTCCTCATTGTTTCCTGTCTTACTGGCCTTGCATGTGGATCTGGTAGCAGTTCTGAGAAAGCGACCTTGAAGATGCTGGTTTTCAAGCCCCTACCTAACACCTGAAATGTTGCTTCCAGAACTGCATGTCTACACTTCCACAGGTTATTGAACCACCAACACTTCCCCATCATTAACAATCAAGCTCTCTAGATGATGTGTCACATTCTCAACTATTGCACCTGGCAGGCAAGTCACCATGAAGTCCACACACCCATTCCAAACCCTAATGATTGAATCACTCACTACCAGGAAACTCCCACCTCCTGGAAGGGTTTCTTTGGCATGAGGGGATATTGCTTCAATCACAAGGAAAAAGCAACCAGAACAGGCTCTGTAATGGGTGGGGTGGGGGAGAGAGAGACAGACAGACTGACTGACTGATTGACTAACTGACTGACTGCCACCTTGGGAAATAACTTTGGAATCCATAACATCACCCTGACAGCATTACCACCTGTTGTGTTGGTATGGGTAATTGAATACATTTAGCTGTGCATCAATACAATTATGAATACTATAAGATACAATACAATTTTTATTACAGAATAAAAAACAAACAACATACAGCAGGGATGGGGAACCTGTAGCCCTCCAGATGCTAATAGATTCCAGCTCCCATCAGCCCCAGCCACCATTGTCAATGGTCGGGGATGATGGGCGTGCAGTTCCACCACATCTGGATGGCCACAGGTTGCCTACCTCTTGCATACCATATTTGAAAATACAAAAGACAATACAACGATACCATTCACTGACCAGCCTCTTCTGATCACATCTGAAGAAGAGCGATAGAGCCTGGTGGTTTGGTAGGAGGGACATGCATCATATGAGAGATAAAAGAGTGTGGGGATGCGAAAAAGCAACCCTTCTTCAGTCCCAAGGGAAACGCACACCCACACCCTGAATGTGAGGTGGATAACAACTGTCAAAGCGTTCGTTCTGTGCCACTGTGATATGGTGCTTCCAATCCCCGGGGAGCCCTGAAAGACCACAAGAGGGACTCATAACCACAAAGATGTTCAGCCAGAATTATTTCAGCACCGGCTTCAATTCCTGATTAACTTTATCCATTGGTCAATGGCACTTCACAGGGAAAGACTCTCCACCCGAACCGCCCGCCCCCCTTGCCTAATGGCCTTTATCTATGGACTCCACCATAAGCTCTATTGTTACCTGTCAGCGCATGTTTACTGGGCATTAAACTACTTCGCTTCCGAGATGAGATGGGCATGGTCTCATGCTTCACTTTCTTGAAGCAGGGGCTTTCCACCACAGAGTCTATTTGCTGGCTGTTCAGCTCCTTGCCGAGGAACTGGCAGATCCTCTCCACACTCCCTCGAAGGTCCTGCAGAAGGGAAAAGCAAATTACTGTGAAGCTGATTAAGAGGCACACAGAGGGCATTGCTGCTAGTTTGTAGGGTGCATTTAACAACAGTGATTCCATGAGTGTATTGACCTCTCAGCCACCATAGTGCAGAAGCCAGAGTAGAATCCTGTTCTCAAAAGACTGCCTCTCTTTTTGTCTCAGACTGCCGCTTGGCCTGCTCAGCACTGAAGGAGCATCTGAGACAGCAGCAGAACTTGGTTGTGTCCACACTAGGGCACTAACATATGCATGGGTCACTGAGTCCATGTGCAAATTTGTTTGTCTTCATCCACATATGAGCAGTTTTGATTTTATGCCTCCAAAATCCGTCCTGTTGCTTCCTGTCTATACTAGTGGGTGATGCTTGATGGAATGTTTTCATGCTGTGTGTCTCCCCATTAGTATTAGTATATCCTTGTCCTTCACAAGTTCTGGAAATCTGAGGTCGATTGTAGGCTATTTGTTTATCTGTGTGCACACCTTTAAAAAAATCGGGGGTGGGAACACAAGTTTTTTGAACTATCAGATTTGCACAAAATAGCATAGCAATCAATAAAAAATTCGTGTGTTGTTCCACATGTTGTGGGCATGCATGCAAGTATTTGTTTCCCTGTGCACAGACACCTAAAATAAAGTCTTTTTTTAAAAGTAAGAATTTGAAGAAAATACAAGTAAAAGGAGATATTGAAATAAATACAAAATAGTTCATCTGAGGGCATTCCTGGTCTGATGTGGGACAAAGTAAGGGCACTCTGCACATGATATAAAGCTCTTTTCCATTAAGTGACTTTCATATTAGGTTTAATCATGTAGAGGGGCAGAAAGGAATACTGCACATATTCAAATGTATCTAGCAAACAATACCAGAATTTACAAAAATGAAAATGGTTGTAACCTTTTGTAAACTTCTTTGAGGTTGTTGTTTTTTAAATCAAGTGCTATATAGATTTTATGAAATAGATAAGCAATAAATAAGATGATGGTAACTATGGATGTGTGAATATAACAATGGGCTCATCTACACTTCTGCTTCTCTGCCACTTTCCCCCCAGGAAAACCCGCTGTTTATAGCTGAATTGGAACAAACATCAATCAGGTTTTTCTCCAAATGGACGTTTGCTCAGACTTGGCCCTAAAGAGCAGGTTTTCCAGGCGGAAGCAATGGGGCAAACGCAAAACGGCTTGGACTCATGCCTAGAAAGTATGAGTTACAAGCTGGACCCGGCTGGACCCGTGCTTCCTAGCTACGGGACAAGCTGAAGTGTGGACAACTCCAGGGCAAGCGCTAAGGTTGGACCACACCTGCTTCAACTCTTCAACCGTGATGAACAAGAAGTTTTCCCTTTTCTTCATCTGCAGCCAGCCTTTCACGTGGTCAAACCAGGAGCCATGGGACACTGGAAGAGGAAAACAGAGGCACCAGTAAGCATCAACGGTAAGGAGGTGTGTCAAGGAAGACTCGGGGAGAACAGACTAACCAAGAAGGTAGCAAGGAACGTCTAATGCTTTTCTCAAACAAAAGCAGAATAGCAACAGGAAGCTCCTGAATCCTATCCAGGTACTGCCAGTTAGTTACTAGACTATATAATGACACAGAGTTTGGGGTGAGACAACAACTTTACCACTTCTCTTGGACCACACCTCCCATCAGCCCCAGTGTCAGGGTGTTGTCGGTTGGTTGCCCAGGAAAGTATACAGGCAAGGGAAAATTTCTTACTGTCCTTTTTCATTTCAATCTTTACAGAGAGAGGCTATGGAACCCAGCCTCTTGGAAAATGGCATTGTCCTGAATGAATCTCCACCCCGCCCCATCTCTCCCACTTCCTCATTCGTCACTTCTATGGGTGCTGCTACCTGCCCTCTGTCTTCATGCTCTGTGCTCTCCTACTTTCAAGGCTTGCCAGGTTCCATGAGATGGAGGGTCTGGGATGCTTTCTAATGGCAACGTGTCAGCTGGGTGTTGTCCCGACTATCCCATGATTGTTGAGCTTCTCCCCTCATCTGCCTCTGAGCTGCTACCTCCCTCAAACCCCTGTTGTAAAACTATACTGTCTTCCTCTTCCTCCTCCCTGGAAGGGTCAAGATGCGGAGGCGGGTCTCCACCATTCCTCCTCTGCCCAGTCCCTGACACCCAGCAAGTATAGTCAGGGATGATGGCATTTGTAGTCTAGTAACAATTCCAGTGTCACACATTCCTTATAATATTGCCACAAAACACTGGATTTGAGACCCCACTATATCCCCTCCCCACACATTTGGGCCATTCACTACTTAAGGACGTTATTCATTTTAAAAGGAGTTTAACCAGGCATCCCCAAACTTCGGCCCTCCAGATGTTTTGGACTACAATTCCCACCATCCCTGACCACTGGTCCTCTTAGCTAGGGATCATGGGAGTTGTAGGCCAAAACATCTGGAGGGCCACAGTTTGGGGATGCCTGAGTTTAACTATCACGGCACCTCCCACCTTCCTTCTGATTTATCCCTGCTGGAATTACAGTTCTACGATAGGGCTCTTGCAATGGTTAAGAAGAGAGCCTCCGTGGTGTCGGGGAGCAGACCTTTGGGCTGCAACAGAGGGAGATGAGCCCAGGATGCAAGGGGTGCAGGGCACCCAGGTGCCAAATTCTGGGGGGCACCAGGTGCCGCACCCATCGTTGAAGCCGCCTAAGCTTCAGAACTATCTACCTGTTATGAAATAATAAATAATTTTGATCAAGCTAGACAAACAAAATACATATATACCTAGGTATTGCCAAAATGTATACCTACTGTTTCACTAAAGGACTTTTGACTTTGTGCGCTCATTTACTAAAGAAGCGCGTGCCAGCAGTGGCGCTTGTCATTCACAACGGCAGCGCTTGTCATTCTCAATGGCGCTGTGCATGCAAAATTAACTAAATTTGGGGGCACTGGGTGGATCTTTGCACCCCGGCGGCACATATGCTAAAGACGGCCCTGGGTGAGCTGATTTGCCTCTTTCCATACCATTCCCATTTAAGAACTCCTCCAAGAACTTATCCAGACTTCCAGGGTCCTTCCATTTTTTATAGGCGTGGTAGAACAAGACCAGCACATCCTTGGGGTTACGTAGGGTGTAAATAACCTGAAAGAGAGCAGCGGGCACATCTTAAGGGAGGAGCAGCATGACACATTCTAACATTAGGTAGAGTGTGGCGGCCAAGTGGGGTGTCAGGAAATTAGCTATTTATTGTAGTTTTATTATGTGGTTGTTATTTATTGTTTGTAAGCCGCTTTGAGATTCATTTGAATGAAAAGCAGCGTGGAAATAAATCAAATCAAATAGCCGTATTGTTACAAAGGTTGCATGCCACCCCAGTCTGCTGAGCAGTAGCAGGATCCCAGAGGGTTCCAGGTTCTCTAGCAGAATTGCTTCAATTGGGAAATCGAGGCACAGCAGAGATGAGTGTTTTTAAGAAATATGGAAATGGAGCACAGCCTCCGTTGTGTCTCATTTCCAAAGAAAACACAACCCTGGTTAAGTGCCAAGACCACAGCGCCACCCCCATCCTGAACCTTAAGTAGGTGTTAATAGTGGAAACCTGTGATATATTGTCTGTTTGAGATTTATACAAGAGCAGGTGTCTGGTGCCTGCTTATGGGACAGAGGAAATGGGACTGGTGTGGGGTTTAAAAAAAAATCATTTTCTTTCATTCATTTCCCCGTGAAGATTCCCACCATTGAGGAAAGATACATGAACATTGCCAGTGGCATGGATTGAAAAAGTCAGTCCCTGCCTCACTATACAGATATGGCTTCAGAACCCACCTGCATGACTTCCTACTTGCCAAATCATCACGCCAGCTAGTCTGGCCCTCAGAAGTGAAAGCCAAAAACACAGTTTGAACTCTGACATTTTGCCAGATTTTGAAAGTGAGATGTTTCATTGCGACTTCCAGCTTCAGAGAGAGCTTTGGGGGCAGCCTAGCAAACTGGGGCCACAGCAATCCTCCGCTGAGGTCATGGACTGAAGAGATTGAGGTTGAATCCTGACAAGACAGAAGTACTGTTTGTGGGGGACAGGAGGCGGGCAGGTGTGGAGGACTCCCTGGTCCTGAATGGGGTAACTCACAGCTGTCCATGGAGGCGCAGGTCAATTCTGTGTCCAGGGCAGCTGTTTAGCAGCTCCATCTGGTATGCAGGCTGAGACCCTACCTGCCTGCAGACTGTCTCGCCAGAGTGGTGCATGCTCTAGTTATCTCCCGCTTGGACTACTGCAATGTGCTCTACGTGGGGCTACCTTTGAAGGTGACCCGGAAACTACAACTAATCCAGAATGCGGCAGCTAGACTGGTGACTGGGAGCAGCCACCGAGACCACATAACACCGGTCTTGAAAGATCTACAATGGCTCCCAGTACGTTTCCGAGCACAGTTCAAAGTGTTGCTGCTGACCTTTAAAGCCCTAAATGGCCTCGGTCCAGTATAGCTGAAGGAGCGTCTCCACCCCCATCATTCTGCCTGGACACTGAGGTCCAGTACCGAGGGCCTTCTGGCGGTTCCCTCGTTGCGAAAAGCCAAGTTGCAGGGAACCAGGCAGAGGACCTTCTCGGTGGTGGCGCCCACCCTGTGGAATGCCCTCCCATCAGATGTCAAAGAGAAAAACAGCTACCAGATGTTTAGGGAGGCTTTTTAATGTTTAATAGATTATTTTATTTCATTTTTCTGTTGGAAGCCACCCAGAGTGGCTGGGGAAACCCAGCCAGATGGGCGGGGTATAAATAATAAATTATTATTATTATTATTATTATTATTATTATTATTATTATTATTATTACCTATTTATACCATTCTGGAATTAAGATGATGGTTAAAGCATCTTTCCTATAGTGCTTTCTAAGCTTGCACTATTACTGCTATTACAACAAACAACCCTTGTGGCACCTTCCTGGAAATGGGCTGTGCCAAATATTGACAGTATGGAATTCCCAGTATCTTTACTGCAGACAGACATGATCAGGCTTTTGTGTGTGAATTGTTTCTCTCTTACCTTGGCCTTGGACTCAATAAAGGTCTTAGGGAGAAGGTTTATTGGAAGGTGAGAAGCCAAGATTCTGGGTGAAGGAGATTTCAAGGCAGTCTTCATGCCATCAAAAGTCTCGATCCAGGTTATTTTCTCAATGAAAACCCACGAGGGGTCCCATTCTTGCTGGATCGCTGACAAGATCTCTACCATCCAACGGCCACCTAGGAGGGAATATAGCAATCATAGGGCTACCTTTTCTCCCACAGCCCTTTTGGTTCTGCAATGCACACCTTACAACTACTTTGACCACCAAAGCAAACCTCCTGGCAATATGAAATTATTAGTGGTGAGGGTATGTGACTGTTTTAAATGTTTTTAAATTGTCTGGTGTTTTCATGTGCATTAATTTTTTTAAAAAAAATATCTTATTATCACAATATTATTGCTTTAACATT
Organism: Zootoca vivipara; assembly: GCF_963506605.1. Lineage (NCBI taxonomy): Eukaryota > Metazoa > Chordata > Lepidosauria > Squamata > Lacertidae > Zootoca > Zootoca vivipara. Next base: position 27,536,460 of record NC_083281.1, on the reverse strand, counting down.
TTAGTGTTTGCTGCCCTCGGCTCCTATGGGAGGAAGAGCAGGATGGGTATTGTGAGGGACAGGGGATATCGCGAAGTCCCTCCCCTCCTGAGTTCAAGCCCGTCCCCGAGCAAAGGGGAAAGCAGGGAGAGTTCCGATTCCAGTGGGGAAGCAGGAAGTCGTGTCCGAGGCTCAGGCAAGGTAGAGGAGCCAGGGTCCCAGGTGGGACAGGAAGGGGCAAGCAAGGGGGGAAGACCCATCCCTCCAACTCCAGAATTACGCAGGAAGAGGAGGGGCAAGAGGATGGGTCTGCCAAAGCTTTTGTGTTGGAGAAAGACGCGCCAAAAGCCATTAGGAGGTTCTGAAACCGACTGACAACATCGCTCCGTGTAAATAGCAATGACTTGAGCACTGTAAATACGCAGCACCAATAAAAGAATAAAATGCAGAGCTGCGTAGCGTCGTTACTCTGAAGTAGTCCACTCCGGCCACTGTGACAGCAACCTCCTAATCATTTTTGGGCTACTTCGGAGTTGCCGGGATGAGCGTGTCCGAGGCGGAGAAGTGGCGGCAGATCGCTGAGCAAGCCCAGCTAGAACTGCAACAGCTGTCGCTGCAGGCGCAGGGAGAATTGAAGGCAGCTAAAGAGGAGACTAAGAAGGTCCAGGACGACCGGCTACAACTTGCGGAACAGGTGAGAGAGCTCCAGGAAAAAGAGCAGCATTTAAGGGCGGTGGCGGTAGACCTCCAAAACAAGCTGGATGCAGAGAAAAACAAGGCGGGAGGGGCTCCCCAAGTCCAAGTGCTGCCAGGAAGGAGAGCAGGGACCCTTGTAAGCAAGTTCAATGGAGACCCGAAGGAGTTTCAGGGCTTTGAGACTGAGATCGTGTATGCTCTTGAGCTGCACCAGAATGAGTTCCCCGATGATGAGCACAGAGTAGCGTTTATTGTGGAACATCTCACCGGAGCAGCCAGGGAGTGGCTAAGACCATTAATCGCAACCAAGAATCCTTGCATGAAAAATGTCCAACAATTTCTAGAAGGTTTGAGGACGATGTATTCGTCCGATAGTCATTTGGACCAGACTAAGGAGGAACTGCATAATTTACGCCAAGGAAATATGACAGTTCGCGCATATTGGGCGAAATTCACCATGCTGGTGCACAGACTGGGGTGGGTTTTGGATTCGCCTCCCATGCAAGCTGCGTTTTACTTGGGTTTGAGCGAGGAGGTGAAGGATGAACTCTCGAGAGGTCCAAAGCCCAGTACTATGGATCAGCTGAGCAAAGCAGCTCTGGCGGTGGGGGTGAGGCAGGAATCCCGGTGGAACGACAAGCAAGCGACGCGCGCAAAGCGGGCTTGGTTCCCACGGTCGCAGGAGAAGCCACTCCCTCAACAACCCTTTCAGGCCACGCCTGGAGCCAGCCAGGACCAGGAGCCCATGCAGATTGATAGCGCGCGCGCGCGGGCTTTTCAAACCCCAGCGGCGCCAAGACGCAAGGAGGGAAGGGGCGGGAATTGCTTTCTCTGCAACTCACCCCAGCATCTCGTCAGAGACTGCCCACATCGCAGGGAGTGGCAAGGAAAGGCGGGAACGGTGGTGCCCTCCCCCACTGACGCAGCACCACAGCAGGGAAACGGGAAAGCCTGGCTGCAGGAGACAAGGGGCAGCAGCCAGGCACAGTCAGCAGACAACAGCCCCAGCCCGCCCACCCGCACAGAGAGGTGCAGAGCCAGCCCACCCCTCCCAGAGCAGGAGTGGTTCTAGAAGTGACGCTAACGCTCCCAAATGGCTATCCCCTGACGGTCCTCGCCTTAATTGACAGTGGGGCGTCCGCCAACTTCTTCTCGAGAAGCTTTGCAGAAGAGCACCAAATCCAGCTTTTGCAGTTGGATTTTCCTCTGCACGTAGCAACCATTGACGGCAGGGAGCTGCTGGGAGGGGCCATCACACATCAAACCCCCCCCATGAGAATGACGGTGGGAAGGCACTCAGAGACACTGGCGTTCAACGTCACCACCATCTCAGACCCCCCCATCGTCTTGGGCATGAGCTGGCTGGCGCGCCACGACCCCTCCATAAGTTGGCATCAGAGATGCATCACTTTTGGATCGGACTTTTGCCTGGAACATTGCATGCAGCACCAACCAGGGGAGGGGCCTCCGATAGCCACGGTGGCCACCATGCACGTCAAAGGGGGTGAGGCGATACCCAAGCCGTACTGGGACCTGCAGGAGGTCTTCAGCGAAGCGGAGTCCGACCACCTACCCCCACACAGGTCTTTTGACTGCCAGATCAACCTGGTGCCAGGGGCAACTATACCCCCAGCCAAGCTGTACGCCATGTCAGACCAGGAGCTGGAGGATCTGCGCGCTTTCATCGACAAGAACCTCAAGCGGGGGTTCATAAGGGAAAGCAAGGCAGCAGGGGGCAGCCCGGTCTTCTGGGTGGACAAGAAAGACACGCAACAGCGCCGTCTTGTGGTGGACTTTAGACGGCTGAATTCGGTGACAGAGCCCGTGGCTTTCCCCATGCCCAGAGTGGATGATCTCCTGACAGCGGCACGCAGGGGCAAGATTTTCACCAAGCTGGACCTAAGGGGGGCGTACAACTTGATCAGGATCCGGGAAGGAGATGAATGGAAAACCACGATGTTCACGCCTCTGGGCTCTTTTGAATATCTGGTGATGCCCTTCGGTTTGCAAGGGGGCTCAGCATGCTTCCAGGCCTTCATGCACCACGTCCTGGGGTCCCTCCTCTTCAGGAAATGCTTGGTCTTCCTAGATGACATCCTTATCTACTCGAATGACCCAGTGCAGCATGTGAAAGATGTCAGAGAGGTGTTGCAACGCCTGAAGGAGAACCACCTGTATGTGAAGCTGGAGAAGTGCAAGTTTCACACCAAGGAGGTGGACTTCCTGGGCTACAAGCTGTCAGACAAGGGGCTGGCGATGGACAAGGACAAGGTGCAGGCCATCCTGGACTGGCACAGCCCCAGGACGCGCAAAGATGCCCAACGCCTACTAGGCTTCGCTAACTTCTACAGGAAGTTCATCAAGAACTTCTCTCGCGTTACGGCTCCCATCACGGACTGCCTGAGAGGCAAGCAGAAGTTCAAGTGGACACCAGAGGCGCAAGCAGCGTTCGAAAGCCTCAAGAGAGTGTTCGCCTCAGACCAAAACCTGTTCCATGTGGTGCAGGACGCGCCCCTACGCATTGAGACAGATGCTTCTGAAAAAGCTGTGGGCGCAATTTTGTTGCAACTGGACGCCAACAGGGAGTGGAGACCCTGTGCCTTCTTCTCCAGGAAGCTGACACAGCCTGAACGCAACTACACAGTGTTTGATAGGGAACTTCTTGCGATCTACGCTGCGTTCCAGCACTGGCGACACTTCCTGGTGGGCGCGAAGCACCCCATCCAGGTGTGCACAGACCACAAGAACCTGGAGTTCTGGAGAACTGCCAGGGTGCTCAACCAGCGGCAGATACGGTGGGCAGAGTTCTTCTCGAACTTCAACTTCTCCATCCACTACATCCCGGGGGAGCAGAATGTCAGGGCGGATGCCCTCTCCCGCAAGCCAGAGTACATGGAGGAGGAGGCGCCACCAGCCCCAAGGCACATTTTCCCCCCGTCGGCATGGTCCTGCGGAGCAGCTGTGGTGAGCGAGGCAGAACTCACAGCACTGACGGCAGCGGATGAATTTGCCAACCGCATCTTCAGAGAACTGAGAGGGGGGAGGGAGCAGGCAAAAGACTTTGCAGAACGCAGAGGGCTGCTTTTCTACAAGGGTGCGCTGTACCTACCCACCACCCAGCTTCGACGTACGGTCCTCAAGCAGATGCACGACAACCCTACAGCGGGGCATTTTGGAAGGGACAAAACCGCTCACCTAGTCATGAGACACTTCTGGTGGCCAGGGGTGCGGGAAGATGTTCGAGACTATGTAAGGGGCTGTACCACCTGCCAGCGGGCGAAGGTGGTCAGAGCAGCGCCACCAGGGTTGCTGGAGCCCTTAGCCACACCACACAGGCCGTGGGAAGTGGTGTCCATGGACTTCATCACAGATCTGCCTTCGTCCAGGGGTAAGACTGCAGTGTTGGTGGTGGTGGACCTTATGTCCAAAATGTGTCACTTTATACCGTGTGCCAGGGCAGTCTCGGCAGAAGAGACAGCCAAACTGTTTGTTGATCACATTTTCAGACTGCATGGATTACCTTTAAGGGTTATTTCGGATCGTGGCCGCCAATTTGTTTCCAGGTTCTGGCGGCGGCTCATGAACCTCCTGCAGGTGGAGGTCAGCTTGTCGACGGCTAGACACCCGCAGACCAACGGACAAGCGGAGAGGGTCAACGCCATTCTGCAGCAGTACCTGAGATGCTACGTCAGCCAGCGGCAAACGGACTGGGTGGATCGCTTGCCACTAGCAGAATTTGCCTACAACAATGCAGTGCACGTCTCCACAGGGGTGTCGCCCTTTAAGGCCAATTACGGGCGCGACCTCAGATCTTTCCCAGAGAGGGAGAGGGAGGAGGAGGAGGAGGAGGGCCCACAGGCTGAGGATTGGGCAGAGGAACTGGAGACGGTGCACCAGCAGCTCAGAGAACACTTGGAGAGGGCCAAGGAAGCGTACAAAAAGGGGGCAGATCGCCACAGGCGACAAGGGGAGGTCATCAGGGTGGGGGACAAGGTGTGGTTGTCCTCGGAGGGCCTTCCCACCAGAGGGAGGTGCAAAAAGCTGGCACCCAAAAGGCTGGGCCCCTTCACGGTCACGCAACAGGTAAACCCGGTGGCATACAGGCTGGCACTGCCAGAGGACATGAGGGTGCATCCAGTGTTTCATAGATCGCTGCTGTCGCCGTACAGGGAAAGCAGCAGGCTCCGAGACAGCGAACAAACCCCCGAGGGAGGGGGGGAGAGGGAAGGCAGGGAGCAACTCAATGAGGCCACGGCCATCCTGGATTCAAGGTGGGGGGTGGGGGGACTGGAGTACCTCATGGCATGGGAGGATGCTCCACCGTCCCAGAATGAATGGGTCCCAGCCACTCAGATACAGGAGGAATTCTTGGTGGAAGAATTTCACGCCCTCTTTCCCCACAGACCCAAGCCCTGGCACATGGAAAGGGAGGGGGAGGAGGAGGAGGCACGGGAGAGCAGCTCACCATGGCGCTGGGAAGCGGAGTTTGAGGAACCAGAGGATGAGGTATGGGTGTCACCGAGATCCACCCAGTCAGAGGAAGGAGCAGATTGGCAGAACGTTTTTACCCCCACCAGCTCTGACGCCACGGACTTTTTGGGATTCCCGTCAGCCCAGGCGGAAGGGGGGGGCTCGCAGGACTGGGGGGAGGTATTCACACCAACGGGCTCGGAGAGCACTGAGTTCTTAGGCTTCCAGTCGTCACCGACACATGGGGGGGGCCTGGGGAGGGGTGAAGGAGAGCTTGGGAGGGGGGTGGATGTGAGGGACAGGGGATATCGCGAAGTCCCTCCCCTCCTGAGTTCAAGCCCGTCCCCGAGCAAAGGGGAAAGCAGGGAGAGTTCCGATTCCAGTGGGGAAGCAGGAAGTCGTGTCCGAGGCTCAGGCAAGGTAGAGGAGCCAGGGTCCCAGGTGGGACAGGAAGGGGCAAGCAAGGGGGGAAGACCCATCCCTCCAACTCCAGAATTACGCAGGAAGAGGAGGGGCAAGAGGATGGGTCTGCCAAAGCTTTTGTGTTGGAGAAAGACGCGCCAAAAGCCATTAGGAGGTTCTGAAACCGACTGACAACATCGCTCCGTGTAAATAGCAATGACTTGAGCACTGTAAATACGCAGCACCAATAAAAGAATAAAATGCAGAGCTGCGTAGCGTCGTTACTCTGAAGTAGTCCACTCCGGCCACTGTGACAGGTATTTAATAAATAAACAAAATAAATGATTTGCCAATGCCACTTCCAATGACCTTTCCCTGTTTATTCTGAAAATGTTCCACAGCTCTCATACTACACACTGTCTTTCCTACCTGACTTGGGGTAAGAGACACTCAGTATATCATCATCCAAGAAGCGAAATTCTTTTTCCAGATAAGCGAGCGATTCTGCTGAGGACAGGGCTGTGGGTAATAAGATCCCATTGTAGACGAAAAATGGTGATGACATTGAAAAACGCTAAAGACATCAAAATAAATAGATCAGTAACCTGGACCAAGAAAATTGTGCAACCTGTTACAAAGCATTTTAATTCTGATGGCCCTCAACCTTTCTGGACCTTTCATAGAAACATTTCTGCATAAAGATGAGCAACGGGAAAGTTGGTAGATAGATCAATTGTCTGATATGGTATAAGGCAAGTTGCAATGTTTAATTAAACATTCAGCCCTTTATTCCGAGGCATGAATGGGAATCTTACTAGAGGGCTAGCATGGCATAGTGGTTAGTGTCAGACTGGAACCTAGGATGCCAGGGTTCAAATCCCCAGCCAGCCACTGGGTGACTTTGGGCCAGTCACTCACTCTCAGCCTAACCTACCTCACAAGGTTGTTGTGAGGATAAAAGAGGAGATCTATGTATACCAGCTTGAGCTCCTTGAAGAAATGTAATACAGATATAAAATACATATTTTTTCTACGGGGAAACCATCAAATCCACCATTATAAGAAAGAGGATTTCTGAATCAATCACCTTAAGACGCGATTAATCAACAATGGTTTTCATCTAGAATACAATGCTTGTTTCCCATATAGCCTTTTCCTTTTCAATTAAAAACAACAACAATGTATTGTGTATGACACCCTCCTTAGAATTATTCCATCACGAGTGTTCTTAAAACTGTCATCCAGGCTAATGGTGTTCATTTGAAATCCCAACTGTATCCCCGAGGAAGGTAGAAGTCTAAACATTTAGCTACATAGTCTTACATACTGTATGTCTACCCCCCCAAAAAATCTCTCTCTCTCTCTCTCTCTCTCTCTCTCTCTCTCTTACACACACACTTAAATATATATTGATACACTTATAGTGATTTAGAGATAGATATGTTATCATGCCTTAAGTCTCAGTTTGCATTTCTTAGTGCAGAAAGCATTGATCCGATATCCAGAGATCTATCCTATTCTAATTAATTCAAGAGAGTTCTGGAAGCTTCTCTGTGTGAAAGAAACAAGCTTAAGGTTCATGATGTTTGGCTTATTCCTACAGAGAAGCTGAGTACAGCTGGCTTCAACTGGTTGCGTTATCTCTTTCTGTAAGGCCAGAAGGAGCCTGAGTTTCACTTTCTCTTTCTATCTCTCTTCTGGTGTTCTGTTCTATATATAGTGTTAAGGTTTAGTCTTATTATAAGTTATTGTAAGTTTAAGTCTGCCGCAACTGGATTTCTTATGGACAGTGCCAATCTTGAATGTATTGGATTTGTGACCTTTATGCTCATTTGCCTTCAGTAGCTGTAAAGCTCTGCTGGGTGAAATATTAATTGTGTCTGGTCTATTTATTGGTAATCCTGCAATGTGTTTTTAAGTTTTTTATTCTGCTAACTATATGTTGGAGTTCGGCTCCAGATCAATATGAGTAGAAGCTGGGTAGATTACTTATGAAATGCCTGAGAATGGTGCTTTGCAGATAGATAGATAGATAGATAGATAGATAGATAGATAGATAGATAGATAGATTTTAATGGGCAGTCTGTGGCACCTACCAACAGAAGACCAGGCAAGTGATCTGTCCAGTGATGAGGCAGGTGAGTAGGGAGGCAGGCCAATGATGAGGCAGGTGACTAGGGAGAGGCTTCTCTGCTGCTCCTTCTTCTACTGTCTCATTCTGAGGAGGAGGAGCCAATTGTGGGACATTCCAATTGTGAGACATTCCAAGTGAGGTGGCCAGGAAAACTGCCTGTGCTAGGGGAAGAAACCAAGAATAAAATATAAAATATTGGTAGATAAGACCGAAAGAGGCGGATTCTCCATGCCAGACTTGAAACTATACTTTGAAGCGTCATGTCTCTGTTGGATAAAAGAATGGATAACATTGGAAAATACGGACTTGTTGGACTTGGAGGGATTTGACAACAGAGCAGGTTGGCATTCATATCTATGGTATGATAAGAAAAAAACCCATAAAGGATTTACGAACCATGTTATAAGAAGATCGTTATTTGAAGTATGGGAAAGAAATAAAGCCTTGTTAGAGACTAAGACGCCATGGTGGATCTCACCAATGGAAGTGATCATAGTGAAAAAAGTGAATATGGAAGGTGAGAGACCAACATATGAAAATTTTCTAAGACAATCGGAACAAGGTTGGAAACTGAAACCGTATGAAGAGGTGAAAGTATATTTGTCGAGTTGGTTGCAATATCATCAAATTAATGATGTATTTGTGCAAGATAAAAAAATTGGTTTTGAGGAGAGAAGGTCCAAATTTCAAACAGAGTTGCTAGGGGGCAGAGTAAAATTGTTGTCCAAAATGTATAACTTGCTGGTAGAGTGGTATACTAAAGATGAGTTGACGAAAGAGGTAATGATAAAATGGGCTAAGGATTTTGGGCATAATATTGAATATGATGCGTGGTTGAAATTATGGAACCAAACAATAAAATTTACAGCATGTACTGCTTTGAAAGAGAATGTTTGGAAGATGATGTATAGATGGCACTTAACTCCAGTGAAATTAGTGAAAATGTATAGAATGAGTAACAGAATGTGCTGGAAATGTAATGAAAAGGAAGGGGACTTTTATCATATGTGGTGGAAATGTGAAAAGGTTAAAGGATATTGGGAAATGATATATAACGAACTGAAAAAGATATTTAAATATACTTTTCCCAAAAGACCAGAGGCCTTTCTGTTAGGACTGATAGGCCAAGAGATAACTAGGGAGGATAGTACCCTTTTCTTATATGCGACAACCGCGGCGAGGACATTATTAGCCCAAAAATGGAAAACCCAGGACTTACCGACAATTGGAGACTGGCAGACAAAGATGATTGAATATGCAGAATTAGCGAGACTGACTAGCAGGATTCGAAACCAGAGGGAGACAAGGTTTCTAAGGGATTGGAGTAAATTTGTGGACTATATGGAAATGAACTGTAAAGGTTTAAAGACACTTGCAGGCGTGAAATAAATCTGATTAGAAAACCTTTTGAGGGGAGGGAGGGAAGTCAAGCTCGGCGGAGCATGTTTTTTGGGATGTTTGTATTTTTGAATGTTTGTTTATGTGTTTGTTTGTCTTGTATAATGTTTTAAATGTGTTTATTTTGGAAAATTTAATAAATAATTATAAAAAAAACTGCCTGTGCTGCCCACCATGTTTTGGTGCTCCTCAGCACCATCATAATCAACAACAATAAAATTCTACCCCACCTTTTCCCCTGACAGGGACTCAGGGTGGCTTACATGTAAAATACGAACAATTAAGAACAAAAGAGGGGCAGAATTTTTTTAAAAAAACAACAATCAAACCTTGTATATCTATTAAAGACATACGGATAATGGACAATGTGGGTTTGGGCTTTCCAGATGTCTTCTTTCCCCCAGTGGCATGCTTCAGTGAACCAGTTACCGTTTATCAATTAACCATGGCAATGGTGATCAGTAAACAATTTTCAGTGTGGTTTAATAATCTATTGTTCTTCACCAGAAACTCTGAGAATTGTAGATCTGGCAAGGGAATGGGGGGTCTTCTAACAACTCTCAGCACCCTTAATAAACTACAGCTCCCAGGATTCTTTGGGGGAAGCCACGACTGTTTAAAGTGCTAGTGTAGTGTTTTAAATGTATGGCATGAATGTGGCCTGAGTTGGCATGTGGGTGTGTTGCAGGTTCTAGTTCCCGTGTTTGCTTCTCTGTTATGCTGTCTGTTGTTGATAGTAGTAAGCTGTTTGAGGCTGAGTTGTGAGTTTCTCTTTGTTAGATCAAAATAAATCAGTTTTGTCATATGAGCCCTCCATCCCATTTGTGTGGGGTGGAGGTCTCATAAACCTGTCTGGTAGAGTGAAAAGGAGTGACTGTATTGAAGTAAACAACTTAAATAAATTAAAATTACTCCTGTGACTTTCTGTAGTTTGCCAGATCTTGCTGGAACACCCATGAAAAACATCTTGTTCCCATAGTAACTCCAGCAAAAACAGCTGAGCGGATGAACTACAGGGAGCTACAGCGGATGAACTACAGGAACTACAGGGAGCCAAAAGGGACATTTGAATAAATTCCAGTAGGTGCTGAAAGGCCAGAAGCTTTAAAAAAACACCCTTAAAAGGAGTCACACATGTAAATTAAAAAAAATACAACAAAACCATACAATTTCTATTCAGAAATCTGTTTATTTAGCAGTACGTTTATTTAGCAGGAAGAATAATCTGACATTCTTTAGTCCCATGGAAATGCCATGCGCAGACCCTGCATGTTCTCACGATAAACACGGTCAAAGTGTTCATTCTGTGCCACAGTCAGGTGGTTCTTCCAGTCCCCAGAGATACCTGGAACAACACAAGAGGGTGTGAAACCACTTTGTAACCACAAAAAAGATCCACTAAAATTACTTCAACTAAAACCAGGACCCCATTTTGTCTTGCTCAGGACTTGTGTTTCCACTGGATGAAGCAAGGCAGCTGCCTCAGGTGGCTTTTTTAAAGGAATAGCAGGACCTGCTCCCTGGCTGTTCTTCCCAGGCCCTCCCTCAACTGGTACCCCAGTACTAGTCATGCTTCCATGTTGATGGCCTAGACTTACCTAGCTGCATTTTCCTAAAGCTCCACAAGTAAGAATGGGCAAATCTGTCAATTTTGGTTTTTCTCCTTTTCTCTCTTTTTTTCAAATCTTAAATTCAGTTCTCTACATTTTCACACCGGTTTGCATTTTTTATTTAAAAAAATTGTTCCCATGAAAATCCATCAACATTTTAATACAAATCTCTCCCAATATACACATTTTTGTATGCAATTTTACACAATGCACATTTTTGCAAGCCATTTTCCCTATTATGATTCATTTTCATATGCTCTTGTCACTAATATATGCATTTACTTGCCTACATTATGCAAGCAGTTTCATTTTTGCACTGATCAGTTGTGTGGAAAATAGCACGAAAAATTCAGAGAAGTGAGAATTTCAAAGAACTGTTGAGTTTTAGAACTCAGTACAGGAAAGTATGGGACGAGTAGGCTTACTCAATGTGAACTGAATCAAATTTCTTCCCCACACTACTCCCATTCTCTCTCTCTCTCTCTCTCTCTCTCTCTCTCTCTCTCTCTCTCTCTCACACACACACACACACACACACACACACTTCATAGGTTGCACAAGCCACGGCCTTTGTTTATCACTGGGTATTTTGTTACCTTTCCTCATGAGCTTTCCTTTTGTGTGATCATAATAGGTATCTGGAAACTGAGTAAAGTTGGACATGTTGTTGCCTTTCATCTTGTGGAAGGAGGCATTTTCCACCACAGAGTCGATTTGCTGACCGCTCAGCTCCTTACCAATAAAATGACAAATCCTCTTCACACTTCCTCGTAGGTCCTGCAGAAGGGAAAAGCAAATGACTGAATTCTCATATTGACACTACCATAGGGGGATCTGCCCTTTGAGAAAAAAGAATACAGAGGCATTCTTGCAGGGAGCATTGAGCAAGAATGCTTCAAGGCTACCTCAAATTCAGTACAGGACCCAGGAAATACTGGAGACAATGTTTGAAGACATTGAATTAAGTACAGAACAGCAGATTGTAGGCTGCACCTGGTCTGTTGTAGAACAAAGGAATGCCACCACGCATTGGCCTTAAGTCATTTTTATTTTATTTTAAATATACTGGAGAAGAAGCAAGGAACTCTGAACTCAAAATAGAAATGTTGGGGAAATCAATGGAAAACTCAGGGCTATGAAACAGGTTCGTTCCATCTGGTCATTCAAACCCCCATTGTAGCACAGACTTGCTGTAAGCACTAATCACCTTAGTTCTCTACAAAGGACACTTTCCTTTTTAAACACACATACTTTGTATATAGATACATAAATTGCTTTGAAGTATGTTGCTAATATATTAATTGATGCATAAAGGTGCCGCATTGGAAGTGTTATTATGTGTTTAAAGGATTGTACTGCAATCCTAACCATGTCTACTCAGAAGTAAACCCCACAGAATTCAGAGATGCTCATCCATAGGTATGTGGTTTTAGGGGGCAGATTAAGGATGAAATCCTATTGTGATTTTCCCCCCTATAACATTTTAAAGACCAAAGGAACACATCAATCATTATTGTTCTTTTCACAAGGAAATAAATAATCTCTTCTGAAAATTGCTAGTGTTATCACTGCTCCACAGTTGTTTTTTAAAGAGGGGTTGAACTATCTGGATTTGATTGCCCATTCTTACCTCCTTAAATGTTTCTTTCAATAATGAAATTAAATTTAAAAATCCTTTACATCCCCACCACCATCCAAGTTTTCTGCACTTACAGCATAACTAAACTGTCCCTCCTGACATGAGAGAAACAAGACAGGATAGCAACTTTATACTGAATTGTGAAATCAAGGTAGCAAGAATTGCTTCAGTCCTAACCCCACTTACCTGATGGTGAGCCCCACTGATTTCAATAGAACTTACTTCTGAAAGGGCATGTTTAGGTTTGCAGTGATAGGTGGATTTGTGATGGGCCATTAGTCACACCATGAGCTTTGTCTCTAAGGTGTCCTTGTTGGATTTTTTGAATAGTCAAGTTACTTTAGAGCCAGTCTAATGTAAATACTGTCTGTTTAAGAGAAACAGGTGCCGGTGATTTCTGTTAATTGCCCACAGGCGTGGGTTCTGCTCCTTGTATATAAGGCTCTGCCAGAAAGCCTTCTGTATCTTTCAGTTTGATTCATCTCTTAGTAGATCACTCTCTCAGTTGAATGTATCTCTTAGGAGAACTGTATCTCTCTGTGAGATCAGTACCTTAGTTGGAGAATACTTAGTTGATTCTCAGTTTAAGAGATTCCAAGTTGAATCTTAGTAAGAGAGACTCTTGGTTTAAGAGATTCCTTAGTTGAATCTTAGTATGAGAATTGTTTAGTTATAAAACTAGTTTGCTGTTAATTCTTGGGTAGTTTAATGGGAGTTATGTGGGAGTTTGTGGGGGGTTTGGAATGGATTGAAGGTTGGAATGTGGGTAGATAAAGTTGCTAAGAGAGAAAGCATTTATCTTTAATTTAAAGTCTCTTTTGAGTCATTTTGTTTTTCAGTTAAACCCAACCGTTTGTATTTTCATCTGTATACTTTTACAAGTGTCCAGTTAGTAAGGGGTTTCATATAAGGTAGATAATTCCCTACACTTTTGGTGGTGTTTTCTTAGCCAAGTCGACTTCTGACTGCGTATACTCTGCATGAAGCGTACTTTAAAGGGCCGCTGGAAACTGGGATATGATGTAGGTTAAGCAAGTTTCAATACCCAGTTTTCTCCAATATTATTCTTATCAGCTATATATTTTTTCCAAAAGTCCTAAGGCTCTTGGCTAAGAGGGCTCCCTGTTTCATTAATTTTGAAAGGGAACATGTGGGGAAGGTAATTGATTTGCAGATACCTGTGGATAGCTGTGATGGTTAAAAAGTAAAGGTACTCCTGACCATTAGGTACTGTCGCGGACAACTCTGGGGTTCCACGCTCATCTCGCTCTATAGGCTGAGGGATCCAGCATTTGTCCACAGACAGCTTCCGGGTCATGCGGCCAGCATGACTAAGCCGCTTCTGGTGAACCAGAGCAGCACATGGAAATGCCGTTGACCTTCCTACCGGAGTGGTACCTATTTATCTACTTGCACTTTTATGTGCTTTTGAACTGCTAGGTGGACAGGAGCTGGGATCGAGCAACGGGAGCTCACCCCATCACAGGGATTTGAACTGCTGACCATCTGATTGGCAAGCCCTAGGCTCTGTGGTTTAGACCACAGTGCCACCCGCGTCCCCCGCTGTGATGGTAGTGTGTGCTAAAAATGCATATATTTCTGCATCAGCAAACAATGAAACAGAGCACAGACATATGCAGAACTAACTGGACAGAAAGCACCAGATAAAAGTGGCAAAATGATATGTCACATGACACAAAGTTGGAGACACAACCTGGAAGTGTGAATATTGTCCAGGCTGGGCCAATACCTGCTGTAGTTCTTCATAGGTGATGAAGAAGAAGTTGGACCTGTCCTTCATCTCCATCCAGTTTTTCACATGCTCAAACCAGGAACCATAAGACACTTGAAGAGCAAAGTGGAATGTAAACAGTTTCAGGGACGAGAGGAAAGACATAGAGGACACACCAGTCAGGAACCTACAAAAGACATTTCTTCACCTGATCGGGAAAAAGGTAGATAAGATAAAGGCCCCCTGGACAGTTAAGTCCAGTCAAAGGCAACCATGAGCTATGCGGCTAGCATGACTAAACTACCTCTGGTGCAACGGGACACCATGATGGAAGCTAGAGTGCAAGGAAACACCGTTTACCTGCCCACCACAGTGGTACCTATTTACAGAAGCAGGGAACTTTCAATGCCACCCAGATATAACTAAACCCAGCACCACCTAGCAACCGGGTTGTCGAATGATTCTATTTACATAGACAAGAGATCTAATATTGTCTATGACACTAGAGCAGAGGATTCACAATATGCCCATTCCACATGTTGCAGCCATTCCAATTCCCCTTTTAATGACATTAGTTACTTTTTTTATATAGAAAATGAGGTGAGTACGGTGGGACCTTTTCCTATTCCACCCCCTCCCCACCTATCTCACTGGGGATTGTACAGAAAGGAAAGGAGAGGGCAGGAAAGAGCCTTGAAGAGAACAAATGAGACAGGCTGATTTCCCTCTTTCCCTACCATTCCCACTCAGGAAATTTTCCATGAACTCTTCCAAAGTTCCAGGGTCCTTCACTGTTTTTAAGCCCTTGCTGAAATGGTAATATGAGATCATCACGTCTTTGGGATTACGCACGGTATAGATAACCTGGAAGAGAGGAAGGGGAAATATTTAGGGAAGGCAACAGGAGCAGCCCAAACTGTAGACAGACTGAGGCAGCTTAGGTGGGTCTCATGAAAATGAAGCAAAATCTTTGTTTAATTTACTGTTTTACAGCATTTTTCTAGCTGCTTGATTTCAAACCCTAAGTTGTCTTTGATCATACAGCAGAACCCTGCTTTGTTGTTTAATTTACTGTTGTTTTACTTGTTTGTTTGTTTATTAAATTTGTATATCACCTTATACCCCCAGCAGCTTGTAGGAATCAGTGTTTGTTGGTGTGTGTTTTTCTGCTACACCTCATGCAACAAATTCCTCCATCCTTGATTTGGGCTGGGGTTATCTCCCCTTTTTGGGTCAGATACTTGCCTTTCCTAGGGCCATAGGTGAAGTGTTTGAAACACTGAGCAGGTCATGCTGCCTAACAGAGCCAAAAGAAGCTGAAGGAAGGAGCCAAAAGAAGGTTTGATGTGTCAATTGTTCCTCTCTTACCTTGGCCTTGGAGTGCAGGAAGGACTTGGGGAAAATGTGGAAAGGCAGGTGAGATGACAGGAGCCTGGGTGGAGGAGATTTCAAGGCAAGCTGTAGGCCTGGTATATTCTCTATCCAAGGTGACCGTTCCCACACTGGTAAACTCTGGACCCAGGAGGGGTCTCCATCATGCCAGATTAAGCCCATGATCTCCTGCATCCAATGGGTACCTAGAGGAATGTCAGGTAGTCTTCTCAACCCCTCTTGATTCTGCAATAAACACATTTACTTTATCTTGTTCCCTCTCCCCTTCCATGGCTCAGTAGCCCAGTCTGCCCCATGCAAAACAATCGAAAGGATCATAAAAAATTGGAATGATTTTTTGTGAACAACAAGTTACTCAACACCCTCCTACACAGGCAAGATTCCAAAAATTCATGTCTTGTTTAACATGATGAATCAAATTGAATGAACTATTTTGAAGAGGGTGGAGCAGGTGAGGATATCAGCTGTGTGACTAATCTATAGCAGACATCTTACTTAGCTTTCTGTATACAATGGATGACGGCTCTAGAATCTCCCTGTTAAAATATAGCAAATCAGCTTCATGCTCGATCAAACATGTGATCCAGCTATTCCAGTACTGAAGAACAGATATTCCGCAAGAGGGCGTAATTAAGCCTCAGATTCTTTAAGTGGCCCTCCATTTGAAGGAGAATACCACCTGATTCTGCAATCAGTGATACGAACCTTGTCTGCTTAATCAGGAATCCAAAACAGCTTTATACTGAGGGGGGCGGGGAGGGATGAGGGGAGAGAAAATGGGAAACGAAATGATTGATTCAAGTTGGCTGTAGAGGTTTTGGAGGAACATCTGAAATTCTTGGACCTTTTTTCTTAAGCATCTTTCTCTTAAGCAAGAGTGTATCTTCCTGATCTTTTTATAGGTAATTGTTAAGGTAAGGAGGTTTATCATGATGGTGTTAATAGAGTCCTCATTTCAGGGGCTGTGTATCTAGAAATACAAAAATCTATGATGCAGGCCATCCGCTTAGGTGTCCGATGTTCCAAATAATGAGTTTAAGATGCATTTGTCAGTTGCATGGCACTCCTGGTAGAGTGGAATGTTACACACAGCCTTTAGTCATGACAGGACCATAATAACTGGTTTTAAATGAAACTTTTTTTATTACTTGATCCGAGTTGTCAAAAAAGGTGTGTCTTAACATACAAAGACTGTAAGAGATATGAAGCATCAAAAAAATGGATGCTGGCAGAGATTAGCTATTTTATTGTTTAATGTTTCTGAAATATGACATCATCATCTTTGAAACACCATTTACTCCAAGTTTAAAATTACCTAAATGCACCACTAACCTGACTTGGGGTAAGTGACATTCACTATATCATCATCCAACATTTGGAATTCATTTTCAACATAGCGGAGCGTTTCCTCTGAGTAAAACCGGTAGTCCCCTACAGGTAAACTGATTCCCTTGTATGTGAAAGAAGCCATTGATCACACTGAAAGACTGTAAATATGTTGTTGTTGTTATCATCATCATCATCATCACCATCTTCTTCATCATCAACATTAATTAAATTTGTATACTGCCGAAGATAACAGTGCAGTTCACCACACAAAAATACAAAATACACAATTAAGCAAAAACAAAGCTGTAACCCCCTCTCACAAACACTTTATTAATATTCATTAGAACATACTTATCAATATATAGATATATATAGATATATGATCATGAAGGACAGATCCTGAAGCTGAGGCTCCAATACTTTGGCCACCTCATGAGAAGAGAAGACCTTGATGTTGGGAAAGATGGAGGAAAAGGGGACGACAGAGGACAAGATGGTTGGACAGTGTTCTCGAAGCTACTAACAGGAGTCTGACCAAACTGCGGGAGACAGTGGAAGACAGGAGTGCCTGGCGTGCTCTGGTCCATGGGGTCATGAAGAGTCGGACACGACTAAACGACTAAATGACAACAACATGAGAGAGTTAGTTTTGATACCACATCCTTTGGGACCTTCAAGTAGGACTGCCCACCTTTCACGTTGGGCAGCATTGTGGCTGGGCATCCGGGCCCTGGCAATGACCCAGCTCGTGGTCATAGGATTGACACCCCCTTCTGTGCCTGCTTGGCCAATCTATGCTGGCGGGGAAAGTGGCCGCAGGTGTTTTAAACCGCTGTGCGGCCAGGGGCTTCCTTCTCACGCCTCCTCGCCGGATCTCCCAACCCACCCGACCTCTTTTCAAACTTTGGTATGCATGACCTTGCTATGGACAAATGTCAGCCGCCTTATTGTTGGGGCTGGGTAGGAATATTTCCACTTGGCAATTGGTACCTGCAATTTGGTTTTTGCCTGCCTTTTAGCAATCGTCACAACTTTGCAAGGCTAGGCACTGGGTAAACCTTTGTTTAATGGAAGGGGAGATTGCCCCTCCTCCATAAGGATATCCTGTTAAAGGGATCTGGGGGTGTGGATCCTGTCCAAAGCCCGGGCGTGGGATAGGGCCATGCCATGACCCCAATGGGGATCCCTTGAGGTGCCCCTATTTGATGTAAGTCATAGGGCTCCCCCTTCTGGTGGTTTACCCTTAGTTCGCCTCCCTGTAGATGTAGCCTGGTTTCACCCAATGCCTAAGCCAAATATTTGTGTCTGCTTGCTTGCTTATTGATCAATGAGGAACAGGGCCTTGACACACAATCACTGTTTAAGGGCCAAACTGTAAATATAGCAGCAAAAGTGGAGGTGCTGAGTCAGTAAGACAGCCACAACTGCCGAAAGCATGAGGGCTTTTATGAACCAAAGACGGGCCTGTCCTAGCCATAGAGGCTAGTGGTGCGGTGAACCACGGCGCCGGGCGTTGGAGGGCGCCAGGTGAGCACGGGGGTCCGGCGGTCTGGCCAGGACTGCGCTCCACGAGCTGAGAGGCTGTGCCGAGTCTCTCTCCTTCTCCGAGGACTCCGCGCCGCACCTCCTTCTCCTTTCCCCCGCGCTGGGCTCCGCTCAGTTGAGCTTTGCCACCAGCGTGCGCACAGCACCCAAGCGGCTCTTGCTGGTCCCACGGTCAGCGCACTGGTGGTGAAGCTCAACTGAGCAGAACCCAGCACTGGGGAAAGGAGAAGGAGGCGCAGCACGGAGTCCTCGGAGGTGGCCTCCCGCTGTGCCACGGTCGCCTTGGCACTCCCGGGTCCTTGGAGAGGCTCTGGAGCAAAATCTGACCTCTCAGGAGCTGGTTTGGCCAGCAAGGCGGGAGGAGGTTGCCTGTAGCCCACCAGCTCATAGAAGGGAGGCTGCCTCAGCATGATCACTTCGGTGCTGCGCTTTCAGAGGGGGGCACTGGAGGGACCTTTGTGCCACGGCGCTGGATGGGCTTAAGACGGCCCAGACCAAAGAGGTATACATTCGGCTCTATGGGACTTGGAGGTTCTGAGTAACAATAAATAAACCTTTGAAACAGACCCCCTATTATAGCCCTAAAGGATACCCCAACCCACCTTAGAATTCAGCCTGTACCATACTTACAACCACAAGCTGCTTCTGATCTTCCCTTCTTCTGGTCTCTTCTTTTCCCTTGTTCTGCCAGCAGTATGGCAAGGTGAGATGAACAATGTTCACAATGCCCTTTGATATGCAGTTAATGATTTACAGCTGAAAACATTCCCAGGGGAAGCTTATGTTGGAACAAAGCCGACAGGCCCTATCTAAAAGACACAACTCAAAAGGAAAAGGGAATGGACAGGGAGGAGGAAGAAACAAAACTCAGGTGCCAGTTTAAAAGCAAAATGAGGCACTGGAGTGTCCCATCTCTCCCTCTGTCACAGCCAATTATAGAATTTATTGATTTAGCATTTAATTTTAAAGCCATGCATGTTCCAATCTGGAAATCAGACAGAGGGGAATCAGGCTATTGCTCTTTAAGGAAAGAAAAGGGAGCCTAACAGTAGGAAGCAAGAATTGTCTTTCTATGTGAAATCATGCTCTTTATTGCAGCTTGTAAAACAGTGGTTGAATTTTCCCCAAAACCTCAGACTTTTATATACATTATTTACACAATGAGTCCTATCTGATTGGCTGATTCTGCTTCCCTCCTGGAGCCTGATTGGGCTGCTACTGCAGGCCAACCAGTTGTTGCATTCTACAATCCTACCGGCCTAATAGGCTGATTAACTTCCTCCTGGGGTCTGATTGGGCTGCTGCCCAATCAGTTGTTGCATTCTAGGATCCTACTTGCCTATTGTTCTAGGATCCAAGCTTAGTACATAACACCAGGTATATACGGAGTTTTCTTGGGGACTTTGCCAGCTCACACAGGAAACCTCTAAACCCAGAAGAACAAATTAGGACTGACAATTACAAAGAACACACACACACACACCGCCACCTAAAGGTGGTTTTCATACATTGCATCATGACACATAATCTGAGAGGTTGTTTGTGGACGATGCAGCCTTGGCAGCACGTTCAGAGGAAGCTCCAGAGAAACTCATCAGCCGTTTTGCCCAAGCCTGCATGAAGTTCGGCCTTGACATCAGCCTGACGGAGACCAACACCTTGGATCGGGATGTCACCAGCACTCCATGCACCCGCAATCGTGGCTACACGCTTGAGGCGGTAGACCATTTTGTCCACCTGGGTTCCACCATAACCAGAAATCTCTCCATTGATGTTGAGGCGCACAAGCCTACTGGCAGCTCTGGCAACAGCTCGCCTCTCCAAAAGGGTGTGGGAGAGAGAATGTGGTGCTAACCTCCAATACCGAGATGAAGATCAGGAGGATTTTGGGCACCAAATGGCAAGACAGAATTCCAAACAAAGTTGTGTTCTCCCAAGCCCACATTCCCAGCGTGTTTGCACTTTCTGTCTCAGTGATGTCTGGTCGCATCCCACAGAAGGGAAGATGGCACAATCCCCAAGGCTGTGCTCCTCTCCTCTATTGCAGTTAGAGAGAGAGAAAGTTATCTAACGCCGTCTCTTCTCCAGTGTTTGAGGAGATGCAGCCATTACAGTCAAGCCGTTTGCGCACGAAACAAAATGGAGAATGCATTAAGATACCTCCCATGTGACCAGAGTTAACCAATTGCACAAGAGCTACTGGGGAACATTCCAGAATTAAACACGTAGCAATGCATTTAAGCATTCCCAATTTCAGTCAGTTAAAATCACTGTATTTGACACTGCTCCCCTGTACACCTGCTCCTCTCTGGCCTCCTTTCCCCCACCTAGCCGCTGCCTTCAGCATGCCAGGGCATCCTCAGGCTGCCTCCAGTCACCTCAGGCAGTGATGGAGGAGGAAGCAGCGACAGGGGACGCGGAGGTGGCGGCGGCAGTGGCAGGGAAGCCATTTTGTTTTGCCTCAAGTAGCCAAATGCCCTGGGGCAGCCGCACACCCTACACACACAATCCAATATCCCAACCATCAGTTATCACGCTACGAAACAGTGTGCACTATTTCAACTTCTTCTCTTACTGAAGAATTAGAATTGCGACCATCAGAAACTTGTCCCTTAATTATTTCTGGGGAGCAAACGGGGGGAGGGGGGAATTGTATTGCTGCACATGCTCAGAAGAGAGTTATCTGCCATTAAGGGCAGTAAACTTGCTGTGGAAAAAGAGGCGGTGGGACTTTGCAGCCTTCCTCCTGTAAAGCTCCGAAGCCTTTCAGACCAGGTACGTAGACATAGGTTTTCTTGCAGAATTGGAAAGAATTTAGGAAGTGCCCTCTCCCAAGATATCCATTCCTCATCTGTTGATGGTGTTCTGTTTGCTTATAAAGGGCCTGTAAATTTCAATCCCCTCGGTGAGCAGTTGGCACCGGCAGCCTTTCTGAAGGCTAACCATCGATAGCATCCAACACTGCAGAGTCTTAATGTGTCCACTGTAACCCCCCACCCCACCCCACCCCTCAAAAAAGGAAAACAGCCCAATGAATTTAGTGAACTGTTATACCGAATGTCTCTTTGGCCTTGATAAATGCAACCCTTCACAGTGACCACTGGCTAAACCCTTGGTCCCCTTCAAACGCTGACTGACAGGAAATGGTTGTGGCAGTTGTTCTTATTAAACATTTTATAGCTGGGGAGGACAGCTGCGTATTAACCTGTGTGGTTACAGAGGAGCATGTTATTGTTTTTACTTCATTTTTCTACTGTTGTAAAAATTTTGCAGAGCTACACGGCCCTAGAATTAAGTGGATCCTTGACCCAGGAAGAGTCCAGGTATCCTGGCAAGCAGACAAAGTTTAAGCGTCTCCTGCCCACCAAATAACAGAGACCAAACCAGGACGTGCGAAGCAAGGCACTTTTATTTTTGCTGTTGCAACAGGGTTCTTCCTCTCACACAGGAGAACAAGGAAGGAACCCCAAACAAAGATGTCTTGCCCTTAAAAAGAGATTTGAGATTGGTTTCAGCCCACCCCCCAGAAGCATCATCCATATGTCACAGAAGGGGTGTAGCCCAAGACCCCCCCTCCCTAGATTCATCATAGGTACATCATGAAAGGGGAGGTCTGGTGGCAGTAATCTGAGCACCCTGGACCCTGCCCCCTGCCCCCAGAACCTAATCAACAAAATTGAGAGATATTTACATTTCCCTGTTTCCCAGCCAAGTTAATCACACCCTTTTGTCTGGCAGTCAGGTATCAGGATGCCAGGGATTATCACTTTAATTCCTGAGACAATGAGAAGGTTCCCCCCACCCCCCTTCTTCCTTGCAGAGGAACACCTGGTCAGAGAGAGTCAAAATGGTGTCAGTCAGGCCTGTTTTCCTGTGCTGCTTCAGACATGTTTCTGTACATTCATGTACATGTTTTATGAACAATTATTATATATATATATATGACCTCAAAATCCTTATAACAATATCCCCCATTTGGGGCTATAATTTTTCTTAAAAATTGTTGCCCCACAAAAGAATAACCAGATGTGTTGTTTTAGTACTTTGGGAGAAGCATTTCTCAAAAATGGTCTACGTATTTCATTTAACAGGATGGTCCACCAATATTGACTGGAAAGTGCAGTTTGTTTGTTTACCCTTTTGTGTGTTCTTCAGGTGTCAAAAGCTAGCTCTCCTCTGGTTGCACACCTCCATCGTGGCACAACAGCAACAATCCCTGGTGAATCCCCTTAGGGCCTTCATATTGACCATGTCGCCTGGCACCCCCCATAGCTGCCACAGGTTTGGACATGTCATGAGAGAGATGCCTTTGCCTTGGGCTTCCTATGGGCCTTTATTATAGGCTCTGGCCTTGCACTGTAGGGAGTTGCCCAGTTGCTCTTAAAGGAAGAAAGCTACTTGCACCTTGGATACACTTGCCCAATTAGAACTGACCCAATTAGAATTTATACAGCCCCATAAAACATGTCCAAATTAGTCAAATTTAACTCTAAAAGGGATCATTCCTGTTAAATCAAGACATAAATACCTTCATTTATCTGGTGTTTCATGGATCTTGGGGCTTATTCTTGGTAAAATGATTTAAAACAATCTAAAATTGTGTAAGAAGGCTGGCACACTGCAGAGTGCCAGGTGGGACAAGAAAACGTGGTCATAAGTTGATCTAATCTAAATACTGGACTATGCAATATCCTGATCCTTTAAAAGGCATACAATAATACAAAAAAAATCATTGGGACACTATACATTAAACATAAAAAAACAATTAAACACAAAATTGGTTCACCCCCCCTCCTTGTGGAAATAACATACTGTCAGACATAGTTCAATGTTTCTGTCGAATATCACACAACATAAAACATAATCATATATCAGTTGTATGTCTTGAGGCCATCATGATCTTGAGACAATTCCGGCTGCTTTTAAATCCTAGGGCACAGAGTCTTGAGGTCAAGGAGAGAGAATGTCCTTGCAATTCACTTTCCCCCTTTGTCCCAAAGTCATTTGACACATTTCAGTGTTCCTATATAACACATAATGCACAAAACCTTCAAATTATTAATTATACGCCACTTGTATATCTTGAGGCAATCAGGTGAACTTGAGATAATTCTTGCTGCTTTTGCATGTATCTCCAACAAGGGGGTTTTCTTGTCTGCCTTCGAGTCACTGGGAGGAAGTTAACAGTACTTCTATGCCAGCACTTCTAAACCTTGCTGAAACGTTATAGCTTTCTAGGTCCTCCTTCTTAGGTTGTGATCAAAGAGATAAAATGTCAATTTGGTTTCCTGTAAAACATCCTTTTGAAAATAGGCCTGCAGGGGGTTGGGGTCTGAAGATATAATTAGTTAAAAAATAATAATAATAAATAGTATAATAATGATAAAGTCAAGAAAGGGGAGAATATTCTAGAAATTTCTTCTTGGGAAGCTGCAAAGAATATAAGATCATAGTTAAGCATTTTATTCATCTAAATATTATTATTATCATTCATATTTAATTACTGCTGTTATTGTCTGCTCAGTCAGTTTAATTTACTTCACCTAGTTTGGCTGTGGAGGAAACAAAGGACAAAAATTTTGTTAATTAGGACACAATCGATAAGTTATTAACATTTTCCTTATGTGGTTCTGAATTCTCTTTGAGGTTCACGTATCTTGTTTGAAAGGGATTAATATTATTATTATTATTTACAGGAAAGAATGAGTTAGATGCTACATTTGTATGTACAGAAAGAAAAAGTAGAAATACCAAAAAAAAGATACAAAAATAAAACAATAAAATTTAGATTACCACTCACACAACAATTTTTCAAATGAAATTGGACTTGACACAAAGATATCAGATTTTTTTAAAAAAAGAATTATCATTAAATAATACAAAGACATTATAAATTGGAGAGGAACCTTAAAGATCTGAAGGTGAAATATCCAATTAAGATGGAAAAATGGTAAAATAACGGAAAAAGCTTTGAAATTCATCATAATAAGAAATACTCAGGCAAGACTACCTGACAAAATACAGTCACAAAACAATACCTGGTTATTGTTAGAATAATTTCATAGACATAATGGAAAAACTGATTTAATAAATGGAAGCAGATTATTTATAAGCTAAAGAGAAGCGCCAAAGAGAAATGAAATTACTGTTTGTATCTCCTCACTCCTCACTTTTTCTTTCTTTTTTTTTTTTGTGCTGTGGAAGAAAAAAATTGGCAAAACACTCAATCATTGCTACATTAGAAAAGGGAGGGTTATATTAACATAGGGTAATGCTTCGGGGTGAAATGCAAATGAGAGATAAGTATCCATCCTGAGTACCTGCTAGGAAAGAAATGGAGCCTTTTGTTTGCATAGTCTGTCAACTGGTAGACAGCAATTTTCTATGAATTTCCAAGTGTGGAGGGGGCTTGTTTAGGTGGCGTCCCCCCCCCCATTGGGAGATAATTTTGCATTAAGGTTCTGAAAGAATTTCTCTGCACACTGAATCTCAGTATCCTGCTGGAAAGGGAAAATTATTTCATGTGAAAATCAGTCAGGAAATGTTCCTAAAATGTACAGAGTTTTGCATGTTGAACTGGAATTGGCAGCTTCTAAACAGTTGATGGTTCTCAATGGTTCTTTATCTATTTATTTATTTTTACATAAAGAAATTTAAATTTAAGTTTCATGTGCAAAGCATAACCTTGAACCTCTTAATTAATTTATAAACTACTCAAGAGACAGACTTATAGTAGTACTCTGCTATTTATACCTGTGGAAAGAATCTGGCATGTTAAGATTTTGAAACTTGGCAACCATTTAACTTTGATGGACCAGTAACATACATGAGGTTGTTTTCCCTCAGTGGTTCAAAGCTTTACATTAAGAAATTTGAATAATATTTCATGAGCAGATTATAACCTTTTCGCCCCTTAGTTTAAACCTCCTTTTTCTCCTCTATTTTCCTCTTCAAGCTGACATAGCCTCTGTGCATGTACAGAGTTCATGATTCGGCAGTCTATTATACCCTTTTTTTTTTTTTAAAGTGCTGTACCTCTTGACAACATTACATCTGAATAAAGGAAGGGAAGGGGAAAGAGTAGATTTTAAAGTAGGGTTAGATTTCAAACAAAAGATAGAAACATAGCAGTGTTTTTTTTTTCAGAGCCAGTTTAAATTCTTTTTCCTTGTTTGGAGTCCTAATACAATTTGATACATTGTTTCTTGTTTCTTGCTGCTTAAGAAGCAGGCTTATAAACCTTAAACTAACTTGGAAGCTGCAATAAAAGTTGGGTCAGATTAAAGTCCTAATGAAGTCACCAAATAAACACCTCATACCCCAGGCAAAATAAATCTTGATTTGCCCCCTTTATCTACAGGGTTCGGGGTGAATTCGTAATTGCAAATGTTTTCGTTTGTTTGTTTGTTTTTAATTAATTTATTACAGCCATGGCAGACTAAATTCTCTGCCCCTTTATCTATGGGTAATATGGCCATAGAGCCAGAATTCATAAAATCCTTTGCATTCTCATTGATTTTCAGCCTTACCAATTCCAGACAAAATTTTCTGGCCCTTTATTTACTTGAACTGTTGGCTGGAGTTTTGCAGTTAAAAAAAAATAGCTGACAATATGGTGGAAAAAATAACACCAGACATTCATTTTCAATGCATGATATACCATCTCTACCTCTTTCTGAATGGCACCTCAAACTCTTCATGCCAAACTTTAAAAATCTATCTTTCCATCCTTCTCCACCAAAGAGTAATGCTTGACTGAATTCAGGCCATTTCACTATACCACCAGGGTTTAAACTCACTTTTCAGTGCTTACAAACACATTTTCTCTCCCTCCTTTTTCTAAGTTTGGAAAGGGTTGGAAGGGATCTTGAGTAATCTAGTCCCCCCCTTCTGAAATATGGGGATCTCAACACTATCACTGCCCTTAGGATACACATACATTTGAGTACAGACGCCTGACTGGGAAGGAAACACAGGCTATGCCCTATCACGGAAGCACATGTGTGTACTAAGGGAAAAATAAGGAAGGGGAAGATTAAAAGTACCAACGTTATATAGAAGCCTTTAGCAAACCTTAAGATTGGATAAAGATTGGGAAATGTTCAAGACTTTCATATGTGCTTAAACTTTAAACCTTAATAGACAACGTGATAAAAACTTATATAATCACTCCATAAAAAAAAACAATTACACTCTTGTTCCAACTCTGAAAACCAATAATCTTTCCTTGCCAGAAAGCAGAGCTGGGCTGAATTTCAACCCATCACCACATCAGACACATTGCCTTTCACATAGCTCTAAAATGGGGGTTAGAAGGGACCCTGAGGTCATTTAGTCTAACCCTCTAAGATACAGGATTCACAAGATTTGAATGAAAATACCAACTTTATACAGAACCCTTGAGCAGATGAGTTGTTTTTTTCTTAAGAGACTGATATTAGGAGCCCAACAATAACCCTTCTGTCCAACACAATTGAAGTTAAAACTAGACTCAGATAGACAATTCCTGGCTATGGAAGCTCTACCTTTGACAAACAAATCACCTTTATTGGAATAGCTGTTCAATTTTCCTTTAGTCAATATTCATCTAGTCACTTGGAGAAAGACTCCCCTTTGGAGCCTCTCTCAATAACAAACATTTGCACACCTCATTCTCATATTTATAATGTTTAAGATTGATCGGTTCAACATTGTTTCTATACTAGAAATTTAAACAAGTTGGCAGTTTTAACTATGCACACTTAAGAAGGCAGTCTATGGATGTTGTAGCCAATTTAAACACACCCCATAACATTCTAAACCTTGAGTACATCTCTTATCCACTTATAGCTGGAGTTTATGAACATTTTCAAGTTTAAAATATTTTCAAAGCATTGAGCAAGCATTTTTAAACTTACAGCTCGTTATTTTCCTTCATCCTGCCCCCTCTTTTTACTTTTGGAGAGGAAACAATGGCCTTCTACAGCCTCTTTAAAACAAACCTTTACACACTACCTCCACTCTTTTAAATATTTGCCATGTTTTTGGGTTGATCAAGCCCTTACATAAGATTATTTAAGCAAGCTTGCCTTAATTTTTATATTATTTTAAACTATGCATGCTTTAAAAAAGGCAGTCTGTGGGTGTCATGGCCAAATTTTAAACACAAACCCCTAATTTCCTAAACCTGGATTATATCTCTCATTTACTTTAAAGGAAACAACTATCTATAGCAGACACAAGGAACAGACGCACATACACGTAACAGACAACACAGACAACATGTAACATGCAAACATATATAATTTTATACCATAACATACTTTGCAGGATTCCTCACAAAACTTTTCCCATTCAGAGTTCACCAGGGTTAATTTTAAAGCGGAGATTCACTGTATGTTAAAGGAACCTCCTGGTAGCCATTTCCCCTCATCTGGGTGGTCCATAGTAAATCGGACCCTATGTTTTTTTCTTACAAAGTTTTTGCAATTGGTTCCCTTCAAGCTTGTCCGCCCCGGGGATTTCATGCCAATTTAAGAGAACGAATTGGAGTGGACTTTCATCCTCAAAGTCCTTACCGGAGCAAAGCCTCAGTTGTGCTTTGCCTCGGTTGGGAGTCTGGGAAAGGAATTCCTTAGAGTGGGTTGCACCCATTTTACTTCTGTCTTTTTATACTGCAGTTCTGGGTCCCCGACCCTGTTCCTGGACACTCTTAACTTCCCGAGTCTATGACTCACCCCCACGTCCTAGTGGTGTTCCTGCCTGCCGTTCGCGTGCACTAACTACTAGGCGGCCTGGTGCAGCTAAAACCCTATTGGAACCCTCCCACTGGTCATCAATTGCCTGAGGGTTCCACAGCAACTTCCCTGCCTCTTACACACTAGACTCAGGTCCTACTGAACGCTTGCCTACGCAATGTCAGGTCGGAACTGAGGAATACAGAGTAGAAAGGAACAGGCGCACTTGCATTCCCTGGTCACGGGTCCTACCCAACAAGGGTCGCCGTGGCAGGGGGGCGTCTTCACCCGAAGATTAAGAGCAGAGGAATAGGAAACAGAGCTGGGATAGCCAGATTCCCAGATTGGTAGAAAAGCGACAGTTTGCTCAGACTTCTGCTCAGTTTGGCAGAAGGGAGCTGGGACAGTCTTTCTAAGCTCTGCGTTTAACGTAAAGACTGTTGCCCGGGACCTCAGTTCTACTCTGTAACTGTGCCTGGCAGCCTTGCTGCAACTAAGGTCCAAAGAGGAGAGTAGAAAAGGATAGTCCAAGTGGAGAAATAGATTTTTAGTTGCTGTGGTTCTTAGCTCACCCAAGGTGTCCCCTTTTAATACTCACGACCGATCCTTTCAGTCGAATCCCGTTGTCTCCAGCTTCCAACTGGTTCCTAAAAAAAAACAGCCTTGTCCCTTTAAACGTTGCTTCGTCCTGGGGGTCCCGCTTGGACTCTCAATTACTACCAAGTGCCTCGGGTCCTGAGGTTGGTTTACCCCCCTGCAAAAGAGGCAAGGGCGCGCTGGGCTCCCCTTCCTCAGTGAACCCGGAGCTCAAGGCAAAACTGGGTCCCCGAAGTGGTCGCCAAACTGTTGTAAAAATTTTGCAGAGCTACACGGCCCTAGAATTAAGTGGATCCTTGACCCAGGAAGAGTCCAGGTATCCTGGCAAGCAGACAAAGTTTAAGCGTCTCCTGCCCACCAAATAACAGAGACCAAACCAGGACGTGCGAAGCAAGGCACTTTTATTTTTGCTGTTGCAACAGGGTTCTTCCTCTCACACAGGAGAACAAGGAAGGAACCCCAAACAAAGATGTCTTGCCCTTAAAAAGAGATTTGAGATTGGTTTCAGCCCACCCCCCAGAAGCATCATCCATATGTCACAGAAGGGGTGTAGCCCAAGACCCCCCCTCCCTAGATTCATCATAGGTACATCATGAAAGGGGAGGTCTGGTGGCAGTAATCTGAGCACCCTGGACCCTGCCCCCTGCCCCCAGAACCTAATCAACAAAATTGAGAGATATTTACATTTCCCTGTTTCCCAGCCAAGTTAATCACACCCTTTTGTCTGGCAGTCAGGTATCAGGATGCCAGGGATTATCACTTTAATTCCTGAGACAATGAGAAGGTTCCCCCCACCCCCCTTCTTCCTTGCAGAGGAACACCTGGTCAGAGAGAGTCAAAATGGTGTCAGTCAGGCCTGTTTTCCTGTGCTGCTTCAGACATGTTTCTGTACATTCATGTACATGTTTTATGAACAATTATTATATATATATATATGACCTCAAAATTCTTATAACACTACTACACACACACACAAATGTGCTTATTCCAATCAAATGTGTTTAGCATCAGGACAGCGGAAGGAAACTCTGCTTAATTACTGTAGTCAAGTTTAAGTGAGTCTAAAATATGAACCAATACTTAGGCTCCAATACTTTGGCCACCTCATGAGAAGAGAAGAATCCTTGGAAAAGACCTTGATGTTGGGAAAGATTGAGGGCACTAGGAGAAGGGGACGACAGAGGACAAGATGGTTGGACAGTGTTCTCGAAGCTACGAACATGAGTTTGACCAGGAGTGCCTGGCGTGCTATGGTCCATGGGGTCACGAAGAGTCAGACACGACTAAACGACTAAACAACAACAACAAAAAAATATGAACCTGGGTGTGCTCAGGGGATTCCTCTTTTTTTAAAAAAAAACATTAAAAGTGTGTTGTTTATAATTTTTTTAAGTGTTGTTTTAATTTCTTTTATTTTTGGCAGTGTTTTTGTGTTTATATCAGAGTTGGCAATGTTTTGGTGTTTATCTGTTTAGCTTTTTGCTGTAAAATATCCGGAATGTAGAAACAGCTGTAAAACATGAAAGGGCAGTTACGAACTTTA
Source organism: Zootoca vivipara (assembly GCF_963506605.1). Classification (NCBI taxonomy): domain Eukaryota; kingdom Metazoa; phylum Chordata; class Lepidosauria; order Squamata; family Lacertidae; genus Zootoca; species Zootoca vivipara. The sequence goes on along the minus strand of NC_083281.1, from coordinate 27,506,278 downwards.
TAAGTAAACTCCAAATCTTTATTGCTTTCAGTTTGCAGTTAGGCCTCAATGGAACCGCGGTGCCACTTGCACCGGCCATGCAGACAGACTTTTGCAAAAGGAATTGCAACTTCCCTGAAGTATTGGCTGTCAGAATAAGTAATCCTGCACCTTTATTATTAGTATTTTACATTTCACAAATGTAGGTAAAATAAAACAAAACTTGAAAATCAACACCTGTTTGGGATTGTAATTTCTCAGTGATCTGCTCCTATATAAAATTACCTGTGAGTAACTCCTGTTGAACTCAGTGGAACTTACTTCTGAGTAGGGGTGGGGTGGGGAATAAAATCTAGTTCACATTCAAAGGTGAACCTACCTAATTCACACTTTCCAAAACAATATGCAAAGTTAAATACAGTACAGCAATCCTTCAAAATTCAGCGTTCTCCAATTTTTGCAATGAAGTTCTCCGGTGACGTAATGTATACAAAAATTCATATACCTGGGTAAGCTGTGCGTGAAATAATTTACGCTACTGTTTTTTGTTCGGTAATTGTATTTGCAAAATGTGTATATTAAGGGAACTTGCATACAAATGTGTAGTGGAAATTTTAAACAAAATGCTGGTGAATTTCCATGAGGACTTAAAAAAAATTACGAACGGATTTGTGGATAGATCAAAAACTGAACTTAAGATTGGGAAAATGAGGAACTGACAACAGATTCACACATTCCTACGTCTGAGTGGACATTAGTATAGGATTGCACTGTAAAACTGCCATTCTAAACACACTTATAACCCAGATAAATGGGGCTAGGATTCCAGTCTTCCTAAAGAATATATCCCACTGAAAACAGTTCTTACATGTGGGACTTCCTCAGATCATAGCTGCCAAGTTATCCCTTATGCTGAATAGGCTTCCTCGCGAGAAAAGGGAAAACTTGGCAGCTATGCCTCAGATGTTTCCTGTTCCTTCTGTAAGTCATCCCCTCAGTGTTCTCACTGCATGCACTCATAGCTCATCACTCAACAGAGGCAGGAGCTCACCCTTGACTTATTTGCATTCGGATCTCATCAGTGACACCCAGGGGAAGTTAGGGGTTGGTTCCCATATCATAATGTGACTTTTGTTTACGGTTCCAGCCCACTTGGTTAATCGGGTGCAGCTCAAGGTTGGAGCTCCTTGGTTTAATTTGCAGTGCAAACAAGCTAGACTCCATCTTTGTTCTATATATAATGAGTATAAAACCTCTGGCGCCCTATCACTGCCCCCTAATTATTTACAAGCTAAAATTGCATATAAGCAGGCACAGAAAAGAGCCAAATGTGAATGGCAGCAAAATCGCTGGCAGGCTCTACTTGCAGCCTCAAGGTCTCGTAGCTCCCGTGAATTTTGGTGCCTGATAAACAGAAGATCAAAGAAATGCCCCCTGTCAGTTATCCCCGCCCCGATCTGGGAGCAATTTTTGAGGAAATATTTCTCGCAGACAGAGACCTCTACCTGCCATTCTGACGTTTCTTTCGAACACCTGCCCATTTGGCCCAAAACTGAACCTGATGAAATTCTAGATTTAATCTCGAAACTAAAAATAGGCAAAGCCCCCGGGCCTGACCTGATCCCGGCGGAGGCCATAAAGCTACATCCAGCCTGGTGGGCAAACATAATTGCCGCAACTTTTGATGCAATTAATGCTACTGGTCTCGTGCCCAGAACGTGGAAGGAGGCCATCATCATCCCAATACACAAAAAAGGCCCCCCCGATGATCCGGGAAACTATCGAAACATCAGTCTCCTGTCGATTATCGGGAAAATATACGCTCGTTTTCTGTTAACTAGACTGACCCAGTGGGCAGAGGAACTCCATCTCATCGGCCCAGAACAAGCTGGGTTTAGAGCTCACCGTTCAACCACGGACCATGCAGTAATTTTATACCACTTAGCTCGGAAATACTCTTCTTCTGAGCGGGGCCAACTCTGTGCTGCCTTCATAGATCTGAAGGCCGCGTTCGACAGCATACCCAGAAAACTATTATGGGGAAAATTGGCCCATTGGGGCATTGATAGGTTATTGTGGCTAATAACCCAACTCCACGATGGGACGACCGCCAGGGTGAGAATAACACCTACTGGTGACCTCACAAACTCCGTACCCATCAACAGAGGAGTTCGACAAGGGTGCATTTTAGCCCCTTATCTTTTCAATCTATTTATAAGCGACATGAGAACACCTCTAGCCGAGTCACAATTAGCTATCCACGCTCCTCGCCTTGCGGATTATCGCTGCCCCTTATTGCTGTATGCTGACGATGCTGTGATACTCTCGTTCTCTAGAATCGGTTTAAGGAGGGCACTTAAGATTTTTGCTTTGTACTGTAAATCTAACCTCCTTACCATAAATCAATCTAAATCGAAAGTGCTTATTTTTTCCAGAAGTCGGAAGTTGTACAAATGGATGTTGGATGGGAAACCTATCGAACAAGTTCAAAAATTTCAATACCTGGGAGTGCACTTTCAACACAACATGGGCTGGAAAGCGCATATTGCTTACCTCCAAAACAAGGCCAAAGCCCTTTCGAACGCATTACTGCGTTTCTTCTTTTCGGAAGGGGCTTTACATGTACCATCTGCCTTAAAGGTATTTAAAGCTAAAGTGGTGGCGACAATGGCTTATGCTGCCCCGTTATGGGGAGCATCAGTAAATCTGGCGCCCCTAGAAACAATTCAGAACCAATTTCTGAGACGCCTTTTGAAATTGCCCCAGTGCGTGAGCAATGCAGCTATTCACCTTGAACTTAAAATTCCCTCGTTAGAAAACTCCTTATGGAAGCATATTTTCTGCTATTGGCTGTCCTTGTGGCATAGATTGCCCAATCACCATCTCATTCAATGTCTTTGGAGAGACGACTTTGTTAGTCCCTGGGCAAAAAAAATCCACTCCAAAATTATGTCCTACGGATTGTTCCCATCGGACCTATTGAAATTAGATCTTCCCTCAGCCAAAAGAACTATAATTCAAAAACTAGATAACTATGATTTCCATCAAAATATTATAACGGGAGGTGGAACATGTTCCCCGCTGAATCAAGGCATACAGCCCACGCATCAGATTCCATCGTACCTGTCTTTTCTTTCTGTCGCAGCCCACAGATTCGCCTTCACCAAAGCAAGATTTAATGTTTTCCCATCCAATGTCCTGGGGCACAGGTTTTCCAAAGGCCAAATCTCAGTTTTATGCACGTGTGACAACAGAACAATAGAATCCCTCTACCACATACTGTTCTGTTGCCCCCTGCATACGCCCGCTCGGACTAAAATCTTGTACCCTCTAATTCTGGAAATCACGGACAAACCGCTGGAGACCCAATTAACATACCTGCTGCAAGATGATGATACGACCAAAACATTACTTGTAGCAAGATATTTGATTTCAGTTCTCTCCTATAAAAAACAGCATAACCTACTTTACGACTACTGACACTAAGTTACATCATTCAAGTAACCTTCTGAGCTGAGTAATGGAAAATGATGGCCTGCAATGCACTAACGTTTTAACCATAGCTAAAAACCCCATAAAACTACTTGAAACGTTTTAAAAAAGTTGTACAATGTTCCTTGTATGAGGAACTATTTTTGCCTGATTGTTCTGATTCTTTTATGTTTTTAATTTGTCTGATTGTTTTTATGTATGTCGGCTTTATACTGTTTTATTCTTGGTTGCAGTACACTATGGGCCTATGGCCGAAATAAAGTTTATCTAGCTGAGTGGATGAACTACAGGGAGCCAAAAGGGACATTTGAATAAATTCCAGTAGGTGCTGCAAGGCCAGAAGCTTAAAAAAAAAACACCCTTAAAAGGAGTCACACATGGGGGGAAAATACAACAAAGCCATACAATTTCTATTGAGAAATCTGTTTATTTAGCAGGACGCACCTCAACCACAAGAACCATGTGAATCAAAAATAGCAGGAAGAATAATCTGACATTCTTCAGTCCCATGGAAATGCCATGCGCAGACCCTGCATGTTCTCACGATAAACACGGTCAAAGTGTTCATTCTGTGCCACAGTCAGGTGGTTCTTCCAGTCCCCAGAGATACCTGGAACAACACAAGAGGGTGTGAAACCACTTTGTAACCACAAAAAAGATCCACTAAAATTACTTCAACTAAAACCAGGACCCCATTTTGTCTTGCTCAGGACTTGCGCTTCTACTGGATGAAGCAAGGCAGCTGCCTCAAGTGGCTTTTTTAAGGAATAGCAGAACCTGCTCCCTGGCTGTTCTTCCCAGGCCCTCCCTCAACTTGTAACCCAGTAGTAGTCATGCTTCCATGTTGATGGCCTAGACTTACTTAGCTGCATTTTCCTAAAGCTCCACAAGTAAGAATGGGCAAATCTGTCAATTTTGGTTTTTCTCCTTTTCTCTCTTTTTTTCAAATCTTAAATTCAGTTCTCTACATTTTCACACCGGTTTGCATTTTTTATTAAAAAAAATTGTTCCCATGAAAATCCATCAACATTTTAATACAAATCTCTCCCAATATACACATTTTTGTATGCAATTTTACACAATGCACATTTTTGCAAGCCATTTTCCCTATTATGATCCATTTTCATATGTTATTGTCACTAATATATGCATTTACTTGCCTACATTATGCTAGCAGTTTCATTTTTGCACTGATCAGCTGTGTGGAAAATAGCACGCAAAATTCAGAGCGGTGTGAATTTCAAAGAACTGTTGAATTTCAGTACAGGAAAGTATGAGATGAGTAGGCTTACTCAATGTGAACTGAATCAAATTTCTTCCCCACACTACTCCCATTCTCTCTCTCTCTCTCTCTCTCTCTCTCTCTCACACACACACACACACACACACACACTTCATAGGTTGCACAAGCCACGGCCTTTGTTTATCACTGGGTATTTTGTTACCTTTCCTCATAAGCTTTCCTTTTGTGTGATCATAATAGGTATCTGAAAATTGAGTAAAGTTGGACATGTTGTTGCCTTTCATCTTGTGGAAAGAGGCATTTTCCACCACAGAGTCGATTTGCTGACTGCTCAGCTCTTTACCAATAAAATGACAAATCCTCTTCACACTTCCTCGTAGGTCCTGCAGAAGGTAAAAGCAAATGACTGAATTCTCATATTGACACTACCATAGGGGGATCTGCCCTTTGAGAAAAAAGAATACAGAGGCATTCTTGCAGGGAGCATTGAGCAAGAATGCTTCAAGGCTACCTCAAATTCAGTACAGGACCCAGGAAATACTGGAGACAATGTTTGAAGACATTGAATTAAGTACAGAACAGCAGATTGTAGGCCGCACCTGATCTGTTGTAGAACAAAGGAATGCCACCACGCACTGGCCTTAAGCCATTTTTATTTTATTTTAAATATATTGGAGAAGCAAGGAACTCTGAACTCAAAATAAAAATGTTGGGGAAATCAATGGAAAACTCAGGGCTATCAAACTGGTTCGTTTCATCTGGTCATTCAAACCCCCATTGTAGCACAGACTTGCTGTAAGCACTAATCACCTTAGTTCTCTACAAAGGACACTTTCCTTTTTAAACACACATACTTTGTATATAGATACATAAATTGCTTTGAAGTATGTTGCTAATATATTAATTGATGCATAAAGGTGCCACATCAGAAGTGTTATTATATGTTTAAAGGATTGTACTGCAATCCTAACCATGTCTACTCAGAAGTAAACCCCACAGAATTCAGAGATGCTCATCCATAGGTATGTGGTTTTAGGGGGCAGATTAAGGATGAAATCCTATTGTGATTTTTCCCCCTATAACATTTTCAAGACCAAAGGAACACATCAATCATTATTGTTCTTTTCACAAGGAAATAAATAATCTCTTCTGAAAATTGCTAGTGTTATCACTGCTCCACAGTTTTTTTTAAAGAGGGAGAACCATCTGGATTTGATTGCCCATTCTTACCACCTTAAATGTTTCTTTCAATAATGAAATTAAATTTAAAAATCCTTTACATCCCCACCACCATCCAAGTTTTCTGCACTTACAGCACAACTAAACTGTCCCTCCTGACATGAGAGAAACAAGACAGGATAGCAACTTTATACTGAATTGCGAAATCAAGGTAGCAAGAATTGCTTCAGTCCTAACCCCACTTACCTGATGGTGAGCCCCACTGATTTCAATAGAACTTACTTCTGAAAGGGCATGTTTAGGTTTGCAGTGATAGGTGGATTTGTGATGGGCCATTAGTCACACCATGAGCTTTGTCTCTAAGGTGTCCTTGTTGGATTTTTTGAATAGTCAAGTTACTTTAGAGCCAGTCTAATGTAAATACTGTCTGTTTAAGAGAAACAGGTGCCGGTGATTTCTGTTAATTGCTCACTGGCGTGGGCTCTGCTCCTTGTATATAAGGCTCTGCCAGAAACCCTTCTGTATCTTTCAGTTTGATTCATCTCTTAGTAGATCACTCTCTCGGTTGAATATATCTCTTAGGAGAACTGTATCTCTCAGTGAGATCAGTACCTTAGTTGGAGAATACTTAGTTGATTCTCATTTTAAGAGATTCCAAGTTGAATCTTAGTAAGAGAGACTCTTGGTTTAAGAGATTCCTTAGTTGAATCTTAGTATGAGAGTTGTTTAGTTATAAAGCTAGTTTGCTGGGAGTTATGTTGGAGTTTATGGGAGGTTTGGAATGGATTGAAGGTTGGAATGTGGGTAGATAAAGTTGCTAAGAGAGAAAGCATTTATCTTTAGTTTAAAGTCTCTTTTGAGTCAGTTTGTTTTTCAGTTAAAGAAACCCAACCGTTTGTATTTTAATCTGTATACTTTTACAAGTGTGCAGCTAGTAAGGGGTTTCATATAAGGTATATAATTCCCTACACTCTTGGTGGTGTTTTCTTAGCCAGGTCGACTTCTGACTGCATATACTCTGCATGAAGTGTACTTTAAAGGGCCGCTGGAAACTGGGATATAACTTAGGTTAAGCAAGTTTCAATACCCAGTTTTCTCCAATATTATTCTTATCAGATATATATATTTTCCAAAAGTCCTAAGGCTCTTGGCTAAGAGGACTCCCTGTTTCATTAATTTTGAAAGGGAACATGTGGGGAAGGTAATTGATTTGCAGATATCTCTGGATAGCTGTGATGGTTAAAAAGTAAAGGTACTCCTGACCATTAGGTCCTGTCGCGGACAACTCTGGGGTTCCACGCTCATCTCGCTCTATAGGCTGAGGGATCCAGCATTTGTCCACAGACAGCTTCTGGGTCATGCGGCCAGCATGACTAAGCTGCTTCTGGTGAACCAGAGCAGCACATGGAAACGCCGTTTACCTTCCTACCGGAGTGGTACCTATTTATCTACTTGCACTTTTATGTGCTTTTGAACTGCTAGGTTGGCAGGAACTGGGATCGAGCAACGGGAGCTCACCCCGTCACAGGGATTCGAACCGCTGACCACCTGATTGGCAAGCCCTAGGCTCTGTGGTTTAGACCACAGTGCCACCCGCGTCCCCATCTGTGATGGTAGTGTGTGCTAAAAATGCATATATTTCTGCATCAGCAAACAATGAAACAGAGCACAGACATATGCAGAACCAACTAACTGCAACTGGACAGAAAGCACCAGATAAAAGTGAGAATTTACTATGGGCATTTGTACCTCTCTAACTCAGAATCACCTTGCCAATTGTAGACTTTTTCAGAACAAAAAAAATGGCAAAATGATATGTCACATGACACAAAGTTGGAGACACAACCTGGAAGTGTGAATATTGTCAAGGCTGGGCCAATACCTGCTGTAGTTCTTCATAGGTGATGAAGAAGAAGTTGGACCTGTCCTTCATCTCCATCCAGTTTTTCACATGCTCAAACCAGGAACCATAAGACACTTGAAGAGCAAAGTGGAATGTAAACAGTTTCAGGGGCGAGAGGAAAGACATAGAGGACACACCAGTCAGGAACCTACAAAAGACATTTATTCACCTGATCGGGGAAAAGGTAGATAAAGGCCCCCTGGACAGTTAAGTCCAGTCAAAGGCAACCATGAGCCATGCGGCTAGCATGACTAAACTACCTCTGGTGCAACGGGACACCATGATGGAAGCTGGAGTGCAAGGAAACACCGTTTACCTGCCCACCACAGTGGTACCTATTTACAGAAGCAGGGAACTTTCAATGCCACTCAGATATAACTAAACCCAGCACCACCTAGCAACCAGGTTGTCTAATGATTCTATTTACATAGACAAGAGATCCAATATTGTCTATGACACTAGAGTCGAGGATTCACAATATGCCCTTTCCACATGTTGCAGCCATTCCAATTCCCCTTTTAATGACATTCGTTACTTTTTTTATATAGAAAATGAGGTGAGTACTGTGGGACCATTTCCTATCCCACCCCCTCCCCACCTATCTCACTGGGGATTGTACAGAAAGGAAAGGAGAGGGCAGGAAAGAGCATTGAAGAGAATAAATGAGACAGGCTGATTTCCCTCTTTCCCTACCATTCCCACTCAGGAAATTTTCCATGAACTCTTCCAAAGTTCCAGGGTCCTTCACTATTTTTAGGCCCTTGCTGAAATGGTAATATGAGATCATCACGTCTTTGGGATTACGCACGGTATAGATAACCTGGAAGAGAAGGAGGGGACATATTTAGGGAAGGCAACAGGAGCAGCCCTAACTGTAGACAGACTGAGGCAGCTTAGGTGGATCTCATGAAAATGAAGCAAAATCTTTGTTGTTTAATTTACTGTTGTTTTACTTGTTTGTTTATTAAATTTGTATATCACCTTATACCCTCAGCAGCTTGTAGGAATCAGTGTTTGTTGGTGTGTGTTTTTCTGCTACACCTCATGCAACAAATTCCTCCATCCTTGATTTGGGCAGGGGTTATCTCCCCACCCTTTTTGGGTCAGATACTTGCCTTTCCTAGGGCCATAGGTGAAGTGTTTGAAACACTGAGCAGGTCGTGCTGCCTAACAGAGCCAAAAGAAGCTGAAGGAAGGAGCCAAAAGAAGGTTTGATGTGTCAATTGTTCCTCTCTTACCTTGGCCTTGGAGTGCAGGAAGGATTTGGGGAAAATGTGGAAAGGCAGGTGAGATGCCAGGAGCCTGGGTGGAGGAGATTTCAGGGCAAGCTGTAGGCCCGGTATATTCTCTATCCAAGGTGACCGTTCCCACACAGGTAAACTCTGGACCCAGGAGGGGTCTCCATCACGCCAGATTAAGCCCATGATCTCCTGCATCCAATGGGTACCTAGAGGAATGTCAGGTAGTCTTCTCAACCCCTCTTGATTCTGCAATAAACACATTTCCTTTATCTTGTTCCCTCTCCCCTTCCATGGCTCAGTACCACTAGTCTGCCCCATGCGAAATCAATTGAAAGGATCATAAAAAATTGGAATGGTTTTTTGTGAACAAGTTACTCAGCACCCTCCTACACAGGCAAGATTCCAAAAATTCATGTCTAGTTTAACATGGTGAATCAAATTGAATGAACTATTTTGAAGAGGGTGGAGCAGGTGAGGATATCAGCAGTGTGACTAATCTATAGCAGACATATTACTTAGCTTTCTGTATACAATCAGTATTCATGGATGACAGCTCTAGAATCTCCCTGTTAAAATATAGCAAATCAGCTTCATGCTCGATCAAACATGTGATCCAGCTATTCCAGTATTGAAGAACAGATATTCCGCAAGAGGGCGTAATTAAGCCTCAGATTCTTTAAGTGGCCCTCCATTTGAAGGAGAATACCACCTGATTCTGCAATCAATGATACGAACCTTGTCTGCTTAATCAGGAATCCAAAACAGCTTTATACTGAGGGGGGCGGGGAGGGATGAGGGGAGAGAAAACGGGAAACGAAATGATTGATTCAAGTTGGCTGTAGAGGTTTTGGAGGAACATCTGAAATTCTTGGACCGTTTTTTCTTAAGCATCTTTCTCTTAAGCAAGAGTGTATCTTCCTGATCTTTTTATAGGTCAGCTATACCTTAATTGTTAAGGTACCCCTGAGAAAGGAGGTTTATCATGATGGTGTTAATAGAGTCCTCATTTCAGGGGCTGTGTATCTAGAAATACAAAAATCCATCCGCTTAGGTGTCCGATGTTTCAAATAATGAGTTTAAGATGCATTTGTCAGTTGCATGGCACTCCTGGTAGGGTAGAATGTTATACACAGCCTTTAGTCATGACAGGACCATAATAAATGGTTTTAAATGAAACTTTTTTTATTACTTGATCCGAGTTGTCAAAAAAGGTGTGTCTTAATATACAAAGACTGTAAGAGATATGAAGCATCAAAAAATGGATGCTGGCAGAGATTAGCTATTTTATTGTTTAATGTTTCTGAAATATGACATCATCATCTTTGAAACAGCATTTACTCCAAGTTTAAAATTACCTAAATGCACCACTAACCTGACTTGGGGTAAGTGACATTCACTATATCATCATCCAACATTTGGAATTCATTTTCAAGATAGCGGAGCGTTTCCTCTGAGTAGTAGTCCACTACAGGTAAACTGATTCCCTTGTATGTGAAAGAAGCCATTGATCACACTGAAAAACTGTAAAGATGCTGTTATCATCATCATCAACAACAACAACAACAACAACAACAACATTAATTAAATTTGTATACTGCCGAAGATAACAGTGCAGTTTATCACACAAAAATAGAAAGTACACAATAAAGCAAAAACAAAGCTGTAACCCCCTCTCACAAACACATTAATATTCATTAGAACATACTTATCAAGATTATACACACACACACACACACACACACACACACACACACACACACACACACATCAAGATATATGATCCTGAAGGACAGATCCTGAAGCTGAGGCTCTAATACTTTGGCCACCTCGTGAGAAGAGAAGACTCCCTGGAAAAGACCCTAATGCTGGGAAAGATGGAGGGCACAAGGAGAAGGGGCGACAGAGGACGAGATGGTTGGACAGTGTTCTCAAAGCTACTAACATGAGTTTGACCAAACTGCAGGAGGCAGTGGAAGACAGCAGTGCCTGGCATGCTCTGGTCCATGGGGTCATGAAGAGTTGGACACGACTAAACAATAACAACATGAGAGAGTTAGTTTTGATACCTCATCCTTTGGGACATTCAAGTAGGACTGCCCACCTTTCGTGTTGGGCAGCATTGTGGCTGGGCATCCGGGCCCTTGCTCGTGGTCATAGGATTGACACCCCCTTCTGTGCCTGCTCCAGCCACATCACCCTGCTTGGCCAATCTATGCTGGCGGAGAAAGTGGCCGCGGGTTTTTTAAACTGCTGTGCGGCCAGGGGCTTCTTTCTCACGCCTCCTTGCCGGATCTCCCAACCCACCCAACCTCTTTTCAAACTTTGGTATGCATGACCTTGCTATGAACAAATGCCAGCCGCCTTATTGTTGGGGCTGGGTAGGAATATTTCCACTTGGCAATTGGTATCTGCAATTTGGTATTTGCCTGCCTTGTAGCAATCGTCACAACTTTGCAAGGCTAGGCACTGCGTAAACCTTTGTTTAATGGAGGGGATATTGCCCCTCCTCAATAAGGATATCCTGTTAAAGGGATCTGGGGGTGTGGATCCTGTCCAAAGCCTGGGCGTGGGCTAGGGCCATGCCATGTCCCAAATGGGGATCCCTTGAGGTGCCCCTATTTGATGTAAGTCATAGGGCTCCCCCTTCTGGTGGTTTACCCTTAGTTCGCCTGTCGATCAGGGATCCCCAAACTTCGGCCCTCCAGATGTTTTGAACTACAATTCCCATCATTCCTGACCACTGGTCCTATTTAGCTAGGGATCATGGGAGTTGTAGGCCAAAACATCTGGAGGGCCGCAGTTTGGGGATGCCTGCTGTAGATGTAGCCTGGTTTCACCCAATGCCTAAGCCAAACCGCTCACATCTGTAACCAAAAAAGTTGTGGCCTGTTTTAGCTCATAATCCTAAACACTTGTGTCTGCTTGTTTTGATCAATGAGCAACAGGGCCTTGACACACAATCACTGTTTAAGAGACAAACTGTGAATATAGCAGCAAAAGTGGGGGTGCTGAGTCAGTAAGACAGCCACAACTGCCCAAAGCATGAGGGCTTTTATGAACCAAATACAGGCCCGCCCTAGCCATAGAGGCTAGTGGTGCAGTGAACCACGGCACTGGGCATTGGAGGGCACCAAGTGAGCGCAGGGTTGCGGCGGTCTGGCCAGGACTGTGCTCCACGAGCTGAGAGGCTGCACTGGGTCTCTCTCCTTCTCCAAGGACTCCGCACCACACCTCCTCCTTCTTTTCCCCGCGCTGGGTTCCGCTCAGTCAAGCTTCGCCACCAGCGCACACACAGTGCCCAAGCGGCTCTTGCTGGTCCCGCGGTGTGCGTGCTGGTGGCGAAGCTCGACTGAGCGGAACCCAGCATGGGGGAAAGGAGGAGGAGGTGCAGCGCAGAGTCCTCAGAGGTGGCCACCCGCTGTGCCGCAGTCACTTTGGCACTCCCGGGTCCTTGGAGAGGCTCTGGAGCAAAGTCTGACCTCTCAGGAGCTGGTTTGGCCAGCAAGGCGGAGGGGGCTGCCTGTAGCCCACCAGCTCATAGAAAGGCAGCTGCCTCAGCATGATCCCTTCGGTGCTGCGCTTTCAGAGGGGGGCGCTGGAGGGACCTTTGTGCCACGGCGCTGGATGGGCTTAAGACGGCCCTGACCAAAGAGGTATACATTTGGCTCTATGGGACTTGGAGGTTCTGAGTAACAATAAACAAACCTTTGAAACAACCCCCCTCCTATTATAGCCCTAAAGGATCCTCCAACCCACCTTAGAATTCAGCCTGTACCATACTTACAACCAGAGGCTGTTTCTGATCTTCCCTTCTTCTGGTCTCTTCCTTTCCCTTGTTCTGCCAGCAGTATGGCAAGGTGAAATGAACAATGTTCACAATGCCCTTTGATATGCAGTTAATGATTTACAGCTGAAAACATTCCCAGGGGAAGCTTATGGCGTAGGGTTTGGCCTGTTTGTCCAATATAGAGGGCATGAAGGGTACTGTTGGCATTTGATGGCATACACAATGTTAGAAGATGAGCAATTAAATAGTCCTGAGATGGTATGTTGGATACTGGCCCCAACAACATCCAACATACCATCTCAGGATCCTAGCCCCAACAACATCCAACATACCATCTCAGGACTATTTAATTGCTCATCTTCTAACATTGTGTATGCCATCAAATGCCAACAGTGCCCTTCAGCTCTCTATATTGGACAAACAGGCCAAACCCTACGCCAAAGGATAAATGGACATAAATCTGACATCAGGAATCACAAGACAGAGAAACCAGTAGGAGAACACTTCAATCTCCCAGGACATTCTATACAAGATCTCAAAGCAGCTGTTTTATTACAGAAAAATTTCAGAAACAGACTGGAAAGAAAAGTTGCTGAATTGGAACTCATTACCCAGGTGGCGCTGTGGGTTAAACCACTGAGCCTAGGGCTTGCTGATCAAAAGGTCGGCGGTTCGAATCCCTGTGACGGGGTGAGCTCCCGTTGCTTGGTCCCAGCTCGTGCCAACCTAGCAGTTCGAAAGCACATCAGAAATGCAAGTAGATAAATAGGAACTGCTACAGCGGGAAGGTAAACGGCGTTTCCCTGTGCTGCTCTGGTTTGCCAGAAGCGGCTTTGTCATGCTGGCCACATGACCTGGAAGCTATACGCTGGCTCCCTCGGCCAATAATGCGAGATGAGCGCGCAACCCCAGAGTTGGTCACGACTGGACCTAATGGTCAGGTGTCCCTTTACCTTTACCTTTACCTTACCAAGCTTAAAACCATGGAGACACCTGGTATGAACAGAGACATAGGATTCTTATCTCATTATACATGATCAAGCTTTCTTTAGCACCTCAGCCCTTGCTTTTTCCCGCAAGACCAATTGCAGTCATTAACAGTCGTTAACAGTCATCAACAGGTTTACCACTCCTATCAGCCCATCACCCATTCCCATCACACACACACACACCCTCTGAATATACATAAGGGTCTGGTTACTTCTGTTTCAGTGTATCTGAAGAAATGTGCATGCACATGAAAGTTCATAGAAAAATAAAAACTTAGTTGGTCTTTAAGGTGCTACTGAAGGAATTTTTTTAGATCTTATTGTGTCCACTATAACTCCCACCCCTCAAAAAAGGAAAACAGCCCGATGAATTTAGTGGACGCTGAATGACAGGAAATGGTCATGGCAGTTGTTCTTATTAAACATTTTATAGCTGGGGAGGCCAGCTGCGTATTAATCTATGTGGTTACAGAGGAGCATGTTATTGTTTTTACTTCATTTTTCTACTACATACAAAAAAATGTGTTTAGCATCAGGACAGCGGAAGGAAACTCTGCTTAATTACTGCAGTCAAGTTTAAGTGAGTCTAAAATATGAACCTGGGCGTGCTCAGAGGATTCCTCTTAAAAAAATTTTAAAAAATGTGTTGTGGTTCATAATTTTTTTAAGTGTTATTTTAATTTCTTTTATTTTTTAAAGTGTTTTGGCAGTGTTTTGTTGTTTATATCAGAGTTGGCAATGTTTTGGTGTTTATCTGTTTAGCTTTTTGCTGTAAAATATCCGGAATCTAGAAACAGCTGTAAAACATGAAAGGGCAGTTGCGAACTTTATAAGTAAACTCCAAATCTTTATTGCTTTCAGTTTGCAGTTAGGCCTCAATGGAACCGCGGTGCCACTTGCACCGGCCATGCAGACAGACTTTTGCAAAAGGAATTGCAACTTCCCTGAAGTATTGGCTGTCGGAATAAGTAATCCTGCACCTTTATTATTAGTATTTTACATTTCACAAATGTAGGTAAAATAAAACAAAACTTGAAAATCAACACCTGTTTGGGATTGTAATTTCTCAGTGATGTGCTCCTATATAAAATTACCTGTGAGTAACTCCTGTTGAACTCAGTGGAACTTACTTCTGAGTAGGGGTGGGGTGGGGAATAAAATCTAGTTCACATTCAAAGGTGAACCTACCTAATTCACACTTTCCAAAACAATATGCAAAGTTAAATACAGTACAGCAACCCTTCAAAATTCAGCGTTCTCCAATTTTTGCAATGAAGTTCTCCGGTGACGTAATGTATACAAAAATTCATATACTTGGGTAAACTGTGTGTGAAATAATTTACGCTACTGTTTTTTGTTCGGTAATTTTATTTGCAAAAATGTGTAAATTAAGGGAACTTGCATACAAATGTGTATAGTAGAAATTTTAAACAAAATGCTGGTGAATTTCCATGAGGACTTAAAAAAAATTACGAACGGAATTGTGGATAGATCAAAAACTGAACTTAAGATTGGGAAAATGAGGAACTGACAACAGATTCACACATTCCTACGTCTGAGTGGACATTAGTATAGGATTGCACTGTAAAACTGCCATTCTAAATACACTTAAAATCCAGATAAATGGGGCTAGGATTCCAGTCTTCCTAAATAATATATCCCACTGAAAACAGTGGGAGCTACTTCTTACATGTGGGACTTCCTCAGATGTTTCTTGTTCCTTCTGTAAGTCATCTCCTCAGTGTTCTCGCTTCATGCACTCATAGCTCATCACTCTTGACAGAGACAAGAACTCACCCTTGACTTATTTGCACAATCTCCCTGGGGATTGGGCGAAACCTGCTTTCAGCTTTGCCACTACAGTGGAGACAGCATGTGTTAAAAGAAAACACACCTGTAAAAAAACCAAAAAAAACCCAACTACCTTCCCTGATCAGGTATCTGTTTATTTAGCATAAGGTACCCAAATCGTACGGCACATTAGAATTTGAGGGTGGAGAACAGAGGAGCAACTATCTGGGATTCTTCAGTCCCAAGGGAAGGTCATATTCACACCACGCATGTTCTCCCGATAAGCACGGTCAAAGTGTTCGCTCTGTGCCACTGTCAGGTGATTCTTCCAGTCCCCAGAAATCCCTGGAACAACACAAGGGTAAGTGGCAACCACAAAGAAGTTCAGCTGATATTACTTCGGTTGAAATGGGAACATTTCTTCCTCAGGCTCAGGCATGCGGCAGCTCCCTCAGGTGGCTGACGTTAGAGGGGAAAGCACATGCCTCCTGACTGTTTGCCCTGATCCCCCCCACAACTATTGCACCTTCCTGATTTGGCACTCCAGCCGAACTAATGCAGACATGTTGGTGACCTGGGGCCAGGGGCGTACCCAGGATCAAAACTAGGGGGGGGGGGGGCAAGCCATGGTTCAGGAGGCTGGCTGCTCCAAGTCAGTTCCCCGTTGGCCTGATGCAGTGGTGAACTTTCCACCTAGGTGGCGGCAGAGCCCCCTTCTTGCAGCGCCCTCCCCGCATTGGCACCCAGGGCCGTCTTAAGCATATCCGGCGATCCCTCCGGCGCCCACCCTTTCCCAGAGTTGTTGACCTTTTTTATTGTTGACCTTTTTTAAGGGAGCTGACACCACGCTTACACTCAATCTCAGGGTTGTGGTTCCAAGCCCCATGTTGGGCAAAAGATTCCTGCATTGGAGGGGGTTGAACTAGATGACCCTGGTGGTTCCCTTCCAACTCTGTGAATGGTTCTGTTATTCTGTTGTATCTGAAGGCCTGTTCACAGGGAAGATGGAGCAAACTTGTTTTGTGAGAGATGCTTGTGGTGTGATTCCTGCACTGGAGGGGGTTGGTCTAGAGGACCCTTGGGGGTACCTTCCAACCATCCAGTTCTGTGATACTATGATTAAAATACTCAGCAAAGGTGTGCAGAAGAGAGACAGATACATATTATTTCCATCTGAAAAGTTGGTATTGAGGGTTGTCTTCATGCATACAAAGAACAAGGAAAGGCAAATGTGAAGAATAACCAACAGAAACAAAACCATGGTGTGTGCATTTTTATAACAAAATAAATCTACATTAGAGTTGTTGTTTTAGTTGCAGGATACACCCCTCCCTTTTGTGATTTTGAGTGATCTATATCCATACCTTTGAATTGATAAACATGTCTTAAGTTTGCTTCAGAAAATTAAGAATTCACAGCTCCCCAAACCCATTTGGGAAATTTCTTGATATTGATGTTTATGTAATCACGAGGCGCAGTTTAGATACATTCTGGGGGAGGGGGATTTGTTATCCAATTTCTCTATCTTCTTACTTTAGTTTCCCAGGGCTTTGTTTATTTATTCTTAAAGCATTCAAAAACAGCAACTGTTTTTTGCTGTACAAATTTGATGAAAAGATCCTGGAACAGTCCCCAGGGTGAGTCACACCATTTAAGATAGAACTTAAGCTACGTTAAAAAGCAGTTTAATTGGCTTTGGCTACCGGGTACAGTGCAGAAGTTTCTGTTCTTAAAGACCAACTAAATTTTTATTTTGGTACGAGCTTTCGTGTGCATGCACACTTCTTCAGATGAAGAAATCCCTCTGAAACACTGGTTGCTAGGCGACGAGAACGGAAAGGCAATTGACAGGCAATTGACAACTGCAGGCTCAGACAATGAGAACTATTAAGAGCAATTTAGGTGGCTGGGCAAAAGGACAACAGAGCAGGCAAGATAAAGTCACAATAAAGCTAACTACTTGCCCCAACGAGCTAGGCTGACCTTCACTGGCCGAAGATGGGGGGGAAGCTCCACTCCCACAAATACAACTAAAATAAAATAAAATAAAACAGCCGTGCAGCCAGGACACGCTTCCCTCAGCCACACACACGCCCCACAAAGATATGTTATTAATCCCAACAGAGGCAAAGACGGGGAGTGAGGAGTAAGGGGGGAGGAGCCAAGCAGCAGCAGGAAGGGGGAAAACGCTCCCAGATGCAGGAAGGGAAAAACGCTCAGCCACGTTCCCAGATGCACCCCTCCCCAACAAAAGCCTTTGCTAAACTTTGCTAAAGCCCCCCCCCTTGCAGGTACAAGCCCTGATCCCCGAACGTTACCACTCCCAGGGAGAAGGAACCTATTCCACTTCTGTGGACAAGCCAGGAAAAGCCGAAAGGGGCGAGCGGCCAGGTGCTGCCGGCTCAAAGCCCAAGGAGCGAAGGAGGACTGGAGGCAATAAGGAAGGATGACTCAGGGCTGCTGCCGGCTGGTTGAATGCAACTAAACCCTGCCTCCGAGCCAGCCCTATTGGCTGGGTGCAGTAGGCAGGGCGTGGCAGCTGGGACAGCTAAGGCAAGGAGCCGATAGCCCGGCTCCCGCTCACAACTCCTCCCCTTTGAGAGGCTTTGCCGGAGAGACAGCCAGGGAGGGAGCGGGGAGGAGGACGGGGAGCTGCTTTTGCCATGCTTATTTTTTGCTTCTGGGGGGCCACGGCCCCTCCCTGCCACACGCTGGGTACGCTCCTTGCCTGGAGTTGCTGGTTGTCTCCTCCAGCTACCTTTTCCTGTTGAATCACAGAGAGCTCCATGAGGAAAGGGAGCTGAGTAGGCAGTCTCATACACTCATGAAAGGCGTGTCTCTTGTTCTTCCACCAATGTAGCATTGCAGGTTTTATTTAAAGTGGAAGCCCCTTGGCATCAAAAGGAGCCAATAGTAAGCAGTGGTGAGGTGCTGAGCTGCAGTGTCTGGCCCTAAAAGCCTGTCGCCCACAAGTAAAATGGAAGACACTGTTCCTTTGCTATTTAGAAGCAAGATGCAGCAGTGGGAGTGGGGTGAGGAGTAATAATGGATGTTATTTTCTGACTGATCAAGATGGCCTGAAACTGGAACAACCTATGGAACTGGCTGATTCATCTGGGAGACCCTGAGTCCAGGGGAGGGGGGGGCTGTTAGATTTAAGTGTTTAAATGTTGTTATGATAAAAGAAATAAAATTTGAATGTATGGAAAATTTTTGGATATAAATTTGAGGCTAAAGGGAGAAATAGAGGATAGATGGATGGGAAAATAAATTTAGATTTGGATTAAGATGAATTATGGGCGGAAGATAGTTGATGCTTTTAAGAATAGAAATAGTTGTGAGATAATGTAAAAATGTGTTAGAATGGCAAACAAACATGACAATTGCTGTGCTATTCCTGCCTCCCACCCATTTTAAGATAAGATAAGATATCTTCATTGTCATTGTCCCCTTGCGGGAACAACGAAATTACTCTTTAACCACTCTATAATTCAGTGTTATGTAAATTTTATGAAATACATAATAAATAATAATAAAAATCCTTCCAGTAGCACCTTAGAGACCAACTAAGTTTGGTATTGGTATGAGCTTTCATGTGCATGCACTTCTTCAGATACACACTGCATGCACACAAAAGCTCATACCAATAACAAACTTAGTTGGTCTCTAAGGTGCTACTGGAAGGATTTTTTTTATTTTGTTTCAACTACGGCAGACCAACACGGCTGCCTACCTGTAACTATAATAAATAATGATGATGTGCAAAACAATTCAGTTTAAGTTACTTCTGTTGCTTTAGAGGAACAGACTCTGTGGCCATGAAAACTAGGACTCGGGGAAGTTTGCATTTAGATATGAGGAAAGCTTTACCTGCTGAATTTCTGCTTGCTTTCCAAATAGATGCTAAGGGCACAGAATCTGCCAACTCTAGCATAAACAACCCCGAGGCGACTACTGTGTATTGATGGCCTTGAGAATATGTGCCCCTCAGCCTGTTTTCAGGCAGTCCTCAGTATCAGCCAACTGTTAAAATCTTGCACACCTTGTTCTCAGAATAATTTCTTGCTTTGATTTGGTATGTTCATCTGTTAAAGGTAAACATAATGTAAGATGTTGCACAAAGAGAAAGGTGTGCAATTCTGCAAACTCGCCCCATTTTGCCTCTGGCTCCACCGCTTGGTGTAGTTGCTGATTGGCTTTTTCTGCAAGGCAACAGCCATCCACAGAAAAAGAAAAGGTTTTCACCCCTGGCATGGAGCATTATGGCCTTATTCCTTGGCACATACTTTGGTATGGCAACCAAAGTGATTACCTTTCCTCATGAGCTTTCCCTTCGTGTGGTCAAAAAGGTCATCTGGTGTCAAGGAAAAGTTGGACATCTTATTGTCCTTCATCTTGTGAAAGGAGGCGTTTTCCACCACAGCCTCAAGTTGTTGGCTGTTCAGCTCCTTGCCAAGAAAACGACAGATCCTCTGCACACTGCCTCGAAGGTCCTGCAGAAGGGGAAAGTAAAGGATTGATATGTAGCCTTAGAGCATGTGTAGGCAAACTAAGGCCCGGAGGCCGGATCCGGCCAAATCGCCTTCTAAATCTGGCCCGCAGACGGTCCAGGAATCAGTGTGGTTTTGCATGAGTAGAATGTGTGCTTTTATTTAAAATACATCTCTGGGTTATTTGTGGGCCATAGGAATTCGTTCGTTCTTTTCTTCAAAATATAGTCCGTCCGTCCCCCACAAGGTCTGAGGGACAGTGGACCGGCCCCCTGCTGAAAAGTCGGATGACCCCTGCCTTAGAGACTTATGTAACGGATTAGCCAAGATGGAAAATTTATTACACCCGGGATTAGAAAGAGTTAATCCACCTCCAGCTTAATTGACAGCGCATCTGGATGGTGCCTGGTTTAAAAAGGAGGGAATAACCGTTTTGGCAGTTGGAAGCGGGGGAGTGAGGTGACGAAGAGGGAAGAAGAAGGTTGTGGGGCCAGGATAGTGGTGGTTTAGGTTAGGCTTAGGATAACTTGAAGTTAAAGTTGGACAGAGTTAATGTATAACTGTAACTAAGCTTGTAAACTTATGCATCGTTGAGAAAAGAAAAACCTATGTCCTCAAGTAAATAAAATTCATCTTCTTTTTGTGCCAAAGAGTATCGTCTTGGTTATTCCAGCAGTGTATTAAAACTCACAGAGGTGGAGACTCAGAAAAGGGCAAAATTTACCTAAGGAAAAGGAGATAGTTTGTGTCCTAGAGTCACACAGGAAGGGCAGTATGTTGAAAACCTAGAGCGCCACAAGTTTGATAAAGTGGGGATCTGAGTTGAGGGAGTCCCTGTTCTGTAGGCAAGAGGTTGTTCACTCAGATAAGATATCTTTATTGTCATTGTCCCCTTGCGGGAACAACTGAACAAATAGCCCTGAGTGTTTGTAAGATCAGGCAACGAAAGGTGGAATTAGAATCTCTTTACTGAGAAGCCCAGAATCGAGGGGTTTATTTTAAGGTATAAGGAATTGAGTGGGGATCGCTTTACCCTATACCTTTTCATCTCATAATCTATTGACAGCGTCTCATAATCTATTGATACCTTTTCATCTCATAAGCTTTTCATCTCATAATCTATTGACAGCGTCGGCGAGGGGGTTTGTCGCACCTTACATAATATACAGAGCTTGCCCTTGATCAAGAGGCACACAACAGGCATTCATTTCAGTTTGGAGTGCACATTTGGTAATGTTTATACCATGAGGGTGTGGAATTTGCTGCCATCACTGTGCAGAAGCCATCCTGTCTCAGGCTGCCAATACAATACAATATTTCAAAACTGGTAGTGTGTGGACACAGTCAAGCTTGGATCTGTACCTGCTGCAGTTCTTCATAAGTGATGAAGAAGATGTTGGCTCTATCCTTCATCTCCATCCAGCCTTTCACATGGTCAAACCAGGAACCAAAAAGCACTGGAGGAACGAAGAGGAAGCAGTGGTAAGATGTAAAGAGGTACCAGAGAAATGGAAAGCATGCTATTGAAGATGTAGAAGAAACAGCAATGAGGAACCTAGAAAATAACATGTTGCTTGCATTCTCACCCATTTGTTAAGGGCATTTATTAATTTTCTTTAAAAGGAAACGACGATCGTAGGACTTAACCCCATTTCTCCCTTTCTCTGTGTAGCCAACTGCAAATTATACTTCTCTGATAAGACTATAGGGTTAGCTAAGAAGAGAGCCTTTCTGGTAGTGGACATTGTGCTGGGTCAGAGCAAATGAGACTGGCTGGTTTGCCTCCTTCCATACCTTCCCCACTCAGGAACCACTCCATGAACACGTCCATTGTTCCATAATCCTTCAAATCTTTAAAGGCTCCGAAGAAGTGGTAGCCTGAAACCATCGCATCTCGGGGGTTACGCATTGTGTAGACTACCTGTAACAGAGGCAGAGGCACATTTAGGGAGAGCCCAGGCAGCTCTAACATTGGAAATAGTGAAATGGCCACCACAGACACCTGAGCACTTCTCATGAAAGGCATATTTAATTTACTGAAGAAGTGTGCATGCACACGAAAGCTCATACCAAAATAAAAACTTAGTTGGTCTTTAAGGTGCTACTGAAGGAATGTTTTTATTTTAATTTACTGTTGTTAGATGTATCCCCAAAGATGTGCTCTACGGGGAGCTGGAAGGAACTCTGCATTACAACTCTGCATTACATCTGTAAACATGATAGGAAGGCTGGCAACATCAACCCCACCATGTGGGAATCCTTTGGAGACAACCTTGCTGCCTGGAGACGGACACTCAGGTTGTGTGACCATTGGAGGAATGTCTGCTGGGAGAAGTACAGAGAGAAGAAACACCATGATGCACCTTCATCTGCTCCAGCTGCAACAAAACATGTCTCTCCATCATTGGCCTCTACAGCCATAGCAGGCTCTGTAACCTTACAACAGTTTTGACCTCACCCTCAAAGGCACTCTCCTCAATGTCTCCCGAGATGGACGGATGCCAACCAGATGTATCCCATGCTATTCCTACTCAGAGTACATCTACTGAAAATAGTGGCTAATGTTGGTGCATTAATTTTGATGGGTCTAAATGAACACAATTTTCACCCACACATTTTCCAGTCTTCTTTAAACATATGTTCTTCTTGTTCTCTTATTCTATGTTAAATCTGCAAGCTGTGTGTATTCCATCAGTTTATGTTGCCATTCTTCTTTGGTTGGGACCTCGCTCATTTTCCATTTCTGAGAGGTTTTATGGAAGTACAATCAGACACTCCCCTTCCTGCTTATCAGCTAGGCTACAATATGCACCTGATTTTGTCCCTACCCCACAATAGGCCCTTCCTACCAGAATCTTCTTGCAGCCAGGTGAGCACTCCTCTGCAGATTCTGTATTTACCAATGACTTGCCTTCCTCTTAGTTCTGAGTAGGGTTAGGAGGAAGAGTCTGGTTCTGGAGTGCAGGTGCATGTCTGGTGCCCAAGAAGAAGTGTGCAAAAGATTGAGCAAATCATGTTGCTTAACATGTCCAGGAACCTAGGCTGGTGATTCTTGGGGAGCCTCAAACCTCTTCTTCAGTGAGGTTTTCTGAGCATATGGGTTATCATGGCAAAGGACCTGGGCTGACCATGCATGTGGACCATGACCAATTCAAATCCTCCTGCAATCAGACAACTGCTAAGGAGATATCCAGTATTCCTCCCAATGCTGTAGTGCAAAATATGGCATCCTCTAGTAAATGGGCTGTGTCAAGTGTCTGTGCTCCAGAGTCCCCCCACATCTATGTGGCAGAAAGGCAGGAGATTGCTATGTCAACTGTTCCTCTCTTACCTTGGCCTTGGAGTGGAGGAAGGACTTGGGGAAAAGCTGGAATGGCAGGTGAGTAGACAGGAGCCTGGGGGGAGGATATTTCAAGGCAATCTTCAGCCCTTCAGGAATATCGATCCAGGGTGTCCTTTCCCAAATTGGTACATTCTGAACCCATGAGGGGTCCCCATGACTCCTGATTAAACCCAACACTTCTGACATCCAGTGGGTACCTAGGAGGAAGTCCACCAGTCAGTCTTTTTCCATAAATCCACTTGGGTTTGCAATGCACACCTTTCGATGATCTAGTTCCCAGTTTTCTTCCTAGTGAATGCCTGGCCGTTGTGAAATCAATTAGTGGATCATAAGAATTGGAATGGATCTTTGCCCACAGCTTGCTCCTCAGCACTCTTCTATGGGACAGGATTTCCAAAATTCAGAACTGGTGCAGCTTAGTGAAGTTGAAACAATTCTGACATGAAGTTCTGACATGAAATGTTTGTGGACTTTTCTCAGGACCAGGCGATTGTGTTTTAGGGTATGAGGATTTAGGAAAGCCTGGACTACTTCATTTACTTCTGACATTCTTATCACTCACTTTTTACACCAACTTACATAATCTAACTTTTGCATGACTTTTTTTTTTTTGCATGAATTTTTTAACTACCCAAATTTTCCTTTTTCAGATGCCCATCTTTCATGTAACTCTCCATTTTGGACCTGGCTGCCCATTAAAAAAAAAACCACTTGTGAGAAATGCAATTATTAATGTAGGCCACATACAATCACCTTGTAGTTATGACAAACTGTTAATGTTTCTTTGTCCTTATGTTCAATGACCATAATTAAACATGGGGGGGGGGTTTAGATATTGTATTGCTTAATATTCTTTGTGTGCTTCATATTTAAAGTTGGTGAAGTTATAAATAATACCATATAAAGAGCTGCCTTGTTAAGTTCAGAGTCTATGCATCACCAGTTGTACCACTCACCTGACTTGGGGTAAGCGACGTTCACTATATCGTCATCAAACAGTTGGAATTCATTGTCCACATAGCTGAGTGTTTCCTCTGAGTAGATCGGATGAGCAAAAAGGATCCCCTTATATTTGAAATAAGCCATTGATGATGCTGAAAAACTGAATATATGAGGAGAGAGAGAGAGAGAGAGAGAGAGAGAGAGAGAGAGAGAGAGAGAGAGAGAGATTATGCCACATCCTTAAGGACATTCAGGTAGCTACAGTTTTAGAACCAAGCTGGGGAGATAGCTGGGGAGCAGGAGGAAGAGAATCTTTCAAGAGGTGGTGATGGGCCAGCAAGAGATGTTCAAGTGATGCCACCAGGCATGGTGGGAAATATTCCAATGAACTCAGTTCTGATTACACATCATATCAGGCTTTCAAATCTTAACAAGATCATGGGCACAAATTAGTCACACAATTAATTTATATCACCTCCTTGGGCAGCAGTCCAACTGGGCTCCATACCCTCCAACACTTTGAATCCAGGACACCATCTTCCCAGTCACCATCTTACCATTTTTTATCACGAGAGCACGGTGGCCATTTTGGTTGCCATGCGTTCACATGATTTCATGTCACGTCGCTCCCCCTCCCCCCAAAAACCCTTCTTTTTCCTGCATGACACCCAAATACACACATTTTGGGGCACCATGCAAGATCACAGCCCTTAATAAAGCACCACAAAATTGTGCAAGATCACAGCAATCAAAATGGCCCCTGTTCTTTCACAGTAAAAAAACAGGATGACCCATTTTTTCCAGGACACTTATGGAGGATGAGGATCTGGAAATAGGGCATTATAGGTGGGGGGCAAGGGAGAAGCAGGGCCACCAGCCATGGGCCTGCTGGATCCACACACACACCCCAAAGGAGAGCCTGATCTGAGCCCTTCAGCTGAGCCAGCCTGGACCTGCTACAGCAAAAAAGAAAACAGAAGCTGTCCCTCTCCCCCTCCATTTCCACCCTGGCTGGCATGAGCTTACAGAGCTTTGGATGTGGTGGTCACTGTTGGTTTGCTACTCCCCAGGCAATCTGAGGAAAGCAGGATGCTCTCATGTTCCAAATTGTCCCTGTTTGCCCTACCTAGCCTGTCTGTGTCCTTGGTCAATTACTTGTTCTCGTTGTGTCCCAATTTTGTTGCTGTTTGAGGGGTGCTTTTTCAACTTTTTTTTTTTACTATATTAAAGGTAAAGCCCCAAATGGCCTCGGTCCAGTATACCTGAAGGAGCGTCTCCACCCCCATTGTTCTGCCCGGACACTGAGGTCCAGCGCCGAGGGCCTTCTGGCAGTTCTCTCGCTACGAGAAGCCATGTTACAGGGAACCAGGCAGAGGGCCTTCTTGGTAGTGGCACCAACCCTGTGGAATGCCCTCCCACCAGAGGTCAAAGAGAACAATTTCCAGACCTTTAGAAGGTATCTCAAAGCAGCCCTGTTTAGGGAAGCTTTTAATGTTTGATGGATTTTGGTATTTTAGTATTTTGTTGGAAGCCGCCCAGAGTGGCTGGGGGAACCTGGCCAGATGGGCAGGGTACAAATGATAAATTATTATTATTATTATTATTATTATTATTATTATTATTATTATTATTTTATTAAAGGTAAAGGGACCCCTGACCATTAGGTCCAGTTGCAGACAACTCTGAGGTTGCAGCGCTCATCTCGCTTTATTAGCCGAGGGAGCCAGCATTCAGCTTCCGGGTCATGTTGCCAGCATGACAAAGCCACTTCTGGCGAACCAGAACAGCGCACGGAAACGCCGTTTACCTTCCTGCCGGAGCGGTACCTATTTATCTACTTGCACTTTGACGTGTTTTCGAACTGCTAGGTTGGCAGGAGCTGGGACTGGACAACGGGAGCTCACCCCGTTGCGGGGATTTGAATTGCCAACCTTCTGATCGGCAGGCCCTAGGCTCTGTGGTTTAGACCACAGCACCACCCGTGTCCCGTTACTATATTACTAGCCAGAAAAACAAATACTGTCTTGGTTTATGGATCAGTGAAGGAAAGGCTTATTTCAGAGTAAAGGAACAGATGGAGTTGTTGTTGTTGTTTAGTCGTTTAATCATGTCCGACTCTTCGTGACCCCATGGACCAGAGCACGCCAGGGCTTGTGAAGAAGGCGCAGCAGAGACTGTATTTTTTGAGAATTTTAAGGAAAAACCATCTTCCACAAAGGCTGCTGCTTGCCTTCTATCACTGTGCCATACAGAGCGTGCTCACGTACGGTTTATGTGTCTGGTGTGGAAGCTGTGCTTCTCAGGACAGAGCAGGGCTGTGTAGAATTATTAAAACAGCAGAGAGCATTATTGGCTGCTCACTCTCCAACTTAGAACAAATCTATACCACCAGGTGCCATAGAAAAGCACTAGACATATCAAGAGATCCAATGCACCCTGGTCACCATTTCTTTCAGCTCCTGCCATCGGGACGGAGATATAGAACTATGCAGGCAAGAACGAGCCGTCTCAGGAACAGTTTCTTCTCTAGAGCGATTTTGGCCTTAAATGGAAAGCCTGGACTTTGAAGTCATCTTATTTTACTTGTTATTTGTATTATATTTACTGTTTTTAATTAGGTTTTGTAATTTTGGATTATGCGGAATGCTTTATCTGAGTGGATGTAGCAACCGAGTAATTTCGTTGTTCCCGCAAGGGGACAATGACAATAAAGATATCTTATCTTATCTTATCTTCCACTGCCACCCGCAGTTTGGTCAAACTCATGTTGGTAGCTTCGAGAACAGTGTCCAACCATCTTGTCCTCTGTCGTCCCCTTCTCCTTGTGCCCTCAATCTTTCCCAACATCAGGGAGTAGATTTCAGCAATGGGTAATTTGGTTTGGCAACTCAACCAGTAAATTTTGATATGAGAATACATTTTGATATGTTACAAGTTTCCTGTGTTGGAGCATAACCTTTAAAGTCCTAGCACAGCTTCACATGCAAATACATGGGAAACATTTTACCTGACATTTACATCATTGCACGTAACTGTGGTTGCATACCCTTCAAGGTTCCCCAGATGAAAATGTCTGTGGGAGATGTCCATATTTTCGCCTGCTGAATGTTGGAGGGTATGACATAAGTGCTTCTGGACCTACTCACACACTATGAGTAGGGGACTATTTAGCTGAAGTGCAAAATAGTCTTTGCTCTTCCCTGCTTCTGCCAATAGGAGGTCAGGTGAGGCGAACTTTTGCCTCAATCTGGAACCTTTGATACTCATTTCTTGATTTAAAGCATTTCACATGCTCAGTAGTTGAAAACATTTACGTAACAGCAGTAAACTGAAAGCAAAGCAAACAGTCCCCACCCACGGCCTGAAAATCTCAAAAGACAATCTGAAAGGGAAAAGGGAAGAAGGTGGAAAACCAGTTTGTAAATTTCATGGAATCTATTTGGGAAGAAGAGAAGTGAAATGAAGCTGGTCTCTCAGCAGAAGCACTGCTCTCCCATCTCTCTCACAGCTGCAAACAGTGGATGGCTGCAGATAGCAGACAGTAAAGCAGGCATCCCCAAACTGCGGCCCTCCAGATGTTTTGGCCTACAACTCCCATGATCCTTAGCTAACAGGACCAGTGGTCGGGGAAGATGGGAATTGTAGTCCAAAACATCTGGAGGGCCGAAGTTTGGGGATGCCTGCAGTAAAGGGAGGCGAGGAGCCAAAGGAGCAGGTCTCTCAGCGGAGCCAGTGAATAGACCTGTCTCTCTCCTTCTGCTGCAGTCATTTATAGCATATACCAGTTAATTTGAAATCCCTTCATGTTCCGATCTGGAAAACAGAAGAGGGCAATTGGGGAAGAGTTCTTCAAGGGGAGGAGAAGATTGAGATGATCTGAAAGAAGTAAACCTTGAATACAGAAAGTATTGTGAGAGCACAGGCCTCAGACAGTTGGAAACAGGAGCAGCCTTTGTTATATAGCAGCTACTAGAGTACCCCGTGGGTCTGGGAAGCGTACTTACTGTGTGATGAATCCTTGCAATGAGTCTGCCCTGATACTGGGAAGCAGGAGGAGTCAGGGAAACTTCAGCAGCTGCATTTATCTGTGAGCAGAACTCAGCATAGCATGTACAGGATGAGTCTTTTAAAAGAGGCACCGTGGAACGTGGGTACTCTGTATCCACGGCGCCTCTTTTAAAGGACTCACCCTGTACTTCCTACATTGATAAGATGAAGGGTCCAATGAACTTTTGATGAAACCACTCCCAAGTGGAGAGAGGTGTTTCTGTTACAAACCCACATGCCTCTTAAAGACACAGGCCATGCTCACTACAGTTACAAATGGAGCTCCCTTCCTTTCCTGGCTCAAACGTTCAGTCAAGAGGGCAAAAAAAAAAACATTCCCTTTCTCCTCCCTCCCCTGCTCCAGCCAAGAGATTGGGGGTTCAGGGTTTCTGGCCACGTCCCGAACTCAATGGCAGTAGCTCCTCATTGCCCTTTGCAAGCAGTGAGGAGGTTCAGGCAGGGGGAAGCCAGGATTTATGAGGCAAAAAATAAATAAAATCCTGGCAATGTTTCCTAGTGGGGTCTGGGGAGCTCACTGCATGCCGCTGTGCTGCTCAAGCCTAAGTCTGCCAACTTGAAAGGCAGAGCAGGTGCAACCTGGGAGTGTGTCCCTGCCATGGACAAGCCCCTGTCTCTGGCATGATGTGAGGAAAATCTCTATTTTTCAAGTTTTGCTGACATACCCAGGAATTTCAAGTGTTCTTTCACTTCCTTCTGTGAGCATCACCAGGGTCTTGGGATGGAGTAATATGTCCATTTTGGTTTGTCATTTTTGCAATCTTGAATTCAGTTCTCAATATTTCCACATCAGTTTGCGAATTTTCTTACATGTTTCAACAAAGCATTTCCCCCTGATATGATGCACTCCCCCCCCCACTAAAGTGTGCATGTCATGAACACTTACTCTAGTATATGCATTTTTGTACACATTACTTAGTTGAAGAACTGCATTGCAAAATTCAGAGACTTGCAAATTTCAGAGATTGCCTGTGTTTCACTTTCTGTACTTGCTTCGGTCCCAGCTCCTGCCAACCTAGCAGTTCGAAAACACGTCAAAGTGCATGTAGATAAATAGGTACCGCTCTGGCAGGAAGGTAAACAGCGTTTCCATGTGCTGCTCTGGTTCTCCAGAAGTGGCTTTGTCATGCTGGCCACATGACCTGGAAACTGTACACCGGCTCCCTCGGCCAATAAAGCAAGATGAGTGCTGCAACACCAGAGTCGGTCACAACTGGACCTAATGGTCAGGGGTCCCTGTTGAGGACTCACAGTCGAGGCCTTGGCCTTCCTGAAGCAGAGGAGGAGCTGGGGCACCTTCTGTTAAGCTGGGATCTCCTGCTCAAAGCAGGGCAGTTGGCAGATATGAAACACACATGTAAAAAATATTAATTCAGAACAACAGCACTATTCTAGATCAAGTATCTGTTTATTTAGCAGAAGGTACCCAAACCATATCAAACATAAGAATGTGAAGGTGGAGAACAGCAGGAACTACGTCCTGTGATTCGTTCCCAAGGGAAGGTCATATTCACACCACGCATGCTCTCCTGATAGGCATCGTCAAAGCGTTCGCTCTGTGCCACTGTCAGGAGGTTCTTCCAGTCCCCAGAGATCCCTAGAACAACACAAAAGCAAATGGTAACCACAAAGAAGTACACCTGAAATTACTTCAACTTAAATTGGGAGCTGATGTTAGGGGAGAAAATACATGCCCCCTTAGAGTTTCCCCTGAGCCCCTCCCCAACCATTCCCACCCTCCTGATTTGGCTGTCCAACAGCACTAATGTAGGCATGTTGGGTACCTGGATCAGCTGGGTGTCTCATCCAGACATGCTTTCTTATTACACCTCACAGAGCTCCATGAACTGTGTGTTTGTTGCTCTGCCTGCTGAATTTCTGCTTGCCTTCCAAGGCACAGAATCTGCCAAATCTAGCATAAACAACTCTGAGGCAACTACTGTGTCATGATGGCCTGGAGAATCTGCAACCTATTTTCAGATAAGTCCACAGAATTATCCAGGCCTCAAAATCTTACAGGCACACCCTTGTTCTCAGAACAATTTTTTGTTTTGATTGGGGCATCCACGCAACAAAGCTAGACATAGGTGAGATGTTGCACAGAAAGAACCGTATGAAATCGGGCAAACTGTCCCCCTTACTGGCCTAGTTGTGGATTGGCTTTTTCTGTGAGGCAACAGACATCCACAGAAAAAGAAAAAGGTTCGTCACCCCCGGCAAGCAGCATTGTGGCCTTATTCCTTGGCGCTCTGCGGCAACTAATGTTTTTACCTTTCCTCATGAACTTTGCTTTTGTGTGGTCAAAAACGCTCTCTGGTATTAAAGAAAAGTTGGACATCTTATTGTCCTTCATCTTCTGGAAGGAGGCGTTTTCCACCACAGACTCTATTTGTTGGCTGTTCAGCTCTTTGCCAAGAAAATGACAGATCTTCTGCACGCTGCCTCGAAGGTCCTGCAGAAAGCAAAAGCAAATGGCTGTGAATCCTCATGTGATGTAGAGAGCTTGCCCTTGATCAGGAGGCACACATAGGGCATGAGTACCAGTATGCAATGTGCAATGCAAGGTAAGATGGATGCCCTGAGGATGTGGAATTTGCTGCTATCACAGTGCAGAAGCCACTGTGTCTCCAGCTGCCCCTCAGCCAGCACAGCACCCAGGAGACATCTGAGTCAGCAAGAGACATTGCCTTTGAAGCAGAAAAACAGGTTATTAGCACATCTGCTCTAATGCCAAAGAAAGGAAATGTACTCTGCACATGATATTCAGTGTATGTAGAGGTAGCAACGAATTTTGCACATGCTCAGAATCCCCTTCCATCCAATATTACCAGAATCTTTCCAACAAAAAAAGGGGGCAGCTTCATGTCAGAATTGTATCTTTCTCCCCCAGCAGCCTTGCTCTCCTAACAATTAAGGGCAATTTCCAATTGACATGGAAACGAGCAGTGAAAAGTATAAATTGGGTCCTCCCTAACAAGAGGGCACGTGTTGCGGTGGGACCTGGCAACCAGACCCTGTGTTGTGGGTGGGAATGTTGGATGGCTACAACACCCTATTGGAGGTCCCTCGATGCTGGTAGCAATTAGACCAATGGGACGCCAGCGAAATTGTATCGAGGGACCGCTATTTAAACCCATGCACATGTTCCTGAGCTTCCTCTTTGGTGCCAGTGCATCGGAACACCCACCCACCTCTCCCTATATTTCGGGCTTGCAGGCATGACCTTGCTATGCCATCATGTGTCGTGTGTCGTCTGTCGTTGGGACAGGGGCACGGCAGGAATTTTCCCCACTTGGCTGATTGGCTGGTGACATTTGGGTTTCGCCTGGCATGTAGCAAATCGTCACAACTTGTAAGGTTGCGGATAGGCTCTGGTTCTGGTGATGGGGTGGCAGAGCGGTCTGGCCATCCATATGCGATGGGTAGTCTGTTAAAGGAATCCTGGGACTCTTGGTTGGTCAACCCTGGGTGGGGTTGTGCCCAGAGCCACAGTCCAGGGGGGCATCTGGCTGGTGGACGGGCTTGACCCCAACTTCCACTATGCCAGGTGTTCACCCAAGGCTGACTTATGCTGTGCACTGGGTCAGCGCTGCCTGCCAAGGGTGCAGGGAGCTAGTCAAACCAGAGCCTATGCAACCACTCACTTGATTGTAATCAATAAAGTTGTGGCCTAAATTCTGCTAAAAACCAAACCAATAAAAAATGAGTCTTGTTTATTTGGGGATGGTTAAAAGGTCTACACACGCAATAACTAATCTAGGCTTCAACACACAGATTTTACTTGATATGGGGCATGAACAAGCTAAAAAAAATAAACATTAAACAGTGTGTGAAAGACACAGAACGCCAAGCAGACCTAGCCAGGTCCCCAAAATTTCTAATCAGCAAAACCAGAAGATACCTCACCTCCCAAATGCCATATATAACCAGCCTTGAAATCTCAAAACACCGAAGGCCTTCACTCTGGCCTGTTGTCAGGCCCTCCTCTCAGCCATTCAGGAAGGCCGTTATAGGAAGACACCATACGAGGAGAGGAAATGCCCATGTGGTTCTGGGCAGCAGGAAACGACGGAACATGCCTTTTTCCATTGCCAGTACTATGTAGATATACAAGCCAGGTTTATCCTGCCTATCCTGCATAAATTCCCAGGACGCACAGAACAACTTAATATCTCCCTACTACTCGAGGATGAAAACCCAAATGTTACATATTCAGTTGCCAGATTTTGCGCTGCCATGATGGATATTCGCCGAAGGATGGTTTGTGCTATAAACCAGTCCTAAACTGAAGGCCCATATTTCAAGACCGTTATTTTCCTACGCTCCACCCCCTATAGTTGTTTTAATTGTGTGCCTTTTAATCCTTATCTGTTTTAATTATCAGTTCTTACTCATCAATCATTTATGTTTAATCTCATACTCTATTTACATGTTTAAACCTATGCTTGTTTCTTTGTTCTTATATGCCTTAACAATCACCTATCTAAATCCTAACTGCTATTTTATTTATATGTTCCTCTTAAGCTGGTCTGTGACCGTAATAAAGTTTTATTCATGTCAGAATTGGGGCAGCAGGTCAACACAGTTAAAATTGGACCTTTACCTGCTGTAGTTCTTCATAGGTGATGAAGAAGATGTTGGCTCTCTCCTTCATCTCCACCCAGCCTTTCACATGGTCAAACCAGGAACCATAAACCACTGAAAGAGCAAAGAGGAAGCAATGGTGAAATGTAAGGAATTAAGGGGGGGCGGAGGAGTAGTGAATGCTATTGCAGACGTAGAGGAAACACCAGTCAGAACTTGGAAAATAACATCATTATCCCTTAAAAAAAAACCCAGGAGACTTCAACGCTACCCTGTGTCCAATGCCACCTGCTGACTGATCTATGTACTGACATTATCCACGTACGGGATTAGTAAAGCTTTGAATGAGTCAACAGTCTTACGCTTTAATGGGCTTTCTCCATTAAGGTTTCTTTTTGTTTCTGCCACCAGTGAGAATGTCTGCTATCATCGATTTTGATCAATTCTCTTGTTGGTGCCAATCTCACCCTGGTGTTAAGGGCTTTTCTTAAGTTTCAACCTATTCTCATTTTAGTGCCCATCTTGCCCATCTGAAAGGACATTTATTGATTTTCTTAGTAAGAAAATGACAAACGTAGGACTTCTCCACATTTCTCCCCTTTTCCATGTATCCAGCTGGGAATTATAGTTCTCTGATAGGACTGTAGGGTTAGCTAAAAATAAAAACTTTCTGGTGGTGGACATTACTGGTGCTGGGTCACAGCAAACAAGAGTGGCTGATTTGCCTCCTTCCATACCTTCCCCACTCAGGAAACTCTCCATAAACTCTTCCACAGTTCCAGGGTCCTTCAATTCTTTAAAGCCTTTGAAAAAGTGGTAGCTTGAAACCATCACATCTCTAGGGTTACGCAGAGTATAGACTACCTGTAACAGAGGCAGGGCCACATTTAGGGAGAGGCCAGGCAGCACAACCCTAACATTAGGCAGAGTGTGGCAGCAAATTGAAGGCACGATAAATAAAGCCTGACATGAGAACAGAGGAAGCCTCCAGTAAGGGACTGGACTGACCATGCATGTGGACCATGACCAGTTCAAGTTCTCTGACAATCAGGAAACTGGAGGACTTCCGGTTTTGCCGTGGAACGCGTAACACGCTCTTGCCGAGAGCTCTGCAGCCTTGGTGATAATTTATTAAGGAAAAGGGGGGTGACGGCGGCATTCCGCGCCTCAAAAAAGGTTGGGGAGGCGATCCTCAACTGAAGTAGCCGGTTGTGTCTAAAAGGAGCTCCTGGCATCCCTCGCTGGAAAGCTGAGGAGAGGGGGAGACCTGGACACGGAGGCGCTGAGACCAGCTTCCTTAATAAAAAGCCTGCAAGAGTGACGCAACCAGGGACGGTAAAATTTCCTTTTCTTATTCTTACCTTGAACCAGAGTGTGGGACTAACAAAGAGCTGTGAGGAGGAGAGTGAAAAACGCAAACTGAAAGCACTAAGGAGGGGGAGTGAGGGAGCCAAAAGAACGTGAGGAGAAAACAGCATAAATATCTAAGGAACGCTGCCGGAATAAAGTTGAATTAAGACAAAGATTTTAAAGTTTATGTAGTTTTTTTAGTGAAGTCTTCCATATGTTGAGATCAAATTAATGCATACAATTAAACCTTGCCTGAGAAGAAAGGGTAGAGAGAGAGATAACTGCGTGAGAGGTGAGTGATTGGAAGGCTAAAGAGAAAGCAGCGACTGAGAAGGAGTTGAGAGAGAGATTGATAAATTAGAAGATTTGTATTTTAAAATGGTGGATGCCTTACAGCAGGCATCCCCAAACTTCGGCCCTCCAGATGTTTTGGACTACAATCCCCATCATCCCTGACCACTGGTCCTGTTAGCTAGGGATCATGGGAGTTGTAGGCCAAAACATCTGGAGGGCCGCAGTTTGGGGGTGCCTGCCTTACAGTAAAGATGACTCAGCAAAAAAGCTAAGAGAAGAAGTCGGAAGTAGGGGGAGGTTGAAGACAAAGAGAGGTGATTTAAAAGAGAGTTCAAGACTGATTGTGACTTAAAACAGCGACGCCAGAGGAAGAGTTGAAAAAGACAGACTTCTTTAAGTGAACTGAGCTGCAGACAACATCTGGTGAACAAAGAGAGTAATTGCAGTGAAAAATAATTTAAAATGCCACCAAAACTAGCAGGAGCAGGAAGCCAACAACAGAGAAGGAGCTCCACAATGGAGGCAGAATTGGACTTGAAGGAACTTATATTAAGTTTATATTAAGTGACACAGGAGACGTCAAAAAGGACTTGACAGAGATTAAAAAGGAAATGAGTGACAGAGTAAAATCTTTGGAAGAAAAAGTAGATAAAATGGAGGAAAAAATGGATCAAGGCGAAAAAGAAAGGATTGAAAAAAAATGAGTTGAAAGAAGTGGAAGAAAGAAGTCAAGCAACCAAAATAGAAATACAAGAGATGAAAAATAGAATCTTGGCACTAGAAAACAACATCAAAAAAGCAAATAAAGAAAAGAAAGAAGATAGAAAGGAAATGGAAAAGATGAGAAAGGAACTAGAGGAACACAGAGGCTGCTCTAGATGCACTTGCGATGATGCAGCTCAAATTAAGAGAGAAGACATTGAGGTTCCGAAATATCCCGGAGAAAGATGGTGAAGACATTGAGAAATTAATTGTGGAGGAAATAGCAAATTGGCTGGAGATAGAAAAGGAAGGAGTTGAAGAAAGAGTGGAGAAAGTCTTCAGAGTGAACTCAAAGAAGGCGAAGGCGAATAACTGGTCGGGAGACTGCCTAGTCACCTTCACTGCTGGATGGCTAGTGGAAAAAAATCCTACAGAAAAAAAGGGGGAAAGAAGTTGGAAATGAATGGAGTTGAGATAGTGATCCTGAAGGAAATCTCGCCAAGATTGATTCAAAAGAGACATAAATATCAATTTTTAACTAAACCACTAAAAAGGAAGAAAATTATATTTTGATGGGAATATCCTGAGGGACTATCTTTTTTCTATAAAGGAAGGCGGAGAAAGTTTGAGTCAGTAGGAGAAGTGGACGTCTTCTGGAGAAAGCACTGGCAGGAGTTAGGTGGCGAAAAGGTGAGACCAGTGGAAGAACAACCAGACAGCAGTCTGGAGGAAGAGAATGAAGATAGTGCCAAAGAAGAAGAAGAAAACATGGTAGAGGAAGAAGAGGGGCAGATACAAGAGACTTAAGACAATAAATAAACTTGATAAAGGGAGTCACAATGGGGTATAAGGGAAATAATGTATCACACCTCTAAATACAATGGGTATAGGGAGCTCTCCTGAAACAAATGCTTCTTCTGTTGTGTTATTAGTGAGTGAAAAGAAAAAGAAAGAGTGGGAAAGTGAGTGATTTTTATAAAAGAGAGAGTTTATTTTTATTTTCTTCCTTCTGCTAAATAAAGTGATAATAAATTGAAAATTGAAAGTTTAATAAAATGAAGTTAAATACAATTTCATGGAATGTGAATGGCTTCAATAATAAAAAAGAGAAATAAATTGGGACATGTGCTAAAAAAATCAAATTGGGATATAATTTGTCTCCAAGAGACGCATATTAATAAAAAACATGAAAAAAAATGGAAAATGAGAAATTAGGAAAGGAATTTGTGGCGGTTGCAGAAAAAAAGAAAAGAGGAGTGGTAATTTATATTAAAGGAAAATGGGAACCAAAACTAATTTGGAAAGACCAAGATGGGAGAATAATAATGGTAGAGATAAAAGTCGAAAGAGTAAAAATGGCTAATTGTGGGAATATATGCACCCAATGGGAGCAAAGGTAATTTCTTTCAAGTATTGGAAGGAAAACTAATTGAACATATGGGGGGGGAATATTAATTATGGGAGATTTTAATGGAGTCTATAACCCAGAATTAGACAAATCAGTAAATAGAGGGAAAAAGAAAGAAATCAAACTCCCCAAAAGTTTCAATAATATGGTGGAAAACCTAGATTTGGTGGACGCATGGCGATATAAATATCCAATCAAAAAAGAATTCACTTAATACTCTTATCTGCACCAGACAGCAAGCAGAATCGACGGGATTTGGATCTCTAAGGAAATAACAACAAAAATTGGGAGAGTAGAAATACTCCCCAAGACCTTGACCGACCACAGCCCAGTAACACTCTGTTTAGAGGAAACAGAACAGGAAAGGAGTAGGAGGTGGAGGATGAATGTCTTCTTATTAAACAATGAAAAGGTCCTACAGGAAGCGCGTGAGTTAATGAAGGAATACTTTGAATTTAACTGTAATGGGGAGGTAGAGTTGAAAACAATACGGGATGCAGGAAAAGCGGTGGTGAGGGGTTACTTTGTCCAGCAAAACAAAATTGATAGGAAATCAAAAGAAAATAAGAAAATAGAGTTAATGGAAGAGATAAAAAGGAAGGAGAAATTATTGTACAAATTTAAGAAAAAAGAAATTGAACAAGAGATAAAAAAATTAAGATAAGAGTATGAAAACCTAATAGAGCAAGAAATGGAAAAACAAGTGCAATTCTGGAAGTACAAATATTTTGAGTGGGCCAATAAACCAGGCAAGTTACTTGCGTGGCAATTTTAAAAAAGGAAAAGTGAAAGGATAATCAATAGATTAAAAATAAGAGGGAAGACGATTGAAAAACCCAAGGAAATAAGGAAAGCATTCGAAATTTTCTACGCAGATTTGTATAGAGAAGAAAATGAAAATGAAAGGGAAATAGGGGAATATATAAGCAATGCAAAACTATCAAAAATCATGAAAGAAAAAATGGGGAAAATGAATGAAAGTATAAGTGAATTGGAAATTAGAGAAGTGATACAAAAAATGAAAATTGGGAAGTCTCCAGGGCCCGATGGCCTACCAATAGAATATTACCAAAAAAAAGAGGATATATTAATGGTACCATTGAAAAAGTTAATTAATGAGACTTTAGAGAAAGGCAGTACACCGGACTCCTGGAGAGATGCAATTATAACCCTATTACCCAAGCAGAATAGCGATTTGGAATCCCCAGCAAATTACAGGCCCATATCCCTTCTAAATAATGATTATAAAATATATGCAGGAGTTTTGGCTAACAGGTTAAATTTAGTATTAAAAGAAATTATACATGAAAATCAGGCTGGATTTATTAAAGGTAGACAAATCAAGGACAACATAAGAAACATTGTCAATATTATCGAGTATCTAGAGAGTGACAGAGGAAAACAAGCGGCAATACTAACAATCGATGCTGAAAAGGCCTTCAACAATGTGTCGTGGGCCTTCCTTAAGAAAGTATTAGAGGAATTAGGATTTGGAGAAAGGTTGAGAAGGGCAATAGGGGCAATATATGAAGATCAAAGGGCAAGAATTGTAATAAATGGAATAACATCTGGAGAGATCAATATTCACAAAGGTACAAGACAAGGGTGTCCTTTGTCCCCCTTGCTTTTTATCATAGTGCTGGAAATCGTCCTGAAGAAGATCAGAGAAGAAAAAGAAATAGAAGGGATTAAATTAGGAACGAAGATATATAAAGTTAGAGCGTTTGCGGACGACATAATCATCACTACAGAAAACCCCTTTAAAAGCATCCCTAAAACATTGGAAAAGATTAACAAATTTGGAAAATTAGCTGGGTTTAAAATAAATTATAACAAAAAACATTGAAGAAGTGGAAAAGGAAAAATTACAAGAGATAACCGGTATTGAAATTAGGAAAAAAATAAAATATTTAGGAATCTACATGACAGCCAACAATATAAATCTAACTCAAGAAAATTATGAAAAAACATGGAAAGAGATTAAGAAAAAAATGGAAACGTGGACCAAATTAAAAATTTTGCTGTTAGGTAGGATCTCCATTATAAAAATGAGTGTATTACCAAAGATGATGTTCTTATTTCAAAATTTACCAACTCTGGGAGGGTCTAAGTGTTTTGATAACTGGAAAAAAGATATCAGTAAATTTATTTGGGATGGGAAAAAGCCGAGGATTAGATATAAAGTATTAATTGATAAAAAGGAAAGAGGTGGACTAAGTTTACCGGATTTTAAATTATATCATGATGCGGCTGCCCTATTTTGGCTAAAAGAGTGGATTGAATTAAAAGACAATGAAATTTTGGACTTGGAAGGTGCTGGGTTGGGGTTTGGTTGGCACTGGTGCTTGCTAAGAGAAAAGTTGAAAATGCATAATATTTTTTGGAATAACATCATCAGGAAATCAATTTACAGAATATGGATAAAATATAGGGGGATATTGGAGCCGAAGACTCCAGTGGATATCATCTAAAGAAGTAATATCAGTTTAAAAAACAAACATGGAGAGCAATTGGCCGATATATAATGAACTACTAGAGGAGGTGGACGGAATTTTAAAATTAAAGGACTATAATGAAATTAGAAAATATTGTAATGTGTGGTTACAGTATTTTCTAATTAATGAAAGATTCAAAAAAGATGAGATAATTGGGTTCGAAAAAGAAATGTCCAAATTCGGGAAAATAATATTGGAAGGGGGAAATAAATTTATTAAAAAATTGTACGATTTGATTTTGGAGTGGGAAACCAAAGATGAATTGACAAAAGATGTTATGGTTAAATGGGCGAAGGATATGGGTAAACCAATTATGTATGAAAGTTGGGAAAAATTATGGCTAAGGGATATTAAAATGATTACAAGTTATGATTTGAAGGAAAACATCTATAAAATGCAATTTAGGTGGTACCTAACCCTGGTGCAATTGGCAAAGATTTACAAGGGAAATAACAATACCTGCTGGAGGTGCAAGGAAGAAATTGGAACATTTATACACATTTGGTGGTGGAGTAAAAAAATAAGAAACTTTTGGAATGAGGTATACAAGGAGTTAAAAAAGATAGTAAAAACATCATTTAAGAAAGAACCAGAGATTTTTCTCCTGAGCATGTTAAATGAGGAAATCAAGGCAAAAAACAGGTGTATGATAATGTACAGTACTATAGCCGCCAGAGTTCTAATCGCACAAAATTGGAAAAGTGATGAAATTCTGAATATAAAAGATTGGCAGATGAAATTAGTGGGATATAAGAATTTGGCTATCCAAAATGGGATTTCAAAAGGATTGGGTAGGGAGAAAGCGGGTAAAAACTGGGAATCCCTTGAATTATATATGAAAAGTAGGGTAGGATGAAGGGCAAGGAAATTAGAGAAAAGGAAAAAATTGAATTAAGTATGCATCAGAAGAAAGAACCATAATCAACATATAGGAATGACTGGAAGTCAACAGGGGTGGGGGGGCAAGGGGGAGGGAAATCAAGTTTTTATTTTAACAGAACTAATGGGTAAGGTGGATAAGATCAGAACCTGGGAAGAAAAGTGGGTTAAGTATGAATGACCATTTGAATGAAGATTTGATTTGTTTATTTTTATTTGTCTTCATTATGAGTTTTTTCTTTTGTCTGATGATTAGGATTTTTTATGATAGTTTTGTTATAATTATCATTTGGATATACTATTAATATTGTTTTGTTTACGTTATTGTCCTTGGTAATCAGTTTTTCTTCTTTTTTCATTTTTTTTCAGTGTTATATCATTTATACTTTAAACGTTGTGTATGTCTATAAAAAAAGAAAGACAATTAGGAAACTGCTAAGGCGATTCCCAATCTTCCTCCCCATTCTCTAGTACAAAATATGGTATCGTCCTATAAATGAGCTGTGTCAAGTGTTTGTCTTCCAGAATCGCCCACATGTGTGTGGCAGAAAGACAGGAACCAAAGGCAGGCTTGATGTGTTCATTGTTCCTCTCTTACCTTGGCCTTGGAGTGGAGGAAGGACTTGGGGAAAAGCTGGAATGGCAGGTGGGTAGACAGGAGTCTGGGGGGAGGATTTTCCAAGGCCATTTGCAATTGATCAGCTATCTCAATCCAGGGTGCCCTTTCCCACAGTGGTACATTCTGAACCCATGAGGGGTCCCCATGGCTCAAGATTAAGCTCAAGACCTCTGCCATCCAGTGGGTACCTAGGAGGAAATCTACTAGTCAATCATTGTGCATTAATACCTGGCACTCGGAAAAGCAATTAGAGGAACATAAGAATTAGAATGGATCTTTATCCTCTGCTAGCTATTCAGCACCCTCCTATGGGGCAAGATTCCCCAAATTCCGGAATGGTATACCATGGTGAAATTGACTATATTATTTTACTGAGTGTGGCGCAAATTAGAACAGAAGAATAGCCT
The DNA here is from genome assembly GCF_963506605.1 of Zootoca vivipara. Classification (NCBI taxonomy): domain Eukaryota; kingdom Metazoa; phylum Chordata; class Lepidosauria; order Squamata; family Lacertidae; genus Zootoca; species Zootoca vivipara. The sequence goes on along the minus strand of NC_083281.1, from coordinate 27,465,096 downwards.
TCTGGATGATGCCAATGACCCATTGAGTCTGGCATCCTGTTTCTCCCAGAAGCCTGTGGGAGACTGGAGAGCAGAACATGAGCACAAGAGCATTCTCCCCTCCTATAGTTTCCAGCAAATGGTATTTGGTAGCATTACTGACTCATAGGGGAATGAATTTCACAGTTTGACTATACACTGTGTGAAGTACATTCTTTTTCTCTGTCCTAAATCTTCCAGCATTCAGTTTCATTGGATTTCCACAAATTCTAGCCCTACAAGGAAGCTGTGGTGACCAGAATTGCACCCTGTACTCCAAACAGATATGTATAACAGCATTATGATAGCAACAGTTTTGTTTTCAATTCATTTCCTAGTGATCCTAGTGGACACTATGTCCACTAAATCCAAAGTCTATTTACCTAATTGCAATACTGACCTGACTTGGGGTAAGTGACGTTCACTATATCATCATCCAACAGTTGGAAGTCGTTTTCCACATAGCTGAGTGTTTCCTCTAGGCAAAACTCTGTAGTAAATAGGATCCCCTTGTATTTGAAATAAGGCATTGGTGATACTGAAAAACCAGAGATATGAAAGAGGGGGGGGATTATGCCACATACTTAGGGACATTCAGGTAGCTACTGTTCTAGAAACAAACTCTGGGGATAGCTGGGGAGCAGGGGGAAGGGAAGAGTTCAGGAGGTGGTGATAGGCCAGGCATCCCCAAACTGCGGCCCTCCAGATGTTTTGGCCTACAACTCCCATGATCCCTAGCTAACAGGACCAGTGGTTGGGGAAGATGGGAATTGTAGTCCAAAACATCTGGATGGCCTAAGTTTGGGGATGCCTGTGATAGGCCATTAGTAGATGCTCAAGTGGTGCCACCAATTGTGGTGGGGAAAAACCCAAGAAACTCAGTTCTGAGTACATGTCATATCTATCAGGGCTGGGTCAGATACTGGTCAGCACAAAGTCCATTGTCAGTGAAATTAATGCTTTATTCAAGGAAAAGGCATAAAACTCAGCAATACTTCCAGGTCACTCTTTCTCCTATAGAGCTGTTGTTGGGTCTGAATGTCCCTTTCTTCCACACTTTCTAAGGCTCCTCGTCTCCCAGATGTTGCCCAAGCAGTCTCCAACTTTCTCTGCATATCTGTTGTCTCTTCTCTGCCCTCCTCATGATCTCGCATGTTCATGATCTTTGCAATACTTTTCAGTTATTGGCAGTTAGGCATTGGAATATGTGTGGTGTATTGGAGGGCAGGTTCAGGCCATCGCCTACCCCTCCACTTATTGGGTATTCCGTTAAAGGGATCCGGCGGTCATGGATCCTGTCCGACACCCTGCTGGTGGCTAGGGCCATGGCACAATCCCCGGTGACATCAGGGGAAGCTTCAGTTGTATCTCCATCAAGAAGCTCCACCTTCTGGTTGTTAACCCTTGAATGACTCATGTGGAGTCATGTATAGTTGGTTTGTTCCAATGCCTAAGCCAATACTTCTCACATGCTGTAATCAATAAAAGTTGTGGCCTTTTTTAGCCCATTAACCTTAATACTTTGTGTCCTTGTGTCTTCCTTATCTTCAAGCGGGTGGCGGATCCTCGACTCACAACTGAAAACATTTCCAAAAGAGCTTTATGTAACATCGGTAAACCAAGAGCAAAGCAAACAGTCCCCACTCACAGCCTTAAAATCTTGAAAGACAATCCCAAAGGGAAGGGGGAAGAAAACCCATATGTAAAGCTTGAAACATCTGAAACTGTTGACCAGATTGCATGGAATCTGTTTGGGAAGAGAAGTGAAATGAAGCAGGTCTCTCGGCAGAAGCATTGCTCTCCCTTCTCTCTCACAGCTGCAAACAGGTGGAGGAGCGCCAATAGCAGACAGTTCAGGGAGGAGAGGAGCAGGGGGAGCAGGTCTCTCAGAAGAGCCAGTGGGTAGACCTGTTGTCCTGTCTTTCTTCCTCTGCTACACTCATGGAATATAGTGGTTAATTTAAAACCCATGCATGTTCCGACCAGGAAAAGAAAAGAGGGAATCTGGAAAAGGGAGAAGGCAACTGGGGAAGAATTCGTCAAGGGGAGAAAAAGGAGGTTGAGATGATCTGAAAGAATGTAAGCAAACCTTGAATACAGGAAGAAAACAGGAGCAGTCTTTATTATCCAACAGCTACTAGAGCATCCTGTGGGTCTGGGAAACATACTTACTGTGTGAGGAAACCTTGGAAAGAGTCTGCAGTAATATCAGGAAGCAGGAGGGATGAGGGAAACTTCAGCGGGTATATTTTTCTGTCAGCAGATCAGCAACTCAGCATAGCATGTACTTCATACATTGATAAGATGAAGTTTCCAATGACCTTTGGATGAAACCACTCCCAACCAGATAGAGGAGTTTCTATTCCAGACCAGGCATGCCTCTGAAAGACACAGACACACACACAACACAACGTAACCGGCTATGCATTAATGATATTCTTCAGTATATATTATACAGTTTCAAAGGTATTTTCATATGAAATCAACATATAAAGAACGGCAAAGCAAAAATTAAATACAACAAGGAGGATTTTGATAAACTTACTTTAAAGTTGGATCAGGATATTTAAAAATTCTCCAATGAACTAGGTAGTTTTAAGAAAAAGAAGCTGAACAGAGATCGGAATGATTATTCCACAGGCAAAGTGTATGGATGGCTGAACTCTTCAGGACTAGTTCACAGACAATCTAACAGATCCGAAATGTTGCCACTTTCTACCACTCCTACTGATTATGAGCACTCTAGCCTTTCCAGTATTAATGGATCGGATGAAGACAGGGAACTTAGGCTTAGATCTGATCAGACTTACCAGTCTTTTTCCCAACGGCACACCAGACGCCCTTACCAGAGGAAGTAGTCCCAGAATATTATGACACCACCTTAGTGGTTAATTTAACTGACAGGATATTAAAACCAGAGGAGTCTCGAGTATTAAATTTAGGGCTAGGCTTTGTCCCTATACCCAAGTATTCAGCTTTCCAAACCAGGATTGATTTATTTAAACTCATTCGTCAGATTAAATTGAGGGATTATTTTGGCAATACCCCTTGGACACTGGAACCGTTTAAACGCAAATCTACCTTCATTCTGGTTTCTCATAATCACCTCGTCAGAACCTTTCAGCATTTAGTACATCGTGACTTCAATATTAGAGAAAAGAAGAAACTACCGAGAAAGCCCTCTGCCTGGTTCCCTGTAACTTGGCTTCTCATAGCGAAGAGCATGCACCACTCTGGCGAGCCAAAGAGCCCTGGTTAACTCCCCATTCCAGCGGGCCACCAGGGAATCGGCTGAGAGGCCATCAACATGGGATAAAGCATCCCCTACCACTCTCTGGAAACCATTTGGATCCATTAGGTGGTGGGGGCGGACCATCCGAATCGGTCCCACCTCCCTGCAGAGGGGAAGGGTCGCGGAGAAGTCCAGTTGCACCGGGTATAATTTAAGTAAGCAAGATTCACTAATCCTGAATGAATTTACTCCCGACAAAAACATAGTTATCAAACCAGCAGACACAGGGGGAGCTATCGTACTAATGAATAAGTGTGAGTACATCAAGGAAGCAGAGAAACAGTTAGGCAATTCAAACTTTTACACATCTATACCTCATGACCCTACTACGGCAGTGAAGAATAAATTACAGGTAATTTTAAACGAAGCTGTGTCCTTGGGCTACATAGATGAAAGTTGGAAATTAAACAAAGGGTCTGCTGGTTTCTCTTTAAGGTTTCCAGACTCAAAAGAGAGCAGGGCAATTAAAGGCACAGAAGTCCTGTCCACTATTGAGTCTGGCAACCCTAATGAGGACATAACATTTTTTGTCATTTGGGGCCTACAGAACAGGCTAAAAAGGTCCTCATGCAGAAAGAGACTAGACTCATTTTCCTACTTGATTCCTTACATCCCTCAGGCTTGAATACCAAAACTGATTACAGTTGTTTCTTATGAGTTATCATATATGTTTAATACTGGTGCATGGATGTAGTTTGTTTTATATCAGTTATGCTGTATGGGGCACTTTAAGAAGACAACTCTGGATCTGTAGATTGCCATCACCTGTACTAACATTAAGGATGTACCTTTCTATATAATCTGATACTACACTTTGTTACTTGATGCAAGCAACTACTAGTCATGAGAGCCATGATTTCGATGTACATTATATGGTATGTGCACTGTGTGTAATTGTTCTTATTGTGTGTATTATTTGTTTAAACGATATTAAAATGCCATATTGTATTCATTTATATTATGTAGAAACTTGTACCACTGACGAAGCCCAGATGGGCGAAGCAGGATGATTATTCCGGAAATCCTTGTTGTGGAACTGCAGCAAGCTCCCTTTTGGACTCGTTGAGCCTTTTGAATACATAGAGACAAATTGTGGATGAGAAACAGCTCTTATTTGGGGCTTTATAAACGAACGAATATCCTTTATGCATGCACAACATAGTTGTGTTGTGTATGTGTGTTTGTGAACCTAGGTGTGGTGTGGTTCTGAACAGGGCCGTCTTGAGCAGATCGCGCGCCCTGGTACTGAGGGGCGGAGATCGCTCCGCCGCCCGCCCCGCCCTCGCAGGGCGCAATTGGCCCCGCGCCATGGTGCACTGCACCACCGGGGGTCTACGACGAGCCGGCCCTGGTTCTGAAAGACACAGGGCAGGGCATGCTCACTACAGATTAGTCTGGAGCTTCTTTCTTTTCCTGGCTCACAGAGCAAGACTTAAACATTCAGTCAGGGGGGAAGGTGTGTTCTTCCCTCTGCCACCTCCCCAATTCAGAGATGGGGAGGAGGTTCCATCTTGCTGGGAGAGGCACTTCCAAAGGAGCATCTAGCAGCCCCCCCAGACCAAATCCGCTGCTCACCAGCTGTTGTGCGAAGATTCAACTCTGCTCAGATCTGCTTCCCCAGCGCTTTCGCTGCAGAAACTTAGGGGTTCGAGAAATGGGTCCCTGCCAGTGGAGCAAAAATCAAGTACCAGACTATGGAGTGGATGACATGCATGAAGCCCTTGTTTCTGTCAGTTCATACACCAAAGAAGCTTACCTCCTTCTCACACTGCAGGATAAATGTGATACCATTGTTAAAACAGCTGCACTGGCTGCTCATCTGCTACTGAGCCAGGTTCAAGGTTCTTGTGTTGATTTACAAACCCCTGAACAACCTGGTCCAAGGTAGATCAAGGATCACCTGAACCCTTATAATCCAGCACAATCACTGAGATCATCTGCAGGAGCATCTTCAGTTTTCCACCAAGTTGGTGTGTCTCATTTGACAACAACCTGCTGAAAACTTATCTGTTGCTCCTCATTTGTGTCTCGTTTGACAACAAGAAACTGAGCTTTCAGTGTCATTGACCTTGCCCTGTGGAACACCCTGACAACAGAGATTCAGCGGGAGTCATCTGTGCCACTTTTTAAACACCTGCTGAAAACTTATCTGTTGCTCCTGGTCAGTGGAGGCCATTAAGAGTAAATTTTACCCTACTCTTTAACATTCAGAGCGGAACTTTTATAAGAGCAGTTCATGCATTTAAGAAAAGAACACAAATAGAGAAGGCATCTGTGGATGTGCCATCATATTGGAAGGTGCCAGGAATGTTATCATGGAAGAACACAATCATCTTGTGAAGCTTCGGTGGGCATCCTATCTTGAGCAGTGTGAAGAGTCTGTTTTGGCTGACGAGGTTGAAGGCCTTTGTCAGGTCTATGAAGGCGATGTTCAAGGGGCGTCTCGGTCTCAGTATTTCTCCTGTAGCTGCTGCAATGAGACCTCCGAGTTCTACAGACACTGTGATTTGGGAGGGGGGGGATAAAGAACAACAGTACCATTCCTGATCAGTTATCTGTTTATTTAGCAGAAAATAGCCAAACCATATGATACATAAGAATGTGGAGAACATCTGTTCTTATTTCAGTCAATTCCAATAATCAAGGGGACAAGTGTGTTTAAAGAATGACAAAAGACAATTTCAAGATATATCTGGCAGCGGAAGAAACCAAGAATAAGTTTTAAACTTTTAACAGATTGTAAGGAAAGAGGTGGATTCTCCCAGGCAGATCTGAAACTATATTATGAAGCAGCTTGTCTTTGTTGGTTGAAGGAATGGATGACTTTGGAGAAGACAGATTTGTTAGATTTAAATGGACATGATAACAGATTTGGTTGGCATGCATATTTATGGTGTAATAAGATAAAGGTACACAAAGGTTTTGGAAACCATATATTCCAAAAATCTCTCTATGAAGTGTGGGATAGGTATAAAAACCTATTGGAAAGGAAATCGCCTTGGTGGTTGTCACCAGTACAGATTTTGAGTGTGAAAAAAGTAAATATGGAAAATAAACATGTGAAATGCCATTATCCACGTATGGGAGAAGTAAAGGTTTGAAAGAGTCAACAATCTTACGCTCTTATGGGCTTTCTCCATTAAGGTTTCTTTTTGTTTCTGCCACCAGTGAGAAGGTCTGCTATCATCGATTTTGATCTATTCTCTTGTTGGTGCCAATCTCACCCTGATGTTAAGGGCTTTCCTTAAGCTTCAACCAATTCTCATTTTAGTGCCCATCTTGCCCATCTGAAAGGACATTTCTTGATTTTCTTAGTAAGAAAATGACAAATGTAGGACTTCCCCGCATTTCTCTCCTTCTCCATGCATGCAACTGGGAATTATAGTTCTCTGATAGGACTGTAGAATTAGCTAAAAATAAAAACTTTCTGGTGGTGGACATCACTGGTGCTGGGTCACAGCAAACAAGAGTGGCTGATTAGCCTCCTTCCATACCTTCCCCACTCAGGTATCTCTCCATGAACTCTTCCACAGTTCCAGGGTCCTTTGATTCTTTAAAGCCTTTGATGAAGTGGTAGAGTGAAACCATCATATCTCTGGGGTTACGCAGAGTATAGACTACCTGTGTGGCAGCAAATTGAAGGCACGATAAATAAAGACTGACATGAGAAGAGAGGAACCCTCCAGTGAGGGTCTGGACTGACCATGCATGTGGACCATGACCAGTTCAAGTTCTCCGAGAATCGGGAAATCTCTAAGGAGATCCCCAATCTTCCTCCCTGTTCTGTAGTACAAAATATGGTATAGTCCTATAAATGAGCTGTGTCAAGTGTTTGTCTTCCAGAATCGCCCACATCTGTGTGGCAGAAAGACAGGAACCAAAGGCAGGCTTGATGTGTCCATTGTTCCTCTCTTACCTTGGCCTTGGAGTGGAGGAAGGACTTGGGGAAAAGCTGGAATGGCAGGTGAGTAGTCAGGATCCTGGGGGATGGATTTTTCTAGGCAATCGGAAAATGACCATCATACTCAATCCAGGGTGCCCTTTCCCACAGGGCCTAAGCTTAACAAGTGTTTTCTTGTTAAGCTTAGGCCACCACATTCTTCTCTAACTAAGAATATAGAGAATACAAGATGTTGAATTTGCAAAATTGACAAGAAAACACTGTGGCCTAAGCCTAAATAAGAAACTGTACTTTCACTAAAGAAGAAACCACTGAAGAAGCCCAATATTGGGCGAAACAGGTATTAAACGCAGAGAATAGGAAGAGTTCAGGAGGAATTGCTGGGCCATTAATAGGTGTCTAGGTGGTTCCACCAGGCATGGTGGGAAAAAAATCCAATGAACTTGGTTTGGAGTGCACATCATATCAGGCTTTCAAATCTCAGTAAGATCTTGGACACAAAATCATCACACAATAAACTCCAATCTCCTTCACTTCCATGCAGAATAGGCCCCATTCACCTCCTCTAGATCACTGACACTATGCATCAACTTGAGGAAAATCAGTTTACACAAGAAGGGAGTTCTACATCACAGCCACACCTGCCTAAAATAAGACACACACCCCTCCGTACACACACTTCCATAACTGCTTTGGTGGCTACTCTTACACTGTTTACCTGAAGTGCAAAATATTCTTTCCTCTTCCCTGCTTCTGCCAATAGGAGGCCAGGTGCCGTGAACTTTTGCCTGTATATGGAAACCTTGATACTCATTATTGATTTACAGCATTCCGCTTGTTCAGTAGAGCCTCTCCTCCTCCCAGAGGGGAGGAGTTGTGAGCGGGAGCTGGTTCCCACGTCAGCAGGGTGGTGTTTTGGCCCCCTGCACCAGCTGTCCCGGCTGCCGCACCATGCCCCCTGCACCCAGCCAATCGGGCTGGCTCAGGGGGCGGGATTTAGCCGCACTTATACAACCACGGCAGTGCTGAGCCCTCATTGTGCTTCGAATTTTGTCAGATCACCTGCCCACCATCCCTTTAGGTAATTTCTATGCTTTGACATTGCTATGGACCTTGGTTGGTCGCCTTGGTTGCCCAAGCGGCCTGGAAGGAATTTTTATCCATTTGGCAAATTGGTTCCACCTCTTGGTTTTTCGCCTACCTTGTAGGAATTCTTCACAACTTTTCAGATATTGGCAGTTAGGAATTGGAATATGTGTAGTATATTAGAGAGCAGTTTCAAGCCATCGCCTACCCCTCCACTTATTGGGTATTCCATTAAAGGGATCTGGCAGTCGTGGATCCTGTCCAATGCCCTGCAGGTGGCTGGGGCCATGGCACGACCCCCGGTGACATCAGGGGAAGCTTCAGTTGTATTTGCATCAACAAGCTCCACCTTCTGGTTGTTAACCCTTGAATCACTCATGTGGAGTCATGTATAGTTTGTTTGATCTAATGCCTAAGCCAATACCTCTCACATGCTGTAACCAATATAAGTTGTGGCCTTTTTTAGCCCTTAATACTTTGTGTCCTCGTGTCTTTCTTATCTTCAAGTGGGTGGCGGGTCCTCTACTCACAACTGAAAACATTTCCAGAAGAGTTTTACGTAACAGCGGTAAACCAACAGCAAAGCAAGAGCAAAGCAAACAGTCCCCACACAGCCTTAAAATCTTGAAAGACAATCCAAAAGGGAAGGGGGAAGAAAACCCATACGTAAAGCTTGAAACATCTGAAACTGTTGACCAGATTACATGGAATCTGTTTGGGAAGAGAAGTGAAATGAAGCAGGTCTCTCGGCAGAAGCATTGCTCTCCCTTCTCTCTCACAGCTGCAAACAGGTGGAGGACTGCCGATAGCAGACAGTTCAGGGAGGAGAGGAGCAGGGGGAGCATGACAACAGATTTGATTGGCACACATATTTATGGTGTAATAAGATAAAGGTACACAAATGTTTTGGAAACCATATATTCCAAAAATCTCTCTATGAAGTGTGGGATAGATATAAAAATCTATTGGAAATGAAAACGCCTTGGTGGTTGTCACCAGTAGAGATTTTGAGTGTGAAAAAAGTAAATATGGAAAATAAATGGGCAACATATGAAATGTTGCTATAAAATGATGGTTTGAAATAGAAATTAAAACCATATGAGGAAGTAAAAGAAATGGTAAATGATTGGTTGCATTATTACCAAATAAATGAAATGTTTAAAGAGGATATGGAAAAAAATGGATTTGGAGGTGTTAAATCTAAATTTGAGGTTGAAATGTTGAATAGTAATTTTAAAGTGATATCAAAAATGTATTAAATGCATGTCAGAAGATTCGGAGAAATTATGGAAAGAAGGAATGAAATTCACAGCATGTACTGCGTTAAAAGTAAATGTTTTTAAAATGATGTATAGATGGTACATTACACCGGTTAAACTAGCAAAAATGTATAAAGTAGATAATAAATGTTGGAAATGTAAGGAAAAGGAAGGTACTTTTTATCACATGTGGTGGGAGTGTAAGAAAGTGAAAGGCTTTTGGGATATGATATATAATGAACTTAAGAAAATGTTGAAATATACATTTGCTAAAAACAAGAGGCTTTCATACTAGGAATTACAGGTACTGGAATAAAACAGCAAGATATAAAACTTTTCCAATATGCAGTAACTGCAGCAAGATTATTAATTGCACAGAAATGGAAACAAGAAGAATTACAGACCAAAGAAGAATGCACAGTGAAATTGATGGAGTATTCGGAATTGGATAAGATGACCGGAAGAATCCGAGAACAGCGGGACCAGAAGTTCATCACAGATTGGACTAAATTTACAGACTATTTGAAAGACAGTGGCACTCAATGTACTAGTACTACGTTGGTGGGATTGCAAGAAGCTTTGTAAGTTATAAAAGAGAAAAAGCATTGTAATTTACATTTTAGTGATAAGTTTTTGTAATAATATAAATCAATGATTGATAAGTGAAGTATAGATGTTAGAAATAAATGTTAGAAAATCATTAGAAGGGGTTGATGGAAGTCAAGGCTGTAAAAGCCAAAAGGATAAAATGTGGAAAGTAATGAGTTAAATATGTCTACTGTATGTTAAAAATTAATAAAATATTATATGGCCCCCCAAAAAAAGATTATGGAGAACACCAGGAGCAACAATCTGAGATTCTTCAGTCCCATGGGAAGGTCATATTCACACCACGCATGTTCTCCCAGTAAACACGGTCAAAGCGTTCGCTCTGCGCCACTGTCAGGAGGTTCTTCCAGTCCCCAGAGATCCCTGGAACAACACAAAAGCAAATAGCAACCACAAAGATGTTGACCTGAAATTACTTAGACTTAAATTGGGATGTTTCTTCCTCGTGCTCAGCTGTGAGGCAGGCAACCCCTCAGGTAGCTGATGTTAGGGGAGACAGAACATGCCCCCTGACTGTTTCCCCTGAGCCCCTCCCCAACCATTCCCACCCTCCTGGTTTGGGTTTCCAACAGCACTAATGCAGGCATGTTGGGTACTTGGACCAGCTGGGTGTCTCATCCAGACATGCTTTTTTATTACACCTCACAGAGCTCCATGAACTGTGTTTCTGTTGCTCTGTCTGCCGAATTTCTGCTTGCTTTCCAAATAGATGTGATAGTCACAGAACCTGTCAAATCTAGCATAAACAACCCTTAGGCAACTACTGTGTCTTGATTGCCTGGAGAATCTGCAACCTATTTTCAGGGAGTCCCCAGAATTATCGAGGTCTCCAAATTGTGCAGACACACCCTTGTTCTCCAGACTACCTGTTTCAGAATCATTTCTTATTTTGATCTGGACATCCATGAAATAGATATACTTAGGTGGGATGTTGCACAGTGGCCCATTTTCTAGACCTTCATACTTTGTTAACAGTCAGTTCTGACTCCACACTCTATTGATTGGTTGCTGATTGACTTTTTCTGTGAAGAACCAAACATCCACAGAAATAGAAGAGGTTCTTCACCCCTGGCATGCAGCATTATGGCCTTATTCCTTGGCACTCGAATGTTTTTACCTTTCCTCATGAGTCTTGCTTTTGTATGGTCAAAAATGTTCTCTGGTATTGTGGAAGAGGTGGACATCTTGTTGTCCTTCATCTTCTGGAAGGAGGCGTTTTCCACCACAGACTCAATTTGTTGGCTGTTCAGCTCCTTGCCAAGAAAATGACAGATCTTCTGCACGCTGCCTCGAAGGTCCTGCAGAAAGCAAAAGCAAATGGCTGTGAATCCTCATGTGATGTAGAGAGCTTGCCCTTGATCAAGAGGCACACAGAGGGCATGGATACCAGTATGCAATGTGCATTGGGCAAGATGGATGCCCTGAGGATGTGGAATTTGCTGCTATCACAATGCAGAGGCCACTCTGTCTCCACCTGCCCCTCAGCCAGCACAGGATCCAGGAGGCATCTGAGTCAGCAAGAGGCATTGCATTTGAGGCAGAGAAGCAGATTATTGGCACATCTGCTCCAATCCAGAAGAAAGGAAATTTACTCTGCACATGATATGCAGTATATGTAGGGGTAGCTATGAATTTTGCCCAGCTCAGAATCCTCTTCTAACCAATATTACCAGAATTCTTTAAAAGGGGGGGGGAGCATCATGTGTGAATAATGTCAGAATTGGGGCCCTATCCCGGCAGCAGGTCAACACAGTTAAAATTGGACCTTTACCTGCTGTAGTTCTCCTTCATCTCCACCCACCCCTTCACATGTTCAAACCAGGAACCATAATCAACTGGAAGAGCAAAGAGGAAGCAATGGTGAAGTGTAAGGAGTTATGGTGGGGAAGCAGAGAATGCTATTGTAGATGTAGAGGAAACACCAGTCAGGAACTTGGAAAATATCTGCATTGTCCCTTAAAAACAAAATCAGTAACAGGAGACTTCGACACTACCTTATGTCCAATGCCACCTACTGACTGATCTATGTACTGACATTGTCCACATATGGGGAAAGTAAAGCTTTGAATGAGTCAACAATCTTATGTTTTAATGGGCTTTCTTTTCTTTCTATTTCTGCAACCAGTGAGAATGTCTGCTATCATCAATTTTGATCTATTCTCTTGTTGCTGCCAATCTCACCCAGCTGTTAAGTGCTTTCCTTAAGTTTCACCCTATTCTCATTTTAGTGCCAATCTCCCCCATCTGAAAGGACATTTATTGATTTTCTTTATAAGCAAATGACAAATGTAGGGCTTCCCCACATTTCTGCCCTTCTCTATGTGTCCAACTGGGAATTATAGTTCTCTGATACGACTGTAAAAGGTAAAGGAAAAGGGACCCCTGACCATTAGGTCCAGTCGCGGACGACTCTGGCGTTGTGGCGCTCATCTCGCTTTATTGGCCGAGGGAGCTGGCGTACAGCTTCAGGGTCATGTGACCAGCATGACTAAGGCACTTCTGGCAAACCAGAGCAGCGCACGGAAACACTGTTTACCTTCCCACTGGAGCGGTACCTATTTATCTACTTGCACTTTGTGCTTTCGAACTGCTAGGTTAACAGGAGCTGGGACCGAGCAACGGGAGCTCACCCCATCACAGGGATTTGAACTGCCAACCTTCTGAGCAGCAAGCCCTAGGCTCTGAGGTTTAACCCACAGCGCCACCCGCGTCCCACTGATATGACTGTAGAGTTAGCTAAAAATAAATACTTTCTGGTGGTGGACATCACTGGTGCTGGGTCACAGCAAACAAGAGTGGCTGATCTGCCTCCTTCCATACTTTCCCCACTCAGGTATCTCTCCATAAACTCTTCCACAGTTCCAGGGTCCTTCAATTCTTTAAAGCCTTTGAAGAAGTGGTAGCTTGAAACCATCGTCTCTCTGGGGTTACGCAGAGTATAGACTACCTGTAACAGAGGAAGAGTTATATTGAGGGAGAGCCCCGGCAGCCCAACACTAACATTAGGCAGAGTCTGGCAGCAAACTGAAGGCACGATAAATAAAGCCTGACATGAGAACAGAGGAAGCCTCCAGTGAGGACCTGGGCTGAGCATGCATGTGGACCATGACCAATTCAAGTTCTCCCACAATCAGGAAACTGCTAAGGAGATTTCCGATATTCCTCCCCATTATCTAGTACACAATATGGCATCCTCCTGTAAACAGGCTGTGTACAGTGTTCCTGAATCCCACACATCTGTGTGGCAGAGAGACAGGAGCCAAAGACAAGCTTGATGTGTCCATTGTTCCTCTCTTACCTTGGCCTTGGAGTGGAGGAAGGACTTGGGGAAAAGCTGGAATGGCAGGTGGGTAGACAGGAGTCTGGGGGGAGGATATTTCAAGGCAAGCTGATCATCCAACTCAATCCAGGGTGCCCTTTCCCTCAGTGGTACATTCTGAACCCAGGAGGGGTCCCCATGACTCAAGATTAAGCTCAAGATCTCTGCCATCCAATGGGTGCCTAGGAGGAAATCCACCAGTTAGTCATTGTGCATTAATACTTGGCCCTTGCAAAAGCAATTAGAGGAACATAAGAATTAGAATGGATCTTCATCCTCTGCTAGCTATTCAGCACCCTCCCATGGGGCAAGATTCCCAGAATTCTGGAATGGTATACCATGGTGAAATTGACAACAGCAGTGAAAAAGAAAAACATGGACATTAACTGGCTAACATACAAGGAAATATTAGAAGAAGAAAATAACCAATTGAAAATCAAAAAATACGAAGAACTCAAGCAGGCAGGTGTGAACTGGCATCAATATTACCAGCTAAATGAAATTTTAAGATCAGATAAAATGGATTTGACACAAAGATATTGGATTTAGAAAGAAAACTATTATTAAATAATAAAAAGATCTTATCAAAAACATACAGATTATTACTGGATTGGAACCTTAAGGACGAGGAAGTGAAGGAAGTGATGGTGAAGTGGGTACAAGATTTTGGCTATCCAATCGAGATGGAGAAATGGGGGAAATTATGGGGGAAAGACCTAAAATTCACAATGTGCTATCTGATAAAAGAAAACTTTATGAAAATGACTTACAGATGGTACCTGACCCCATCCGCATTTGCCAAAATAAATAAGAATAACAGCAATAAGTGTTGGAGATGTAAAGAAAACGAAGGAACCTTATTCCACATGTGGTGGAAATGTCCCCAAATTAAAAAAAATTGGGACATGATCTATGAGGAACTTTTTTATATAAAAAAAGCTAAAATGCGCATTCTTAAAGAAACCCGAATCTTTCCTATTAGGCATTCTAACGATAAGCATCCCAAATGAAAATAAATGAGTGTTTCTTTAAGCAACAGCAGCAGCTAGAATGCTAATAGCAAAATACTGGAAAAGTGAGTTCATACCACTTTTTGTATACTGGAATGAAGTGTATACAAAATACAATATTATTTTGCTGAGTGTGGCGCAAATGAGAACAGAAGAATAGCCTTCTGGATGACACCAATGACCCATTGAGTCTGGCATCCTGTTTCTCCCAGAAGCCTGTGGGAGATTGGAGAGCAGAACATGAGCACAAGAGCATTCTCCCCTCCTATAGTTTCATTGGATATCCACAATTTCTAGCACTACAATTAAGCTGTGGTGACCAGAATTGTACCCAGTACACCAAACAGATATGTGTAACAGCATTATGATAGCAGCAGTTTTGTTTTCACCTCCAGTTCAGACCCCATGAGCGTGCATGGGAAATTAAGATGTTTTGCTTCGACGTGCATCACTTTACACTTGTTTACATTAAATTGCTTTCACCATTTTACTGATCATCTATTTTTAGTGTCAGCAAACCTGGCCACTTCACTGCTTGATCATTTATATGTTCTCCTTTCTCAGGACCGTCATTCTTCCTGACGACAGGAGAGCTGTCATTGTGGGAGGGCCACCCAGCTACCACATCACTGAAGGCCTCCTCAACCACTTTCTCTGCCTCCTACACTTTCTAGTTATGCCACCTTGGCCTCAAGGGAAGGAACTTGTTCCCAGAGAGCCAGAATCTCATGGCACTTGTGACATACCCATGACTTCTGGACCATGGGGAGATATTCATACAAATGGCAGAGGGTGCAAAACACTGCAAAATCCCCACACCCCTGCTGGTCTTGATAATTTGCTTTTTTCATTTAGTTACCCATTGACATTCCTGCTTGCTAGATCTGTGACGTTCTTGTGCTGTTCTTAGTCTAGTTTACTGTGGTTCCTTGAATTGTCCTGCTAGGTAGCTTTTCTATTGATTTCCTAGCCCTAGGATTTAGCTCCTGTGTTGTGAGTTTTCACAGAATCTTTATCCTGGTGGACAGTCACCTTGCTGTGCCCTTGTCAATCCATGTTGCTTTAATTCAATCATTAAATTAACTGGGTGCTAATTATGAGGATTTTTGCAAAATGACTGTACCAGAAAGATGGCTTATTCGTCTATATACAATCAAACAGTAGAGATGTTATCCTGACACAGCATCAAAGACAGACTTTGGTAACAAGGTGCCCTGAGCAAGGACAAAATTTCCCCCTCCCCACAAAAAAATACTTTCACAATGATACCTTTAGGTACAGTTGCTTTTTAAATAAATATTCTCAGTAGGTAGCCATATAATTATAGCTGTGATTGTGATTGTGGTTGTGATTGTGGTTGTGATTGTGATTATGCACCCCCTCGACTTGGGACCCTTTGCAAGGGAATCACCCACACCATCCTAAATCTGGCACTGACATGTTCCTAGTGACATGACAGAAGCATGCCATAACATATAAGATTCTCCTGGGAATATTCTCAGTTCAGCTCATGAGCACTATAAATATCTGGGTTCAGATATCCTAGAAAGAAAGAATGATGTGAAAATCTATCTTTTTTTTTCAAGGTTTCCAGACTTCCCCAGGAATTTCAAGGGTTCTTTCGCTTCCTTATGTGAACATCAAACGTGGCTAGGGATGGTGTTATATGTCTATTTTGATTTCTCATTTTTGAAATATTAAATTCAGTTCTCCATATTTTCACGTCAGTTCGTGAATTTTCTTGCACATTTTTACAAAGCATTTCTCCCTAATATAATGCATTGCTATGTTTTTTTCCCACTAAAGTATGCATTTTTTGCACACTTAGTCTAGTATATGCATTTTTGTACACATTACTTAGCTGAAGAAGTGCATTGCAAAATTCAGGGATTGCCTGTGTTTCACTTTGTGTACTTCAGAAATTGAAAAACATGTAACCTTCACATGTGGTGGACCTGTGCACATGCACAGATTTTGGAACCAAGTTTTACAGGAAATCAAGGATATCTTGTGCACACAGGTCTATTCAGATATTCAACTTGTTTGCTGCCCATCTTCCTTTATTTGTAAATTCCTTATAATTTATTTGCTTGTTGCTCCTTGACTAATCATTATCCAAGGATGGAGAACTAACCTGACTTTCCCCCTTGATACCTCGTTTAAGAAGGTCCTATATTTTGCAATACAGTCGTACCTCGGAAATCAAACGGTATCCATTCCGGAAGTCCATTTTTGAAAACCAAGGTGTGGCTTCCAATTGGTTTCCGATTGCACAGGTGTGCCAGAAACAATATAAGCTGCACTGGATATTTGACATCCAAAAAAAGTTCAAAAACTGAAACACTCATTTCCAGTTTTCAATTGTTCGTGAGCCAGAAGGTTTGGCTTCCAGGACATTTGAGATCCAAGGTATGACTGTATATGAAAAACTCATTCATTTTTCATGGGTTTCCAAGGAAAAGCCAAAGTTTAGGACTATGCAGTTACATAGTGGTTGTTCATGACTTATGTCAAAAGCAAACATATGGCTGGCAGATTTAGAGGACACTATGTCCACTAAATCCAAAGTCTATTTACGGTACCTAATTGTAATACTGACCTTACTTGGGGTAAGTGGCGTTCACTATATCATCATCCAACAGTTGGAAGTCATTTTCCACATAGCTGAGTGTTTCCTCTGAGAAAAACTCTGTAGAAAATGGGATCCCCTTGTATTTGAAATAAGGCATTGATGATACTGAAAAACTGAAGATATGAGGGGGGAGAGAGGGGGGAGAGAGAGAGAGAGGGAGATTATGCCACATCTTTAGGGACATTCAGGTAACTACTGTTCTGAGTACATGTCATATCTGTCAAGGGTGGGTCAGATACTGGTCAGCACGAGGAGGCAGAGTCCGTTGCCAGTGAAATTAATGCTTTTTTCAAGGAAACAACAAACAACTAAGCAATACTTCCAGGTCAGTCTTTCCCTTAAAGAGCTGTTGTTGGGTCTGGATGTCTCTTTCTTCCACGCTTTCTAAGGCACCTCTTCTCCCAGATGTTGCCCAAGCAGTCTGCAACTGTCTCTGCGTATTTCTGGTCTCTTCTCTGCCCTCCTCATAATCTTGCATGTTCTTTGAGGGTGGGATACGAGAGAAGCATTTTGCAGCCGGAGAGGGCCATTCCCGTGATTCTTCAGCAGAAAATAGGAAGAGTTTAGGAGGAATTTCTGGGCCATTAATAGGTGTCCAGGTGGTGCCACCAGGTATGGTGGGGGGGGAAATCCAATGAACTTGGTTTGGAGTACACATCATATCAGGCATTCAAATCTCAGTAAGATCTTGGACACAAAATTGTCACACAATAAACTCCAATCACCTTCACTTCCATGAGGAATAGACCCCATTCACCTCCTCTAGATCACTGACACTATGCATTAACTGAAGGGAAATCAGTTACGCAAGAAGGGAGAGCTAACATCACAGCCACACCTGCCTAAATAAAGACACACGCCCCTCCATACACACACATGCATAACTGCTTCTGAGCCTACTCTCACACTGTTTATCTGAAGTGAAAAATAGTCTTTCCTATTCTCTGCTTCTGACAATAGGAGGCCAGGTGAGGCGAACTTTTGTCCGTATATGGAACCCTTGATACTCATTTATTGATTTACAGCATTGCTCAGTAGCTGAAAACATTTCCAGAAGAGTTTTATGTAACAGTGGTAAACCAAGAGCAAAGCAAACAGTCCCCACTCACAGCCTTAAAATCTCAAAAGACAATCCAAAAAGGAAGGGGGAAGAAAACCCATATGTAAAGTTTGATGACCAGATTGCCTGGAATCTGTTTGAGAAGAAGAAAAGTGAAATGAAGCGGGTCTCTTGGCAGAGGCACTGCTCTCCCTTTTCTCTCACAGCTGCAAACAGGTGGAGGATCGCCAATAGCAGACAGTTCAGGGAGGAGAGGAGCAGGGGGAGCAGGTCTCTCAGAAGAGCCAGTGGGTAGACCTGTTGTCCTGTCTTTCTTCCTCTGCTACCCTTATAGAATAGAGTGGTTAATTTAAAACCCATGCATGTTCCAATCCGGAAAAAGAAAGAGGGAATCTGGAAAAGGGACAAGGCAACTGGGGAAGAATTCATCAAGGGGAGAAAATGGAGGTTGAGATGATCTGAAAGAATGTAAGCAAACCTTGAATACAGGAAGGAAACAGGAGCAGTCTTTATTATCCAACAGCGACTAGAGCATCCTGTGGGTCTGGGAAACATACTTACTGTGTGAGGAAACCTTGGAAAGAGTCTGCAGTAATATCAGGAAGCAGGAGGAATGAGGGAAACTTCAGCGGGTATGTTTTTCAGCCAGTAGAAGATCAACAATACAGCATAGCATGCACTTCCTGAAAAGATGAAGTTTCCAATGAACTTTGGATGAAACCACTCCCAACCAGATAGGAGCGTTTCTATTCCAGATCAGGCATGCCTCTGAAAGACACAGGCCATGCTCACTACAGTTGAGTCTGGAGCTTCCTTCTCTTCCTGGCTCACAGAGCAAGACTTAAATATTCAGTCAGGGGGGAAGGTGTATTCTTCCCTCTGCTACCTCCCCAATTCAGAGATGGGGAGGAGGTTCCATCTTGCTGGGAGAGGCACTTGCAAAGGAGCATCTAACAGCCCTCCAGACCAAATCTGCTGCTCACCAGCTGATGTGCGAAGATTCAACTCTGCTCAGATCTGCTTCCCCAATGCATTCCCTGCAGAGGCTTAGGGGTTGGTGAAACAGGCCCCTGCTAGTGGTGCAAAAATCATGTACAGTGGTGCCTCACTAGACGAATTTAATTCGTTCCACGGGTCTATTCTTATAACGAAAAATTTGTCTAGCGAATCCCATAGGAATGCATTGATTTTTTTTTTTAAAAAAAATTGCCCATAGGAACGCATTAATTGAATTTCAATGCATTCCTATGGGAAACCGCGATTCGCTAGACGAATTTTTCGTAAAATGAATTTGTCTAGCGAGGCAACCTCCGCTAGAAAAATCCTTTCTTTAAGCGAAAATTTTGTCTTACGGGGCGTTTGTTAAGCGAGGCACCACTGTACCAGACTATAGAGTGGGTGACATGTCATATACTGTATTTTTCCATGTATTAGATGAGGTTTTTGTCCTCAAAGCTAACGTCAAAAAATGAGGGGACATCCATGTTGCTTCTGCTAGGCTGAGTTTGTCAGCTGTGTTATTGGTGGCTGCGACAAGAGCTGGTGTGGATTTGCTGTCACTCCGACGGCCAGGCAACAACTGAAAGGGAAAAGTTCAACAACTCTGGGGGTAATTTTCTGCCAAAAAAAACTCCACAACTCTGGGCAATCTCCCCCCATTTTCTTAAGTTTGAGTCCCCCAATATAGGGGGTGTCTTATATATGGGGCCGTATTATACACGGAAAAATATGGTATGTGTCAGGTGACATGAAACCACTGTTTCTGTCTGTTCATATGTGAAAGAAACTTACTGTCCTTCTTACACCACAGGATAAAGGCAATTATTTTGGGGGGGAGGGGTGCACGATAAAGCTCCTTGCCAAGGGCACAAGGGATCCTAGTTACGCCTCTGATTCCCTGCGAGGAACATCCTAGCAAAGCAGACCCTTCAGCCTCCCCACCCAACTCCACTCCTGTAACAGGCCTGGGTCACTCTGAAATCCTGGGCTGACTCAGCCTGACTCAGCCCAGATCCCTGGCCCCACCGTCACTGGAATAGGCCTGAATCAGCCTGCAATTCAACTTGTGAAGAACTTTCCACCACTGGCTGCCTCTTCTCTTCTTTTTCTTCTAGTCTTTGCTCTTCCACCTTTTCTTCATGCAGCTTGCCAGCTGAGAATAGCTTTTGCCCCAGTCTGTAGCATGACCACTGTAGTTCATGCATTGGTACCCTTGAGGCTAGATTGCTGTAATGTGCTCTTTGTGAGGCTGCCTGTGGGTCTGGTTCGGAAACTCCAGCTGTTGCAGAATGCTGCAGCCATATTGCTAACTTCTGGTCAAGAACATGTGACACCATTGTTAAAACAGCTGCACTGGCTGCTCATCTGCTACTGAGCCAGGTTCATGGTTCTTGCTTGATTTACAAAGCCCTGAACAACCTGGTCCAAGGTAGGTCAGGGATCACCTGAACCCTTATAGTCCACCACAATCACTGAGATCATCTGCAGGAGCATCTTCAGTTGTTCCCCAAGTTGGTGTGTCTCTGTCTCATTTGACAAGAAGAAACCGACCTTTCGGTGTCATTGACCTTGCCCTGTGGGACACCCTGACAACAGAGATTCAGCGGGAGACATCTGTGCCACTTTTTAAACACCTGCTGAAAACTTATCTGTTGCGCCAGGCCAGTGCAGCCTCAGAAAAAACGGAATACTTTTTAAATCCCCCCCCCCCGCGCCGCCCAAACAAACGCAACACACGCAGGCAAACCGAGAAAAGCAGTTCAGGGGGAAATCACTCAGGCAGGCACACACACACACACACACACGCGAAACTTGAGTTACAGGAGGGAAGTCCCGACACGCTCAGTGTAAGCACACGTGGCTGGCCCGTCGGTACAGCCGAGAGACCAAGGAAGGATCACAGCAAAAAAAAAGCAAGCCTGCGGGACCCACAAGCAGGGAGAGCTGTGCTGCGCCTCTCAGCTGACGAATACCCCAAACGCGCCTCCCAGCTGTAACCCGAAGGCTCCTCCCAAAACTTCCTAGAGCTAGGAAAAGAGAGCAGCACTGCCCGCTGTCCCAAGGCCAGAAAGAACGGCAAACAAAACGGAGAGTACTGACTGCACTTGCCAGTCCTTTCACGGTGCAAACACCTTTTGAAATTAAGCAGTAAAGCCCTAACCACATGCCGGGAGCTAAACCTTAAAGCAGCACCAGGAAAACCAATGCACAACTGTAACCACTGGTTGCCATGCCCGAGAAATATGCAAAGACCATCAAAGGCTGAGTAAATCAAGCATCTGCCCCGAAGCTGCTGCTCATAAACACGATTAAACTGGAGGGGGCATAGCCACCAATTTTAACTACCTTTTAAATTATTAAACCATGAAGCGGCAAGAGAATGAATAGAACAGAAAAACCAAATATTTTAGAATCCCCCAGCAGGAATACCAACCAAGGAAACTGTTGAGTTGTGGGGAAGACTGATGAAGACACAGCTCATAAAACAATCAGCTCTTTATTTCAGCTCTGAGTCCTGGACTGAACAATAGCTTAGCCAGCTGGCTTATATAGTACTCAGTGACTTGCAACTTGGATGTGGGTGGCGCTGTGGGCTAAACCACTGAGCCTAGGGCTTGCAGATCAGAAGGTCGGCGGTTCGAATCCCCACGACGGGTTGAGCTCCCATTGCTCGGTCCCAGCTCCTGCCAACTTAGCAGTTCGAAAGCACATCAAAGCGCAAGTAGATAAATAGGTACTGCTACAGCGGGAAGGTAAACGGCGTTTCCGTGTGCTGCTCTGGTTTGCCAGAAGTGGATTTGTCATGCTGGCCACATGACCTGGAAGCTGTACACCAGCTCCCTTGGCCAGTAAAGTGAGATGAGCACCTCAACCCCAGAGTCGGTCACGACTGGACCTAATGTTCAGAGGTCCCTTGGAGAGTACATCTCCCCCTATGGTCTTTTGCCATTTGTTTTTAATTTCTTTTTGTTTGTTTTTTAACTTGTTCTTAGCTTTCTGTGATTTTACTGTTTGATTTTATGATACAGTGGAATAAGAATATTTTATGAATGAACAAATAAATGTTCATTTACCCAGTCTCTAACCCGTTATATGAATTTATTCATTTTACCCTGCTCTTTAGCATTCAAAGAGGAACTTTTATTAGAGCAGTTCATTCGTTTAAGAAAAGCACACAAATAGGGAAGGGATCTGAGGATATGCCGTTATATTGGACGGAACCAGGCATGTTATCATGGAAGAACAAAATCATCTCATGAAGTTTCGGTGGGCATCCTATCTTGAGCAGTGTGAAGAGTCCTTTTTGGCTGACAAGGTTGAAGGACTTTGTCACGTCTATGAAGGTGATGTTCAAGGGGCATCTCAGTCTCAGCATTTCTCCTGTAGCTGCTGCAATGAGACCTCCGAGCTCTAAAGACACTTTGTGATTTTGTTGGGAAAATAAAGAGCAACTGTACCATTCCTGATCGGTTATCTGTTTATTTAGCAGAAAATAACCAAACCATATGATATGTAAGAATGTGGAGAACAACAAGAGCAACAATCTGGGATTCTTCATTCCCAAGGGAAGGTCATATTCACACCGCGCATGTTCTCCCAGTAAACACGGTCAAAGCGTTCACTCTGTGCCACTGTCAGGAAGTTCTTCCAGTCTCCAGAGATCCCTGGAACAACACAAAAGCAAGTGGCAACCACAAAGATGTTGACCTGAAATTACTTCAACTTAAATTGGGACGTTTCTTCCTCGTGCTCAGCTGTGAGGCAGGCCAACCCCAAGGTAGCTGATGTTAGGGGAGACAGAACATGCCCCCTGACTGTTTCCCCATAGTCCCTCCCCAACCATTCCCACCCTCCTGATTTGGGTTTCCAACAGCACTAATGCAGGCATGTTGGGTA
This sequence comes from Zootoca vivipara, assembly GCF_963506605.1. NCBI lineage: Eukaryota > Metazoa > Chordata > Lepidosauria > Squamata > Lacertidae > Zootoca > Zootoca vivipara. Next base: position 27,442,014 of record NC_083281.1, on the reverse strand, counting down.
CCTGAACCAGCTGGGTGTCTCATCCAGACATGCTTTCTTATTACACCTCACAGAGCTCCATGAACTGTGTGTCTGTTGCTCTGCCTGCTGAATTTCTGCTTGCTTTCCAAATAGACGTGAAAGGCACAGAACCTGTCAAATCTAGCATAAACAACCCTGAGGCAACTACTGTGTCTTGATGGCCTGGAGAATCTGCAACCTATTTTCAGGGAGTCCCCAGAATTATTGAGGTCTCCAAACTGTGCAGACACACCCTTGTTCTCCAGACTACCTGTTTCAGAATCATTTCTTATTTTGATCTGGACACCCATGAAATAGATAGACTTAGATGGGATGTTGCACAGAGAGGAAGATATACAATCCTGCAAGCGGTGCCCACTTTCTGGACCTGCAAACTGTGTTCACAGTCAGATCTGACTCCACACTCTATTGACTGGTTGCTGATAGACTTTTTCTGTGTGGTATCAAACATCCACAGAAATAGAAGAGGTTCTTCACCCCTGGCAATGCAGCATTATGGCTTTATTCCTTGGCACTCGAATGTTATTACCTTTCCTCAAGAGCGTTGCTTTTGTATGGTCAAAAATGTTCTCTGGTGTTAAGGAAAAGTTGGACATCTTGTTGTCCTTCATCTTGTGGAAAGAGGCGTTTTCCACCACAGACTTAATTTGTTGGCTGTTCAGCTCCTTGCCAAGAAAATGACAGATCTTCTGCACGCTGCCTCGAAGGTCCTGCAGAAAGCAAAAGCAAATGGCTGTGAATGCTCCCATGATGTAGACTAGAGAGCTTGCCCTTGATCAAGAGGCACGCAGAGGGCATGAGTACCAGTATGCAATGTGCAATTTTTGGCACATCTGCTCTAGAAGAAACGAAAAGTACTCTGCACATGATATGCAGTGTATGTAGAGGTAAAACAACATCAAACCTTGGGTTATGTAAAAAATATACTCAATAAACACACAAGACGTAACTGGCTGCACTCTTGCAAAAAAAAAGTATACTATTACTGTATCACAGGGGTCCCCAAACTAAGGCCCGGGGGCCGGATGCGGCCCAATCGCCTTCTAAATCCGGCCCACGGATGGTCCAGAAATCAGCATGTTTTTACATGAGTAGAATGTGCCCTTTTATTTAAAATATGGGTTATTTGTGGGGCCTGTCTGGTGTATTTACATGAGTAGAATGTGTGCTTTTATTTAAAAATGCGGTTATTTGTGGGGCATAGGAATTTGTTCATTTTTTTTTCCAAAATATAGTCCGGCCCCCCACAAGGTGTGAGGGACAGTGGACTGGCCCCCTGCTGAAAAAGTTTGCTGACCCCTGCTGTATCATATAAATTCCAACAGAAATGAGTCATAATATTCAATGAAACAAGCAGAAGACCCGGTGGATCAGTTCATACCGTAATCTGTTCATGGATCAGGTCTAGACACTGGTACGTGTCTGTTCCACCTGCGTCAGTTCATAAAGTCCCAGCAATAACAAGTAGTTTCAGTTCCACAGAATCCTATTCCGAATGAGTCATAAAATTCAATGAAACAAGCAGAAGACCCAGTGGATCAGTTCATACTTTAATATGGTGGTTGTGAGAAATCGGAATGAAGGTAGATTTTCGTTTAAAAGGTTCTGATGTCCAAGGAGTGTTGCCAAAAAAATCTCTAATTTGATCTGACGAATAAGTTTAAATAAATCTATTCTGGTTTGAAATGTGGAGTACTTGGAAGTGGGAACAAAACCTAGACCCAGGCACGGTGCTAGGGCTTTTTGCGCCCTAAGCAAAACACTTTCTGGCGCCCCCCGGGCCGAAGCGCGCCAACGCGGGGGCGGTTTTGCCAGCTGCCTCCCCCTTGGCTTGTTGAAGGCAGCCAGCGGAAACGACCCCACACCAGTGCGCTTCGCCCTGTCACCCGGAGCCGAAGCGGGCCAATGCGGGGACGTTTTCGCTGGCTGCCGTCCCCAAGCCAAGGGGAAGGCACCCGGCAAAACTGCACGCTGCTGATGCCCCTGCGTCCCCTCCATTGGTGGGAGGAGCGCGGGTCAAGGGGGGAGCTCGGCACCCTCCCGCCTGTGGAGGGGACGCTTTGAGCTCCTCAGCAGCGGCGGCTGCAGCGAGCAGGCGGCGGCGGCTGCAGCGAGCAGGCGGCGGCGGCAGCAGCAGCGCCCATAGCTGAAGGCTTCAGCTGCGGGCGCTTGCCGCCACTACCTCCGCTGCTCGCTCGCTGCGCCCGCCGCCGCTGGGGAGCTCTCGGCGTCCCCTCCATAGGCGGGAGGGCGCTGAGCTCTCCTTTTGGCTCGCACTCCTCCCGCCTGTGGAGGGGACGCTGTGAGCTCCTCGGGGAGTGAGCGGGCAGGCGGCGGCAGCGTGGGGGTATTGCGGAGCAGGCTATGGACGCACCGGGCCTGCCTAGACCTAAATTTAATACTCAAGATTCCTCTGGTGTTAATGTCCTGTCAGATAAATTAAACACTAAAGTGGCATTTTGATGTTCAGGGATTATTTCCTCCAGTAGGGGCGTCTGGTGCACCGTGTGGGGGAAAAACTGGTACGACTGACCAAATCTAAGCCTAAATTCCCTGTCTTCATCCAAACCATTGGCACTAGATAGGCTAGAGAGCTCATAATCAGTAGGAGTGGTCAAAAGCGAAGATGCATCTGATCTGTTAGACTGCCTGTGAACTAGTCCTGAATAATTCAGCCATAAATAAACTTTACCTGTGGAATAATCATTGCAATCTCTGCTCAACTTATTTTTCTTAAAATGGGCTAATTCGTTGGAAAATTTATTAACATCCTGATCATCCAGCTTGTGAGTGAGTTTGTCAAAATCCTCATTTCTGTTGAAATTTATATGATACAGTAATAGTATACTTTATTTTGCAAGAGTGCAGCCGGTTACGTCTCGTGTGTTTATTGTGTATGTAGAGGTAGCAACAAATTTTGCACATGCTCAGAATCCTCTTCTAGCCAATATTACCAGCAGTGGCAAACGGTGCCGCTTGGCTGCCTGGGGCGGCAAATGCGGAGGCACCCCCTGGGGGCGGGGCATCACACCGCAGCACGCATGCATCCTGACGTGTGTCAGGACAAACGGTGAATGCGCAGTCCATCCAGGCTGGCGCTGCTGCTCCCGCAGCAACCTTACAATCCGGCAAGCAAGCGGCAACTCGTAAGGCTGCCGCACGCGAACAGCACACATAAGTCTGCCCCGTCCGTGCTGCTCTGCTCGGCCATTGCGCTTTGCTCCCTGCTCGGGCGGAGGAGGCGAGGGGCGGGCCAGGGAGGGGTGTCAGCGGCTCCCATTGACATCCCTCTCTGGCCCGCCCCTCGCCTCCGCCCGAGCAGGAAGAAGTAAAGCGCGCTCCTGAGTGGATTGCTGGTGCAACATCGTGGCCTCTCTGTGATGGCGGTCGTGCTGCAAAAGCGGCACAGCCGTCATCAGTGGAGGTGGGGTCAAAGTGGAGCCCCCCCCTCCCGAGTGGAGCCTGGGGTGCCCCGCCCCTATCACCCCTCCCTTGCTAAGCCCCTGATTACCAGAATCATTTTTTTCCCTTAAGACAGCTTCATGTGTGAATAATGTTAAAATTGGACCTTTACCTGCTGTAGTTCTTCATAGGTGTTGAAAAAGATGTTGGCTCTTTCCTTCATCTCCACCCAGCCTTTCACATGGTCAAACCAGGAACCGTAACCCACTGGAAGAGCAATAGTGAAATGTAAGGAGTCATAGTGGGGAAGTAGAGAATGCTGTTGTAGACGTAAACACCATTGAGGAACCTAGAAAATAACTGCATTGTCCCTTAAAAACAAAATCAGTAACAGGAGACTTCAACACTACCTTATGTCCAATGCCACCTACTGACTGCTCTGTGTACTGACATTTTCTACATACCAGAGAAGTAAAGCTTTGAATGAGTCAACAATCTTACACTTTAATGGGTTTTCTCCATTGAGGTTTCTTTTTGTTTCTGCCACCAGTGAGAATGTCTGCTATCATCAATTTTGATCTACAGGTATTCTCTTGTTGGTGCCAATCTCACACTGATATTAAGGGTTTTCCTTAAGTTTCACTCTATTCTTATTTTAGTGCCAATCTCACCCATCTGAAAGGACACCTATTGATTTTCTTTAAAAGCAAATGACAAATGTAGGACTTCTCCACATTTCTCTCCTTCTCCATGTATCCAACTGGGAATTATAGTTCTCTGATAGGACTGTAGGGTTAGCTAAAAATAAAAACTTTCTGGTGGTGGACATCACTGGTGCTGGGTCACAGCAAACAAGAGTGGCTGATCTGCCTCCTTCCATACCTTCCCCACTCAGGAAACTCTCCATGAACTCTTCCACAGTTCCAGGGTCCTTCAATTCTTTAAAGCCTTTGATGAAGTGGTAGTTTGAACACATCGCATCTCTAGGGTTACGCAGAGTATAGACTACCTGTAACAGAGGCAGGGCCACATTTAGGGAGAGGCCAGGCAGCCCAACCCTAACATTAGGCAGGGTGTGGCAGCAAACGGAAGGCACGATAAATAAAGCCTGACATGAGAACAGAGGAAGCCTGCAGTCAGGACCTGGGCTGACCATGCATGTGGACCATGACCAATTCATGTTCTCCCACAATCAGGAAACTGCTAAGGAGATTTCTGATATTCCTCCCTATCCTCTCCTAGAAAATATGGTATCCTCCTGTAAATGAGCTGTGTCAAGTGTTTGTGCTCCAGTATTCCACACATCTGTGTGGCAGAAAGGCGGGAGCCAAAGGCAGGCTTGATATGTTCATTGTTCTTCTCTTACCTTGGCCTTGGAGTTTAGGAAGGACCTGGGGAAAAGCTGGAATGGCAGGTGAGTAGTCAGGATCCTAGGGGAAGGATTTTTCAAGGCAATCTGCAAATGATCGGCAAACTCAATGCAGGGTGCCCTTTCCGTCAGTGGTACGTTCTGAACCCATGAAGGGTCCCCGTGGCTCCGGATTAAGCTCAAGATCTCCGACATCCAATGCGTACCTAGGAGGAAGTCCACCAGTCAGAGGCTTCTTCTATTAAAAAACCACTTGTACATTAATGTCTGGCCCTTGCTAAATCAAATAGAGAAACTTAAACAATCGAATGGATCTTTGTCCCCTGCTAGCTATTCAGCATCCTCCTATGGGGCAAGATTCCCCAAATCATGAATGGTATACCGTTGTGAAGTTGACTGTATTATTTAGCTGAGCGTTGCCCAAATGAGAACAGAAAGATAGTCTGCTTGATCAGGCCAATGGCCTATCCTGTCCAGCTCCCTGTTTCTCCCAGAAGCCTGTGGGAAACCGGAGAGCACAACATGAGCACAAGAGCATTCTCCTCTCCTGTGGTTACCAGACAGTCGTATTTGGTAGCGTTACTGCCTCAACTGTGGAGGCAGAGCACAGCCATCATGGCTAGTAGCAACTGACAGCCTTCTCCATGAATTTGTCTCCTCCTCTTATTTGCTACATCATGCATCACTTTACACTTGTTTACATTGACTTGCCTTTGAAATTTTGCTGACCATCTATTTTTAGTGTCACCAAACTTGGCCACCTCACTGCTCACTGGTAACTGCCCTTTCATTTATGAACAAGTTAAAAAGTGCAGGTCCCAATACCAACTCCCAAGAAATGTGTCCTTTCAAAGGGAATGCCTCCCTCTTCTTCAAAGTGATGTTCTCCTTTCTCAGGACCTCCGTTCTTCCTGACAACAGGAAAGCTGTCATTGTGGGAGGGCCACCCAGCTACCACATCACTGAAGGCCTCCTCAACCACTTTCTCTGCCTCCTACACTTTCTAGTTCTGCCACCTTGGCCTCAAGGGAAGGAACTTGTTCCCAGAGAGCCAGAATCTTGTGGGAATCTTGTGGGAATCTGTGTATGACTTCTGCACCATGGGGAAATATTCATACAAATGGCAGAGGGTGGAAAACAATGCAAAAACCCCACATCCCTGCTGGTCTTGATAATTTGCTTCTTTTAATTTAGTTACCCATTGACTTTCCTGCTTGCTAGATTTCTGCTTTTCTTGTGCTGTTCTTACTGTGGTTCCTTGAATTGTCCTGCTAGGTAGCTTTTCTATTGACTTCCTAGCCCTAGGATTTAGCTCCTGTGTTGTGGGTTTTCCCAGGATTTTTATCCTGGTGGAATGTCACCTGACTGTGTCCTTGTCAATCCATGTTGCTTTAATTCAATCATTAAATTAACTGGGTGTTAAATTATGAGGACTATACCAGACAGATGGCATATTTGTCTATATACAATCAGGCTATCCTGACACAGCATCAGAGACAGACTTTGGTAATATGGTGCCCTGAGCAAAGACAAAAAAAATTCCCACTCCCCCAAAAACTATTTTCACAATAATACCTTTAGGTACAGTTGCTTTTTAAAATAAATCTTCTAACTAGGTAACCATATAAATATAGGTTTCATTTTGATTACAAAGATGATTATGATTATACATCCCCTCAGCTTGGCACCGTTTGCAAGGGAATCACCCACCATCCTAAATCCGGCACTGACAGCGTTCCTAGTGACATGACAGAAGCATGTCATAACACAGGGGTCAGCAAACTTTTTCAACAGGGGGCCAGTCCACTGTCCCTCAGACCTTGTGGGGGGCCGGACTATATTTTGGACACATTCTACTCATGTAAAAACACCAGGCAGGCCCCACAAATAACCCAGAGATGCATTTTAAATAAAAGGACACATTCTACCCATGTAAGAACATGCTGATTTCCGGACCGTCCGTGGGCCAGATTTAGAAGGCAATTGGGTCTCATCCGTCCCCCGGGCCTTAGTTTGGAGACCCCTGCCATAACGTGTAAGATTCTCCTGGGAATATTCTTAGTTCAGCTCATGAGCGCTGTAAATATCTCGGTTCATATATCCGAGAAAGAAAGAATTATTTGAAAATCTCTCTTATTTTTTTCAAGGTTTCCTGACTTCCCCAGAAATTTCAAGTGTTCTTTCACTTCCTTCTGTGAACATCAAACGTGGCTAGGTTTGGTGTAAAACGTCTATTTTGATTTCTCATTTCTGCAATCTTAAATTTAGTTCTCCAGATTTCCACATCAGTTTGTGAATTTTCTTGCACATTTCTACAAAGAATTTCCCTTCCTATAATGCATTTTTATTTATTTTTCCCTCCTAAAGTACACATTACTTGGCTTAAGAAGCACAGTGAAAATTCAGAGATTTTTCTGTGTTTCACTTTGTGTGCTTCAAAAAGTGAAAAATATGTAACTTTCACATGTGGTGGACAGGTCTATTTAGATATTCAACTTGTTTGCTGTCCACCTTCCTTTATTTGTAAACTTCTTATAATTTATTTGTTTATTTCTCCTTGTCTGACCTTTACCCATTTTTGGAGAACTAACCTGACTTTTCCCCTTGATACCTGGTTTAAGAAGGTCTTATATATTGCAATATCTGAAAAACTAAACTCATTCATTTTTCATGGGTTTCCAGGGATTAAGGCGAAGCTTAGGACTATGCAGCTTTGCTGTTCATGACTTATGTCAAAAGCAAACTTATACCTGGCAGGTTTAGTAGATACTTTAAGTCTAAATCCAAAGTCTATTTACCTAATTGCAATACTGACCTGACTTGGGGTAAGTGACGTTCACTATATCATCATCCAACAGTTGAAAGTCATTTTCCAAATAGCTGAGTGTTTCCACTGAGTAAAACTGTGGAGCAAAAATGATCCCCTTGTATTTGAAAGGAGCCATTGATGACACTGAAAAACTGAATATGAGAGAGGGGGGGAGAGGGGCGAGAGGGAGGGAGAGAGAAAGAGAGATTATGCCACATCTTTAGGGACATTCAGGTAGCTACTGTTCTAGAGAATAGCTGGGGAGCAGGAGGAAGTGGAGAGTTCAGGAGGTGGTGATGGGCCACCAGTAGATGCTCAAGTGGTACCACCAGGTGTGGTGGGGAAAAATCCAAAGAACTCACTTCTGAGTACACATTATATCTGTAAGGGCTGGGTCAGATACTGGTCAGCACAAAGAGGCAGAGTCCGTTGTCAGTGAAATCAATGCTTTATTCAAGGAAATGGCAAACTCCTCAGCAATACTTCCAGGTCAGTCTTTCCCCTATAGAGCTGTTGTTGGGTCTGAATGTCCCTTTCTTCCACACTTTCTAAGGCTCCTCCTCTCCCAGATGTTACCCAAGCAGTCTCCAACTTTCTCTGCATATCTCGTGTCTCTTCTCTGCCCTCCTCATGATCTTGCATGTTCTTTGAGACCGGGATACAGGAGGAGCTTCTTGCAGCCAGAGGGGGCCATTCTCGTGATTCTTCATCAGCTTCTTGCCCCCCCCCAACTTCTCTGCTTCAGTCTGAACTGCTCACTGTCACCACTTTCCCCTGCTCACTAAACCTTCTCACCATCCTTCTTCTCCCAATCCTCTCCCTCTGACCTCTCATCAGTGTCCCACCACCAAAATCCTGACTCTGAGCCTTCCTCAACTGGTGCCTCATACCACACTTCATCCAGACAGATCCTGACAATAGCAGGCTTTCAAATCCCAATAAGATCATGGGCACATGTTTTCACACCATCAACTCAAATCACTTCCATTAGGAAACAGGTCCCAAAGACATCCTCTGGATCATTGCCACTATGCCTCAACTGAATGAAAATTACGCAAGAAGGGCGTGCTACACCACAGCCACACCTGCCTAAAAAAAGACACCCATCCCTCCGTACACACACATGCATTCTGCTGTGAGGAGACCCAGAGCTTACAGGGTTAATAGCTCATGGAAATGACGTCCTGTCACTGGGGTGTGTTCACTGTGTATGTGAACTGTGTTTTTCACTTACACTACCTTACACTGTTTACATGTAGTGCAGAAGAGTCTTTCCTATTCCCTGCTTCTGACAATAGGAGGCCAGGTGAGGCGAACTTTTGCCTGCATATGGAACCCTTGACACTCGTGTATTGATTTAAAGCATTTCACTTGCTCAGTGGCTGAAAAGATTTCCAGAACAGCTTTACGTAACAGCGATAAACCAAGAGCAAAGCAAACAGTCCCCACTTAAAATCTCGAAAGACAATCCAAAAGGGAAGGGGGAAGAAAACCCATTTGCAAAGCTTCAAACGTCTGGAACTGATGACCAGATTGCATGGAATCTATCTGGGAAGAAGAAAAGTGAAATGAAGCGGGTCTCTCAGCAGGAGCACTGCTCTCCCTTCTCTCTCACAGCTGCAAACAGGTGGAGGACTGCCGATAGCAGACAGTTCAGGGAGGAGAGGAGCAGGGGGAGCAGGTCTCTCAGAAGAGCCAGTGGGTAGACCTGTTGTCCCGTCTTTCATCTGCCACATTTATATAATACAGCAGTTTATTTAAAATCCATGCATGTTCCAATCTGGAAAAAGAAAGAGGGAATCTGGAAAAGGGCGAAGGCAATTAGGGAAGAATTCTTCAAGGGGAGAAAAAGGAAGTTGAGATAATATGAAAGAACATAAGCAAACCTTGAAAACAGGAACGAAACAGGAGCGGTCTTTATAATTCAGCAGCTACTGGAGCATCCTGTGGGTCAGGGAAGGATATTTACTGGGCGAAGAAACCTTGCAATGAGTCTGCGGTAATATCAGGAAGCAGGAGGAGTCAGGGAAACTTCAGCAGCTGTATTTTTCTGTCAGCAGAAGATCAACAACTCAGCATAGCGTGCACTTCCTACATTGATAAGATGAAGGTTCCAATGAACTTTGGATGAAACCACTCCCAACCAGAGAGGGGTGTTTCTATTCCAGAAGAAGAAACACAATCTTGCAAAATAAAGTATACTATTACTGTATCATATAAATTTCAACAGAAATGAGTCATAGAATTCAAAGGAACAAGCAGACGACCCAGTGGATCAGTTCATACTCTAATCAGTTCATGGATCAGGTCTAGACATTGGTACGTGTCTGTTCCACCAGCAGAAAGTTAAAACCCAAATTAAACAATGCTTAGGTGTTATGCTTGTGAAATTAATACAAACTCATGGACAACCGTATTCAATTTTCAGATCCAAAGTAATAGCAATCCACAGATACAGTGGTACCTCGGGTTACAAACGCTTCGTGTTACAAACGCTTCAGGTTACAGACTCTGCTAACCCAGAAATAGTACCTCGGGTTAAGAACTTTGCTTCGGGATGAGAACAGAAATCGTGCTCTGGCGGCGCGGCGGCAGCAGGAGGCCCCATTAGCTAAAGTGGTACCTCAGGTTAAGAACGGTTTCAGGTTAAGAACGGACCTCCAGAACGAATTAAGTTCTTAACCAGAGGTACCACTGTACATAAATTATTCCTTAAAGAGACCCCAACACCCCAAAGAAGTAAACAAACTTAATCCATACTTAGGTGTTTCTGTTGAAATTTATATGATACTTTGTTTAATTTGGGTTTTAACTTTCTGCTGGGCTACAAGGGTCACTTTAAGAAAGAGATTTTGTATCTGTGGATTGCCAACACTTGTAATTGAAATCAATATTGTGGTTTGTCCATATAACCTCACATTGTAACAGTTGATGTTTATCGCAGCTACTACTATGACACAGAACTGCTATCTTGTTACATCCCTTTTGGTATGTACGGTTGTTTATGGTGTTTATATTATTCTTTTTGTTAATAAGTGTGTGACATCACAACATTGCATTTATTTGCATCACCCAGAACCTGTACTACTGAAGAAGAACAGGACGGCGAAACAAGGTTTATATTCTAGAAATTCTTGTATTCGAAATAGGATTCTGTGGAACTGGAACTAATTGTTATTGCTGGGACTTTATGAACTGATGCAGGTGTAACAGACACGTACCAGTGTCTAGACCTGATCTACCGTATGAACAGATTACAGTATGAACTGATCCACTGGGTCTTCTGCTTGTTTCATTGAATATTATGACTCATTTCTGTTGAAATTTATATGATACAGTAATAGTATACTTTATTTTGCAAGAGTGCAGCCGGTTACATCTCGTGTGCTTATTGAGTATATTTTTATGTAACCCAAGGTTTGATGTTGTTCTATTCCAGACCAGGCATGCCTCTGAAAGACACAGGCCATGCTCACTACAGTTGAGTCTGGAGCTTTCCTTTTTTCCTGGCTCACAGAGCAAGACTTGAACATTGAGTCTGGGGGGGATGTGTGTCCCCCCCACCTCCCCAATTCAGAGATGGGGAGGAGGTTCCATCTTCTTGCTGGGAGAGGCACTTTCAAAGGAGCATCTAACAGCCCTCCAGACCAAATCCGCTGTTCACCAGCTGTTGTGCGAAGATTCAGCTCTGCTCAGATCTGCTTCCCCAGCGCCTTTGCTGCAGAAACCTAGGGGCTGATGAAACTGGTTCCTGCCAGTGGTGCAAAAATTATGTACCAGACTATGGAGTGGATGACATATATGTGTCAGGTGACATGAAACCACTGTTTCTGTCTGTTCATATGTGAAAGAAGCTTACTGTCCTTCTTACACCACAGGATAAAGGCAATTATTTTGGGGGGAAGGGGTGCACGATAAAGCTCCTTGCCAAGGGCACAAGGGATCCTAGTTACGCCTCTGATTCCCTGCAAGGAACATCCTAGCAAAGCAGACCCCTCAACCTCCCCACCCAACAGGCCTGGGTCACTCTGAAATCCTGGGCTGCCTCAGCCTGACTCAGCCCAGATCCCTGGCCCCACCGTCACTGGAATAGGCCTGAATCAGCCTGCAATTCAACTTGTGAAGAACTTTCCACCACTGGCTGCCTCTTCTCTTCTTTTTCTTCTAGTCTTTGCTCTTCCCCCTTTTCTTCATGCAGCTTGCCAGCTGAGAATAGCTTTTGCCCCAGTCTGTAGCATGACCACGGTAGTTCATGCATTGGTACCCTTGAGGCTAGATTGCTGTAATGTGCTCTTTGTGAGGCTGCCTGTGGGTCTGGTTCGGAAACTCCAGCTGTTGCAGAATGCTGCTGACATATTGCTAACTTCTGGTCAAGAACATGTGACACCATTGCTAAAACAGCTGCACTGGCTGCTCATCTGCTACTGAGCCAGGTTCATGGTTCTTGCTTGATTTACAAACCCCTGAACAACCTGGTCCAAGGTAGATCAAGGATCACCTGAACCCTTATAGTCCACCACAATTACTGAGATCATCTGCAGGGATTCAGTGGGAGAGATCTGTGCCACCTTTTAAATGCCTGCTGAAAACATCTCTGTTGCGCCAGGCCAGTGCAGGCCATTAAGAGCACATCTCCCACTATGGTCTTTTGCAATTTGTTTTTAATTTCTTTATTTTTTTTTAACTTGTTCTCAGCTTTTTGTGATTTTACTGTTTGGTTTTATGATACAGTGGTATAAGAATATTTTTATGAATGAACAAATAAATGTTCATTTACCCAGTCTCTAACCCGTTATATATATTTATTCATTTTACCCTGCTCTTTAGCATTCAAATAGGAATTTGTATAAGAGCAGTTCATTCATTTAAGAAAAGAACACGAATAGAGGATGTGCCGTCATTTTGGACAGTGCCAGGCATGTTTTCAGGAAGGAGAAAATCATCTCGTGACGCTTAGGTGGGCATCCTATCTTGAGCAATGTGAAGAGTCATTTTAGGCTGATGAGCTTGAAGACCTTCATCAGATCTATGAAGGCGATGTTCAAGGGGCATCTCAGTCTCAGCATTTCTCCTGTAGCTGATGCAGTGAGACCTCCAAGCTCTAAAGACACTTTCTGATACAGTAAAAAACATAACAGCAACTATACCATTCCTTATCAGGTATCTGTTTATTTAGCAGAAAATACCCAATCTATCTGATACATAAGAATGTGAGGGTGGAGAACAGCAGGAGCAACAATCTGGGGTTCTTCAGTCCCATGGGAATGTCCTATCCACACTGCACATGTTCTCCTGATAAGCATCGTCAAAGCGTTCGCTCTGCGCCACTGTCAGGAGGTTCTTCCAGTCCCCGGATACCCCTAGAACAACACAAGAGCAAGTGGCAACCACAAAAATGTTCACCTGAAATTACTTCAGCTCAAATTAGAACTTTTCTTCCTCATGCTCAGGCATGCGGCAGCTCCCTCAAGTGGCTGACATTAGAGGGAAAAGCACACGCCCCCTGACTATTTGCCCTGAGCCCCTCCCCAGACATTCCCACCCTCCTGATTTGGCTTTCCAGCAGCACTAATGCATGCATGTTGGTGACCTGGACCAGCTAGGTGTCTCATCCAGCCACCTTTTCCAGTTGCATCACAGAGAGCTCCATGCGAAGGCCGCTGACTGAGGAAGCAGGCTTGTACACCCATGAACTGTGTGCCTGTTGTTCTGCCTCCAATGTAGCGCCGCAGCATTTATTTAAAGTGGAAGCCACTTAGCATCCATAAGGAGCCCTTAGTAAGTAGTGCTGAGGTGCTGAGCTGCAGTGTCTGGCCCTAAATGCTTGCTGCAATGGAGGACACTGTTCCTTTGCTACTTAGAAGTAAGATAAAGCTGCAAATCCCATGAGCATCTGTACATGGAATGAAGAACTGAAGCCTTCTCCAGCACATCTGGCATGAAAATGCCATGGATCCTGCTTGTTCCCTCTCACACTTCCAATTATTACAGTGGTACCTTGGTTTACGAACTTAATCCATCCCAGAAGTCCATTCTTAAACCAAAGCATTCTGAAACCAAGGTGTGCTTTCCCATAGCAGCGGAGGACTCAATTTAGAAATGGAACATACTCAACAGGAAGCAGAACATGTTCTACTTCCAAGGCAAAGTTCACGAACCAAAACACCTACTTCCGGGTTTGCAGCATTCTTAATCCAAGTTGTTCATAAACTAAGCTGTTCTTAAACCAAGGTACCACTGTATTATTATTATTATTATTTTCAGTTTATATACTGCCTTTTATCAAAATATTTCAGGGTGGTGTACAACATTAAAAACACATTACAGAACATCAATAATAAAAACATAACGAAAAGTATACTGACAGGTGGACAGATGATACAATAGTTAATAACATTCCTCTCCCCCACACTTTCACAGGCAATAGATTATTTAATAGTCATAGGCCTGGGTAAAGGGGAATGCTTTTGCCTGGCACCTAAAGAAATGTAACTCTCTCTGGGCAGAGCATTCCACAGTTGGGGGGCCATCACAGAAAAGGACCATTCTCTTGTGGTCACACTCTGAGCCTCTCTGGGATGGGGGACATAGGGAAGGGACTTGAGTAGGGTCCAGAGGGAAAATGCCACTTCTAGCATGGTCCAATCTTCTTATAGGATTGTACCAACTCAGACAGCACATGACATAAAAGCTTGCCCCACGTGCCTCCCTAAAAGCTTAGGGAAGCTTTTAATGTTGACGCACGTTTGTATTTTAATATTTTGTTGGAAGCTGCCCAGAGTGGCTGGGGAAACCCAGTCAGATGTATAATAATAGATGTATGAATAATAAATTACTATTACTATTACTACCAAGCTTTCTTCCATGAAGAGCCGCCAGTCAAGTGGGCACAGCGAGTCAGTCATGTCAATCTGCTCTCTGTTTGGGCTGCAGTAAGGCCCATATCCCATGAGCACTTCTCTGCAGTGTGGACCCCGGGACCAAAATATGCAATGGTCCCGCTTTTTTCATTAATTCTGAATGAGGCAGAGAAATGTGTGGGAGTTCAGGGCAACCACACAGCTATTCCTGCCTCTCATGCATTTTAGCCACGTTGAGGGGTTTTTCAACAATTAAGCATTATATAAATTTTATGAAATGAATAATAATTGTGTTCAAAAGCATTCAGTTAAATTACGTCTGTGTCAGATGGAGACACTTTGTGGCTTTAGAGAAGGAGAACTCAGACTCTGTGGCCATGTAGGATAGGACTCAGAGAACCATGCATGTAGAGACGGGGAAAGCTTTACCTACTGAATTTCTGCTTGCTTTCCAGATAGATGCAAAGGGCACAGAATCTGTCCACTCTAGCAGGGCCGGCTCTAGGGGTAGTCTGGGTGGCGCGAGGTGCCAGGGCGCTGGCCCGGTAGGGGGGGCAGCGTGCGGCAGAGCCGCGCGGAAACCTTGCTGCGCGGTGCGCCTGCTCACCAGCCGTAGCTAGAAACGGGGCGGGGCGGGGGCGCCGGAGTGATCTCCGCACCACGGCACCAGGGCGCCCGGCGTGCTTGAGACGGCCCTGAACTCTAGCATTAACAACCCTGAGGCAACTGCTGCGTCTTGATGGCCTAGAGAATCTGCAACCCTCAGCCTATTTCCAGGCAGTCCCCAGAATTATCCAGGCCTCGAAATCTTGCAGGCACACCCTTGTTCTCAGAACAATCTCTTGTTTTGAATGCGACATCCACGCAACAAAGCTAGACATAGGGGAGATGTTGCACAGAAAGAACGGTATGAAATCTGGCAAAATGTGCCCATTTTCTGGACTAGTTGTGGATTGGCTTTTTCTGTGAGGCAACAGACATCCACAGAAAATGAAAAGGTTCTTCACCCCAGCATGCAGCATTATGGCATTACCAGTGTCATTCAGCCCATTCAGTAAACGGGCGCTAGCCGGGCGGGAACGGAGCGGAAGCCCTGGGACTGCGCAGGCGTCGCCTCCGTCAAGCGCCTGAGGCCCACCGGCCCCTCCTCCTCCTCCCGCTGTCCCGAGTGGCGATGGCCTCCTCCACCTCCCTTCTCCTCCTCACCTGAGGAGAAGGAAGAGGCCTCTGCCGCCGCCTCCCACAGCGCGCCTAAGGTAAGCGCGCCGCCCCTCGCTCTCCCGCCTTGCCGCCCCCGCGTCACTCCGCCACAGCTCCCGCTCTCGCCCCACCCGCCGGCAAGTGCCTGAGGCCCACCGGCCCCTCCTCCGCCTCCTCCAGCTGTCCCAAGTGGTGACGGCCTCCTCCACCTCCCTGCTGCAGCGGAGTGACGCGGGGCGGCGAGGCGGGAGAGTGAGGGGCGGCGCGCTTACCTGAGGCACGCTGCAGGAGGCGGCGGCAGAGGCCTCTTCCTCAGGAGAAGGGAGGTGGAGGAGGCCGTCGCCACTCGGGACAGCGGGAGGAGGCAGAGGAGGGGCCGGTCTCTGTGCTCCAAGTCTCTGCGTCCAATCCCTGTGTCTGTGGGGCACATGCGCAGTAGCGTGGACACAGGGACTGGACACAGAGACACAGGGACTTTATTATATATATAGGATCCCTTGGCACACCACGGCAACCAACCTTTCCTCATGAACTTTGCTTTTGTGTGGTCAAAAATGCTCTCTGGTATTAAAGAAAAGTTGGACATCTTGTTGTCTTTCATCTTATGGAAGGAGGCGTTTTCCACCACAGACTCAATTTGTTGACTGTTCAGCTCTTTGCCAAGAAAATGACAGATCTTCTGCACGCTGCCTCGAAGGTCCTGCAAAAGAGAAAAGCAATTGGCTGTGAATCCTCCCGTGATGTAGAGAGCTTGCCCTTGATCAAGAGGCACACAGAGGGGCATGTGATTTGGGCAAGATGGATGCTATGGGGGTGTGGAATTCACTGCTATCACTGTGCAGAATCCTTCCTGTCTCCAGCTGCACTTCAGCCATCAGAGCACCCAGGGGGCATCAGAGTCAGCAAGAGACATTGCATTCAAGGCAGAAAAGCCGGTTATTTTGTCATACTAAGGGGTGTTGAATTTTTCAGCTTTCCATTTCCCAAAAAAGAGGGCGGCGAAAAAGTTGTAACATGACTTGAAAACATATATTGGCTAAATTAATATAATTTTGTTTTGCTTAATAAACATAATGTGTGTAGAATTGCATAGGAATAATTAAAAATGATTGTCAAGTACAGTACTTGCCATTATATTTTTTTATTATGATTATGTTTAGTCATACCTCCGCTTACGTATCCCTCCAGTTATGTAAACTTTGGGATACCGGTACATAAGCAGCTAACCAGAAGTATATTTCCAGGTTTTTGCCGCACACGCATACGCAGAAGCTGTAAACCGCACCGCGCAAGTGTGCAGAAGCGGTCCTCTGGTTGCGAAAACTTCGGGATACAGCTGGACCTCTGGGATGGATCCCGTTCGCAACCGGAGGTACCACTGTATTACCTAAAATTTTCAGAAGATAAAATTCTTTGGTTTTCTGAAAGCAGTTTACGTGCTTTCTCATTCCTATGTGGTCTTTCCAAACTAAATGTTGTCCAATCACAAAAATAGTAGATTTGATATCCTCACACCCAAAAACCTCACTGAATAAATTTGCAAAAAATATTAGTTTTCACGTTCCTGAAATGATACAACTATTGCCATACCTGCTCCAATGCAGAAGAAAGGAAAAGCACTCTGTGCGTGATATGAGGCTCTTTTCCTTTAAATCTTTTTAAATCCTGAAGGAGCATCTTCACCCCCATTGTTCAGCCCAGACACTGAGATTAAACACCAAGGGCCTTCTGGAGGTTCCCTCATTGCGATTATGTTTAGTCATACCTCCGCTTACGTATCCCTCCAGTTATGTAAACTTTGGGATACATAAGCAGCTAACCAGAAGTATATTTCCAGGTTTTTGCCACTCACCTTTTCTGGTGGGCGGCGTTGCAGCCAGGCATCCTGACCACTGCAGTGATCTGGTGGGGGCAAAGATTGACAACCCCCTTGTGTCGTCCCGGCCACGTCACCAGTACTGGGCAGGGGCACACCCAGGAATGGCCCCGCTGTCCAATCAGTGCCAGTCAGGGGTGTGGCCATGGGAAATTTAATCTGTGGCACAGCCAGGTGGCCCTCCTCTCTTGTCCTTGGCTGGATCTCCCAACCCACCTGCCCTCTTTTTTATGCTTTGCTATGACACGACCTTGCTATGGACAATGTCAGCCGCCATATTGTTGGGGCCGGGTAGGATTTTTTTTCACTTGGCAAATTGGCACCAGCCATTTGGTTTTTGCCTACCTTGTAGCAATCGCCACAACTTTGTGAGGTTAGGCATTGGGTAAGCCTTTGTTTGGATGGAGGGGAGGTTGTAGCCTCCGCCTGCTCCTCCTCATTAAGGGTATCCTGTTAAAGGGATCCGGGGGTGTGGATTCTGTCTGATGCCCAGACGTGGGCTAGGGCCATGCCACAACCCCAATGGGGACCCTTTGGGGTGCCCCTATTTGATGTAAGTTATAGGGCTCCCCCTATTGGTGGTTTGCCCTTTGATGGACTCCCTGCGCATGGACGGGAGTTGAGCTTCACCCAATGCCTAAGTAAGCCAAACCGCTCACATCTGTAACCAATAAAGTTGTGGCCCATTTGAACCCATAAACCTAAATACTTTTGCCCGTGTGTTTATTATCCACTAGAGAACTGCAGGTCACAGGGCCTTGGCCCGCAAGTGAAGCTACAGGGAACCAGGCAGAGGACCTTCTTGGTAGTGGCCCCACCCTGTGGAACACCCTCCCATCAGATATTGAGGAGATGAGTAACTATGTAAACTTCAGAAGACATCTGAAGGCAGCCCTGTATAGGGAAGCTTTTTAATGCTTAATGCTTATTATGTTTTTATATATGCTGGCAGCTGCCCAGAGTGGCTGAGGCAAGCCGCCCATTTGAATGGGTACAATATTATTCTTATTCTTATTTTCTTCATAATCCTTGTAGGGGTAGCAAGGAATTTTGCACTTCCTCAGAGATGTCTGGCCAATAGTACCAGAATATTTCCAAACAAAAAATTGGCAAATTCACGCATGAATAATGTCAGAGTTGGACCCATAACCTGGTTATGTGCATGAACACAGGCAAGCTTGGGACCCATACCAGCTGCAGTTCTTCATAGGTGATGAAGAAGATGTTGGCTCTCTCCTTTATCTCCACCCAGCCTTTCACATGGTCAAACCAGGAACCATAAGGCACTGGAGGAACAAAGAGGAAGCAATGGTGCAATGTAAAGAGTTGTGTGGGGAAGAAGAGGGGAGGGAGTTTGGATTTGATATCCCGCTTTATCACTACCCTGGTGTTTAGTCGTTTAGTCGTGTCCGACTCTTCGTGACCCCATGGACCATAGTATGCCAGGCACTCCTGTCTTCCACTGCCTCCTGCAGTTTGGTCAAACTCATGTCCGTAGCTTCGAGGACACTGTCCAACCATCTCATCCTCCATCGTCCCCTTCTCCTTGTGCCCTCCATCTTTCCCAACATCAGGGTCTTTTCACTACCCTAAGGAGTCTCAAAGCAGCTAACAGTCTCCTTTCCCTTCCCCCCCACAACAAACACTCTGAGAGGTGAGTGAGGCTGAGAGACTTCAAAGAAGTGTGACTAGCCCAAGGTCACCCAGCAGCTGCATGTGGGGAAGCAGGGATGCGAACCTGGTTCACCAGATTACTAGTCTACCACTCCTAACCACTACACCACACTGGCTCTCACTGGGAAGGGAGAGAATGCCATTGTAGAGGAAACACCAGTCAGCATAGGTGCCAGCTCCTGGGGGCTGAGGGCCCATTCCAAGGCTAAACATACCCAACTCCCTCAACTGTTCCTCATAAGGTTTGGTTTCCAGGCCCTTGATCATCTTGATTGCCCTCTTCTGCACACGTTCCAGCTTGTCAATATCCTTCTTAAATTGTGGTACCCAGAACTGGACACAGTAGTCCAGGTGTGGTCTGACCAAGGCAGAAGAGAGTGGGACTATGACTTTCCTTGATCTGGACACTATACTTCTGTTCATGCAGCCTAGAATAGCTAGGTGGGGTTTATTCCCCCCCCCCCAAAAAAAAAATCTATTCAAGTTGGCCTGTCAGGGACCTGTCAGGGACTTACAGACTGCATTGTCCCTCAAAAACAAAATCAGTACAGTAACAAAAAACATTGACTCTGGTGTATGTCCAGCGCCACCTAGTGACTGATCTGTGTAGTGGAATTATCCACACAGGGGAGAAGTAAAGGTTTGAATGAAGCTTTCTCTGTTAAGGTTTGTCATAGGTATGAGTTTTCGTGTGCATGCACACTTCTTCAGATACACGCATTGTGAATCTGACAACAGTGAATGTCTGTTATCATCCACAACACTGAATGTGAGGTTCCATTCTATTCTCATGTTGGTGCCAGTTTTACCCATCTGTTAAGGACGTTTATGAATTTGCTTAAAAAGAAAATGACTAAAGTAGGACTTTCACCCATTTCTTCCCTTCTCCGTGTATCCAACTGCATATTATACTTCTTCTCTGTCAAGGCTGTTCCATTAGCTAAGAAGACACTATACATGTTCAAGTATATAAAAGGATGTCATATAGAGGAGGGAGAAAGGTTGTTTTCTGCTGCTCCAGAGAAGCGGACACGGAGCAATGGATTCAAACTGCAAAAAAGAAGATTCCACCTAAACATTAGGAAGAACTTCCTGACAGTAAGAGCTGTTCGGCAGTGGAATTTGCTACCAAGGAGTGTGGTGGAGTCTCCTTCTTTGGAGGTCTTTAAGCAGAGGCTTGACAGGCATATGTCAAGAATGCTTTGACGGTGTTTCCTGCTTGGCAGGGGGTTGGACTGGAGGGCCCTTGTGGTCTCTTCCAACTCTATGATCCTATGAGATAATTCTATGAGATTCTAAGAGAGCATTTCTGGTAGTGGACATTGTGCTGGACCACAGCAAAGGAGACTGGCTGATTTGCCTCCTTCCATACCTTCCCCACTCAGGAAACTCTCCATGAACTCTTCCACAGTTCCTAGATCCTTGGAATCTTTACAGCCTTTACTGAAGTAGTAGGTTGAAACCATCACATCTCTGGGGTTACGTAGTGTACAGACTATCTGTAACAGAGACAGGGCCACATTTAGGGAGAGCAGCCATCTCAGCCCTAACATTAGGCAGAGTGTGGCAGCTGACTACTGTCCCACGAAAGGGTAACAAATCGTTATTTAATTTACTCTTACTAAATGCATCCAGTGTGACATCTACTCAGAGTGGATCCACTGAAAATAATGGGCCTAACTAACATAGGACCATTAATTTCAAATGGTCTACTCCAGGCACATTCAACAGGTAGATCACTGGACATCTGTGGTAGATCACCGGTAGATCACTGCCCCCCCCCAAAGAAACTCAACAACTTTGGCTCCCCTAAGAAAAGCTCAACATCTTAGCCCTGCACCCCCCAAAACAGTGCTTTCCTCCTTCTTAAAAAAAAGCTCAACAACTTTGACCTGAACCCCCCAAAAGGGAGTAGTCTCTTGAAAATTCTCCAAAACTTATTTAAGGACAATGATGTGGGTGACATAACAACCCCCCTGCTTTGGGACAGAATGAAAATGGTCACCAGAGGAGGCTGCATAAAAGAGAGGGCACCCCTTAAAAACAAACCTCCTCAAAAATTGGTAAATTGGTAAATTAAAACAAGACATTATGACCCTCTCATACACTACAAACAGGAGCAAAAAAAACCATCTTAAATTCACAGAACAAAAAAGAAGGGGAATTGACTGTCTAGAAATCAATGCACTTTTGTAAAACAACAATTTTACGAATATGGAGGGAAGAACTCCAGACTATTAGCAAACAGATGCAGGAACAAAATCTCTCAAAACACTGTGTCACTAAAGTTGGTCTTTAAGGTGCTACTGAAGGAATTCTTTTATTTTGCTTTGACTCAGACCAACATGGCTACCTACCTGTAACTAAAAACTGTAACAGCCTTCCTAGAAAAGCTAACCAATAAACTGAAACTGACACAGAGACCAATAGAAGAGGACGCCTTCACCCCAGTATGGCTCCCCTTTATCACATCACAGCCCAACAAGACAGCAACAAGAATCCACCAACAGCATACGAATCACTCTGGTTTACCTGACCCAACAAGCCCTCTCCCCCCCCACTCACAAATGCAAACAAACTGCACTGCAGCCACCCACAGACAACCAACCACACCCTGCCCCCCAATAGCTCTAACTACCAAGGAAATGCAATAAACGAATAGAAAGAGAACCCACCCAGTAGACGCTGACACAAAACAGTACACAAACACTATACAAAAAAATATAAGCCTCACCACACCACCGCTCCTCTCCCGCCTCTTGTTCTCAAACCTTATACTGTACTCAACAGTAATATCTCACAACGAATGTAGCTGATTTTTAAGAAAGACTATAGAACCTGAAAGAAGAAACAACGCATGTGCTTTTGTAAACCAAGAAAATCTTTAATAAAAATGTTTTTTAAAGAAAGAAAATCATACCTTTTTATTAAAAAAAAGATCATTCAAGCTTTGCCCTTTAAATACTTTTAATTTGTGAGATATATAATCCATAAAGCATCACATAATAAAGCCTGATATGGAAACAGATAAGGTCTCCAGTGCGACACTGACAAACCCCCCCCCAATATATATAAGTAAAATAGAAACATTGTCACCTGACCCCACCCATCTCCCCCATCTACTTCTATCCCCCTCTTTCTTCCCAATGTCTCAACAAATGAAACCGATTTGTAAAAACGTTACAAAAGACATTGCATAAATTTCTGTAAATCAAGAAAATCTTTAATTAAACAAAAAAAAGAGATAAGGTCTCCAGTGAGGACCTGGGCTGACCGTGCATATGGACCATGACCAACTCAAGTTCTCCCGCAATCGGGCAGCTGCTAAGGAGATTTCTGATATTCCTCCCCATTCTCTAGAACAAAATATGGCATCCTCCTGTAAACAGGCTGTGCCAAGTGTTCCAGAATCCCTCACATCTGTGTGTCAGAAAGACAGGAGCCAAAGACAAGCTTGGTGTGTCCGTTGTTCCTCTCTTACCTTGGCCTTGGAGTGGAGGAAGGACTTGGGGAAAAGCTGGAATGGCAGGTGAGTAGACAGGAGCCTGGGGGGAGGATATTTCAAGGCAATCTGCAGGTGACTGTCCACTTCGATCCAGGGTGACCTGTCCCACAATGGTATATTCTGAACCCATGAGGGGTCCCCGTGACTCCGGATTAAGCTCAAGATCTCCACCATCCAATGGGTACCTAGGAGGAAGTCCACCAGTCACAGTCTTCTTCTGTAAAACCACTTGTGCATTAATGGATCTGGCCCATGTGAAATCAATTAGACGATCATAAGAAATGGAATCTCCTTCATGGATCACTGCCTTGTCGTGGCAAAGGGACTTGAATAACGCAGAGAAGCTATGAGCTATGCCGTGCAGGGCCACCCAAGACGGACAGATCATGGTGGAGAGTTTTGACTAAACGTGATCCACCTGGAGCAGGAACTGGCAAGCCACTCCAGTATCCCTGCCAAGAGAACTCCATGGACAAAGATTTAGTACAAAGATTACCATAATAAAGGACAAAAGTGGTAAGGACCTAACAGAAGCAGAAGACATCAAGAAGAGGTAGCAAGAATACACAGAGGAATTATACCAGAAAGATATGGAGGCCTCGTACACCCCAGGTAGTGTGGCTGCTGACCTTGAGCCAGACATCCTGGAGTGAAGTCAAATGGGCCTTAGAAAGCACTGCTAATTACAAGGCCAGTGGAAGTGATGGTATTCCAGCTGAACTATTTAAAATTTTAAAAGATGGTGCTGATAAGGTGCTACACTCAATATGCCAGGAAGTTTGGTAAACTCAGCAGTGGCCAGAGGATTGGAGAAGATGAGCCTACGGTGGTACCTTGGGTTACAAACGCTTCAGGTTACAAACTCCACTAACCCAGAAATAGTACCTCAGGTTAAGAACTTTGCTTCAGGATCAGAACAGAAATCGTCTTCCGGCGGCGCGACAGCAGCAGGAGGCCCCATTAGCTAAAGTGGTGCTTCAGGTTAAGAACAGTTTCAGGTTAAGAACAGACCTCCAGAATGAATTAAGTTCTTAACCAGAGATACCACTATACATCCCAATCCCAAAGAAGGGCAGTGCCAAAGAATGCCTCAACTACCACACAATTGCGCTCATTTCACATGCTAGGAAGGTTAGGCAGGCTTAAGCAGTATGTGGACCGAGAACTCCCAGAAGTGCAAGCTCGATTTTGAAGGGGCAGAGGAACCAGAGACCAAATTGCAAACATGCACTGGATTATGGAGAAAGCTAGAGAGTTTCAGAAAAACTTCTACTTTGGCTTCATTGACTACGCAAAAGCATTTGACTGAGTCGACCACAGCAAACTATGGCAAGTTGTTAAAGAAATGGGAGTGCCTGATCACCTCATCTGTCTCCTGAGAAATCTCTATGTGGGACAAGAAGTTACAGTTAGAACTGGATATAGAATAACTGATCGGTTCAAAATTGAGAAAGGAGTACGACAAGGCTGTATATTGTCTCCCTGCTTATTTAACATATAAGCACAATTCATCATGCGAAAGGCTGGACTGGATGAATCACAAACCGGAATTAAGATTACCGGAAGAAATCAACAACCTCAGATATGCTGATGACACAACCTTGATGGCAGTGAGGAGGAATTAAAGAACCTTTTAATGAGGGTGAGAGTGGAGAGCGCAAAATATGGTCTGAAGCTCAACATCAAAAAAACTAAGATCATGGCCACTGGTCCCAGCACCTCCTGGCAAATAGAAGGGGAAGAAATGGAGGCAGTGAGAGATTTTACTTTATTGGGTTCCATGATCACTGCAGATGGTGACAGCAGTCACGAAATTAAAAGACGCCTGCTTCTTGGGAGAAAAGCAATGACAAACCTAGACAGCATCTTAAAAAGCAGAGACATCACCTTGCTGACAAAGGTCCGTATAGTTAAAGCTATGGTTTCCCCAGTAGTGATGTATGGAAGTGAGAGCTGGACCATAAAGAAGGTTGATTGCCGAAGAATTGATACTTTTGAATTATGGTGCTGGAGGAGACTCTTGAGAGTCCCATGGATTGCAAGAAGATCAAACCTATCAATTCTGAAGGAAATCAGCCCTGAGTGCTCACTGGGAGGACAGATCCTGAAGCTGAGGCTCCAATACTTTGGCCACCTCATGAGAAGAGAAGACTCTCTGGAAAAGACCCTGATATTGGGAAAGATGGAGGGCACTAGGAGAAGGGGACAACAGAGGATGAGATGGTTGGACAGTGTTCTCGAAGCTACGAACATGAGTCTGACCAAACTGCAGGAGGCAGTGGAAGACAGGAGTGCCTGGCATGCTCTGGTTCATGGGGTCACAAAGAGTCGGACACGACTAAAAGACTAAACAAGAACAGCAAGAAATGGAATGGATCTTTGTCCACAGCTAGCTACTTAGCACCTTCCTGTGGGACAAGATCCCCAAAATTCAGGAATTGTATAACACGCTGAAGTTGATGGTATTATTTTGTGTGGTGCAAATGAGAAGAGAAGAGTAGCCTGCTGGATCAGGCCAATGGCCCATTGAGTCAGGCATCCTGTTTTTCCCAGATGCCAGTGAGAAACCAGGGAGCAGAACATGAGCACAAGAGCCCTCTCCCCTCCTGTGGTTTCCAGCCAGGAGTCCAAACAACTTTGTACTAAGAACGACTGTGCGAAGAGAAGGTGGGAAATGTTCTGGAAGGCAGGTGCTGATTTAAGTTGGTTGTGGAAACAGATGCCCAGATAACTGTGAGAAAGAGGGGTGGGCACAAGGTAGGCTGTGATCCGTTTCCAGACTACCGGCCATTGTCAATGGGACTATGTGATGTTTTCTGAAAAACCTACAAATAATTTTGGGCAATTTTAAAAAGTATATTTCTATTAAGTAAGTTTGAACATTCCAGTTCCCTTTGACATAGATCTCTTCTGACTTTATTGTTAAGGTATCCCAAGAATGCAAGTTTGTCATGGTGACCTCCATTTTCGTAGGCAGCTACTTAGGAATCAGGGATGTTTTAAAAGAAAATTTATAACTGTCTGCAATTTTTAATTTGTGTACAAAGCATGAACTGCTACAACACACCTGTCCTTTTTGCACAAGTGCACACATCATCATCATCATCACCATTTTATTATTTATACTCCACCTATCTGGCTGAGTTTCCCCAACCACTCTGGGCAGCTTTATCTAAAAACATAATGAAAACAAGCACTAAAAACCTTGCGATACAGGGCTACCTTCAGATGTCTTCTAAAAGTTGTGTAGTTATTTATTTGTTGACATCTGATGGGTCTTCCACAGGGTGGGTGCCACTGCCAAGAAGGCCCTCAGAGCTGGACCTCAGTGCCCAGGCTGAACGATGGAAGTGGAGACGCTCCTTCATGTTTTGTTTAGTTGCTTAGCATTGCATTCCATTGCATTTAGATGCCTATACAGAGTGGGGGGAACCCTGAGAACTGAAAATTTGACATCTAGAGTAAAGAGGGATCTACCTACATATCTCTCTGAGCTTAATGTGTGGCTGACTCTCACTGCAGTGATAAATCTGGCTAGAAAATTTCTCTCTTTGAAGCTCAAGTTCAATTACCTTTTCCAGTGAAATTTCCAGGAACAAATGTGTCATGTATAGTTCTGTATTTTTGTTATTTCCCCACCCCCACCCCCACCCCTGTTCTTTTCTTAATCTGGGAAAACTTTTTTTTGTCCTGGCATTCATGGAGCATCACAGGTGTAAATGATCAAAAAAGCGTTTTGTTTTCTCTGAGGATGAAAACAAAAAGTTGAAATGTTTTAGTACTGAGGACTTTGTCTTGCTGTGAGGACATTTTATTGTATTTATTCATTTGAAATATGAGCTTCATATTTAAAGTTAGTGACGTAATAAATATTATCATTGAAAGTGGTATGTCACTAAGCCCACTAAATCCAGAGTCTATTTATTTAATTGCACCACTGACCTGACTTGGGGTAAGATACGATCACGGTATCATCATCCAGCAGTTGGAATTCATTTTCTACATAGCTGAGTGTTTCCACTGAGTGGGCCAGTGGAGTAAAAAGGATTTCCTTGTATTTGAAATAAGCCATCAATGACACTGAAAAACTGATGATGAGAGAAAGAGGGTTATAATGCCACATCCTTAGTAATTTTCAGGTAGCGACTGTTTTAGAGCCCAACTCTGGGGATAGCTAGGAAGCAGGAGGAAGGGAAAAGTTCAGGAGGTGGCGATGGGCCAAGAATGAATGTTCAAGTGGTGCCACCAGGCTGGGTGGGGGGGGGGAATCTAAGGAACTCAGTTCTGAATACATATCACATTAGCCTTTCAAATCTCAATAAGATCATGGGTACAAATTAACTCAAATCACCATCACCTCTATTAGGAAATAAGCCCCATTCACATCCTCTAGTTCAGGCATGTCCAACTAGTCCATCGATCAATTTTTGGCTCCCCCAATGAAGCTCAGCAAGTTTGGCTCCCCCCAAAATGCTCAACACTGACTCCCCACAAAAGTTCATCAACAACTTTGGGTCTTCCTCCAACGTTCGTCAATCCAATGCATAGATCACTGCCAGCTTTTTTATAGTGGGAGTAGATTTCAGTCTCTTGGGAGTTGGGCATGCCTGCCTTAGATTACTATGCGTCAACTGAAGGACAATCGCCTTAAACAAAGAAGAGAATGCAACTGAAGGACAATCGCCTTAAACAAAGAAGAGAATGCAGCACCATAGTCATACCTGCCTAAAGCAAGACACACACACCGCTCCATCCACACACATGCACAACTGCTTGTGAACCTACTTGCACACTGTGGCTTTGGAATTAGAATTTAGAAGACTATTACCCGACGTGCAATATGCAGCAAAGACATACATTAACTTTTTGTCTAGATACAACACGGCAGGCTTAGAATTTGCATCAGGACCTCCATATAAGAAGTTCAAAATGGGGCTTTAGAGGGCACACATTTGGTTCTTTGGGGCATCCACAATCTCCCACCCTTATGGACCCCAAAGATTCACCGCCACCGCGTATCATAGAATTCGACCTGTATTTAAATGCATGCAAGTTAAAACCCAGTTAAAACAATTAAAATTAATTAAAGCGGTTAAAAACTTTAGATAGCTGGGGCCATGATAACAACACCGAAACCAGCATACCCCAACCCAAAGATCTATTCAGCCAATTTAACTTCCAAAGCGTCAGTCAGTCAGTCAGGACCCACAGGCAAGATGGTATTCAAGGCACTAAGCAGCCTCTGCCTTTTCTAGCTTTGGTCAGTCAGGGACCCACCCTCCTAGGCAAGGGGGAAGAGGCCTGACTGCTAGGCAGGTTCCACAAGACTCACAATATGCACTCTTTACCCTAGGGAACACATTTTTGTCCACATTGCTTGGATGCAGAACTGTGTTGCAAAATTCAGGGAAGTGTTTATTTGGTAGGCTCACCTTTAAATCAGAAAAGGATTTGATTTCTCACCCCTCCCTACTGCTAATGGGAGCTATCAATGCATGATGTATCTGATCAAGGAGACTTTGGATAAATCTGTCGGGACCGAACAGCATGCTACTTTAATAACCTGCTGTATGCAATATTTTGCTTTTGCAAATTTCAGACAGAGAGGGTGGGTAGAGGAGTTTCATCCCTCCCAGACACCTGCTGTGATCCTGATCCTGACCCAGAACCGGCTTTTTGCATGAGGAGCAGTTCTGATTAGACCACAGATGTATTGGGACAACACCACGGTTGTCATGGAGGCTATGAAGTCCTCAGCTGGTCCATTTGAGGAAGCCTTGGCATCAATATTGAAGTCCCACAATCTTACCCTATGAAAGGATTCACCACATCCAAGACTGCCTGCCTACCAGCTGGAAAGGAAGGTCCTCGTGTGCTGAAGCTCTCTTATTTTTTTCCTTTCTGGATTTCCTTGCTTTTACTTTGGATTGAATTGGATTTGTTTGGCTGCAACTTATTTTTCTATGTTTTCTTTATCTTGGAGTGTCTCTCAATGACAGTTTCCCAAACTCCCGCTCTAGGTGTCCCTTTCTTCTTCCCCCCTCCATTTTATCAGGCCACTACCCTAAAGGGCAAGTTCTCCAAGTTCTCTTGGGGAACTTTAACCTTTTACAACCTCCAAAACAGCCCTTTAATCCTCACCTTTCCCCAACCAAGCTAGGGGGGGAAACTTCTCCCTTAGTTGCACAAACTAAATCGCCACACTATAGCTGCTGTGCACGGTAGCACATCAGCAGTAAGAGAATTGGCACGTCTACCTTAACTTAAAGAGGTCACCTTTTTACTGAAATTGCTCCACTGCAGCCCTGTGCTTTGCAGATAAGCCCAGCGAGGACTTTTTTGCCATGTGACATTGCAGACCAGTGAGAGGGAAGAGTCATCCCTGGCTTGTTTTGTTTTATCTTATTTCATTTTATATTTTGTATTGTCCTTGCCAGAAGGTTGAATGTGGGACGGGGAACATATAGCATCCCCAGTAGCCAATCGGTTGTTTGCACATCCATTCCCTGCATTTCTTGTGAGTGGAAGCAAGACACAAATCTGTTTATGTGAGTGTTCAGTGGGGTGACAAAGAGATCCATGACTGGTTCTCCAAAGTCTTCCACTATCTGTTGGAAGTTGCGGGGGGGGGGGAGGAGTTTGCATTCCACCTCTGAGATGGTTTGCCGGCTGAGCCAATCTTGTAGAAATTGGAGTTCTTGGTGCAATCAGGAAATCAAATGAAAAGGTTCCAAGACTACTGGCAAACACAACTGGTACACTTTGACCATGAAACTATAGCTGAAGAAGAATAAACAAAACAAGGCCTTGTCCTGGATTTGAAAATCATTTCAACTGGAATTTGCCTCGTGTTTTTCCCTTGTTTGTTTTGATTTTTTCTGGTGAGATCTCTACACTGACGCTTTCAAGAGCCTCTGGGGAACAGCAGGATGGATGGGGTACTAGCAACTTGGGCTCGCCCAATACATTTTGGCCCCTGAAACAAATTAGAAAATTGTAGCTCCGACAACCGTAGTTTGCAAAGGCCATTGCATAAACGGCCCTGCTGGTGTATGTAGTGCCTCTCTCATTCGATATATACTTCAATACTCACCAGTGGGGGAAAGTGGCAACAGCTGGAGATGCGGCGGTGGCGACTGCAACAACTACAGCAGCCATGGGGGCCACATTTGCCGTCCCCCATGGATCCTGCGGGGGGGGGGTCATATGATGTCACCTCATGGGTGAACCGGCCCTGCTAGCTACTTATCTGTTCTGTATCCCTGGCTTAACACTCACAATCTCTGACCTGGAATGGTGCTTCACCAAGTCCTCTGGTGGGCACAGCTGCGCTAGCATAGAGCCACCCAGTCCATCCCTTTTGTGCCATGCCCGGCAGGCAGGCAGGCTGGCCTTTTAACCTCCCTTCACCAGTGAAAAGCAAATGATCTATAGCCCTGGTGGGACATAGTCCTTAAGGAAAGTACCTCCCAAAACAGTCCTTTAGAGACAGCTGCTTCTACACGGGGGCAAGGGCCTGGTGTTAGCCTATATGTCATCTCAGCTAGTTGTGGGCCTCACAAAACCTTTCTCCATCATCTATCCGCCCAGCTCCTGCCATCGGCAAACAGATTATTGGTATCCCATGCAGAGCCGTAGCTAGGTGATCTTGCACCTTTGGCAGAACCGTCCAGATTGCGCCCCTTATCCATGGACAAATTAGCTCATCTTTCCGCCTCTCCTCCAACCCTCCCCCTCCACCCATTCAATTCACCCTCTATTTAAAACCTTTTCTTGTGAGGCAATAACCAATATTTTTATTTACAGACATACCGTATTTTGTTTGTTTGTTTTAGTCATGTCCGACTCTTCGTGACCCCATGGACCAGAGCACGCCAGGCACTCCTGTCTTCCACTGCCTCCCACAGTTTGGCCAGACTCGCGTTGGTGGCTTCGAGAACACTGTCCAACCATCTCGTCCTCTGTCGTCCCCTTCTCCTTGTGCCCCCCATCTTTCCCAACATCAGGGTCTTTTCTAGGGAGTCTTCTCATGAGGTGGCCAAAGTATAGGAGCCTCAGCCGTATTTATGGACATATTTTAAAGCCGATTTTGCACCATCCCCCCCCCACGTGCGCCCCTGGCAGGGGCCCACCTCACCACCCCCTAGTTACAGCCCTGATCCCATGCAATGGTGTTCAGTTGTGATTTGTTTTCTGGTGGCAGAATGGGGACTTCTCTCCCTCTATAAAAGCTCCCCCCCCTTACTGTGAATTAACACTTGCTGCCCATCCTTCCTTGCAGGATACTAGAGCAGCATTGAATTTCCCAGGTATTCAAAATGGTGTATTTAGCTGGGGAGGGACGGACAGTGGCCCTCATTCTGCACTCCCAAAGTAGCTCGCCACAACAAGGGACACAACACTGATGTGCAGGCCAGGAGGCTCCCTGTTTGAGCCTCCCGGGGGGGGGGGAATCTTAAAAAATCTGTGAGATAATCCAAGAGCCATCTATAATCAAAACAGGTTTTATTTATTTTAATTGTCATAATTACACAAATATATACAATCTAAGTGAACTGATCCATGGCCCCAAAGGACAGAGGAGACCCAACATAGTTATCTATGTACAGTGTCAGAAGACATAATAGAGGACTGTTCTGGGATACTTCCTGGCCCCAGATGGGTTATTACTGTATGTAGGCAGCTTTGTGGAGGATAAGGCCACGATGGCTGTGCTCTACCTTCAGCATGCCTCTGAATAACAGCTACTGAGAAACACAAGTGTGGAGAGCACCATTGCCCTCAGCCTTGCACATGGGCTTCCCTCTGTGTGACTACTGTGAGAGAGAAAATGCTGGATAAGATGGGCCCTTGACCTGAGCCACCAGGGCTTCTTCATATGCTCCAGTGGCGCAATGGGTTAGGTTGGTGGTTCAAGCCCACCCAGAGATGGCTGTGAGCAGGATTCCTGCATTGCAGGGAGTTGAATTAGGTGACACTCGGGGTCCCTTCCAACTCTGCATTGCTATGATTCTATGATAGGTGAACCACAAATTTTTATTTCAGCTTCTTTTTCGGTCTCGGCATCAAATGTATCTGATCAGCCCAGCCAGTAACTTACAAATTACCACCAAATCAATAAGTGTGAGTGTGTGCATGGCTATGCTAAAGATGGCTATGCATTTAGGACTGCTGGGTGCTTGTACATTTATTGGCATGTCAATAATGCATTGGACTACAACTCCCATCAGCCACCAGGGCCATTGGGTCAGGCATGGTGGGAAATGTAGTCCAAAGCTTATGGAGGTTATCAGGTTTCGGAAGGCCGGTGTATCACTTGTGTGCAGACCCAAACTAATCCTTAATGGAACTTCTAATATGAAACTGAAGCAGTTCCTGATTCTTAATTTCTCAGTGCATACAATGGATTTTTTTTATCATGGGGATGCAGATATAGAGTAGACCCGTTCTGTATGTAGACAATAACAGGTTATTAATACCCGAAGATTAATATCTGTGCTAGGCTTTTTTCTAAGTCTGCAATGTGCATGTGATGGAGGCAAACTGTCAGATTCAACATTATTGGTGGCTATTTTTACCTGTGGACAATGCTAGAGTAGGGGCAGCAACAGATCCTCAATGGAATAATCAAGCATAACTCTTAAGTCTGTACTGGAGGGCTAAAAGTACCCTAATAAAGCCCTACCCAAAATGTACTTAATTTTGTTAAAAGAACAGATGGAAAATGCACAGAACAGCTGGTCAGTCCTTCCTGACAGCTTCCCGTACAGAAGGGGAAAGGGAGACTGGCTGAGGGTATCCAACCCTCAGTAATATCCTCCCTGGAGTCCAAATGAGGCTCTTTGGGTCAGATATTGATATTTTGCCCTCATATAAAATGTGGGTCTGCTTTTTTTGGTCCTGTACGTTTCCCTTAAAATGCTTGCAAACATCAGGTAAGTGGAAGTAAGCTCTTTTATTCATGCCCATGCATAGCTAGTCTGAGGTCTAGAGCAGGAGTCTTGTTAGAATAAAGTTATAAACTCAAACAAAAAAAAAGCAGCAGGGGGAGGGGGTGGCGCTGGCTGGCTCAGCCCTCCAAGAGCCAGGGCAAGGGAACCCGAATCCCTACCCCCTCTGCATGGGCCTGCTTCTATTGTGTTCCGAATCAGCCCTTAGCGAACTGCAGTAAGGGAGGATCTCCTCCTCAAGACTTCCTGCCATCTGTTCCACCCTCTAGATCTGAGCCCCCTGGGGTTAGTGCTGTTATTCATGGTATAACGCACACACACACACTCTCCACGTCTGTCTTAGGACATTTGCTCTTTAAAACCCCTGAACAAATTAAAAAATGTAAGAAAATGGTGGTGGTATCACTTGCACAACCAATCTCATCTTAGGGTGCAACCTACCATTTGGAGACCAATGACCTAGAGGAAATCTGGACAAAATCACCTGAGAGCCAAAGGTCCACAGAACAAGGCTTGGGGCATACCCTGCAACATTCCTCAGATGAAAATTGGGGCATTTTCATCTGAGGAATGCAAGGTGTTTCTAGCTGGGGGGGGAGTGGGAGGAGGGGTGTGTGCATTCTGTACATGCTCAGAGGCACTGCTGCCACCTCACAAGTTACTGGGCGGGACCCTAGCCCTGGGCACCAAGCCCTCCATTCCTTTTCCCACTGACCTCTCCCCCCCCTGTTAACAGCTCAAGACTCTCCCCCACCGCTGCTGGCTCCAAACTGCACCACAGCCCTTTTAAGCCCATGCCCCGCCTCTCTGAATCTGTGTGTGTCTCTCAGCTTCCAGCGGCATCCTGGGAAATGACATCATCAAGCCGTGCTGCCAAGCTCATAGGCGGCCGCCATGTTACAAGGGGCAGGGAGGCAGGATCCGCTGCTGGGGCGGAACTGAGAGGGGGAGACAAAGACTTGAAATCAGGACGCCCCGGTTTCAAGTCAGAACCCATGATGGCTTCACCCATTCTGAGTGTATGCTGGGGTAGTGTGAGAAGTTGCTGTGGGGGTTCCCTTTAAATGCAGCTTCTGCCCTTGTTCACGACTGGGGAAAACTTCAAGGATTGGGCCTTTGCTTTTGAAATTCTTGACCTGCCGGAATTCAATACTTTAAAGTGATAGGGTAATGAGCCACACCAAAGCAACCACAGATTAGCCAGTCACAGATGTCCTGGGAAGCAAGGCCAACCCTCTTCCCTAGATGGGCCATTAAAGAACCAGCACCCCTTAGATAGGCTGGCAAAGCAAAGGCATCACATTGGCAGGGCGAGAGATGCTTAAAGGCCAGCGAGGAGCTGTGACTGCACAATGTAGAAGGGCTCCCCTGCCCTATTCCACCAGGCTATGCCAGAGCACACAGTCAGATATGACAATGTTTGTTCTCTGTAAAATGTCATTCCCCCCCCCTCCCCTTGTTTTGTTTAAAGCAGCAGCCTCACACTGGAAGGGGAGGAGGTTGGCGAGGCAGCGGCTCAGCATTGCTCTTCCGGGGCTTCAGTCCTGGATCACCATTCCACTGGCATGGGAGTGAGTCTGCAGGGGGGAGACAAAAGGAGAGGCAGGCTGTGCATCTTTCTGGGGCCTTCAGACAGACAGATCTGCTGGGAGGACAGGAGATGTGTTCCCTTGCCACAGCAATCCACTGGTCATGTGCTCACTTGAGATCTTTTATACTGGACACCAACTAATCAGTGGGTGTTGTAACACAGGGGTTTGGAACCTGCAACTGGCCTAATCAGGACCAGCGTGGGTCTTGGTTTGGCCCATAAGACCATTTTCCCTCAAACCACCCCAACCTGCCCTACACTTGACATCGTACGTGACATCTCAATACATTTCCAAGCACAGTTCAAAGTGTTGGTGCTGACCTTTTAAAGCCCTAAACGGTTTCAGCCCTGTATACCTGAAGGAGCATCTCCACCCCCTTTGTTCAGCCTAGACACTGACGTCCACCTCTGAGGGCCTTCTAGCAGTTCCCTCATTGCAAAAAGTTAAGTTACGGGGAACCAGGCCCCATCAGATGTCAAGGAAATAAACACTTATCTGAAAGTATCTGAAGGCAGCCCTGTATAGGGAAGTTTTTAATGTTTGATGTTTTACCATGGTTTCATAATTTGTTCAATCCTCCTCAGAGTGGCAGGGGCAATCCAGTCAAATAGGTGGCATATAAATATACGATGATGTTGATGTTGGTTGTTTGGCAAGTAGACAGGGCTTCCCAGGCACAACCAGGAGCCTTAAAGCACATCCCTAATTGTGCATTGGCAAGGGAGGCAATCAGCTGAGTGAGATCAGCCTTGTGGGATCAGCTAAGCTGCCGAGATACCTATCAGAAACTCGATATCACAGCTGACACCTGCCTAAGGCAGGGCATAGCAAAAATCACCCCCTTCAGTCTTCCTGAATTGTCTGCATGACCTGACTTCCCACTCACTAGTGCAACTGATCCCTGCAGAAAGGAAGCTTGGAGTCACTGCCTGTCAGCCGATTGCCTCCATTTCCATTGCACAAGCACCAGCCCCAAAAGGCTGCCAACCACTGTGTTAACTTTTAGGGTGCTGCCAGCCTCTCCCTGTTGCTTTTCCTGCAACTGATTCACCCAACTGCCCCGGGTGCCCTTTACCTTCATGGCACGATAGATCCACCCTTGAAAGTCATTGACCTTTGTGTAGACCCCTGGCTTATTGGCCAGGGCGCAGCCGGTGCCCCAGCTCACAATACCACAGAGCCTCCAGCGGGATGTCCGAGAGATGCCATCCTCACACACAAAGGGGCCGCCACTGTCGCCCTGCCACACAGAAGAAAGCAGGAGTTACAACCCTTGCTCATTCCACCAGGCTCTGGTTATCTCCTGCTTGGACTACTGGAACATGCTCTTCGTGGGGCTCCCTTTGAAGGTGAGCTGGAAACTGCAACTAATCCAGAATGCAGCAGCAAGACTGGTGACTGAGAGTGGCTGCTGAGACCTGAAAGACCTACATTGGCTCCCAGTACGTTTTCAAGCACAATTCACAATACGTTTCCAAGTGTTGGTGTTGACCTTTAAAGCCCAAAATGGCCTCAGCCCAGTATACCTGAAGGAGCATCTCCACCCCCATCGTTCTACCCGGACACCAAGGTCCAGCTCCGAGGGCCTTCTGGCGGTTTCCTCACTGCAAGAAGTGAGGTTACAGGGAACCAAGCAGAGGGCCTTCTCAGTAGTGGCGCCTGCCCTGTGGAATGCCCTCCCATCAGATGTCAAGGAAATAAACAACTACAGTATCTGACTTTTAGAAGACATTTGAAGGCAGCCCTGTTTAGGGAAGTTTTTAATGTTTGATGTTTAATAATAATAATAATAATAATAATAATAATAATAATAATATGTTGGGAGCCGCACAGTATGGGTGGGGAAACCCAGCCAGATGGGTGGGATATAAATAATTTATTATTCTTATTCTTATTATAATTATAGTATGGCACGCTTAACTAGGAATGTGGACCAGGTAAGCAGAAACCCAGGCCAATCAAAGCCCAAACCTATGGGGTGGAACATTACTGCAATGGTGCCTTTGAGGGCAAGAATTAAGTTCTGGAGGGACAATTTTCAGCAGGGAAATGGCACAGGGAAAGGGTCAGCCCCTTCCCCCCATCATTCATGTTCCCCAGGGACGTTATTTGCCTCATTCCAGCTCCAATCAGGCATTTGTAACCAATACAGCTATTTAGACTATCAAAATGATCTTCTACTACCAATGTGTGCAGGTCTGATCAACTTGTACATGTGCTACATTTTTTAAACCTAATCTCTAATTTTAATGTGCTGTCACAACCCCATGACCCTAATCTGAAACCCTCATGGCCGCCATTATGGTTTTTGTTCAAAAAAGTAAACATGTTCCCAAAGTAAACATGTTCTCTCATGCAGGCCAAAGTTCAACAGCTAGGGCACACAAGGGGAGAAATTCTGACTGAGCCCCTGTGGCTCTTCACGGGGAGAAGAAGGGGTTTAAAAGCCCTTTGCCCTCCACTCTAGTGGGCGGAGAAGCCAATTGGCAGAACCAACACTGGTTGTCCTTTATCTCTTGCTCATGAAACACACACACACTAGAAAAAACATCCAAAATGATCGAAGGAATCAAACATGGGGGGGGGGCCAGGAATGTGAGTTGTTGGCCCAAACCCCATGATTTATTTATTTTTTGCCACCCCAGGAACCTGCCACCCCAACCCCCAGGACTCCTGTCAGCTCCAGTTAGAATGGCTTGTGGTCAAGAATGATGAACGATGCAGACCAGCCAAATCTGGATGACCAAATGTTCTCCACTTCTGCCTAACACACACCTTGCTCTCTCTTTCTAAGCACAGTCCACTGCACCTTTCCCACCTTCAATCACTTATCTTCCCTTACCTCCCCAGCCCTGGCCCTGGCCCTGGCCCACTGCCAAGCCCAGCCTACCTGGCAGGCATCTGTTCCGCCAGCAGCAAAGCCAGCGCAGAACATCCTGGGCCTGATCTGGCTGCCATAGTAGTCAGGGCTGTTGCAGAGACTGGTGCTGATGATGGGCACGCTGGCTTCTTGCAGCACGTCAGACTGTTGCCCTACAAAGTGGAAGAACCGAGTGCCGTAGGAAAGCAGGCTTAGTAAACAGGTTGGACTTATTTGTCCATTGGCCCAGTGCAGTCAGCTCTGGCTGGCAGCAGGTCTCCGGTGCCTCTGGCAGAGGTCTTTCCTGTTGCCTGCTCCCTTGATCCTTGGAGATGCCAGGGTTTGAACCCGGGGCCTTCTGCACACAGAGAGTGTGCTCCACCACAGAGTGATGCTCGCTTCCACAAGGAAGTGCAAAGGGGTCAATGTGGAGAAGGTAGGCAGAGAGAAGTTTATCTCTCTTCCTCACAATACTGGAACACAGGGCATTGTTAACACTATGGAATTAACTCCCAGTGGAAGCAGCAACGGCTGCCAAAATGGGTGGCTCAGAGTGATGCAAGGGGCTGCAACTGGAACACCACTTTTCACCTCACCCGCCTGTAACCAGAGCTGTTTGTCGCCTGCATATAAGTGGGGGGGGGAGTCAAAATTACAGGAATTCTGTACCATGGCAGGCTAAGTTCTGCAACCTAAAAGACACTGGGGGGGGGGAGCAAGCAAGCCCACATCTACTTGCTTTGTATTCTGCTTTTATTGGCCCTTACATCAGATCTCCCTTTGGCTTCTGGGTTTGTTTGTTTTTTTAAGGAATGGCCCACATCAATTAAACCTGCCTTGAAGCCTCGCAGCTTAAAAAAAAAAATGAACCGACAGAATTCTGAGGTTATCATGTGAATGATGCAGCCCATGGCCATTTCTGTACTTACATAAGGAGCCTGAAGGATACACAGCACAGCTTGCAAGAGCTGCTGCCATCTTAGTAGTGGCAAGAGGTACTTACCATAGTACTGGGTGTTGCCCCAGCCAGTAACGATACAGATCTTCCCATCCACCAAAGGCTGGCCCAAAGCTGGCAGGCAGATGGGCTGGATATATTCTGTGGGGAGAAAAGTATCATTGAAAGGCAAATGAATCTTTTCATCCTGCCTCCTAGCTTCTGGGTAGCTCGCATCCATGGGTTTCCCTTTTCTCTCTCGCATGCACCACTCAGAAACATAAATATATGCACTGGGCTTTTTCCCCAGAGGTGGAAAGGGAGTACAGTATGCAGAAGGCACAAACAGTCTCCCACAAACAGACATACTGCAAAAGAGAGAGCAGGTGATGGTGGCTTTTGCCTCTGCTGACAGCTGTGGCTGCTCATACTGTCACCCATCCACTCTCCTGAAAGCCAAAAAACTCAGCTGGTTGGTTGGCACTGCCAGTGTGCAGGTGCCCAAGCCCAGCACCCATTAGGTGTTGAACCCCAACACTGGCTTTGAATGCAAAGTTAACTTTTTTTCTGCTGTGGTTGTCCCAAGTTGAAGCATGGGCACAACATTCATCTTACTTTGAAAGGCAAGTTCTGTATTGCGGCACATCGCAGCCCCATAGGGCAGGCAAGCGTACATTCCTTCCTTCCCCTGATTTCTCGCTCACCTATCATCATAAGGTTGCAATGCAGGTGACAATACAAACATGCTAGCAACCTCATAACCGGCGTGGCTTGGGAATCGTAGAGATGGATCTCAACACTGCTATTATGTTCGCTCCATCAGCACAACATTTCTTCCTGCCCAACTCCCCTCTCCCCACCTCCCTGGGTGGGTTTTGGGGAGGCCCAGGGGGAGGGGGGGTCCAACAACCAGGGCTTACAGATTCCCCACCCCTGCCCCACAGGCTCTTAATAACTCTTTCCCCACCACCACCTTCCTCACACCACATTCTCACCGTTAAAGGAAAGGGGTGTTGCCAAGTGCATCAGGGCTATGTCATTGCTGTTCTCCTCGCTGTTGGGATCCAGGAAGGGCTGGTACCCACCGTGGTACACAACGCTTGTCACACCCACCTGCAGCCCCTTAGCGGAGAGCTGGGAAACGGCCCCCACAAACACCCGCCACCTGCTCGGTGCTCGATTCCTCCTGCAGAGAGATGGAGGAGGCTTGTTGAAATCAAAATTGAAATTAATCATAGAGTCGGAAGGAAATGCAAGGGCCATCTAGGCCAATCCCCTGCAATGCTGGAATCTTTTTCCCAACGTGGGGCCTCGAACCCATGGCCCTGAAGCTAAGAGTCTCATGCTCTACCAACTGAGCTAACAGCCTAAGACACAGAAAGAGATTGCAGGAGGACAGCAATACAACATTGCCAGGGTTGATGGTGGCCTGTGGGTGGGTGTGCATGAGAAGAGGTTGCTGGATCAGGCCAGTGGCCCATTTAGTCCAGCATCCTGTTCTCACAGAGGCCAGCCAGATGCCGGTGGGAAAACCTCCAACAGAACAAACACATTAGTACACCTGGATTGACAGTAGTACATGTGAAAAGAATCTAGGGGTCTTAGTAGATCACAAGCTTAACGTGGGTCAACAGTGTGGTGCAGTAGCAGCAGCAGCAAAAAAAAGCCAATGCTATGCCCCCAATCAGGGGAAATAATAGTCCCACTCTCTTCCACCTTGTTCAGACCACACCTGGAAGACTGTATCCCGTTCTGGGTGCCACAATTTAAGGACAATGGCAAGCTGGAACAGGTGCAGAGGAGGGCAACCAAGATGATTAAGGGTCTGGAAACCAAGCCTTATGAGGAAAGGTTGAAGGAACTGGGTATGTTTAGGCTGGTAAAGAGGAAACTGAGAAGTGATATGAAAGCCATCTTCAAATATCTCAAGTGCTGCCATATGGTAGATGCAGCAAACTTGTTTTGTCCTGCTCTGGAGGCTAGGACCCGAACCAATGGATTCAAGTTACAAGAAAGGAGATTCTGATTAAACACCAGGAAGAACTTTCTGACAATAAGAGCTGTTCAGCCATGGAACAGACTCCCTCTGAAGGTGGTGGCCTCTTGGTCATTGGAGGTTTTTAAGCAGATGTTGGATGGCCATCTGTTATGTATGATCTAGTTGAGTTTCCTGCGTTGCAGGGGGTTGGACCAGGTGACTTTTGGAGTCCCTTCCTACTCTTCAATTCCATGATTCGGTCATTTCTAATCACGCCTGTTTTGGAACAAATTAAAACTGAAGCCAACTGAGGCCATTCAATTCAATTTTTCATGTTGCTGTTGTTATTAATATTAATATTAGGAATATACCACCCACCTGACTGGGTTGCCCCAAGCACTCTGGGCAGCTCCCAACAACATATTAAAAACACAGTAAGACATCAACCATTAGAAACTTCCCTGAACAGGGCTACCTTCAGATGTGTTCACACATCCTAGCAAACACCCTAAGAAATCAGGGCAAGCCCTGAGAGGAGCAACCTTACCAAGCTGGGAGCCATCACACTAGCAAACACAGAAATGGCAGGGACTTACTCTGGGAAGCAGTGTGCAGCTGTGATAACCCACTCATTTGAGATGATGGAGCCACCGCAAAGGTGCGTCCCATCATAGCGCAGGCTGACTTGCCACGGCCATTTGCCCAAGCTAGCGTCCTGGCCTCCCACAATGCGGTCCACAGACAATTTTCTACGTCCACAGTCTGCAAAGAACACAACAGGCATGAGTTCTTCGAGGGGCAGGAT
Source organism: Zootoca vivipara (assembly GCF_963506605.1). Taxonomy (NCBI): domain Eukaryota; kingdom Metazoa; phylum Chordata; class Lepidosauria; order Squamata; family Lacertidae; genus Zootoca; species Zootoca vivipara. The sequence goes on along the minus strand of NC_083281.1, from coordinate 27,401,176 downwards.
CTGGCTAGAAACATCTCAGGTGATCAGGTAACGTCACTTAAAACTGGTTTCCCAGCTACCCTCTAGGATTTGGTATACATTTTTTTTTAAAAAGAGTCTATCCTAAGGTTACCAGATTTTTTTCAATGAAACCTGGGGAAATAAATAAAGAAATAAATAAATACTATATTGGTGGGGAAGCGGTGCGCAGTGGGTCAGGCATGGAAGACAGAGAAGGAGGGCTGGGAGTGGCGGCAGCGGTGAGGCTCAGGCAGCGCAATGCCTCCCTTCCAGTCGGAGCAGCCCCAATCCCATTCCTACTTGCGGGCAAGCAGGAGGGGGTGGGGATCCCTCAGCTAGGAAAAGAGGCTTCCCGTTCCCTAACCGAGAGATCCCTGCCCCCTCCTGCTTGCACGCAAGCTCTGATAGGCAGCGTAAAGCCTCCCTTCACAGCTGAGAGATCCCTGCCCCGCTCCTGCTTGCATGCAAGTAGGAGCTGGGAGGCTGCTCCAATAGGCAGCATGAAGCCTCCCTTCACAGCTTAGTTGCTGAGGTCAGGGAAGGTGGAGGCAGCCCGGAAGCTGCGTCTTAGAGCCCCTTCACCACCATCATATGGGGACTTCCGAGCAGCTCCTGAAGCCAGCCAGAGCCAACTGCTCCGGGCTGCTGAGACTGCTGCTGCTGCGTTTTCCAGGGACATTACAGGACATTCCGGGGATGGAATTTGTCTGGGGACTTATTCGCAAATATGGGGATTGTCTCTGGGAAACAGGGACATCTGGTAACCCTAGACTCTATACCATTCCCACAATTGCTGCAGAGCAAAGAACAAAAGCAGATCTATGTGTTTGAGCTGAGTTTCATACCTGACCTGGATAATACTGTCATGAACATGCACACCAACTTTGGTTCCAATGGCCTAGTAGCTAAGGAAAGCCTTGTAAACATCCCCAAGTTTGTCTAACCCTCTCTTAAAGTAATTCTACTTTGTGGTCATCACTACCTCATGTACACTACATAATGCAGAGGGGAGGTTCACACAACCCTTGCATGCCATCGAAATAATTCACAGACCTGCCGCAGTCACACCTCTGCTGCCCACAAATGAGACATTATTCAAGTGTTTCAGTGGTGTGCATGTTCAGTGGTGTGGTATTATTCAAGTGTTTCAGTCGATGTGAGGGGAGCAGACACATGTTTGGAGCAGGCTCCTTCTAGCCCTGCTCAGTACACGCCAACATATCAGTGGCAGAGACCAGAGTTATCTGGTAATGGCCTGTACCACATCAAGTGGCACAAGAAAGAAGATTCCACCTAAACATTAGGAAGAACTTCCTGACAGTAAGAGCTGTTCGGCAGTGGAATTTGCTACCAAGGAGTGTGGTGGAGTCTCCTTCTTTGGAGGTCTTTAAGCAGAGGCTTGACAGGCATATGTCAATAATGCTTTGATGGTGTTTCCTGCTCGGCAGGGGGTTGGACTGGATGGCCCTTGTGGTCTCTTCCAACTCTACGATTCTATAATTCTATGATTCTAAGTGTTGTTGGGTTTGGGGGGGGGCATTTTTTTTAATGCTAAGCACGTAAAAAACCACAGCATCCCCACAAGTAGAAAACTAGTGCAACAGGGAGCAGCTGGGTTAGAAGTTTTCTCCCTGATGGGATAGGCCTGTGTTTTTGTTTTCAACTTGCCATCTCAAGTTTTTATTTCAGGGAGCATTCTTAAGAATGGTACCCACCTCCTGCTGCCTGGAATGGTACAATGCAAACCCCTGCCGCAGAATCCTGCCCCCTCATTCTGCTGCATGAAGAGAGCGCCGTGGGCCACACAGGGGCATAGGAAGGGGGTGCGGGGGGTGCGGCCCGCCCCCGGTGTTACCCTGAGGGGAGTGTTGCAAAATGGTGGGCAGCACTCACCGTGGGGCCTACAACGTGCCCGAGCCACGCATCTCGGGCACCCGCAGGCTCCACACTGTCTGCCCGCTGCCTCCCCCCCCCCCAGCTGTAGGGCGGCTGAGGCCCCACAGTGCGCTGTCCTAAGTCATGGTTTCCCACAGAGAATTCTAGGCCCTGTCGTTTGTTGAGGGTGCTGAAGAGTAATTAGGAGACCTGTATTCCCCTCAGAGAACTACAGCTCCCAGAATAGTTTAACCATCAAGCCCTCTTCTCAGGGAACATTGGGAACTGTAGCGCTGCTCAGCAGAGTTATCACACAAAAGGCAAGCAAACTTAAAAACGAAATGCCAAATGGCCAAGTTTATTGGGTGGACCAATAAACAGAGGCCATGCTTTCTCCACCATCTCAGGGTGTTGACTGCCATCCTTAAGCTTCACACAGTATTTCCTTAGCCATTCCTTGATAAGAGGCAATGTAGGTTTCTAACATTTACTGGCAATTAATGAGTCCGTAGTTTTCTAGAACCTTTATCCAGTCCCAGCTTCAGCACACAGCTTTTGGGGGGCAGTTACTGGGGTTCCTGGCTGGGCTGAGTGTCACCACCTGCCCTGAGCCCCCTTTAATTTCACGCACACACTGACTGACTGGCTCTCACGATTTCCATTTCCCACAAGGTCATCAGAGCTGTCAGGGGCATTGTGGGAAATTTAAATGGCGGCTGCCAGGCATTGACCCACACCTAATGGGTAAACCTGCTGGCAAGAGAGGAGCCCACCAGAGGGCACCCTACGGGTGGCTTCCTCAAAGCTGACCTGGCCTTTCTTTCCTCATTCTGATGCAGGTTTCTGCCTGCTTTCATGAGATCACATTCGCATTAGCACCAAGGCCAGTAAACTAAAAAGGCAGTGATGGCTGGTGCTCGTTGGGGCTGGTAGGGTGGAAGGCAGGGAGTCCAACAGTAGGTGGAGCCAGAGAGCCAATGTCAGTTGTGGCTTTGACCCTGTCCTCCCTGATGATTTCTACAAGGGCAGCACTGAGACTAAGGAGGAAGAAGCTGGCAGCTGGCAGTCAGGGCCACCTTCTGGACTTCTGGGCTGGTTGGAAATAAAAAGGCAGGCAGGTGGGGGATGGCTGAGGTTGGCGGGGCAGTGCTGCATTTGCCCTAACAGACCAGCCTCCACTGTCCCAAGCGGTGTTTAGGTGTGAGAAGGTCAGAAGAAGAAAATGAAAAGCTGTTAATGGCATTTGAACAACAGAAGGAGACTTGGGAAAGAGAGGAACTTCAAGATAGCAGGCTGGGAAAGAGAGACAGAAAGACAGACAGACACCTGTACGCAGGCAGGTGGATCAAGACGGTGCCCTTGAGAGGGTTCGGGGTTTCCATACCTTGGCATAGCGTTGCCAGGAATCGGCCTGTCGGGCATTCGCTGTGAGAGAAAGAGAAAGAGGAGAGGGCTCAGCTGCAGAAAGGAAAGAGAGCGAACCTTCATCAGGAACATGTGTATTCCAGGTTCCTTGCAAGTTGAGCTTTCTGCCAGGTGCGGAGTTCATGTTCCTGAACATCTCCACCCGCATTTGATTTCCAAGATTCTAGGCCTTATGACCACACAAAGACAAGCCGGGAGGCAATGGTGCAGTTTCTCACTAACTCGAAAGCTGGAATTCACATCGAGTAGGATTTATAGTGGCCCTAAAAGTCCCTTGTGTTCCCTGTGGCTGGCAGGAGAATGATGTAAAATAGGCAGATTAAGGATATTTTCACTTATTTTAATTCACACAGGGTACGGCTTTTCCTGGTGCAGAGCTGGATGGGGAAGGTGTTGTTTTCAAAAGCCTAGCTTACACACAGCCCCCAGTATCATTATGAACTAACTGACCTTGGCCATGTCACTGTCACACACTTACGGTAACTTAAAGCCCTTACCAGGTTCATCGCAATGGTACCTATTCCTCTCCAGGGTCAAACTCTAAGCAAAACCCCAATAGCTCATGCTTCTGCAAGTTTTCAGCAGAACCCAGCTGTAAGCAACAGATGAATGCATGCACCCATGAGCATTCTTGAGATGCTTTTAAAAATGAACAAAAGGACAGGCAATCTGCCCAAACAGCAGAGGATGGGGGTAAGGCTGAGCCAACATTCAGTTTGTTGGTATACACATATGGCGATGAAGCTTTAGAGAAAGGGTGGGCATTCTGGTGATGGGTGTGCTTTTCCTAGTATATCTGTGCTCACTCTTGAGGGCAGGCACAACCTGTATAGTTACAGCTCATCCAAGACACATCTGAAGCACATGACTTCCCCCTAAAGAATCCTGGGAACTGTAGTTTAACCATGCGCTTTATGTGATCTGCCATCAATGTCACCCACACCTGGGTCAGTCCCAGTGCCAATTGTTAGGGGAATAGGGCAAGTATTTAGCAGCTGAGAGCAGCATAAGGGGACAGAATATAATCCAGTCACCAAGTGCTGGGATTAATTATTATTATTATTATTATTATTATTATTATTATTATTATTATTATTATTATTTATACCCCGCCCTTCCCAGTTTAAAAACCGGGCTCAGGGCAGCTAACAGCAAATATAAAACACTGATTAAAATGAGACTTTAAAACAGCATAAAACAGCATAGAATACAACATAAAATGCAGCATCAATATCAATAAAATTCAAAAATTCAGGGGTCAAAAAAAACCCCGCAGTCAGTAGACATTGAATGATCACCAGGGCTAACTGGCCAAGTTGGTCCTACTAGGGCCAGCAAGGAGACCAGGGAAGAATTTAAATGTGGGGTCCCAGAAAGGGTTTCTTAATAGAAGAGGAAAGGGAAAAAGGAATAGAGGAACAGGCTAATTCAAATTGAAGGCCAGGCGGAATAGCTCTGTCTTACAGGCCCTGCGGAAGGGGATCAAGTCCTGCAGGGCCCTAGTCTCGTGGGACAGAGCATTCCAACAGGTCACTGAAAAAGCCCTGGCCCTGGTGGAGGATAGTCTGGCTTCCTTAGGGCCCAGGCCACCATATGGGACTGCCAAACACCTTAGACCAGTGGGTGGGGAACATTTGTTGACCCCACCAACATGGGTCAATTTTCTCAGGTGGGCGGGGACTTCTACCTGTCTAACATCAGGTGATTGGCATGTGGGTTGTTCTGCCCACCTGTCAAAGTTGGCGAGCGAGGGGGAGACAGTGACCAAGCAGGACTGAACTCCCCATCTGATGGGTGGAGCGGGACGGTTTCCACTGCAATTCCCTGCATCCATCAAACCTGTCCATCAAGGTGATGTCATCTGGTTGACAGCGGGGCCTGGCTCCTCAAAAACAGTCTCGCAGGCAAATATGGAACCCTTGGTGAGTCAAGAATGGCCCTGGGGAGAGTCCCCACCCCTGCCCTAACAGGTCCAAGTCTAGGTCGTCCTACAAGGCCTAGGTCAGGGCAGAGGAACCTGTTGGCCTCAAGAGGTTGCTAACTCCCATCAGCCCCAGCCAGAAGGGTCAATGGTCAGGAATACTGTGAAAACTTAGCCTAGTGCTTCTCAGCAACCATCAGGGTTTTGGGCTTTGATTCTGTGGCCGTCCAGACGTTTCTGGATTTCAACTACCACCCTAGGTCCATCTTGTACTTTACCACACCACAATGGCCTCGCTCAGCCTTCGCGCAAAAGGTAGGCGGGACTCATCCACGCAGAAATAGCCCGACGTCCCATTGGCCCCTGCTCTGTCAGCAGCCAGAACTGAATGGGAGAGAGACCTAGAGGGCAGGCAAACACAGAGGGGGTAAGTATCAACATAACAGCCACACCTACATCCCAGCACAGGGAGATCTCCCCCGCCCTCTTAGTGCATTTTCAAGGATCATTCTTCAAGGGCATTGAAAGAGGTTGCCTTAGAAGGGCCCCTGAGTGGCCAGGATCGTTAATGTGACCACTACAGGAAGCATTGCCCTGACTCTGGACTGAGTCACCCACCTGGGCAGAAGACTCTCTCAGCCCTGTTATCCAATACCTCTTGAGGTTCTCCACGTATTGTTGAACTTCAACTCCCATCATCCCTAACCATGGGCCATGTCCACTAGGGTTGATGGGAGCTGGTGTCCAACAACATCTGGAAAGTGCCAGCTTACCCCACCCCACCGCTTCCATAAAATCATAGAATCGTAGAGTTGGAAGGGATCCCCGAGGAGTCATCTAGTCCAACCCCATGGCTACCTACGGTACATCTCTCAACTGGTCTCACCTCTCACGCAGGTTCTACCAGTGGCCAGTGTCTCCAAAGCCCTTCTCACACACTGAATGCAGCTACAGTTCTCATGTGCAGAAACAGAGGGATCTGTCCTCCGTGTCTATGTGATCAGTGTGGCCATCCGCAAAGGGAAGCTCTCAGGCACCTGAGCTAAATGCAGAGCCGGCAGGGGTTGCGGCGCTGGGATGCAGTCGATCGTACAGCCCTACTTCCCTTTCCACAGGTGAAAAGCCCTACATGCAGTTAATGCCTGGAAAGGGCTACAGACCCATGCAAGCATCGGTTATGTTGAATGCTGGCATGCGTCTTAATTAGGTTTTTAACTCTTTTTAAGGTTTTAAATAATTGTTTTTTTTTACTGGTGGTTTTATTATTTTTTGCAAACTGCCATGAGGCTTCATTACAATCAAGCAGTGTAAAAAAATTTGTGAAATAAATAAAATTGTGGTGGTCAAATTAAAAAGTTAAAAAGCAGAGGGGGACAGGGTGGTCCTGTGTACTATGTAGAAGAGAGCATCTCAACTGGTGTGGGTTTTCTCCCTCTTATGTGACAAGTTGGGCTGGCGAGGCTCCCTCTTCTATACTTCTGCCCCAGAAGGCCTCCTCTGCCAATGCTTCTCTCACCCTTAGTCACCTCAGCCATTACCATTATCTCAAAGTACCTGACAAATCCCATCTCCTCGCAACTGAGGGTGGCCACTTGGGCATCGGAGGACGACGAACAAAGCAGCCTCCACCTCCCTTCATTCTCATCGTACACAGTGAGGCGCAGGTCACCGGAGCTCACCTGGACTGCGTTGACCAAACAAAGCTGTGAGATCTTGGCAGGATACGCCCACACTTCACCCCACCGTTGCTGCAGCCCAATACTGACCGATCCTTTCCTAATTCATGGTGGCATCTCCCTCTTGCAAGAGGGACAATGGTGCAGCCAAATTAGAAATATGGCACGTTAATTAACAGCTAGTTTCTCCTCACAGCAGACCCACGGAAATAAATGACTCCCAGTTAGTTGCGCACATCAATTTCAACAGGCAAGGCCTAGTATTGACTTCACCCCTAAATTTCTTAGCTCGGCTTCTGAGAGGTCCCAATACTCCTGTTGTGCAATTAAGTCTACCTGGCATGATCAGCAACTATATAGGCATGTTTAAGTTCAGGCCTAGATTTCGTGCTTCAGCTGATAGCAGATACCCTAAATTATCCATATAGGAGCAATCTTGAATGAATGTTTAATTTGGTGCGCCATGGCACCAGGATTGGGGGGTAATTCAGTGAATGGATTCTCACACAATTCCCATTTACCTCAGGACTGAACATAGGAGGAGGCCTGTTGGAACAGACCAAAGGTCTTAGCTAGCCCAGTATCCCTTTTCCTATTGAGGCCAATCAGGTGCCTTCCAGAAGTCCACAAGCCAGGCAGAAAGACAACAGCTCTCTCCCATTGCTGTTTTCAGAGGCCTGCTGCCATTGATAGCATATCCTCAATGAATTTGTCTAAACCCTTTTCAAAACCACCCAAATTGGTAGGCATCACTTTATCTTGTGGGAGTGAATTGCCTGATTTTAACTTTGGCCCCATTCATCGCATAAAGGGCTATGATACCATTTTAAACTGTCATGGCTTCTCCCAGAGAATTCTGGGAGGAGGAGTTTGCTAGGGGTGCTGCGAGCTGTTAGTAGACCCCTATTTCCATACCAGAGTTCCCCATGAAGAGAAATTTATTGCTAAACCACTCTGGAAACTGCAGCCCTGTGAGAGGAACAGGGGTCTCTCACAACAACACTCAGCATCTTTAACAAACTAAAGTTCCCAGAATTCTTTGGGGGAAGCTATGGCAGTTTAAAGAGATATTGTAATGCTTTAAAGTCATGATGTTAATGTGGCTGTTCTCATCAAACCTCTGCTGAAAAATTAGGCCTTTAAGGTGCAGGAAAGAAATATAATACTGCCTGCCCTACAGGGTTGTTGTTGTTGGGGGTGGCTGAGAAAAGGCACATGGCATGCTGGGGGAAAGCATTGTGTAAGTAATTAATATGATCAGGGATTTAGAGAAGACTGATAAACTGGACCCTATGACATGATGCCATATGTAAAAAGAGAGGACACAGCTCTCTTGCAAACACTCACCAACATACAGGCTTTCACCTTCACTTCTGAGCACAGAAACCACTGCAATGGAGAGACAGGAGGGTGAAGTTAGAGGAGAGGTGGGGAACATTTTTGTGTGTGTGAAGGGTCTCATTCTCTTGGGGGTAATCAGTTGGAGTCCCTGTGCCAGTGGTGGGTGGGGCTAGAGTCAAAAGTGCAAAGGGTACCCCATTTTCACTCTCTTAGCCACTCCCTTTCCCACACCCCTCCTTGTATTCACATGGAGTTACACTGTGGGCCAGAAGTGGCCCTAAGGTCGTAGGTTGCCCACCCCTGAGTTTGAACAGGATTCATCTTAAGATAGGAGTAGGGTTGCCATATTTGTCCAAAATTTCCCGGACATAGCCGGCAATTGGTCGTCAGAAACAGTGTCCAGACGAAAGGTGTTTCAATGTCTGGGAAAATCCAGACGCATGGCAATCCATGTTAGCAATGTTGGTTTTGGTAATTTCCCTTAAAAATAGCTCCAAGTGTTCGATTTTTGTTCAACAACATTGCCCCCCAAAAACAAATTTTCTGTCCAGATTTTCACTTTTTGAAATATGGCAACCCTAGATAGGAGGCAGTGCCAGGATCAGTATATTTATCATCTTCTTTCTTCCTCCCACCCCACCACCACCCCAACACCACCACCTTCTTGCCATTTTATACATTTTTATTATTCTCATTTACAGGACAGAGGGACAAAAGCTCATTGGGGCACTTATTCTAACTTGATCAGTTCATTATGCAAAAAAGGCATTTTATAACACAGAAATCTGTGGTTACTATAGGGTTCCTTCCACCTTCTGTTTGTTTGCTTCCGAGAATCCTTGTGCCTTTTGGTTTTTCTTGTAGCCCTGGGAACATTGGCCTGCATTTCACATGGCAGTAGGCAGCAACATCTTGAACATCATCCACAACAAATTCAATACATCTGGATACTTTTCGGTAAGACTGTGGAAGAACAGCTTGGTCCTTTTACATGGTCCATACCATGTGGTGGTGAAGTCAACCACTATCACTGCCAATTCTGTCTGAAGCTCAGATATGGTTTGCCACAGTCTTCACCAGTTTTGCAGGTCCTGCTGTGGGTTACATAGTACATAGTACTATCAGGTTCCAAATCCAAAGCTGACTTTGGCTCCTCAATGGCTTTTGGAGGCTCCAGCAGAGCCACCTTCTACAGGAATTCATACTACTGGGATGCTGCTGCCAGCTCGGAAACTCTATAAGGTGCTGCCATTTCTACAGAAATAGGCGGGCATTGAATCTGATACATTCGCCCTGTTTTTTTACCAGTGGATTCCAGCTGTATGTGACTTCTGCTCCAGGATTTGTTCTTACCCTATTTGGTGTTGCATTTGGTGTTAAAATTACTGCTGTTTCCTACAGCGTACTTGAAAAGAGATGGAATCTTTTATGGGTAGAGATTGGGGGCAACTGCTGAAAGTCCTCCTGGGCCAGATAGAGTTGGATAGAGTGCCCTTTCCTTGCACACAGAAACTTACATATAAAAGGCACACACACCCTGCAACTAAGAACACTGGTTTTAACATGCCCCGTGCCTTGTGAACAGCCTCTTCCAGCCCTGCAGAGACTCTCACCTATAGCCCAGCTCCCAACTCCGATCGCAGCCAAGAGCAGGAAGCCGCTGGCTATTACAGCCACCACCTTAGGCGAAGTCCAGTTGTGTCGTTTCAGGCCCCCTGGAAGGCACAGAGAGATGGTTAGACAGCAGAAAGCCAACCACAAAACCACAGAAGCATCACTCACTGGCAGGTAAATTTAACAAGGGGGAAACTCCATGTGCTCGAAAGAAGTTTTGTTCCTGGCCGGATGTGTTTTGCAACCGATTGCTCCTTAACATCTACATGCAGCCGCTGGGAGAGATCATCAGGGGTTTTGGGCTGGGTGTTCATCAGTATGCAGATGATACCCAGCTCTACCTCTCTTTCAAATCAGAACCAGTGAAGGCGGTGAAGGTCCTATGTGAGTGCCTGGAGGCGGTTGGAGGATGGATGGCGGCTAACAGATTGAGATTGAATCCCGACAAGACAGAAGTACTGTTTGTGGGGGACAGGAGGTGGGTAGGTGTGGAGGATTCCCTGGTCCTGAATGGGGTAACTGTGCCCCTGAAGGACCAGGTGCGCAGCCTGGGAGTAATTTTGGACTCACAGCTGTCCATGGAGGCGCAGGTCAATTCTGTGTCCAGGGCAGCTGTTTATCATCTCCATCTGGTACACAGGCTGAGACCCTACCTGGCCACGGACTGTCTCGCCAGAGTGGTGCATGCTCTAGTTATCTCTCGCTTGGACTACTGCAATGTGCTCTATGTGGGGCTACCTTTGAAGATGACCCGGAAACTACAACTAACCCAGAATGCGGCAGCTAGACTGGTGACTGGGAGCGGCCGCCAAGACCACATAACACCGGTCCTGAAAGACCTACATTGGCTCCCAGTATGTTTCCGAGCACAGTTCAAACTGTTGGTGCTGACCTTTAAAGCCCTAAACGGCCTCGCTCCAGTATACCTGAAGGAGCGTCTCCACCCCCATCGTTCTGCCCGGACACTGAGGTCCAGCGCTGAGGGTCTTCTGGCAATTCCCTGGCTACAAGAAGCCAAGTTACAGGGAACCAGGCAGAGGTCCTTCTCGGTAGTGGCACCCACCCTGTGGAATGCCCTCCCACCAGAGGTCAAAGAGAACAACAATTACCAGACCTTTAGAAGGCATCTCAAGGCAGCCCTGTTTAGGGAAGCTTTTAATGTTTGATGGATTTCTGTATTTTAATATTTTGTTGGAAGCCGCCCAGAGTGGCTGGGGAAACCCAACCAGATGGACGGGGTATAAATAATAAGTTGTTGTTGTTGCTGCTGCTGCTGCTGCTGCTGCTGTTGTTATTAAAGGCACACCTGCAGTAGCAATTCTCAACAAGCGCATGGGGCACTGTAATAACTAGAGGTCCTTACCCTCACCTCTTTTTCACTGGTTAGGAAATAGAGCCAGGAGCCTCTCCCATTATCTGGTAGTACTACTACCCAGGACCCACATACCACTTGGAAAGAGCTAGCTGATCAACGCCGATGTTTCTGTTGGCTCAGAGCAGCAAATGGGGAAAAAGGAGGCACACCCTTTGGTATTTTCAAGTACCATACCCTGGAGCTGCTATTAATTAACTGGCTGGACAACCAGGGAAACATTATTAGGTCCTTATTGTGCATGCATGCCTGCTAGCTAGCTATAACCTTAACACCTCTCCTGGAGTTATGCAAAGGGGCACCTGCCTGTAATTTAGGAAGCATGCAAAGCAGCAGCAGCAGGATGTAGTCAAAATCAAGCATCTATAAATCCGTTTGACTTCAACGTATGCAAGCTGTTAAGACTGAAATCAATGAGCTTCACATGCAGGTAATCATTTCAACATCAAATGAAATAGAAATCAGGTTTTCATTATAAGCTGGCTCAATTGGAGACCACTACTCATGTGCCTCTCTGCTTTGCCCCCAGACTAAGAAGAAAAGTACTGTATTTTTCGCTCCAGAAGATGCACTTTTTTCCCTCCTAAAAAGTAAGAGGAAATATCTGTGCGTCTTATGGAGTGAATGCATGGTCCCTGGAGCCGAATTGCCCAGGGGCGAAAAGCAGATCGTGCTTTTTTCTTTCCTTTTTTTAGAAAGAGCTAAAGGCTAACAAGAGGGAAAGAGAACCCACACAGCAGCTGATTGCAAGAGATCAGGAGGGAGATAAGGGAAGCTAGCTCCCTTCCCAGCCCCTTGCCCAGGCCTCCATTGTTGTGTTTCCCCAGCGACATATGACTGGCTGATTAGATTATCTGTCTGGAAACTGTAGAAATGGCTCCCTTTTCTTTCCTTTCCTAAAGAAACTGCAGAACTGTGAGCTGAACTCCATAAAAACAGTATTTTTTTCCCCTTTGCAAGGTAAGCTGCACAACTTTCAGCTGATGCTCAAAAAATGGAACTTTCCCCCTTTGCAAAAAAGCTGCACAACTGTGAGCTGATCCCAAAAATAACAACAGGACTTTCCCCCCTTCCTCCTCTAAAAATTAGGTGCGTCTGTTGGTTAGGTGCGTCTTATGGAGCAAAAAAATATGGTAGTGGAGTTGCAGGAGTTGGGAATTGGATCTGGTTTTTGCGGGCCACATCTCCTCACACATGGGGCCAAATTTATCAATCACCTGACATCGCAATGATGTCAGGAGATCCTTTTCTGCCCATCTGGTTTGAAATCAAACTACGGGGGCAAAGGCAAAGCCCACAAAGTACCTTTCAGATGCATTCTGCAAGACATTACAATCAGCTGGTTGTTGGGTCTTGTAGAGGCTTTGCCAAGGGCTCTGGATAATTGCTTACCATCACAAAGCTCTCCACCAGACACCACTGGGCAGCCCTTGCAGACTATAATCTGATTGTCAGTTCTTGTGAAGCCCCCTTGCAAAATGCTCTTCAGGGCTGATTGGCGGTGCCTACAAAACCCCTTTTGGCTGAGCCACGTCTTAACCTTCATCACATCTGACATCGTAAGGAGTGTCGGGTGTAGTGGCGGAGCATTGCCCAGAAGTCCTTGCAGGCCAAATGGGGTGGCCTGGCCAGCCTTATTAGGCTCAAGGACTGAAGGTTCCTCACCGCTGCTGTAGTGGCTTCTTTCCAGTGGGTCTGGCAAACAGGTGACTCTCCAGACATTGCTGGACTACAACCCCCATCATCCCTGGCCGTTGCCCATGCTGGATGGGGCTGAAGGGAGTAAGAGTCCAACATCTAGCAGGTTTCCCTTTACATGGAACACACCTTTTCACAGCTGCTGCTGCACACTAGGCTGATACCCAGTATGTTGGGAAGGGACTGTCATTGGGTTGTTTTTATTTTTCTTATGCATCTTGTGTTTATATATTGTGGTTTTATGTTGTAACCAGTGCTTTTTTGTTTAAAAAAATGTTTAGGTGTACTCTCATTTTGACTCAATAAAATCACCACTTTATAGTTCAAATAGGGCAGTATACAAATTTAAATAATAATAATACATTTTCACTCAGCTACCCACCACGATGATCACTCACAACACCAAACAAATTTACAGCAAAGATGGCAAAGCCATAAAATTAACAGCAGCAGCACAGATTTGGAGTTGGTTTTCTAAAGCCTTGATAAAGAGAGACATTTTTACTGGCCAGTGTGTAAAAATACACCTGAGGTAGCTCCGCCTCTTAAAACAGGTGCCACCACTAAAAAGACCTTTGTCAGAAAATCAGGCTCTGGGAATCCAAGGAGCCTTCAGCATGGATGAAAAAGGTCACCTACTGCTCAACGGTCCGCATGGCATAATACAGAGAGAGGTATGAGTCTTATATATTCTGCTAGTGTCATTCAGCCCATTAAGTAAACGGGCGCTAGCCGGGCGGGAACGGAGGGGAAGCCCTGGGACCGCGCAGGCGTCGCCTCCGTCGCCGCCTCCACTGGCGGAGATGTGTGTTGAGGGCCCCAGGCTCCCCCTGGGTGGTTTGCTGTGGCAGCAGGCAGGTGGTTTGTGTGTGTGTGTGTGTGTGTGTGAGAGAGAGAGAGAGAGAGAGAGAGAGAGAGAGAGAGAGAGAGAGAGAGAGGGAGGGAGGGAGGGAGGGAGGGAGAGAGAAGCAGCGAGCGGCGCTTCTCCGGGACGCGCTGCCTGTGCGAGCTAAGGGAAAAAGAAGCAGCCGTGAGAGGGGAAAGTTGCGGCTGCACTTCCCTCCAGTCGAGCAGGGAATGGCGGCCAGAGCTTGAAGGGCGGGAGGGCGAGGGAGGGAAGGAGGCAGGAAGGAGGTCTGACATGGGGCAACTTCCCCTTCCCCTCAGAGTCGGAATCTCCCCCCCCCTCCCCAAACCGTTGCCAATTTCCCTCACAATTTTGTCTCCTTTCCTCTTCGGACACTACCCCCCCTTCTCATAACTCCACCTTTCTTTACTTTTTCTTGAGAGGGGAATCCCCAATGGTGCCTTCCATTATGTCCTCTCAACACCGTTCAGGGGGGTGGGGGTAGGGAGAGCGTGTGTGTGTGTGTGTGTGTGTGTGTGTGTGTGTGCATCCAGTCTCTGCGTCCAATCCCTGTGTCCGTGGGGCACATGTGCAGTAGTGCAAACCCAGGGACACAGGGACTGGACGCAGAGACACTTGGACTTTATTATAGAGGATTTTACTGGTTTTTGGCTGTGTTTTGGTTCAGTGTTGTTGTTGTTATACTGTACTGTACACTGCTTTATGTTTTGTTTTTTGTTTTTTGTTTGTAATGCTAAGCGGTATATAAAAGGTAAAGTAAAGGGACCCCTGACCATTAGGTCCAGTCGTGACCGACTCTGGGGTATGTGTGTATATATATATATATATATGGTATATAAATTTATTTATATAAGGTATATAAATGCCTTTTAAATAAATACATTTTTAAAAAATAATACGTTACAGTACAGTACTATTCCTATCATCCTTCACATTACGGTTTCCCTCCACCCCCACCCGGTTCTAATTTAACGTGTATACGGTCCCGTGTGGCATGAGCTTTCCCCCTAAGGAGAGCGTCGAGAGTGAAGGGAAGGAAGTGAGGGTCGATTGGAGGAGAAAAGAATTTGAGAAAGGGGGGGAAGAGGGAGGGGGAAAGGCGCGTGAGAGAGAAATACACACTGTAAAAGTGTGAGCGCGAGATCGCTCCACCTAATCAGCGCGCGCAGAGCTGTCAAGGCGCCCAATCGCCGTCCTCCCACGAGCGCCCCCTTTAATTTGGGTTTGAGCCCGCAACTGCCGCCGCCGCCCTCCCTCCAAATCTCCCCGCCCTTTTTCCAAGCAAACGTTCCTCAAATTCGCTGCCTCTCACGCATGCGCTCCCCCTCCGCCAGCGAGAGCACACCTGCAGGGGCAACAGGAGTCAAACCCAGCCGCGCGGCTGAAGGGGAAAGAAGGCGGCGGCGCTAGCGGGGATTGAGGGAGACTCTCGGCCTTCTCCTCAGCCATGGCGGAGAGATGGGCACTCAGCGGCCAGTGGCGCTCGCTCACGCCTTCACTGCACCAGCCAGCATCCAGCGCCTCAGCCTCTTCGGCGTCCCCGGCTGCACAGACCGTTTCAGGGCAGCCTCCGCAGCCGAAGGCGGTGCTACAGCAGCAGCAGCAGCAGCTGGCACCTCCTCCTGCTCCTCCGGCGGTGGCGGCGCCTTCGTTGTGTCAGCCGGCCGCTCTCTGCACTCCAATCCCTGTGTCCGTGGGGCACATGCGCAGTAGCGCGGACACAGGGACACAGGGACTGGACGCAGAGACACTTGGACTTTATTATATAGGATTACTAATTCTATTACTGCTTGGTATGGTACAGCCTCCAAGACAGACAATAAAAGGCTCCAACGAGCTGTAAGAATTGCAGAAAGGGTAATTGGTGCTAGCTTGCCTACAATAGAGTCAATCTATGCTACCAGAGTTAAGAAGAGAGCAGAGAGAATTGCAGCAGATCCTTTACATCCCTGCCATCATCTGCTAGATTTACTCCCATCTGGACGTCGCTACAGGTCTTCATATACAAAATCGGCCAGGCGCAGGAACAGTTTTTTCCCTTGTGCCATTAAATTGTTAAATTTGTAGATGTGTAGCTGAAGGGGAGGTCAATTATGGGTGGGTTTCTTTGCTTATTTGTATTGTGAGTGGAACAGGGTGGGTATGTTTACATTGCAATGTAGCCGAAACAAATTCCAAGTATGTTGGAAAATGTACTTGGCCAATAAATAATAATAATGATTATTATTTATATACTGTTATTGGTGGAACCCAATACAAGGACAGGGGCATGTAAATTAGAGCTCGGTTAATCTCTGCTCTAAGGACTCTATAGAGGCTCACAGGCTTCACCTGCAGCAAACCTAACACAACTCACCCTGTGGATTTTGCCCACCTCCGAACGGAACAAAAACCTAGAGAGAGGGTGCCAAGAGGTCACTTAATGGGCCCATGACCTCACTGCCTTTCCCAGGGCAGCAGGAATCAGCCAGAAATGTTAATGTTTAAGTCCTGCTCTGGCTGGGCGAGGGTGGGGGTGCTGGGGAGGAAAGCCTGGAGTTAATGGGGAAAGGTATGGGAGGTTCTAGGGCCTTTAAAAAAAGAAATTGCAACTCACCATCTTTTTCAGCCATTTCAGAACTGGTTAATCATCAAACCTGCCGGATCCTCCTGTTAGAATTCCAGGTCCTCCAGAAGAAATCCCCTTTTTTCGAGGGATGGGGGGAGTCTGGGAGCCCTGTAGGCAACAAAAGATGAATGTGAGCCTCAATAAACCTTGAACCCATCTGCCAGGGCTGGGTCATCTCAAGTTTGCATGCTCTTACAGGTTGCAGGGCTGTGCTGTGGGTGCCAAGACCAAGGGTCCCCGAAATCCTGGAGCCACAGCACCGCCCACCTTTCCACTGAGCATGCAAAAAAATGAGTAGTGGTAGTTCAGAGCCATATACCCACTACATGGAAGTTAACAACAGGACAACACAAATGGATTTTACGTGCTCTAATGTAGCCAAGAAACTGATGTTGATTAACTGGAAGAATAAAGACATGATCTCCCTTAATCAGTGGTTTGATATGATAACACTTGCAACCTATGAACGGGCTGCTTACAGACGTAGACTCCACTTGGATAAATACGGCAATTTTTGGAACGAATTCATACAAAATGTAGTAGGCTTTTAATATTTACATTAGTATTAGGATAATAATATCAAGTTTATAAAAGAATGTATGGGTTTGGGTGTTTTGGTATATACAGTCGTACCTTGGTACTCAAACATAATCCATTCCGGAAGTCTGTTCGACTTTCAAAAACCAAGGCACAGCTTCTGATTGGCTGCAGGAACTTCCTGCACTCAATCAGAAGCCTCAGAAGCCGTTCGGGTTCCAAAGAATGTTTCCAAACCGGAACACTCACTTCCAGGTTTGCGGCATTCAGGAGCCAAAACATTCGATTCGCAAGGCATTTGAGAACCAAGGTACGAATGTATTTGTTTAATGGGTTTTTTTTCCCTTTACACAGTTGTGTGTTTTGTTCTTTTTTCATTTTGTACCACTTTATTGCTTTATAACCGGGGGAAAATTCAATAAAGTATCAATTTGAAAAAGGAAAGAAAGTAGTGATCAGAGTATTATCATGGAATTTGCTGCCAAGGAGTGTGGTGGAGTCTCCTTCTTTGGAGGTCTTTAAGCGGAAGCTTGGCAGCCATCTGTCAGGAATACTTTGATGGTGTTTCCTGCTTGGCAGGGGGTTGGACTGGATGGCCCTTGTGGTCTCTTCCAACTCTGTGATTCTATCATCCCACACTTCTCCTCTGAGGAACAATGGGTGGCACACATGGTTCTCCCATATTATTTCCACAGGTTGGTTGAGCTGAGGAAGTGTGACTAGCCCAAGGTTACCCAGCTAGCATCAGGACCAAGTCAGAATCTGAATCCTGATCTCTCCAGCCTTTACCCACTGAACACTATAAATGCTGAACACTTGAGGAGCATTCCCAGCCTCCTGGGGGCAGGAGAGCATGTACACATGTGGATCTCTCAGCCGGTGTGGGGAAATAATGGTGGACAGATGCTACATACTTGGCCCTACAGGAGGACGCAGCTTCTTGTAAGAGAGATGTCAACAGTACAGGGATAGCTCTCTTGACTTAAGACTTATAGACCTGGTTCGCACGACAAAGTCTGACCACTGTTGGAGATGCAAAGCTGCCAAAAGTACTGTGAGGTTACCAGAGACTTCTGGAGGGAAATTAAGCAAGAAATTAGAGAAATAGTAGACACCCATCTACTTTTAGACCCTTTAACGATGGTATTGGCAATACAGAACACCAGGTATTAGCCAAGGTTCTTTTGCTCTGGTCTCTCAAATGCTACTAACTGCTTGCATTTTAATAGCAAAGCTGTGGGAAAAGAGGAAAGTTTCACACTTAATGATTGTGAAAAAGAATAAGATATACAAAATATAATATACAGATATTAGCAGCTATGAGAAGGAAAGAACCAATCAGCGGGGGGAAATGGTTACCATCTTCATTGCACAGCAATCAACATGAAACAAATGAACCTGTAATTATGGCTATATGAAGTATGAACTAACTGTAAAATTTCATGTGATTATTGTGTATTATAGGGTGGGGGGGTTAAAAGGACTGGGCAGTAATGTGCTGCACTTTTATTTCATTTTCTGGCAGCTCTGCAGAAATGTGTTCCAATTTTTTGGTTCACCTTTACTTCACTCCGATGAGTCACTTTCCAAACAAGGACATTCAAAGATAAGTTCAATTTCCCAGCAGCGCACTGATGTCCCAGCTGCGAACACAAAAGACTGTTTTCTAACCCCTCCAGAAATGCCCCTTGTTAGAACTGAGAGTTCAATCTAGAACCCAAGAGGGAGCATCATACAGTTCAGGGATTATAATCCCCCAAAGGTGAAGCAAGGGAATCTGCATTACCAGGAACAATGTTATCAAAGTAACTTTCTGCAGGCACTTTCCTATACACAATGTTCACCCAAGGGAATACCCAGAAGAAGGTGCTGGGGGGGGGGCAATGTGTCCTACTTTACAGAAGACACCGTCCTCTATTTGAAGGGCTTTCAGATGACAGTCCTCTGATTCAAGTGTAAAGGTAAAGGTAAAGGGACCCTTGACCGTTAGGTCCAGTCGCGGACGACTCTGGGGTTGCACGCTCATCTCGCATTATTGGCCGAGGGAGCCGGTGGTACAGCTTCCGGGTCATGTGGCCAGCATGACTAAGCCGCTTCTGGCGAACCAGAGCATGGAAACACAGTTTACCTTCCGGCCGGAGTGGTACCTATTTATCTACAGTAGAACCTTGGTTTATGAACACCTCGTTTTACGAATTTTCGGTTTACGAATGCCGCAGACCCATCTGGAATGGATTAATTCACTTTCCATTACTCTCAATGGGAAAGTTCGCTTCAATTTATGAACGCTTCAGTTTAAGTACTCCGCGGACCGTCTGGAACAGATTAATCCACTTTCCATTACTTTCAATGGGAAAGTTCGCTTCAGTTTATGAACGCTTCAGTTTATGAACAGACTTCCGGAACCAATTGTGTTCATAAACCGAGGTACCACTGTACTTGCACTTTGACGTGCTTTCGAACTGCTAGGTTGGCAGCAAAGAAACATAACAGTTCAAAAACACATTCCAGCCAGGCAAAACCCCTTTAGGGTGTGAAGCACAGCAGGTGAAGAAGCGGCAAGGAGAGAGTTCCAAAGACCAGGCAGAGAGACCTAGAGCAGGCATCCCCAAACTGCGGCCCTCCAGATGTTTTGGCCTACAACTTCCATGATCCCTAGTTAAGAGGACCAGTAGTCAGGGATGATGGGAATTGTAGTCCAAAACATCTGGAGGGCCAAAGTTTGGGGGTGCCTGACCTAGAGGGACACATGCAGCTTGAGGTTTCACATCCCTGTTCTCTTCTGAAGGCATCCTGTTTGAAGGACTGTCCTGTCCAAGACTGGTTGAAAGACAAAGATCTCTTTGTTCTTAGTCCCAATAACTAATTGAGGACCATGAGTTCACCATCCCATATAAGTCCTTCTCCCATCAATGCAGAAGTGCCCAGTACTTCCTTTGGTTTGGGGTGTTCCAGGCTGATGGGAGTCAGGTAGGTGACTGTGTCAGCTTGTCTTCCCTGATCCAGAGGTCCCTGGCCTAATACCCTGAATAGGCAACATTGAGATCTGTGTATATCCATCAGTTTTCCAAACAAAATACAGTTGTACCTCGGCTCCCAAACATTCGGAAACCAGAAGTGAGTGTTCCTGTTTTCTAACGTTCTTTTGGAAGCCGAATGTCCAACAGCTTCTGATTGGCCGCAGAAGCTTCCTGCGGCCAATCAGAAGCCATGCTTTGGTTTCTGAAGTCGAACAGGAGGTACGACTATAGTTATTATGCAGGTCCCCTACTCAGTGTTGCTGGCCATGTGACCAGAGTTGGTTCCAGAGAAGCAAAAGGATCAAATTCACACACACACACACACACATCCTTGCAATACATGCTTAAAGATAAATTGGGGTATTCTAATCCCCATCAGAGGCTGAGATTTCCTGCTCATCCTGTTTGAATCCTACCCATCTTCCAGTACACATAGCTTCCATTCTTAAAACAACCACCACAATGAGTTACAGTGGCACCTCGGTTTACAAACACAATTGGTTCCGAAAGTCTGTACTTAACCTGAAGCGTACTTAACCTGAAGCGAACCTTCCCATTGAAAGTAATGGAAAGTGGATTAATCCGTTCCAGACGGGTCCGCAGAGTACTTAAACTGAAAATACTCAAACCGTTTGAGGCGTACTTAAACCGAGGTATGACTGTATACTAGGGCTGTGAGAAGTGGACACAAGTCAACATCATGTCCGAGTGGGGAGTTGAAACCTGGTCTTCCCAGTTGGGGTCAGCACTGGCACCCAATTCCTTGGGCAGCTATTTGGGCCTCGCATTGGGCCTCTCACCTTAAAAAAAAAAAGTCTGGCCCAATGCCCAGGCAGCATTGAGGCCCCATCTGCAGCATCATACCACTTTAAACAGTCAACTCTTCCCCCCAAACACCCTGGGAGTTGTAGTTTGTTAAGGGTGGTGAGAGTTGCTAGGAGACTCCTATTCCCCCTCAGAGAGCTACAATTTCTAGAATTTCCTGTAAAGAGGGATTGATAGTTAAATCACTCTGAAAATTGCAGATCTGTGAAGGGAATAAGGGTCTCTAACAACTCTCAGCACCCTTAACAAAAACTATATTTCCCATGATGCTTTGGGAGAAGCAGTGACTGTCTAAAGTGGTATGAGACTGTTTCAAATGTATCATGCCGGTGGGGTCTGGGTCAAGCCACCATTTTAATTTTCCACAGTGCCCTCAAGGTAGCATTGCTCCAGGGCATTGTGGGGAATTAAAATGGCAAACAGTCTCAAACAACTGTGCCCCTTACCTACTCTCAGTTCACCACAACCCCACCACCAAAGGAGGAAGCTCAACCACGGGCATTGCCCAAACTGTACTGTACTACCTTATTCTGTTAGGAGAGGGCAGTGAATTAATTAATTCAGAAAAATTGTAATTTATTAATTCAAAAGACTTGGGATGTGGCAAGGGAGTAATTTATTATAGCAGGCCGTCGAGAAACAGTCCGGAGCAATCTTTCTATTGTTAAGACAGGATCTTAACAATGAGATATACATGGGAGGTGGGGGGCAGCTGCTGCTTCCCTAAATCAATAAAAATACATTAAAATACATAGCTAACGGAGGTTCTGCCCCCCCCCACTAACAAAAGGCCTGCCACCCCCAACAAAAACCTGGCTACACCCATGGAGATAGAACATTCCTTAATCCCTAATCCTTCATTTAAAAGGGGGGAGCACACTTTGGGTTGCATTCAATACTAGCCCTACTCAGGGTAGAGCCATTGAAGTTAATGGGCATGACTACGGGTAATTTAAGTCCCTTCAGCTGGAGGCAACCCAGAGATTTTAACATCTAGATAACCACACATTTTCAAACCTGTCGGACCAAGTCAACCCCAAACAAATAGCGTCACGTTCAGAAATTCAGAACAGGCCAGAGAAACTGTTCAGATCAAATGTGATAACCCAAAAAAGTTAACTGGAGGGTATAGCGGGAAAGCAAAGTAGGCAAAACGAAATGCGGTGCATTCTGGCCCAAATTGGAACCCACTGTGAAATGGCAAGTAGCCCATGGAAATATTTAAAAAATAAGAATATCAATGTGATCATATGCTAACAAGCCCGGGGGTGGGGGTGGAATTATGGGGTGTACAGAAGGAGGTGGAGGAACACACGGGTTGACGAAGCAGGGCAGCGTTCAAATTCTGCTCCCCACTTCCCTGTGGAATGGGGTTCGCGAAGTAGCAACAGCGGAAGGGAAAGAAGCCCCTCTTACCTCGCTGCCCTCACCGGGGTACTTGCCTTCCCGCTAAGGGGGGCGCGATCTTCATGGCTGAAGAGCCAGAGACACGGCAGGTCTCCCGGGCGCAGAAGTGCTTCCTTGCGCAAGGCAGCTTCCCCACCTGGGGCGGCGGGAGGAGAAGGAGGAGGGGAAGGGCTGGCGAGCAGGGAGGGGGGACCCGGGCGCGACGGCCCCTTTGCAGCTGTGGCCAGGCAGACACCTGCCAGACGGAGGGGCGATGGGAGGGAAGGAGCCGGAGGGTGGGGAGGGGGAGAGAACACGCGGTGGGTGTGGCTAACAGGTGGGAGGGGCTTGACCCGTCAGGATTCCGCTCCCAGCAAAGGAAAGCGTGAGGGATTTTGACAGACACAGATGGAGAGACACTCTTTTGGATTTTTAGGGGAAGGGGGAGACCCGGAACCTTGAATGTGAGTTCTTTAAAAAGAAGTGGGGGGGACTATGACCGGACACCTGGGTCCCTTTCAGAAATGGCCCGGGATAGTAAGGGTTAACGAAGATAAAGAACTGTTGGATCAAACCATGGGTCCGTCTCTAGTCGAAGGATGGGGAACCTGTGACCCTCCAGATGTTGCTCAGCTTCAAACCAACGTAGCCATCGGCCAGGGATGTTGGGAACTGTAGTCCAACAACATCTGGAAGGCCAAAGGTTGCCCATCCCTGACCTAGTCCGGCACAGTTTGTGTCTCCAACGGCGGCCAACCAACGATGTTCCTGGAGTCTGAACTGCGATGTTTGTGATCAGGGGTTACTTCGTTTGTAGAAAAAATATATATGTTGGGGCTAAAATCTGCCTGGAAGCAACTTAACTTTTTCTTCATCATCATCATCATCATCATCATCATCGTAACACCTTCTAAGCCCTTCCTCCCTAACCGCTGGGGATTTTCTGGAGTTAGGGAGCGGTCAGGGGAATGCACTCTGCACGCGCTCCGGAGTCCCCTTAGTCCAGGTATCCGTCCCACATTTGCAGCATTAAGCCCTGGCGGGAGAAATGAGCTTGTTTGGTGACTAAATGACGATATTGGGACAGTGCGTCTGTGCTTTAAAGCGGGCCACCCTCCCATTTCATTCTTTTTCCTCCCAAGACCACGCTCGCCTGCTATTGTCCTGCAGGGAGGCACGAGCTTCAGCCTGAAACAAAATCTGATGGCGAAGAAGATCTCTCCAAAGCGTCTGAATCAACGGAATGCGGTGGTGTTTAAATGGATGCAAAGGTGTTTTATAAAGTTTTTTTCTGACTCGGTCCTGCGCCCTAGCTTTTGGAGATCGCCAGACCCAAAGCGCGCGCCGCTTCCCCGCCCCCATAGCGCGGCCTCCTTTCTCAAAGCGCCCATTGTCTGCGGCTCACGTCGCACCTGCGACTCAGGAGCCTCTCCAAAGGAGAAGGGAAGCCGATGACACATCTCTCTCTCTCTCTCTCCACACACACAAAGACGCAGGAACAATCAGGACCTCCTCCTCCTCCTCCTCCAGCCGCTTCTCTCCTGCCTCCAGCCCCCCCCAGTTCCAGCAAACGTTGCCCAGCGAGGAAAGCGACAGCAAACAGGCTGTGTGGGTCAATGGGATGGAGCTTTGATCTGGGTGAGATCAGGTCAGGCCCAAGACATGTTGGAGCCTGATGTAAAATATCCAATTGGAAAAGGAACGCCCATCATACTAACTAATATGGGCCACAATTCTTTTTTATATATAAAGAGGTCTTGGCAGCCTTTGTTACAGAAATATCACTGTGTGCAATATTTCAGTATTAAAAACATTTTTTAAAAAAACCAAATGGAAATGGATATTACTCCCCCCCCCCAAAAAAAGCAAGCATTCATTTTGCCCGTTGTGAAACATGATACGTACCTTTACAGCAGATTCAAAACACGATCCCCCACCCCCCAAAAAATCATGGGAGCTCTAGTTTACCCATAGCAGAGCTACAATTTCCCAGCATCCTTAACAAATTACAGTCCCCAGTATTCCTTGGGGCGATGTGCCAACGGACCACCTTAATATTGCTGAGGGTCTTGGGGGAACACTTAATAAATATTATTATTATTGTTATTATTATTATTATATTATTATTAACTCGGTCTTTTAAAGATAAAGGGACCCCTGACCGTTAGGTCCAGTCGTGGATGACTCGGGTTGCGACGCTCATCTCGCTTTACTGGCTGAGGGAGCCAGCGTATAGCTTCTGGGTAATGTGGATAACATGACTAAGCACACGGAAACACTGTTTACCTTCCCGCCATAGTGGTACCTATTTATCTACTTGCACTTTGATGTGCTTTCGAACTGCTAGGTTGGCAGGAGCAGGGACCGAGCAACGGGAGCTCACCCCGTCACGGGGATTCGAACCACCGACCTTCTGATTGGTAAGCCCTAGACTCTGTGGTTTAGACCACAGCGCCACAATTAACTGTGCTGATATAGCTGTAGATTCAAAGATTTTAAATAACTGACTCATTTAAAGAACATAACCATAAAATCAGATGTAAATTATACAACTCCCTTTTCTCCTCTGGAATTAATCATCTGTGTCATGTTTAAATTTAACTATATATCTGTCTTAGACTCTTAGCTGTTCTGTGTTTTTTTGTTTTCCCACTGTCTATGCGACATTCTGTGGTGTGTAATAACCAAGTAGGACTTTCGTCAGGGGCTGGGTACAGAGCAGAGGGAGATACTGCCAAAACAAATGGGTCACTTAGCTCTTAGTACACGCAGCACAGGAGTGGGGGAAAGGGAAGGGGGAAAGGCAGCGGATCACCCAGCTGCCTGCTTTTCAGACAGGCTCAAGTGCAGGTGGGGGAAGTCTTTGGCCCCACACACACACACACACTCAGTTACTGATTACCTGGTTCTCTGCACCACCACCCAGAACTGGATTGGGACAGCGGGGCGGACCAGGAATGGGCAAGGGAGCAGCTGCTCCCACCATTGCCCTTTTTCCATCCCCGCCCAACAAGAAAAAGCACAAAGGCAACTGAGGTCATTCTCCTAGAGACATTGCAGCTCTTCCTTCCCAGAGGCAGGGTAGAATGGTGAAGGCCCTTCCCTGTCCCCTGCTTGAAATCTCGAGCGTTCTTTGCTGCAACAGGGGATGCCACATTTCGCTAAGTGAACACAGTATGCTGGGAGGCAGCTGGCTGCATAAAATACTGGCTATATTTAATTTTTTTAAAAAATTAAATTTATTAATTCTATTTATTCCAATATTTTTAGACCATCTCTTGATGCAAGTAAGGTACCTAACAGCAAGAAGAAAGTAAGCTAACTTTACCTTTACCTTTTACCATATAATTTGTTATTCGTTTCTTCAAACCATTTCACATTAACCTTCAAATCAATGGGAAGAGCACCATCTTGTCCTCAAGCACCATAAGATGCTGCCTTATACTTGGGCCGTTGGTCCATCTAACTCAGTGCTGACTACACTGGCTGGCAGTGGCTGTCTGGAGACAGAGTTCTGCCCCAGACAGTCCTATCTGGAGATGCTTGGGGTTGAACCTAAGCCCCTCTTCATGCAAAGCAGATGTTCTACCACCGAGCTATGATGACTAAATGTTAAAGGAAAATTTCCCTGGCTCACTTGGATTGCCCAACAAAGACACCAGCCAAGAATATAGGAGCAAAACAGCAGCCTGTAGGCCTGGTCTTTATTCAAGCAACTGTTGCAACAGGACTTCAAACTACCACATGGAAGAAGCAGAAAGAAGGATGGCTCCCCTTTTTATAACTTTCCCATTTTACCCATAGCACCTTTAGTAAAAACATCATACATTTTGTCATAACTATGTCATAAACTGGGAGGGGTCTTCTGGCAGAAACCTAAGTATCAGGTTTGCCCCCTCCCCCTTCCTTGACCTCCACCTCACACCCATTAGGTAAAACAAAGGTAAGTTTTTACATGTTCCTGTTTCCCAGCCAAGTTAAGCACACCCTTTCCTCTGGACGGAGACCCCAGTCCATTGAGGTTGGGTTTGCTATTGTGATTGGGATGGCTACCTGTCTGGCACTCAGGTGCCAGGATGCTAGGGATGATCACCCAGGCAGTGGGGCTGCTGTGTAAGTGGTCTCATGCTTCAGGGATTATGGCTGCCCCTAGCCCTCTCCCAAGCTCCTCTTCTGGTAGCCATTTCCCTTCTGATTAGAACATTGGAATGGTGTGAATCCATCACTGGAGAGATTTTATATGACTTTCTAAAGTTTTCCCATTGAACCAGTACAATACTGTACATAGATACATTTACAGGTATCAGTTTGCTACATTTGGTAATGTACAGCAGAGGCTCTTTATCTTTGCCTTGTAGTGTGGAGAGGCAAGGTTTGGGGGGGGTCAGCCCCCCTTCCAATTTCCGGTAACGCTAAGCAGGAAGATGTCTCGGGACAGCCCTCGATGAGGCCCTCATCCATATGTCCACCCTGTTCACATCGAAAGCGTGGTGAGTTGCAGGATCATACTTTGAAGCAAAAGGAGTAGATAGGAGAGGGGCAACTGGACCCCCCACACACACCTCAGTGCCACTTTTGAGGTTTGGGTAGAGGCCTTGTGAGCGTTTTCGATAAATAAAGATGGCGACCGGCCCCTAAGGATGTTAGCTGACCTGAGAACTGCCCACCCACCACTGCAGTAGCCTCTGGGGAGCTGGGGAGGAGCAGCATCACAGCCAGACTGGGCCAGCTAGGAGCCCTTCTGAGCTGACTGCTGATGCTGATCAAGCACTGGATAGGAAGCCCCCACAAGTCAAATTGGCACCCTGGGCTTCTAGTAGTAGCTGCTGATCCTTGTCAGGACCCTCCTTGTAACACACATCAGGTAACTCCAGCTTTGCCTAGGAAGGAAGGAATGCATTTTGGAACCTGTCAGGATTTTCAGATGCCTCATACAGGGTGATTCTTGTCAGACACTGCCCTCCTTGGATCATGTTTCTGCTTTTTTGGTTTTTTTTATCCTCCAAACAAAGCTTACTTCTTGCCTTGTTCCCTTGGCAGCCAATGGCGTTCTCTCTACAGGCATTTTCTTCCAGCTCTGTCTGTCTCCTATTGTGTTACACACAAACACACACCCGTGCAGATTAAAAAAAATTCCCTCTTGCCTTTAAAGCTGCAGAAGAAATTTCTCCCATCCTTCCACCTACAAGGGAAACTATAGGCCACCAACAAAACAAAACAAAAGAGGAAAAGAGAGGTTTTTTTTAGAGAATCCATTCTTTGGAGATGGAAACAAAAAAATGAAGTAAGCTCCTGAACTACATGTTGTTTGTCATATGAAGTCTAACTATTTGTTATAACCTGGGAAGGTGATGTTAACATGCACCTGAAACACTGGCAGTGGTAAAAGCAGGGCGGTGTTAGGGCACAGGTTCAAGGGGAAAACACCTGGCAGATAAAGAATTAAACACTACTTTTACACACACACACACACACACACACACACACACACACACACACACCAAAGCTTCGCTTATTGGGGTCACTTTGTGTCAGATAAAGGAGGGCCATCTGGCCACCCTTAGCACACATCTAGATAAAACAGTGCCTCAAAACCATCTCACCTTATATAGCAGGCAGCAGCTAATAAGAAAGAGGCAGATGTCAGCCAACCAGAAGAACCCCTTCCATAAAGCAGAGCCAATAGGAAATGATCTCTCTAAACAACAACAACAACTGCTTCCTTTCGGCCTTCCTAAACTTGTATATCATTGGTTACATTCCGGGCTCTGGCAAGACTGGGATTTTGCACAGGAATTGGCTTCCAATTGTGTTAAGCAACCCCAAAGCACACAATTGTCCTAGGCATTGATATTTTTGGTTAAAAATAAAAGAGGTGCCAGTACTCATATACTGATAAAAGTACTGTTGGTACAAAAAAAGATGCTGGTACTCTGTACCAGTGGTGAGCCTTGCCACAAAAAACAGCTCCAGTCCTGTGTCTGTAATGATAGAAACATATCAGCTGGTGTACGTGTGCGTTCATGTTCGTTCATTTCTTCATTAATACAATTGCTGCACAGAGCCAGTCAGCAGCTACATTCATGTAAAAGGGCCCTGGGCCCTAGGCCCTAGGCCCTAGGCCTGCCCCACGTTGAGTGTGCCTGGTCACAATGGGCAGGGGTAGCACTGTGGCATAATGAGGACTAGGCAAACAGTGGCCTTTCTGGGACAGGCCTTCAGACTCATAGCCTCCAATATGCTAGTGCCGGGGCATCCTGTGGGCGGTAAGTCAGCTCCATGGGTCTGGAGGCAGAGGCAGAGCTAGTCTGGACAGCAACAGGGTTGAAACACAAGGGATGGCTGTGAGGGGAGCGAGGGAAAGTGGCAATAGGGTGGGTACTCAGCATTCTAGCTTGTCTGCCTGGCAGTGGCTTTCTCTGGACCTTGGGAGTTTTATATACTGTAATGCCCAAGTACAGGGCATGGCATAAGGAACCATGATCTGCTCCTAGAAAATTAGAAACCTCTGTAATTATTCCATGTAGGGTGGCCCCCATCTTTGTTTTGAAGGACCAGGACAGTGTCAGAAATTTCTATACAGTATCATTGTAATAATAATAATAATAATAGTCATTGTTATACCATTCATGTACCATTCATGTACGTGCCGCTTTACAGACTTTCGAAAACGAAACACAGACAGAAGCTTACAATGAAAAATCAACAATGGGGAAAACGACAGGGCAAGGGAGATAGGATAAAAATGAAATGTCAGCAAACACATTTACATTCCAATCCTATAGACGAGGGATGTTGTTGGACTATAATTCCCATCATCCCTGACCACAGGCCACTCTGCCTGGGGCTGATGAGAATCGGAGTCCTGCAAAGCCACATAAGTTTAGATTTGTGTGTGTGTGTGTTTTAAACTTGATTACGTCTGGGAATGAGTACTAAGCCAGAGTCCTCATGGAAAAGGTGTCCTTTTGGGGAGCAAACTGATGGAAGGGGCGGCGGCGGCACCACAGACATGTTCAGGGAAGGGATTTAGGATGCAAAAACAGAAACTGAGTGTGAGTGGAGCCAAAGAGGAGACCTCAGCGGTTTGGGGGGAGTCGAGGGCAGGGATGGGAAGCTTCAGGGTCTTGGACCAGAGGTGTCCCTCCAGACTTCTCTTTCTGGCCTTCATAACTCTCCCCAGCCCACACCCCTTTCTGACCCTGCTGCTTCACACCCTTCCTTGAATGTTTTTGCCTGGCAGGGGTAGTCAACCTTTTTATACCTACCGCCCACTAATGCATCTTTCTTGATGGTAAAATTTCCTTACCGCCCACCAGTGCTCGATGGAAGGAGGATTCAGCTTGTGCCGTAGAACCCCCTACCGCCCACCTAGAATCCTGAAACACCCTTTAGTGAGCGGTAGGGACCAGGTTGACAATCCCTGGGATAGAGGCTAGAGAGGAGCACACGTGAGTGTGTATACAAAGGTGAAATTCACATTAGTTGCTCTGCTCAGTTTTACGTCTGGCATGTGGTCCCTGGAAAGTTGCCTAGAAAGGAACGAAGCCCATGGGTTGAAAAGGCTTCCCTGCTCCTGGTTGGGGTTTTTTTGGCTGGACCTGGGAGCAGAACTCTCAACTCAGGAGTGAAGCCAAGTGCATAACCTGGGCAGACATGTTTCGATGTGGAAAGGGCTCTGTTCATAGCTGCCAAGTTATCCCCTTTTTAAAGGGATTTTCCCTTATGCTGAATAGGCTTCCTCGCAAGAAAAGGGAAAACTTGGCAGCTATGGCTCTGTTCCTTGCAGCCGGAAGCTTTCCGAACCTTGTGGCTCGACAGATGTGTGGGCCTATTTAATCCTAATGCACTCAAATTCCCACCCCCATTCCTGTGAACAGATGCAGCCTTAAAGGTGCAAGTCATTCATCGCCACTCATCATATCTGCCACAGAGAAGCCTCGTCAAGTCTCTCCTTCCCAAGGGAATGACCTCTCCCCTGCTTGAAAATGGTAGGTGAAACATACTCGGAGTCGAGAGTGAATTTCATGCTCTTTATTCAGCTCATAGTCATCCAGGAGAAGAAGAGAAGGAGGTATTTCTCTAAAATGCTTTTTTTTAAAAAAACCGCTATTGTGGTCCATCAACAGGAAACCAGGCATGCCAGAAGAAGGGAATAGAGGTGCTGGGGCTCCTTCTGAGATTGGGGGACTGAGGCCCACCTACCCCCCCCATCCCTGGATAATCAATCTACAGCTCCTATAATCAAAGCTTATTCATAAGGAACCCCCCAAAAAGCTAATTCAAGAGGGAAGGTGCAGCCTAAGGAGATACTTTGATCATATAAATGAGGAGTGGGGAACCTTGGGTCCAGGGAGTGAATATGACCCCCCCCCGACATCTCTGTTTGGCTCCTAGAAGTGTCCCCAGGCCACACCCATAACTGGACCTGCTCCATGCCCCCCCCTCACTCAAGTGCTTTTAACTGCTGGGATGGGTCTTTGATCTGTGGCGCTGTGGTTAAACCACTGAGCCTAGTGCTTGCTGATCAGAAGGTCGGTGGTTCGAATCCCTGTGACGGGGTGAGCTCCCGTTGCTTGGTCCCAGCTCCTGCCAACCTAGCAGTTCGAAAGCACGTCAAAATGCAAGTAGATAAATAGGAACCGCTACAGCGGGAAGGTAAACGGTGTTTCCATGTGCTGCTCTGGTTTGCCAGAAGCGGCTTTGTCATGCTGACCACATGACCTGGAAGCTATACGCCGGCTCCCTCGGCCAATAATGCGAGATGAGCGCGCAACCCCAGAGTCGGTCACGACTGGACCTAATGGTCAGGGGTCCCTTTACCTTTACCTTTAATGCCTCAGAGGATGCGTGAGGGGGGGACTGTGTGCGGAAACATCTGGATTATGTGTGGCTGTAGGTTATTGTACAAAAGCAGGAGTCACATCCATTGCCCTGGCTGCAATTTACGCTGGCATGAGACTGCCAATGGAGTAATGTAGCCCTCAGGATGAAAAAATTTCCCCTGATAGGAACTGGAGTCCACCAACATTAGGAGGACCATGTTTCCTCTTTTAGATGCCACAAGCAGTAGTGAAAATGAAGACCTTCCTAGGTTCTATTGATGCTTGTTAAAGTATTGCCAGTCATCTGGAATATATACATCATTTCAATAAATGGAAAAATGTCGGTGTGTGTGGAGACGAATGGGGAACCTGCAGCCCTCCAGATGTTGATGGACCCCAGGTCCTATTAGCTGCAGCCAGCATGCCCAATGGTCAGGGGTGGTGGAAATTATGTAGTTCATCAACATCTGGAGGGCATCAAGTTCCCCACCTCTGGCTTAGGGGAACATGAACAACAAGTTCCGCAAGCAGGTTTCACTCGAGTTGTTTGGGTGGGTTGTTCCTCTTTTAATTTAGTTTCAGCTCTACAGAAATCACTCAAGCCTTCCCAGTGAAAGCAGCGACACATCCAGCTCTGGCCTGGGCAGCATCATCGAGACCCCCAAACACATCCTCTACTCAGCCTGCAGTTTACCTCACACCTTGGACGACTTGCTGGCTGGGCTGTCGGTTCCAAAGAAAGCCGCTCGCAAGCCCGCACCAAGCCGCCCTCGACGCAGCAGCAGCCCCAGCGTCCCCGTTGACCTGGACATGAGCGACGGGGAGACCAGCCTCTCTGACAGCGGCTCAGAGTCTCCTGTGTGTGTGGAACTGCCGCCACAGCCCTTCATCCGCGAGCACACTGTCAGCAGCACCAGCGCTCAGGTGGGGCCTAATGACACAAGATGGCCTCCTCTGCATTGCTAGGTTACTGTGATTGGAGAGTCTCTCTTTGGGCAAATGGGGGTGCAACATTTGAGCATAGATAAATTACATTTAGTGCACCTCTGAGGAACCCATATTGTTACATGCACCCCAACCCTATGAGACATGAGAGATTTCAGGGGCTCCAGTGCTTGTCTAGGTGTGTGTGGAATAAGGTTTCAGGAGAGTGACTGGAGCCTTGTATCATATGGGTTGTTGTTGTTTCAATTTATATACTGCCCTTTATCAAAGGATCCCAGGTGGTGTACAACATTAAGAACACATTTTATGGAGCATAATAATTAAAACATAATAGGCAGCATCATAATAAAATCATCACAATAGCAGTTCCCCACCCCCATAGCTTTAACAGGCCATTTATATCAGGGACGGGGGACCTCTTACCTTCCATAAACTACAACTCTCATCATCCCTGGCCATTGGCCATGCTGGCTGGGGCTGATGGGATATGGAGTCCAAGAACTTCTGTAGAGGCCACAGATTCCCCATCCCTGATTTACACACGTACACAGGTTGAGCATAGGTGGAAAATACAGAGGTCCCAGGTGCAATGCTCCCCATCAGATTTCTAGCAGAACTGCCAGAGCCTTTTACAGTGCCTTTTACAGAGAGCAATTCAGCCCTCTGTATCCTTTTGTCCGTCGCTTCTCCATCAGTCAAAAAAATATCTGCAGGTTGCTCGCTTCCTTCTCTTTTGCCCCCTCTCCCTGCTTAATGGGGTTGGGGACAATAAGGCTCAGTCATCGCTCTTCATCCTTTTCCTGAGCCATCTTAACTCCCATCGAAACACATCACCTGACTGTCACCGGCTATAAATAGTCTTCTTTCAGGCCTTAAGACGTGTTGCCTCAGGATAAGCCACCCTGGACAGCTCTGCTCACAGAAACCTTAAGAGCGAAAACATCACAGAAGGAATCCCAGTGGGTCTTCCAGGCCAACTGCCCTCCAAGTGCACAGCAATAGACTTCAGTTTCAAGTGCCTGGAAATTACTGTGTTTGGAATATAGCTTGTGTTGGACACAGTGGCATGATTTGCACATAATGCTGAGCCGAACCATGACTGTGCAAGAAGGAACAAGTGTGCCATCGGTACTCACAGCAAAAATCACAGCCGCTTCATTCCTCTCCCGATATTGCTGCTGCTACTGCTGCTTCACTACTGGGAGCTAAACTATGTTTTGGCTTAACATGACATCCAAAACCAGGCTTGTAGCTTGTCTGCCCCCAAGACAAACCATGAATGGTACACCAAGAACTTACCACATGGGTGGCGCTGTGGTCTAAACCACTGAGCCTCTTGGGCTTGCTAATCGGAAGGTCGGTGGTTCAAATCCCCACAACAGGGTGAGCTCCTGTTGCTCTGTCCCAACTTCTGCCAACCTAGCAGTTCAAAAGCACGCCAGTGCAAATAGATAAATAGGTACCGGTACCACTCCCTTGGCCTGAAAGCGAGATGAGTGCCACAAACCCATAGTCGCCTTTGACTAGTCTTAACCATCCAGGGGTCCCTTTCCTTTACCTTTTTTTTTAAAGCCAAGAACTAACACTTGGCTGCAGGGTCCGGCATTCAGTCACACACTACCAAATTCAAGTTGCGCAGTTATAGTTGATTAGGAGGTGTTGTGCAGCAAACTCACTTCCAAAAGAGACTGGACATCTTGTGCTAAGAGAAGTGCCGGGGAAATGCACTGGAAAGTGTGGAGTAGCAGTCGCTAACCTCCCTACAAACAAGTCAGGGTGAATGCTCAATAGACAGGCTTCCCAGAAGCACGCCCAGTGCTTTCTGCTATATCAGAGAAGACTCTAAGGCTACCTCTTGGTGTACATCCCTTACTGGCAGCGGAGGCTGGTGCATTAGGGCAAAGAGATCACTGCCCCACCAACCTCCATCTGTCTTCAACCAGCCACCACCTGTCCACCATCTTCCTTACAACCAGCCCCGGGGGTGGCCCTGAATGCCAGCTTCCTCCTCCTTAGTCCCTGCAGAACCCAACAGGGTAGAGGATGGGGGACAAAACTAGAATCAGTTGGGTTTGCTTGTCATTGGCTCTGGCTCCACTCACTACTGGTCTCCTTGTTTTCTGTCCCATAAATCCCAGTGGGCACCAGCCACCATGGTTCCTCCCTGCACCAGTGAAAGGACCCCTTTAGCACCCACTTCCTTGAAGATGTCGGGCTCAAGTAAAGGCACTCATCTCCTGGCTTTCTGCATGATGGCCATTCTTTCTCCTCCATAGGTTTCTTGGTCCGGCCCACGCAACGGGGAGTTGATTTCCTTCTACGAGCTGCAACTGCAGGAGGCCAGGCTGGATGGTCAAGGCAAGAACATCCACTGGTTTTGCTCGCAGACAGAAGAGCATCTGGAGAATCTGACTCCTGACACTACGTACTTGCTCCGCGTGAGGTCTCTCAATGTGGCAGGTGCTGGGAAGTGGAGTGCACCCTATAAGGTGAGCACAGTCCTCCTGGTGGGGCGGCGGGTGCACGTACCATAGAGTTGGGCATCCAAAGAATGTAGAAAGGCACACCCATTGCAGTTTCATCCAAAGCCTAATTCAGGGACACTGACCCTGGTAGAAAAGTCAGAACCATTGATAACTGCAAAAAGGCACATCAGAGATAAAATGAAATAGAGAATAAATTGAAGAATTGTCCATATTTGTAACATTATGATTTTTTAAAAAAATTAATATGCAGGAAGTAACAGGTGCTTTTTAAAAGAGAGAGAGAGAGAAGAAGAAAGAAACCTGCAGACTTTTGGTGAATAAAGCACTATGCCAATTTTAACCTTTGGCACTCTGTTTTGCAAAGCCCTAAGCCAATCCACGTTTTTAACTGTAGTTAGGGGAATCCTGTAAATAAATAAATATTAGAAGTACATATTAGAAATACATAAATATTAGAAGTACATGGATTCACTTATTTGCAGTCGAATCCGAACTACAATGATTTGGTCAAGAAGCCCTCCAGCCCTGCTCCAACTTATTTACAGTAGATGCAATCCCCAAAATGTAACTACCGCATAAGTTGCAGGCTGACTATCGTTTTTGACTATTTCAGCAGTCACCTATGAAATGGCAGGGTTGAAGCTCACTACCCCAGCAACCCTTTTACTCTAACCCCAAACTAATGAAGCAGCAACGTTCATGCATCTCCAGGAGATTTTATTTTTTATTACGTTTTTATCCTGCCTTTCTTCCCAGGAGTTCAAGGTGGCATGCGTGGAGTTGGATCTAAGAACTTAGCTGAACTTCGCTGCTTTTGAAACTAAAGTTGCAACTAGTTTTTCCACATTGGTTTCAATTTGAACTAAGTGCAACTAAGTACCTTAGTCTGGACCCAAATCATAGTCCTCCTCCCCACTCCATCTCCATATTTTACCCTCACAACAACTTTGGTTAAGCTGAGAGGTAATGGATTGGCTCTAAGTCCTCCTGGTGGGTTTCGCAGCTGGACCTGGGGTTTCCCCCAGTCCTAATCTAACACTCAGTATACCTCACTGCCTCTGTGTGAAATTGGCTTTGCCAGACATAATATGCATGGTCACATTTCAAGATGCTAGCAAGTCCACTTTTGATGCAGAAAGCACCCTTGCCAGATGCATAGCTCTGCTGCTAACCGTTGCAACTTTAGCAGATTTCTAGCATGCTGTTTTGCATTTCGCTGCCTCCCTCTAACAAGCTCTTCCCTTCGCTTCTTCCAGTTTGGCACAATGCCTTCTGTGGCGGGCATGCCTCTGGACCCGGCTCCTGTCACTGTCACCGTGCGGCGGTGCAGGAAGCCCCAGAAGAAGACGATCTTTATCCCTGCCCCCTAAGAGGACCGACAACATGGAAGTAAAGGATGGCACCTCCCACTTGCTCCTGCATCTGTTATTCCACATCTCCCCGTAACTGCTGTTTGGTGCCTTGGCAAATTTTCTGCTCACAAAAGTAACTTCTAGCCAGGCAAAGGTCAGGGGCTGCAGTGGCGGGAACTGGGCATATACGGATGTTACAGTTCACAAGTGCATTTGCAACTATTTTGCTGCATATGGTGGGAATCTCACACAATACATAAGAGCAAGGGAAGAGGCTGAAATCATGTGACTGTAGCTTCCTACCTTACTCTCTACTGTCCCCTTTCCCCCCTCTTTGCCTGCTCTCTGCTGCCCCCTCTTGACAATGTTGCCGAGAGGCTGCAGAAGGAAACAGCGATTAAACCTTGCTGTTACACAGCCTGGACAATATCTGAAGAATATTGTATCTGAAGAAGTGTGCATGCACATGAAAGCTCATACCTATGACAAACTTAGTTGGTCTCTAAGGTGCTACTGGAAGGATTTTTTTTATTTTTTCCTGGACAATAGTAGGCAGCAGAGAGCAGAGAAATGGGGCAGCAGTTACACAACTTGGCCAACAGGGAGTACAGCAGATAACAAGGGACAGGCTACAGTTGCAGTACCTGGCCAAGAGGGGGCAGCAGAGCAAGGAAAGAGGTTGCAGTAACACAACCTGGCCAGCAGTGACCAGCAAATACCCGGCGTAGCAGGAAAAGAGGCTGCAGTTACAGGACCTGGCCAAAGGGGGGCAGCAGAGAGTACACCATTCCCTTCCCAGGTCCTTGATGAAAAGCACTTTAAGATTTTGAGTTGTGGGGTGATTTTCATGCAGCTGTATCCTACACATGTATCAGCTTCCACTAAGCCCCATGGGATTTAATTCCAGGTGGCAGTGCATACGTTTGTCAACAACTGGTGTGTTGGTTGGTTTTTCCAGCGAAATACCACGATCTGTTGCCGTTTGCAAGTGGTCCGAGTGCCGGCGATTTGCTTGCGACATTCACTCATGATGAGGTTAGCAGGATTGGCAACGCACGGTGGGCAGCGTTTGTGTGCCCGCCAGATGCTGCTTGACTACAAATCCCATCACCCTTGGCCATTGGCCACACCGGGTGGGACTGATGGGAATTGTCATCCAGCAGCATCAGGAAGGTACCAATATCATTTCAGCCGGCATATGAAGTGGTACGTAGTGGAACGTAGCTGCTTGATCTTCAGCGTTAGTGTGCCATGTATGACTTTACAGTGTAATTTGAGAAGTTGCCACAGGATGGTGCCAGAAAACTATTCTGCAACTGCACATAAGGTACAAGGGTCTCAGCGCCACTTTTGAGTACCTGTTGGCCCAAGAGAGCCAACATGAGAGATGTGGGGCAGTTTACTGTCTACCAGCCTAAACTACCTCATGGGATGAAATAAGGTACCTCATAATGGGGTGAAGGAAGACACAGCTGTGTTAAGCTACTTGGATGAAGGTTCTGATACCAATTGAGGAAGAGATAGACTAAAGTATAGACTCTAGTTCAGGCACCCCGAAACTTCGGCCCTCTAGATGTTTTGGACTACAATTCCCATCATCCTTGACTACTGGTCCTCATAGCTAGGGATCATGGAAGTTGTAGGCCAAAACATCTGGAAGGCCGCAGTTTGGGGATGCCTGCTATAGTTAGATATGAGGGAGAAATAGACCATTTACTATAGTTAAAATATGAGGGAGAAATGGACGGTTTAAATATGTACGTATAATAAAATTAATAAACTAAGGCTACCTTTTGGCGAGTCAGTGAAGAAGACTTATACCAAGTCAGACCACTGGCCAATGTTGTCCAGCAACAAGTCTCCTGGCTCTCAGGCAGCTGTTGTATTTTTATTACAGCTTTTACGTTGATAAAATGTACTTGTTTTGATTTTGTTCTAATAATGAAAAGTGCGCTGTTTGTAGGCTTCTGTTTACATTTGCTTTTGGAGTTTGAATGTCAGTGAACTATTAATAAACTTGTTTGTATGGATTTGTTTACTGCTGTACATCCTCTTTTCCCTCCAAGCTCAGGACAGTGTGCAGTTCCCAAACTCCACCATGTTATTCTCACAACAATCCTGCGAAAGAGATTAGGCTGTGTGCGACACAATTATTGAGCAAGGATTTTAACCTGGGTCTCTCCCCAGCCAAGCCTAATTACTTGGCCCTCCTGAGATCTTTTAAACTGCAGAGGCTGGGGATTTTATCTGTACACTGAGTATATGCTCTACCACAGGCATGTCCAACAGGTAGATCGTGATCTACCAGTAGATCACTGGATGTCTGTGGTAGGTCAGTGGTAGATCACTGGCTCGCCCCAAAGAAGCTCAACAACTTTGGCTCCTCTAAAAAAAGCTCAACAATTTTGCCCTGCCCTCCTAAAAGGGCTTTCCTCCTTCCTAAAAAAAGCTTAACTATGACCTGAACCCCCCCAAATGGGCCTTCCTCCTCCCTAAAAAAAAGCTTAACAAAAGGGGATAGATCACTGCCAGTTTTTAACTCTGTGAGTAGATTACAGTCTATTGGGAGTTGGCCACCCCTGCTCTACCACATACAGTAACTGCATTCCCTTTGCTTTCCTGGCAAGAGACACACTTCTCAGAAAAGGTGTCTGGATCAGACACAACTTAGCAACTATGCAATCACTGTGTACAATATACCTCCTGCCTCCCTTTAAAAAATCTCCCTTTAAAAAATCCAAACTCATTTGGAAAGGGATTAATGTGGGAGATAGTAGGCATTTGAAGTGAAAAGTCTTGGGATGCTTCCAGGCTGTCTCTATTTTGCAGTGGGATTCAACAACATACTGACAAATTCAGAAAAAGCGATTGCAATCTAACCTCCCCACAAATAAGAATGAGCGTTCATTAAATAAGCCAACATTGTCTAATATCCCTGCAAACAAATAGGAGGATTGCTCAATAAACAAGCAAGCATGTGTCTGCCCTCCTCTTCTTCCAAAACCCTCACCCGGGCTTAATTTAAAGTGCTGGTTTATTACATTTTAATGTCCCTGAACAGCTTGGGGCCAGGTTACCTGACATATGCGCCTTCTTCCATGTTTCTATCAAAACCCTAAGATCCTACGGTATTCACAGCTGCTGCTCTGGGTTCCTCTACCAAATAAGCAGAAAGGGCCATTTCAGTCCCAGCATTCCCATTACAGAGATTCACCTGGCGTCTTCCTTCTGATGAGAGGCAAATACCTTCCTCCTCACCAAGGCATTTGGAGATTAATTTACATCAGGGGTGGAGAAGTTCCAGCCCATAAGCTGTATTTGACCCAATGCAGGTCTCAGAGCTACAAGGTTGAGTCCAGCCTCTCTCACCTGCCCCACACCTGACCTCACAGGTGATGTCAGGTTTGAGACAAGCAGAGGCATGACTAGAAAACAGGTTTGCAAACCCCGTGCTTTGCCAAGTGTAGGATTGACAAAGCCCTCATGTTGCAGTTCCCAAATGTCGGACAGGCTATTGGGTGCTTGGGAGTTCACACCCACCTGTCAAAATTGGCCTACTGAAGTGGAGAACCTACAGATCGGACCTGAAAACCGAAAATGTTCTCCACCGCCGACTTACCTAGTCTGAGCCTCTCAATTATTAAATCTGTGTTTTAAGCTTGGGGTTGCAATGAGTTGACTGTGTTGTGTCTTGTGTCGCTTTTGGATTTATGTCTTATTTGGTATGTATTTATTTAAAGCAAAAACTTTAAGGACATGTGCACGCCGCAAGTGATTTCTGCAACGAAATAAATGGAGTCCCATCGTCCACGCAATGTGTTATCTGTTCCATGGTTGCTTTTTCACACATCTGCATCTCCTTTCATCACAAGAATGACTCGCTTCAACCAGAGCTGGTGAAATCCAATATTTTTTTTATTATTTATTTATGAACAAACTCTATTCTATTATTGTGATGGTGGGCAGCTGGTCCCTGGGACCAGCCCCGGGGTCTGAGGAGAGGGGAGGGCACAGTATTCCCCGAAGAGCCAAAATGGCCTGACTGAGTGGCGCTGGATGTAGGAAATGGAAATGTGAGGAGGGGGAAAGGCATGAAGGCATCGTGGGAGGAACTGATATGTGCCGGGGGCGAAGATCGGGAAGCGCATTCGACAAGACGCCAGGAAGGGCAGAACAGTAACAAAGTCTGGGGACACACAGCAAAAGGAGCAACGTCTGGATCCAGGCCCCCTGCACCAATCAAATTTCTGCTCTGTGGCATCTTCCTTTTGCAAGATCCCTTGAGCAAAACCTTCCGTCAGGGGGACACCCTTGAGGGAAATCCTGTCAAGACAATAAAATGGCGGGATCCTGCCAGGGCAGGCCTCTGTATTGTCACAGTTCATATATCCAGATATATATCAGATATTCACCCCCTCAAAGGTATTCCCAGATTAGCGCCCCCATCTTAAGGTCCTCTCTAAGGGTCAGGCCTTGTGTGACGGCCATCTCGAATACCTTTCTCCACTCCAGTTCCTTGCTGGATGTGGCTGCCCTGGGAACAGAGAGGTCAAGGCAGAGGCCTAACAACATGACATGAAAGGAGGGGGAATGTCGGGGAGCCAGGCAATTGCAAACCGCAGGGGCCTCCTCTCCTCAGACCCATAGAAAGTGCTGGTAGCGAAGTAAAGGGAGGGCAAGGGGGAAGCGCAATAAATGTGCAAAAAATCAGAAAGCGCAAGTGCAATTGCTCTTAAAGAAAAGAGGCCACAGGCGGCGCAACGGGGGGCCACAGCAGCAAAGGGGCCCCAAGCTTTGTGTGTGTTTGCGAGCAGCCATACCGCTTTCTCCTCATGCATTGCGGCAGAGGCGACCCTTTGCTCGACAGAAGGCGAAAAGGAGGTGACCTTGAAAAGTAACAGCAAGGTGCCTGCCGGAACGAGCCACCTCCCCACCCCCCCCCAAAAAAAATTCCCTTCAGAAACACACGTCCCCTGTCCCTAGGTAGCAGGGCCAGATACAGAGCTCTTTTTTATTATTATTAAAAAAATAGCATGCTTGGTTAAAGGGGGAGGTGGGGGAGGGGAGGCCGTGCAGCGGGGGGGGGGGGAGCGGCTGCTTGGCTCCAGCTCAAATCTTCTCAGGGGCTGCTGATGCCTCTGCTGAGTCACTTTCCCTCTCCGCCATCGTCCTCCTCATCCCTGGAACAGTGTTAACAAACACAGGAACGTTAGATAACTGCCACCGCATAATGAGAACTTGAGCTCAGGCTTACCGCCTCCCTCCCTCCCTCTCTTTTCCTTTCTCTCAGGCCCCAAAACGGCTCAGGTCCAGCACTAAGGGTTGGCACAATTGGGTTCCTGCCATGCCTCCTCTGAGGTGGGAAGTGGGCACAACTGCCAACCCCTAGAGACCCCTGGCCCCTTGGTTGCCTCTCCTCCTTGCTGCCGGGGCCTGTTCGCCCAGGCAAGAAAGCTGTGAGGAGAAGGTACGGCGGCTTTCTTTTCGCTCACCCCGCCCTCTTGACCAGGGGCCGCCAAGCTTTCTAGGTGCATGGGCACACAAACGGGGGAAATTTCAGTGGCCGTTACTCAGCCATACACACACCGCAAACCTGTCCTGTTGGCTGCAATGCTTCTTCCAAGCCTGATTTCTGTGGGGTGGGGAGTATGGGTGCAGGAGAGAGCGGACTCTGCGGGCACCGAAGAAGGCCCATAAGGGCCCACGGGTGCTCTGTTGGCGGGCCCTGCTCTAGGTAACCATGTGGACTGAGCCCAATGGAAAAAGGGCAAATGAAATAACCTAGAATCAGCACTGGGTTTCCGGCCCCTTTAACAACAGCATGATGGAGGAAGGCTCAACAAGGGCCAGTTTCCCCACAGTCGAGGGGCAAGCTGCACCCCCCTGGATTCTTCCCTTGCCACACAGCTGTCAAAGGCATGCTAGTGATCCCCTGTAGGCAAAGTTGGCAGCCCTGCCCAGAGACAGAACTTGTCTCCCTCTATACGTCACACCGTCTCCCCTGCTATTTAATCTAAGACGGGGAAGCGGTAATAGAACACTAATTAACCTTTTCCTTCAGATGCCTGCCAAAATCACTCTCGCTATTAGAAGCTGTTAGAGCGGGGAATATTGGGTGCAATCGCCATCCACTAGAGGTGTGTGTTTTGTTTGGTAGGCCCCATGGCAACAAAGCTTAATTGCTCGTAACTGCATTTGCCTACATTTGTCCCTTGCTAACCTCTTGCCTCTTCCCATATTTCCCTGCCCGCCTCTCCTTCCCATCTAGATTTCAGCGGTCAGCTGCTGGGGAAAGGGTGATGTCACTCTAAGAAAACAGGTGGATGGAGTGGCGATGTTTACAATACATTACCTGCCAGCCAGGAATTCCTGTGCCCGCCAACAGCCCTACGTGGGCTATTCAGCTACCTGCACCCCTGTACAGTTTTCCTTACTTTCCGACGTGATAGCCAAGTACTCAGAGCTGTCAGGACACAAGAGAGAAGCGGGAATATGTGTGAGGTGGGCTTTGCCCCGATTCCCCAGCCTCCGTAACCAGGGTTCGCACTGGCACACAGCAGCTGCAAGAGCCCCAGTGTGGCCCATCGCTGGTGTCTATCCTGGGCCCTTTTGTGAAACAACTGTGTTGTTTTTCCCGGTGCTGCAGCAAACTCCAAATGGGTGGGTCTGGGAGCTGCCTGCCATGTTAATTTCCCAGCATGCCCTGAAGAGATGTTACACCAAGGGCATTGTGGGAAAACAAAATGATGCCCCCCCACCCGGCCCTGGTGCTCATCAGCATGGCTGCTGCCTATCGTTGTTGCCAGGTAAGCCTGCCAAGGCAGCCTCAGGCCTAGGAGGCGGTACATTTTAACAAGCCCCCTCCTCAACAAACCTGGAGCTGGCCTTGCTCCAGGCTCCACTTAGTGCTTTCCGAGCCAGATTGGGTCTGCCAAAGCTCTCCAACCAGCCCCTCAAGTGCACATGAAGGCCTCTTCACACATTAAGTTTATTCTGGGGGAACCATGTCACTCCCCTGGAGGTGGTTCTGCCTATGTAGGAGCTCGCCCAGCAGAGGGCACTTTGGCCAAGGTGGGTCAAAGCTGGAGCCAGTACTGGTCTCCTGTTGCTCTTTCTTTTGGCTTCCCAACCGGTGTGTGCACGCACATGCACAACTCCCCTCCTATCGCCACCCACGCTTCTTACGCATTCTCTTGAGCAGCTGCCTCCGTCGCCGCGGCGATCTTCTTGTAGCAGTAGACCATCTCAGCCACCAGCCAGATGGTCAGGACGACGATGAGAACGTACATCATGATCTCGGAAACGATGGATGCCATTTCCCGGTTTTCTGTGAAAGGAAGGACAGAGATAAGGATGTGCAAAACAAAACAGGTACGTGCGCGCACACACACTCACCTAATGCACGTTCCTAGCTGCATTTGCTCTCCGGCTCTTTCTTGTTGGAAGAGCACCAGATTTTGAGTCATGTTTGTCCTGCCATGCAAATTGGTCCTCCCTTTAGCTTGGGTGTGGGGAACCTCTTACCATTTTAACAAGTGAAAGCTCCCTGCATCCATGGTTGTTAAACCCTCCCCCCCCTTTCAATTCCCATTACAGCAAAAACACCAGAACCAAAAGAGCTTCCAGATATTAACGTGCGCCCTTAATTTTCATCCCCATCAGGTACAATAGGCTGCCGCCGATTAATCAGCTACAGATCTAAAGTCAGTTTATCTGTTGCTTTGGTAGATTAAAGCTGGTAGCTCTATGCAAATGACTGAAATTTGCAGACTTCCTGGAGGCGTTCCACTGGTTAGCCAATGTGGAAAACAAAAGCTGGAGGAGATGAGATGGACCTTTGGTTCACCAGTGCTTTTCTTGTTTTAAACCTGGCACGGGGAAATGAATCTGGCCAGCACACACATGAAGGCCAAATCTCGCAGGTGGGTGGAGCTGACCACCTACCAATCACCTGAAATTACCATGATATCAGGTGACCCATTTTTGAAACAAAAATTCATTGGGCAAAAAAACACAAAAACCCACATGTAGTACGCGGGGCTTCCTTAGCTTATTTTCAGCACTGGGGAAACCCTGAGTGCAGTGCTTTCTCAACCCTGACTACCAGCTGATTGTCAGGGCTTGGGAAGCCTCATCCCCAGCGCTTCCCAAGCGCTGACAATCAGTTGCTAGTGAGCACTTGGGAAGTGCTGTGTAAGGGGCTTTGCAGGCACAATGGATTGGCTGGGACCGCAAAGCCCCTTTTGTTGGCACCCTGCCTTTACCTGCCTCACACCTGACATCATACACAACATCAGGTGTAGGGAAGGTGGGTGTGGCTCGGTCAAAACGGCCCAGTGGGTCTAGGCCTCTGGGCTGAAGGAAGGTTTCCCCGTCCCTGTCTTAAGCTCACCACTGTTTCACAGCCCGCCAAGAGTCCCCCACTACCCCAGCTTCTCCCTCCGCTTCTCCTTTGCTCCAAGCTTATACTTACGTTTCTCTACCACCGTAACATGGATGGTCTTGTTGACCATGATGTTGTGTGTGAACTCCGCCGCGAAAAAGAGTGTGCGGTTGACAGTGCAGACATATTCACCCATATGGTCAAAGGTCACATTAAGAATGAAGATGGAAAGATCCTGCAAGTCCCGGATGTGCTTGGTCCCGTTCCAATGAACCAGGCCCTCAAAGCGAGGATCCATCACGTTGAGCCTCTCATCTGGGTCATAGCGAAGGATCTGGAGGACAGGTGAGGTTCAGTCCACACACAGAGAAGCCTGGTTGGCAGAGGTGGCCCTACTATAAGGCAAGATGTACTCAACTCCAATCTTGAATTCACTAGGTGGACTTACGCAAACCATTCCCACTCACAGCCTCAGACTCCCAACCCCAATCTCCAAGGGAATAATTGTTGTTGTTGTTTAGTTGTGTCCGACTCTTTGTGACCCCATGGACCAGAGCATGCCAGGCACTCCTGTCTTCCACTGCCGCTCGCAGTTTGGTCAAACTCAAAGGGAATAATACAGGCTTGCATATAGGGTTGTTGATTCTGAGGCCACTTTCAGGGATGATGGTGGGACAGATTGGGACTGGTAGGGTGGAAGACAGGGAGCCCAACAGTAGGTGGCGCCAGAGCTCATAACAGGCAGAGCCAACTCATTCTATTTTTCTCCCCATCCTCCTCC
Source organism: Zootoca vivipara (assembly GCF_963506605.1). Taxonomy (NCBI): domain Eukaryota; kingdom Metazoa; phylum Chordata; class Lepidosauria; order Squamata; family Lacertidae; genus Zootoca; species Zootoca vivipara. Next base: position 27,356,238 of record NC_083281.1, on the reverse strand, counting down.
TGCGGAATTCTGCAAGGGCAACACTAATGCAAAGGAGGAGAAAGCTGGCAGCCCTTGGGCTGGTTGTAAGAAGGCAGGCAAGTGCAGGCTGGTTGAGGACAAACTGAGTTTGGTGGGGCAGTGCCCCATCCGTCCATCTTCTGTCCTACCAGTCCCAATGTGCGCCAGCCTCCCCTACCCCTGTTCCCTATCCATCAGCCTCAGTGGCTGGGGCTGATGGGATTTGGAGTCCAATATCTGGAGGGCCATAGGCTGCCCACCCCTGTTGCAACTAGATGAAGTATATGAAACACTTTGAATGCCAGAAAGCACAATGCAAATGTTGTCATTTTTTATTATGATGGTGACCACCCCATAAAAGCCATCTAAGATCCCTGAGCGCGATTTTTGGGGGCTTTGTTTACACCACCCTGCCTCTATCCTGCTCCCAAAAGTCTTTTGCCTGTATCTGTGGTCTTCTTTCTCTCAGAGACCTCCTATACATGCAGGTGCTCCTAAAATGGTTAATCATTGATGTAGTTAATAAAAAATAGCCTGGGGAAGAGCTCTAGGGAACACCAAGTACCTTGAAACTCACAAATCAACAAAGCCATTTCAAAGGAACAAAAGACACCCAATTAACATTGGTCTCTTGGAAAATGGGAGGTCCAGCACATCAGACTATCTGCTTTAATTGCGGATGGTGTACAAAGAGTGTGCATTTTCCATGGGGGTCCATTTCATGTACAGTTTCCAGCATTTAGTCAATTTATTGGTTAGATTAAAACAGTGCCTGCCACCCTGGGATCATTCAGTAGAGGACAGCAGATATTTTTATTTATTCAACAGAATTGGAATACTGGCACAAAAAATCCCTCTAACTAGTTTTCAACAACAACTTAAAATATATTGATAGGAGCAAAGATTAAGAACAAACTATATAAAAGATGGTAAAAAAAAACAACCCATACTTTTAATTAAAATAAAATGCTCAAGTTACATGCCTGGGTCGGTTTGCTGAAACATAAGAGTTTTTAGCAGGAATCGAAAAGAATACTAACTCCTGCCTAATATCAATGGGCTCCAAAGAATGGGTGCTGTAACACTAAGGGATCGATTTCTTACAAAAGCAGAATGAACATTGCTTGGCATTTGCAAAAGTGCCATTTATATTCCCTCCATGGTTGGGGGGAGCCCAGCCCCCTGAAAAAATACATTGAAGGGTGGAAACAAAACTGCCTCAGCCCCTAGGAGTCAGTGCCTATGTACCTTTCTATGCAGTTTATCCCAGTGTGTGCTGGCTCATGGGGTGCAAAGAGCAACTGGCTCCACCCCCTAAGCCGCCATTTTGAAACAGGCTCCACGCTTCCAGCCACTATTTTGCACTTGCCTTTGATTGAAGGGCTTTGCAGTTCCGAGTTGGGATGAGGCAGATCTCACAAGCTTATTTATTCTAGATCTGTGTGTTTATGGTGAAGGTGCTTACAACATTTCCTGGTCCAGGGCGTGAACTGGCCATTATGCTACCCATCCCACCGCCCCCTCCACACAACCACTTGCCCTTACATCGCCACGGCACACACCTTGACATATTCTTCCTCCCCCTTCTGCTTGAAGAACCACTCAGTAAAGGCCTCCGCCTCCGTCTCGCTGCGCTTCTTGCAGGAGATGCACAAGATCTGGAAGCTGTTGCCAGCCACGGCCTCGGTGTACGAGTCCACCTCCACGCAGCCACCCTGGCACAACGTCACTGGGAAGGGGAGGCGGGAGAGAAAGCACATCAGAAAGACAATAAAAGCTTCTCACGTGTCTCCAGCTTCGGAACAATTGGTTTATATCCTCTCACCAAGGGCGGCCATCTATGCCTCCCTTCCTGGCAGCAGCATTCTTCCAGTGGTTAAAAGGATTCTAAGGTCTCAAATATAGAATAAATGTTGATAATTGCCAACATACATAAGTATATAAACCATATGACTACAATAGTATAGGAGAGCAATCCAAAAGCCATTTCGGCTCCCGTAAAGACTCTAAATATTTCCTCTGCCTCCTTAATCCCTCTTGCCTGAGACCATGTAGGCAGGTAGCAATGAGGCAGTGATGGCGAACCTATGACATGCGTGTCGGACATGACACGCAGAGCCCTCACTGCTGGCACGCGCCCCATCGGCCCATTCACGCTGATGTTGTTGTTGGTCCCCCCCCCATTTGTTCTCCCGCTCCTACAGCTTGTCTCCACTACAGCTTGTCTCAGATTTATTTTTGTTCTCTCTCACACACACCCAAAAAAACGCAGCAGTTTTGGGGCACCCCCCCCCCAAAAAAAGCAAAGCAACTTTTGCACCCCCCAAAAAAACCTCCAAAGGTTAGCATCTCCTCCCAAAAAGCTCAACAACTCTGGGCACTTTGTGATAAATAAGGGTTTTTTGGTTTGGTTAAATAATTAGTTTTTGGTTTATTAAAGACAGTTATATATTACAATTATACATTTTTTGATATTTGAACTATAAATATCGCAAAATTATGGTTTTTTTTCTCGAAGTGACACACCACCCGAGTTATGCTCAGTTTTTTGGTGCATTTTGACACACCAAGCTCAAAAGGTTGCCCATCACTGCAATGAGGGGAAGTTCCTGAAGGGATTCCTCTCCTATATCTATATAATCCTTTGTATTAATTGTCATTGTTTGCCCAGATGCTCTGCACTGAGGAATGTCTGATGGACATCCTGATTGTCTTATCAAATGCTACTGTTTTGTGTAAACTATGTCTGGAACTATGCAAAACTTGCCAAATCCTCAGGAATATCACACCTTGGCCTGCCTGAGCCACAGTAACCCCACCTTATGTGTGACATAATTTGTAAAGGGCACGTCCTTCTTCTCCACACCAAAATGCAAACCCTTAGAAGAGATGTTTCTTCTTGGTTCTGGGTCTCTCTTCCCTCCTCACTAGGTGGGGAGAACTCTGTTGCAAAAGAGAAATAAAGATCTGCCTTGCTTTCACTACATCCTGCCTCCATCCATTCATCTCTGACCGATCATGGACTTAGGGGACTCAGTCCCTTGGGGAGTTGGGCAGCAAAAGCCAACCACCCCTATTTTTCTATATCACGGGCACTGCTAGCTTTCAGTTTTGGGGGCCCACACTGAGCATGACGCCCTTAACACGGTTACCTAAAGCCTGTCTTGTTCTTGATACATGGGCCACTCCCCGGTATCCAGTTACCTCATACCCATTTAGTTTCCACAGAAACAAAGCCTCATTATTTTAATATCTTGTCACCTGCTGAAGACGTTTCTGTTTCACCAAGCATGTTCAGAGGAAGTATACCTCTGGCTTTTTAGGCATGTGTACACAACATACATTTACATACCAATGAAAATAGGGACGTCCCATTCCATAATGACAGTTTTAATATTTATACCCCACACATCTTACTGGCTTTCCCCAGCCACTCAGGGCAGCTTCCAACATATATAAAAACATAAGAAAACGTTAAACAAACTTCCCTGTACTGTACAGGATTGCCTTCAGACAGCTTGGGGGGTCAGATAACTCCATACCCTCCAACGAAAATAGGGACATCCTAAGAAAAAGTGAGACATTCTGGGATCAAATCAGAAACTGGGATGGCTTCTCTAAATCAGGGGCGTCCGTGGAAAATAGGGACACTTGGAGGGTCTGCATTTAAAGCACACAGATATCACCCCTAAAGAATTCTGGGAACTGTAGTTAACAAACTAATGTTCCCAGGACTCTTCGGAGGCAATTGCCGGGGATTGTAGCTTGGTGAGAAATAAACAAGAGTACCTGGGATTCTTTTGAGAACATTGTGCTTTCAAAATACAGGCAGTGACCGTTTTAGTGATATGTGCGCACCGCATGCCGAACCCGGATGTGACCTGAAAACGTCACAAGAACATCACAAAAATGGGCAGCCCAGAGACAGGGTGGGAGCAGAACGGGGTTTCTGCAGGCTTTTTCAGCAGCGTTTCAAATATACGTGGTTTCACTTAAAACACGTGGTGCCTTAGAACAGGGATCAGCAAACTTTTTCAGCAGGGGGCTGGTCCACGGTCCCTCAGACTATATTTTGGAGAAGAAAAAAACGAATTCCTATGCCCCACAAATAACCCAGAGATCCATTTTAAATAAAAGGGCACATTCTACTCATGTAAAAACACTCTGATCCCCGGACCGCCCGCGGGCTGGATTTAGAAGGTGATTGGGCCAGATCCGGCCCCTGGGCCTTAGTTTGCCTACCCATGCCTTAGAACATAACCTCCACATCAAATGGGAGTTGCCTGTACTTAAAAAGTATGGTGTGTATGCAACCCGAGTTAAATTAAATGCTTGAATAAATAAATACATTTTGCATTTAAGCATACAGATTAGCATATGTAAATGTGATGCATATCCTCTTTTTCGGTGGCATATAAACGGCCACCTTAGCCTTGAGTACTATACATTTGGGGTTGGGGGGAAGAATATAGGGTGACCTGGTAAAAAACAAGACAGGGCTCCTGCACCTTTAATACAGTACTTGTACTAAAGACGTAATTTTTCCTGCTCCAATGCCTGAATCCATACCCCTACGGAAGCCCTGTCCTTGTTTGGAAGGAGATGTCTAAAGGAATGCCATCTGCTGCTCAGTCTCAGGTAGCAAAATACCCCAGGTGCCTAGATACAACAACCCCCCCCCCGGGCTGTAGCTCATTGACAGAGCATTTGACTTGCATGCAAAAGGTCCCAAGTTCAATCCCTGGCATCTCCAGATAGAGCTGGGAAAGAGTCCTGTTTTCAACTCTAGAGTGCCACTGTCAGTCAGTGCAGACAACAGTAGATGGACTCAATGTAAGGCAGCTTCCTAGGTTCCTGTTCCTGCACCTTTGATAGTACAGCAGGAGAAGGGATTTCAGCAAGTGTAAAATTGTGATATGCTGTCCTTTGCCCCTTTGTTGGCTCACACAATCCTGGAGAAGGCCTCGGATTTTCCCCTCTTATCTTTCCGTAAGGTGTCTGCTGATGCCAATAAATACAAATGTAAGTCGACGGTGCGAGTTCTGACTAATGCAACCGCAAAAGACACTGCCAGCTCTCACCAGCTCCTTGAGATTGCCATGATGACCCTTGGAGGTCAGCCTATGGCTGGTGGGAGGGGGCCACGGGTCTACAGGAGTCCTCCCAGAATGCCTTGGGAGGGGTGGAAAGATGCCCAGTGGGGCAGGAGAAGCTGGAAAAGGGACAAGTTTAGGAGCGTGGAGGAGGGGCCAGGGCCAGCTGAGGATGTCTTTCCGCTGAAGAAAGGAACTTCCTCTAAGGCAGTGGTTCCCAACAGGTGGTCCGCGGACCCCCAGGGGTCCGCGAGCTATGCCAGAGGGGTCCGCAAGATGCTATTAGAATAAAAAAATATATTAAATATATTTCGTATGATAACAGATTTTTTTGTTTTGGCCGCTTCCTGCATGAGCAGAGTCTAGCGCAAAACTAGAATTAGATAGAGGCAGTAGTTCTGCTGTATGGCGTTAGGTGGCGCTTTACAAACACTACTGTTTTGCAAAGAGGCAGCGCGCGCATTCTACTAACGCTCACCTCCCCAAGATGCTTTGCGCACGTCGGCTTCATTTGTGCGCTACTGCGCAGGTACCCTGTCTTCTCCATTCCCCTCCCTCCTCCCTGGCGTGCGCTGCCTCTTTGCAAAACAGTAGTGTTTGTAAACAAAGCGTTGTTTTTCGCGGAAGCTACAGTTCGCGTAGTTAAAAATGGACTGTTGGTTAAAAAGTGGTTCATCTAATTAAGAACTGAAAATTAAAACTAACTGTATACTGATGGAGTACTCTGTTGTAACTGTAAAAAATGTATAAATATAAAATATAAAAAGACTCTTAATTTGGCTCTCACTTTTTAATTTTAGGATTAGGAATTAATGGGGGTCCTTGTCACAATAGCGGCTCGATGAGGGGTCCTCGAGAAAATTTTGTTGGGAACCCCTGCTCTAAGGAGCTAGAGAGCAAAGGCTCACAACAGCTCTTAGGTTGAACAATAGTGAATCTTCCCTAAGGCCATCCTCAGAGCTTCACGGCCAAGTCTGGATTTAAAGCTGGGCTCAAGCTCAATGTTTTAACCACTAAGATTGCTGACCTCTGCACCAGTTCACGGTATGTGGCCCTTTAACAGTACTCTGATCTGGAGTAATATCACTGGAGCACCCCAAATACAACTTCACTGAAGGTCAAACCAGACATGATTTCAAGGACATGATTCATATGCTTATGAGCAGGGCCCTGTCTCATTTACATATTTACAAAAATTACTTTCTTCCTTTTGTTAAGACTCCACTAACAAAATCACCACCAAAGTGGCAAACTTCTGTGCATCAGCAGGCAGTGCTGGGAACCAGCACTCAAAAACTAATTCTAGTTTAATTGTGAATGTGTAACTAAGCATACACAATGTTTTTTGTTATGTTGTTAATCCCAAAAAGGCTTTTGCCTGGAAACCGTAAAATTGCATGTGTTTGGCTGCATTCTAGTGGCTGATCTGAGATCGTAAAAATAAATACCGATTGATAAGCAAGTCCCACAGATCTGAATGAGGACCATGATTACCAACAGGGAGGCGATGACAATTTTTTCTCCATCTGCCTTGCCCCACTTCCTTGCTGAAAACCCCATTTCCAGAAGCTATCATTTGGTTCAAAACATTACAAGTGGGGCAATGGACAAGCTCGGGAAGCGATTTTCATCAGGAAAACAATGCAGGAGGAAAAGATTAACAGCCTCTGTCGACTCTCATTGACACTCTGACCCTGCAGAATCCTGTTGACTGAAATTTAATTTATGAATACTTGCTTTTGTCATTTGCGAATTATTGTCCAAGTGCATACAAAGGGCATTAATTGCATCCTTCTGTTTTGTATTCTGTTGTCTCTTATTTCATTAATTAAAAAACAACATTTCAACACACGCACACCCCACAACTCTGCATGGCATGGTCCCAATCCACATCACCCTCCACCACTGCCCCAACTTTGTGGGTCCTTTATATAAACAAAGGGATGTCAGAACTCATAAACACAACGGGTTGGGAGGGGGGAGAAGTTTTGCAAATTAAAACTGGGGCAAATAGCGGCTGGGGGCAAAATGTTAATTGGCAGGGAATGCTTTTTATAAATAGATGTTGCTAGATGCAAACATACAACTACAACCTGATTAAATAAAGTTCATGCCTGAGCCAATATGGTCCAGAACAGGGATGCAGGACCTCAGACCCAGATGATGCCTCCAGGCTTCCCCATCTGGCCCCCAGGATCCTCCCCAGGACACACACCCTCCCAAGCTGGACTCCTCCCCAGCCCCGCATTGCAAACTCCTGGACTGCTTTTGCTTGGCTGCAATGTGCCCTTCGATTCCTGGTAATGTTTCTTTCTTGCCTGGATGGAGGACAGAGAGGGATGGGTGAGCCTGAAGAAACTGGCCTGCTATACAAGGTTTAAAATAAAAAAAATCATATTTGTTGCCCCTCCCACTTTTGTCTCTGGCCCCACCCACCAATTGCATGTGGCCCCCAGAAGATTGCCCAGAAGTGAATATGGCCTCTGGGGTGAAAAAGGTTCCCCACTCAAAGTTCAGGGTTGAAACTGGAGGCAAGAGTCCGGTCAGCCGGATAGCATGGTGTTGATAATCCCACGGTTGCAGGTTCAATCCCTGTATTGGACAGCTGCATATTCCTACATTGTAGGGGGTTGGACTAGATGATCCTCAGGGTCCCTTCCAATTCTACAGTTCAATGATGATGATGATGATGATGATTTATTTATACCCCGCCCATTGGGCTGGGTTTCCCCAGGCACTCTGGGCGGCTCCCAAAAGAACATTAAAAACACGATAAAACCACAAACGTTAAAAACTTCTCTAAACAGGACTGCTTTCAGATGTCTTCTAAAAGTCGGATAGTTGTTTATTTCCTTAACGTCTGATGGGATGGCATTCCACAGGGTGGGTGCCACTACCAAGAAGTCTCTCTGCCTGGTTCCCTGTAACCTCACTTCTCACAGTGAGGGAACTGCCAGAAGGCCCTCGGAGCTGGACCTCAGTGTCCAGGCTGAATGATGGGGTGGAGACGCTCCTCAGGTATACTGGGCCAAGGCCATTTAGGGCTTTAAAGGTCAACACTTTGAATTGTGCTTGGAAATGTCCTGGGAGCCAATGAAGGTCTTTCAGGACCGGTGTTATGTGGACTCAGTGGCCACTCCCAATCACCAGTCTAGCTGCCACATTCTGGATTAGTTGTAGTTTGAGTCACCTTCAAAGATTCAGTCCAGATCCTACTTTGCCATGGGAGCCCCTGAGAGTGGTCTTGGGCATCTTTCTCGCCCTCAGTTCCCCTTCTGTAAAAGGAGAATAACTCACAAGATCGCAGGCAAACCACTGGAACAGAGGACACTGCCGGCTATTCTGCGGAGATCAGCGGCATCAGCAGGAAGAACACAGCTGCCATCTGTTAAGACTGAGCTCCTGCTGAGGCACCTGCGCTGCATATGTTACAGTGCATTGACTCCCTGAATCCAGAAAAGTCTGGGACAAAAGAGACAAAACTGAGCAAATGCCTTGCACATCAAGGCCCAAATCCTAAACATACTACGGGAGTAAAGCCCACTAAATCCATTTGGATTTACTTCTGAGTAAGATTATGTGGGTGGCGCTGTGGGTTAAACCACTGAGCCTAGGGCTTGCCGATCAGAAGGTTGGCGGTTTGAATCCCTGTGACGGGGTGAGCTCCCGTTGCTTGGTCCCAGCTCCTGCCAACCTATCAGTTCGAAAGCACGTCAAAATGCAAGTAGATAAATAGGAACTGCTACAGCGGGAAGGTAAACAGCGTTTCCATGTGCTGCTCTGGTTTGCCAGAAGCGGCTTTGTCATACTGGCCACGTGACCTGGAAGCTGTACGCCGGCTCCCTCAGCCAGTAAAGCAAGATGAGCGCCGCAACCCCAGAGTCGCCCGCGACTGGACCTAACGGTCAGGGGTCCCTTTACCTTTACCTTTAAGCATAAGATTGTGCTGTACGTGATAACGACAATGATAATGCTGCAGCAGGATTGGAAAACCTGGGGCCAGATGTTGCTGGGCGAGGACCTGGGAGACCAGGGTTCAAATCCCCACTCAGCCATGAAGCTCACTGGGTGGCCTTGGGCTAGTCACTGCCTCTCGACCCAACCAACCTCACAAGACTGTTGTGGGAATCAATGTCAGATACAATTATGTAACATCCCTTCCACTATCCCCACCTCCACCCCAGGAGGTTCACTTGGCACCTGCAAATGCCACAGTTTAGATTCAGGTGGGTTTGTTTGGTTCAGACATTTCCCAAGTCGTATCATGGTCTCATTGCACCCCTGGTCAACTACTGTGGCCTTCATTCCCATATTAGTGGGGCAGGGTGCTTAGTTTGGTCAGAATTGAAGATACAATTCCAGAGTTAACACTAAATACATCACTTCTGATAAATGAGCCACCACTGCTGTGGAAATTTGTGGGCTGTGAAAATTTGTGTCCCCGGCTTCTTAGACTCATCTACCCATGTATTATCCAAAACCAAAGGGGCACATTGGTTGCCAGATGCGATTTCCCCCCCAGCTATCCTACCCCACTACACAGATATATAGCTGTCGTTTCATTCCAACAGTTTTTACCTCCATTTAAAAAAAACACAGAAGTATCTCTCTCTCTTTTTACATACTTTTCAGGTTTATACATTTCACTGATCTTACAATCATGTTGACATTTCAAAACTTGACTTCCTTCCCCCTCTTTCTGTGGTCCCTTAAATTTATTTTTAATGTACCCTGCATATCCTCATTAACTTAATTTGCTCATTTAGTCATCTTCTTTAAATGTATACTCTTACGAAACTGCAAGTTATTACAATAATCCTGCCATTGTTTTTATCTGTTTACAATTTATTTGTAAATATTCAATAAACCATTTCCATTCTTTTACACTAAAAAAAAATGTTATCTTGATTTCTTATTCTTCTGGTAAGTTTCTCCATTTCTGCATATTCCATGAGTTTCTGTATCCATTCTTCCTTTGCTGGGACACCTGTGCAGGGTTGAAGGAAGGAGAACTACCACCCAGTGTGGGATGTCGGGGGCGGGGCAAACTGCCCAGTGTGCATGTGCGCCACTATGTACCGCACATGTGCGCATGCCGTACAGATGGTGGCGGAAGGTGCAGCCGTGAGCGGAGGATTGCCCACATTCAGCGGCACAATGCCGGCAGCTCGCGCCGCTGCACCCAGGATGGCAGGGCGAGTCCCCCGCGGGGTGCCTTCTTGTCAGCCCCTCAGAGATGGCACCCAGGACAGTCCGCCCCCCTTCCTCCACCACTGCACCTGTGAGCTTGGGTCCCAGAACTGACCAGTAAGATCACCTCACCCCACAAGGAATCCTGCCTCTTCCTTGGGAGTAGGAATGAAAGCATCAGAGTGGGGAGCCTGCAGAGATCAATTACTGGGACTGCATCATCATTAAGTGTGACTGAGCACCCGTGGGCGAGTAACTGAGTAGGTGTGACAACCTTGTCAGCAAAAGGGAGGAACGCATGTGTGCATGCTTGTGGCTGCAAAGTGTGTCAGCACACCAGTGGGCGAGAGCCAGTGTCTTCCGGCAGGTCATTTTTCTTTCTCTTCCCCCCCCCCCCCCGCTTTTCATGCATCAGCAATGACACCCTGCTGGCTCGAAGGACAGAGCTTGCAGAGAGAGCTTTGCTGACTTCAGCACACAGTCAGCAGCATCTGAGCACCAGCGGTTCTTTTGCAAAAGTCTTAGCTGCTGACCAATTCTCAGCACTATCCTGCTTGAGAACCAGCAGGACATGAAGTTCGGCCTCTGCGATCTCATGTCAGAAACCCACCAGGGCTTTGAAAACCGGCTTGCAAACAGCTGCTCGCCTAGGGTTGAGTCAACATCTGGCTCAAGGTAGGGAAAATTATGAAAGTGACTTTTTCTTGAGGCTTTGGCCCCAGGTTTTCCTTGAGGGGGCAAGGGCGTAACAAGATGCCTTGATTCCCTCACATATATATGTGCAAAATCTCCATCCACATATCTGCTAGCATGCTTAGAAAGGGCAGGTACAGAAGCAGCGGCACCTCAGGGCTCAGGAAACACAGGCAGTTATTTCATACCATCTAGTTCAGCAGCACCAACAGGCAATGAAGAGGATTGTGGGATGAAGGAGAAATGGGATTCTGTTTGCGTTTAACAAGAAACTGCCCAAACCTCAGCTCTTCTTCAAAGTTTGCACTTACTTCTCTGAATGTTGCAATGCAATGCTTGAACCAAACACCATGTACCAAAAAAAAATGCATATATTGGCGGGGGCAGGGGGCAATGTGCATAAAACATGAGTTGTATCCAATGTCAGCCCTACTCAGAGTAGGCCCAATGAAAGCAAAAGCTAGAACTTTACATTCAGGTAGGTACATAGCTGTCAAGTTCTCCCTTTTTAAGGGAAATTCCCTTACGCTGAATAGGCTTCCTCGTGAGAAAAGGGAAAACTTGACAGCTATGGGTAGGTAGCCCTGTTAGTCTGGCACAGCCAAAATAAATAAATAAAATAGAATAGAATAAAATGTCCAGTAGCACCTTAGAGACCAACTAAGTTTGTTCTGGGTATAAGCTTTCGTGTGTATCTGAAGAAGTGTGCATGCACATGAAAGCTTATACCCAGAGCAAACTTAGTGGGTCTGTAAGGTGCTACTGGACAATTTTTTAAATTTTTTTATTTATAGAAATTTACTGTCATTCTGAGTAGGACTTACCTAATTACAAGTCATATGTTAGTGAAAATAACATACAAAAATGCACTATTTCCAGGGGAAACCGATTGCAAAAAAGAATATGTGTAAATGTGCATGCTTTAGTTTAGATTCCTGCATTGCAGGGGGTTGGACTAGGTGTCCCTTGGGGTACCTTCCAATTCTACAATTCTATTATTCTATGTAAACTGCAACATGTTTATCGGGAGAAATTGACATAGAAATGTTGATTAATTTTCATGAGTATTTTCCCCCCATCACAAATTGCTGGGGAAATGTGGAGAACTGAATTTTAGGTCTGGGAAATCGGGGGGGGGGGACTCCCACCCCACCCTTCTTCAACTCATCTCCTTCAGCCTGAATTAGGGGATGAACATATATTTTAAGCAGGAAAAAAGGGGTGAGCTTGGAAGCACCAGATGCCAGCTTTGTCTGTCTGGGTTGTGTTTGTATGCGTGAATATAAATATTATTTTAAATAGGAGGTGCCAGCTCCAGGTTTTTGGGCCAGCAGAGATCAGTGCACATGCCCAATCCCAAAGGAGAAAATTCCCTGGGAGAATATTCAAAGTGCTTTTCCACTTGCCGTTAAATAACCAGAGCCAACTTCAAAACATCTGAGCCTAAGAGAATGGGCTCCCAGGACAAAGGTAGATGCTTCCCGATAGCCCTTCCCATCCATCCCTCTAATAGCAAACTCAGAAGCTACGTGCCAACAGGACTGTAGCCAAAATGTGGCCATTGAGAAACAAGAGGCAGGTATCAGCATGCCTGGGGAGCTGCAAAGGGGACGTGTGTTGTTGTTGTTTGGGGGGAATCTAATGGATAAAAAACAAACAAACCCAAATAGGGGCTGAACAGGCTCAATGGCTGCAGAATGCTGAGTATCTGGCTGGAGGAGAACGGTCATGCGGTGGAAGAGAGGAATGAAACGGGAGTATCCTGAAAGAAGGTGCCAGATTGGCTGGAACACCGAGCAGCTACGGTAAAAGGCACGCTGCAACATTGTGTTGCAGGTCCCACTCGTTTCATGCGCTTCTGACACCAAAGATGCTTGCTACGAGACAGCCTGGGAGATCACTAGGCCTCCTGCAGGCCACCAGGTGAGAAGATGGAATCAGAGGCCGATGGCCGAGGTTCCTCAACAGTCTGCAGGCCCTAGCAAACGGCTGGCTTCCCTCCGCGCTGATGCAGACCCTGGGAATGCATGCGTCTTGCAAGGACTTTGCCGACGGGTGTCAAGCAAGCTCAGGGAATGTCAGGAGGCGGGTGGACTGTATCTTCCTGAGCACTGCCATTTGGCCACAGCCCCACGATCAACTCTGCAGCACTCGAGCAAGAGCCGTGAAAATTTAATGATTAGAAATGGGCCAACCATTAGTTTTAAGTAGCGTCCAGAAACGTAGACAATCCCCAGATGTACAGCTCCTTCTATTAGCATAAGGTAAGAGCATACCTTTGATATTGTTTGCAAATTATAACATCACTACTCCCCCACCTTTAAAAACATAGTTTCCTCCTAAATGTCTTGCTCCCCTTTGACATCTTCTAAAGACTGGGAGAATTTGTCAATTTCTGTTTCTTTCAGGATCTCGTCCTTTCAAGTCTTAAGTTCAGTTCTGCATATTCCCACATCAGTTTGCAATTAAAAATAAATAAATGCAGAAGCATTGCTACCCTCAGTTAAAATGGCCTCTGAATGTGGCCCTTGGGCCTCTCTTCAGGCCACACCCCCTCTCAAGCCACACCCACACCTCATTAAATGGCCAGAAAGTGTCCTTCAACTGTGTGTTAATGCCTCTTGTTGGCCTAGATCAGGCATCCCCAAACTGCGGCCCTCCAGATGTTTTGGCCTACAACTCCCATGATCCCTAGCTAACAGGACCAGTGGTCAGGGATGATGGGAATTGTAGTCCAGAACATCTGGAGGGCCGAAGTTTGGGGATGCCTGGCCTAGATGGAGCATGGAGAGGTGCATGTACAGAAACCTTTGATTTTGGGATGGCTGGAAAGAAGCTTTACTGTCCTAAAGAGTCAAATCTATTGTTCCATTTATTTTGGCCTCTGGCTCAACCCACCACTGACATGCACACACACAGCACAGAAGGTAATGTGGTCTTTGGGTGGAAAAAGTTTCTCCGCCCAAGTTAAAAGGAATAGCTATTAGCTGAAGTGAAAGATCTCTGCCTGAAGCCCTTGATGGACAAACAGATTTCATATCTTGGGGGGTTGGGGGCTAGCAAGTTAATACCCAGTGCAGTTTGGCCATCAGCTTAGACTGGGTTCCTGGCCCGTTTTAGCACCACATTTTTTCTTGGCCCTGGTTGTAAATTAATGGGGTTACTTGGAGCACTATCAAAGCGCTCTCTCTGCGCTATTGGTTAGCAACCAGAGGCCCTGGTATGAAACCTGGCCAACTGCATAAGACCACGTGGCCCATCACCATGGCCAAAAGGGCAGAGAGTATGGCATCTGCAGCAGAACAGAAATTTGCAAACGAAGGAATGGGGCGCTTTGTGACCCTCCGCCCCTGACTCTGTTCTAGCCCTCCAGAAAATCTGGTTCCTGGCGAGGGTTGTACACCCTTTGCATCCCAATGAAAGCATCCTGCCCAACAGCAGAGGTGAGTCCAGGAGGGCCACACTGAAACAAATACGTAGCTACATATTTAAAAAGATATCATTTGTATTCCATTTGCTAAAAAAAAAAAAAAGGTCAGCACAGCCCAACCACAGCAAGCAAGCATGCGGCTTCCCTTTAGTAAATAGCCTTTCTTTGGGGTTACAGATCCCAAAGTGGGATAATGGCCACCAATTCTGATGGTTTCGAAAGGGGATTAGACCATTTCACAGGTCATCAACAGTAGCTATTCTTGGTGGCTATTTCCAGGACCAGAGTCCTGCATTTGAGTGCATTTGAATGCCAGCTGCTGGAGGAATATTTTGCTCTCGTGTCCTGCCTGTGGGCTTTTTGTAGGGCCAGACGGCCCATGAGGCGGACTGAGGCAGCCACCTCAGACGGCAGAATTCCACAGACCGGCACCCTGCCCCCCCCCCCGATCCTACCCACCTGGGCATGTGACACCCCCCCCAAAGGTTGCCCATAACGGCATATGGTAAAGGGTAAAGGGACCCCTGACCGTTTGGTCCAGTCGCGGATGACTCTGGGATTGTGTGCTCATCTCGCTCTATAGGCCAAGGGAGCCGACGTTTGTCCGCAGACAGCTTCCAGGTCATGTGGCCAGCATGACTAAGCTGCTTCTGGTGAACCAGAGCAGCGCACAGAAACGCCGTTTACCTTCCCGTCGGAGCGGTACCTATTTATCTACTTGCACTTTGACATGCTTTCGAACTGCTAGGTGGGCAGGAGCAGGGACCGAGCAGCGGAAGCTCACCCTGTTGCAGGGATTCGAACCGCCGACCTTCTGATCGGCAAGCCCTAGGCTCAAAGTCCCTATATTTTCAGTTTGGGGGCTGAAAGAGTTTTTTCAGTTTGGGGGCTGAAAGAGTTTTCCCTTCCTTGTTCAAGTTAGAGAAGTGAAGAAATTGTTTGATGAATTTAGAAGTAGTGGTGTGCAAGGAACAAACGGTTTGCAGGATTGGCTCTAGAACCCTAAATTCCTGTCACCTCAGATGACATGAGTAAAACTTGGGACACATTGCGCAGTCGACGCTGCCGCATCGGCAGCCACAGATGTCAAATTGTTCCACTTTCCATTTCACGGTTTAAACGTCATTCCACCCTTGCGCCTTAGCTCAGCACTGGACGGCTCGTGAAATAGAGCTGGTTCACAAATTTCAGGATTTAAGACAGATCAATCTGTATGCCTTATGAGAGACTTCATACATGTCCCCTATTTTGGATTGATGAAGCACAGGAAGATGACAGATCAAAGATAAGGGGCCCAGGTGAGAGCTGGGAGGGTCGACTTTTCTGGGTATGGAGAAAGGGATTTTATAGAATTCCGACAGAGGACTTTTGGTATTCATTCTTTTTATTTTTGTCCTCCTGCCTCTCTAGTTCTTTACCTT
This sequence comes from Zootoca vivipara, assembly GCF_963506605.1. Classification (NCBI taxonomy): domain Eukaryota; kingdom Metazoa; phylum Chordata; class Lepidosauria; order Squamata; family Lacertidae; genus Zootoca; species Zootoca vivipara. The sequence continues at coordinate 27,340,411 of NC_083281.1, read as the reverse complement.
TCTCTCTTTTTTGATTTAGGCTATTCTTTATTCTTTTTCTTTTAGTTTGGCTTTTATTGTATGCTATATAGAAAACTTTCAATAAAAATATTTATACACACACACACAGAGAGAGAGCATGTATTGCTAAATTATTGATGATTTCTGAAAAAGCACTTCAGTGTTAGGAATCTCACTTCTAATGATTACATTCTGAGATCCCGAGAAATGCCCATAAATACAGGTAGACACAGATGGGAGTGGGAGGAAGGCCATGCCATCACCCACCCATTCCACTATACAGATGCATTGTTTACATAACAAAATACAGCACACAAGTCTTGCCAAAGTGTAGGAAGGACGCAATTGGGGGGGGGGCTGGAGACCGGGAACAGATTCATCCAGTACTTTCCAGAATGTGGAAAATAGGTATGGGTTTTCTTCCATCTGCAAAGCATCCAGAGCTTTTGATTAAGACAGGCTTACAATTGGCAACCTAGACAGCATCTTAAAAAGCAGAGACATCACCTTGCCTACAAAGGTCCGTATAGTTAAAGCTATGGTTTTCCCAGTAGTGATGTATGGAAGTGAGAACTGGACCATAAAGAAGGCTGATCGCCGAAGAATTGATGCTTTTGAATTATGGTGCTGGAGGAGACTCTTGAGAGTCCCATGGACTGCAAGAAGATCAAACCTCTCCATTCTGAAGGAAATCAGCCCTGAGTGCTCACTGGAAGGACAGATCCTGAAGCTGAGGCTCCAATACTTTGGCCACCTCATGAGAAGAGAAGAATCCTTGGAAAAGACCCTGATGTTGGGAAAGATGGAGGGCACTAGGAGAAGGGGACGACAGAGGACGAGATGGTTGGACAGTGTTCTCGGAGCTACGAACATGAGTTTGACCAAACTGCGGGATGCAGTGCAAGACAGGAGTGCCTGGCGTGCTATGGTCCATGGGGTCACGAAGAGTCGGACACGACTAAACGACTAAACAACAACACAATTGGCAAGCAGTCCCTGGGGTGAGTTTTTTCTTTAAAAAAATCACTTCCAGGGGACCAGGCATAGGACAGTTTTTGAAAATTGGAAACAATAATTATTTTATTTTTAAAGGGGTAAAGGTAAAGGGGACCCCTGACCATTAGGTCCAGTCATGACCGACTCTGGGGTTGCGCGCTCATCTCACATTATTGGCCGAGGGAGCCGGCGTATAGCTTCCAGGTCATGTGGCCAGCATGACAAAGCCGCTTCTGGCAAACCAGAGCAGCACATGGAAACGCCGTTTACCTTCCCGCTGTAGCGGTTCCTATTTATCTACTTGCATTTTGACGTGCTTTCGAACTGCTAGGTTGGCAGGAGCTGGGACCAGGCAACAGGAGCTCACCCCGTCACAGGGATTCGAAACGCCAACCTTCTGATCAGCAAGCCCTAGGCTCAGTGGTTTAACCCACAGTGCCACCCAAATATGTGTGGGAAGGCAACCATGTGTGGGGGCAGGAGGGATCAGTCCCTTTGCTGTGTGTTGAGTCTACTTTGTTTTTTTACTATAACCCCAAGATCCACGAACAGAAGTTAGGTGCAAAATATATACAGTTTAGAATTAAAGAACAGGGCAGGGTGCCTCTTGAGCACGTCCTGAGCCTGGGATTTTGTCTTCATCACCAGAACTGAACTGAGCTCACATTAACTATCCACTCTTAGTGAGCTTTCTTCATCTCGGTGGCCTAATTTAGGAGGGAAAAGTTCTTTTGCAGTTGCAATTGTTGAACGACCAGAAGTAAGGGGGAAAAGGGGGGGGCCACCCTTGCTGATCTACTGCAAATCATCCTGAGAGCTAGCAGATCCCAATCTACCTTCTGCCCACCTCTGGTGTAGCAGACTGGGAATCAGGAGACCCAAATTTAAAACCTTGTACAGCCATAAACCAATCTTCGTAATCTCGGGAGTCCGTGACTGACTCTCAGCCTAACCTGCCCCACAGGGCTGTTGTGGGGAAAAACATTGAGATGGAGAGGAAAACGTACATGTTGACCTAGCTCTTTGGAAGATTACAATGAGATGGATAAATGAATTGGTGCCAAAGGTTTTGGAATACCTTCCTGAGTTCTGTCTGTCCAGCCCTATATTTCTACATGCATTCCGGTGGGTTTTATTTCAGTGGGCAAATGGTTCTTTATACCGAGGAGTTGTTACAGCCTTATGCTATGTCATGTTGCTCATTTGCTTTAATCAGCTGTTTTAATATTTCTGGTTGTGGCTGCAATCCCATGCACGCTTACCCGTTTTATACAGGGGGACTTATTCCTGGGTAAATACATAGGATCGTTCTGTGTATTTAATGCAGCTTCTTCTTCTTTTTCTTTACGTTTTACTCCCCTGGATGATCCGGCAAGTGAAAAAGCAGAGGCACAAATGACTGGAAATAAATAAATTGCTAAGTAGTGGATTGATCTGCATGTCTGCTTTGAAATTCCCGCCCCCACCCTCTATTCTTCCTGGATCCAGGGGGCTGTGTAGTACGAGAGCAAATCTTGCTCCATGGAGTCCAATTATTTTCACTATCCTGGATCAGCAAGGAAACCAATGCACACAGAGACATTGGCTCGGGGTCGTTGTTACTGTGCTCAGCAAAGTAGAAGCACCTAAAGGCATCACACACACACACACCCCTGTGTACTTCGTTAAGTCGGGGCATCCCACTGGGTCAGAACAGAGAACCCCAAAGCAAGGGTTGGGAATCTCCGTAGATAGGCAAGATTTTGCTGGACTAGTTGCCACCATCGACATCTGGAGGAAGGCCACAAGACCCGGCAGATGCTGTCAAAGATGGTGGGAGAGTTTTCATAGAATCAGAGAGTTGGAAGGAACCCCTGGGATCATCTAGCCCAACTCCCCACCATGCAGGAATATTTTGCTCAACGTAGGGCTCGAACCCACGACCCTGAAATTAAGAGTCCCATGCTCTACCAACTGAGCTATTCCAAACTGCTTTCTCCTTTCCCTCTGCCTCCTCCAAAGCCACACTAAATCTATGGGGATGAACTGGAAGATCCTGAGACAGGAAAGCACAGATATGGAAGGGAGCGGGTGGAGACTGGTGGCAGCACAGTCAGGTTAGGACTTTAGGGCAGCCGTCCAGGGACCCAGACTCTGAAGAATGAGGAGCATTTCCCAAGCAGCAGGGCTTGGGGTGCCATGTTTTGAAGCCAAACACATCGCCATCTAAAGTATTGGGGAGTGGGGAGGCTAGTCCAGAGTCTAAAATGACCTGAGTGCACCACTGGGAAGATTTCTAAAAGCAAGAAGGTATTACGCTACCTATAAACCCATCAGAAAGAGAAAAGGCTGCTGACATGCAGGAACAGAGACAGATGGAAGAGGACCCAAGAGGAGGCTGGCAGGAGGCAGGAATAGGTAAGGTGGGTTTTCTAGAAAAAAATGAACTGGGCAATTTCCCCATGGGTAGTTTGCCACCGGGATTTTTCTGATGCCCTAGTGCATGGCCTTATTTAGCATTTTTATTTTGCTTGTATTTAAGAAAGAAAGCTAGAAACTTTGAAAATGCGAAGCTTGTCTCATTTTATATTAGCAGTTGGCATTCATTGTTACTAATGAATGCAAAAGAAGAAGAAAAATATGTGGCAAACTAAAGCACCAAAATATTGGGGGGGGGGTTTAGGGGAGGTCACCCCACATCATTTACAACAATGGGTGTGATCCTAGTTTCTTTTTACTCTGTCCATTTCCCCCCTCTCTCTTATAGACGTTTAGCCAGAGAAACACTTATTTTTTGGCTGCGGCACACACACACCCCCAAAAAACCCCTCTATCCTTTCAACTGCTCCTGCCTTATATTTTCACACAATTCCCTGTTTCTCTTCTGCACACAAATGCACAGCCTGATCCTTCATTTGTAGATTCAGGAGTAAATCCCACTGACTTTAGCTGGACACACTCGGACCCCTTTTGGAGAACATCTTAGCACACAAAAACTGGGGCTCCTTCCTATTGTTCACCTAAAAGTCCTAAAAACACCTTTGCAGCCACTGTGACTACTCACTCCCACCCCCCAAATTGCTATTACATTTGCAATCTGCTCCTGGTTCCTCTGAGATCATCCCTGCTGCGTTGGCTGTATGGGGAGGTGCTACTTTGGGGCCCTTTGGGGAACAGAAAAAGAAATCCTGACATGGATTTTAGACGCCATGGAATGGACTCTGTGGGACCTATAAAAAAAGGTGCAGAAAAGGATTGAGTGGAAGTGGTGTGGCCTCTGTTCAGCCCTGCACAACATACACAAAATCCTGGGCCCTAAGACTGGGATCAATATGCAAATCCTGATAGGAGAGAATAACTGGAGCTTGATTTTGAGCTCCCCATGGTGGACTGCTTGCACCCTCTCCTTAAGGGAAGTTCTTAAAGAGAAGAACCCCTTTATTGGGTTTGTAGGGCCACTGAAAGCTCAGAGAAGACTCAGCACTGGGTTCATAATAGTGGATGATCTCAAGAGATTCGGATTCTATCTGAATCATGCCCCAGAAAAACAAAAGCAAAAGCCCTTAGCTTTATTGGGGAGGGGGCAGGGATGTGCGTGTGTGCACTGGGTTCAAATCCCACGACACAAAATCTAGGAAGTGGGTTTTCTTGGGACACGGATCGAACCGCGTGCCTGCGCAGGCCCTAAGTGAGCAAAGAGAAGTCTTGGCCCTTCCTTGGTCTTCCCCACCACCTTCACGTCTAAACTGGACTTCCGCAGCACCTCCACCGAGGTTCCACTCTCTACCCTTAGATCCGGATTCACCCCGTTGTCTCTCCCTCCCTCCCCTCGCCGCCCCCACCCTGTTTCTCCAACTCACCCAGAGCCAAGCACAGCAGGAGCGAGATGGGGCGCGGGGTAGCCATCCCGGGGGGTTCGGATCCAGGGTGCGCGCCTTTCTTGGTCTAGGGGGGGCAGACACAACGCCGGGCTCCCCCCCCGGCCTTCCCAGCAACCTCCTGCTGTCAACAGACAGACGATCCTGGGGGAGAGTCTTCCAGGGAGGGTATTTATAGCCCGGGGCTTAGCTCAGCGCCCGCAGGAGAAAACCCAAGAGCGCCTTGGAATGCCGGAGCCGGATGCAGCTGACTCGGCCTCGGCCACTTGATCCCGCTCGGCCCCGAAGAGGGCGGCGGCGGCAGGGGGCGCTGCGCCGCTAGTTGCCCCGACGGCTGCCCCTTGCGCCGCGGCGCTGCGACGGGACGAAGCCGGGGACCGAGAGCTCGAGGAGATGCAGAAGAGGCGGCCGGCGGGAGGATCCATAAAAGTTGGGATGGGCCCGGAGAGAGCACGGGGGTCCTTTCTCCTCCTCACCAAGCTAGGGCGAGGCGAGCCGGGGTGGGTTGTCCTGCCGCAGATCCCGCGTCCAGAGCTTTGAATTTCCTGCCAATTTTATTTTTTTAAATTATTTGTTTGCTTGTTTCCCGGTTCCAGGAGCCGTGCCCTCCTCACTCCGAGGTGCGCCGACCAGGCTCCAGGCGCTCACGGCCTTGCTTCGGGTCCGCTGGCGGCAATACTCCGCGAGTCACCTTACGTCTTTAAATCCGGGAAGCCTTCCGAATGGGCATCCTTTCTCTTTTTCTCTACGAAAACACGGGCATGCACACACCCCGATCTAACCAGGCAGCGCAGCCCGATTGGCAAAAGCGTCTTCGGCGCGCGCAAGGAGGAGCTATCCGCCCCCACGAGCAGGTGCGGGACGCAGCAGGGCCGGATCCATGGCCGGTGCGCGGCGGCGCCTCGGAAGCCTCTTCGCGGGCTGTACTTGGGACGGGGAGAGGTCAGATCTTTTGAACCGCTTCCTGTCGCCGGTAGGGCTGGATCGAAGCGAGGAGGAATCGATTTTGAAGACAAGACTCGTGCCTGCTGCAGATGGATGGTAAGGATCAGGGTGTGGGGTGAGACGCTGCCCGGATGACCCTCCCTCCTTCCTTCTCTCTCTCTCCTTCCCGCCTTCCTTCCTTCAACTAGGGGCTGCGACGCGGCGATTTGCCCGCTCTCGCCTTGCCTAGTCTTCCCCGGCGGCGCGCACCGCTGCGGCAAAGCCGGGACTGGCGGCGGAAGGCTTGGGCTTGCTGGCGCTGCTGCTGCTGCTCTTGCTGCTGCTGTCGGAGAGGGCGGCTGGGAATGAATCAAAGCGTGCGCCAGTCGGAGGGGGAGGGCGCAGTGAAAGTTGATGCATTGCAGCAGCAGCCCAAGCAACAGCGGGAGCCGAGCAAGGAGCCGCCACGCGGGGCAAGCCGAGGGTAGGCAGGCAGGGGAGGGCGAGCTGGCTGGACGTGAGCGCCAAGCACTGCGCCCACCTACCCACCCGTCTTCCTCCGCCTCCACCTCCTCTGCCGTGTGGTGGGGAATAATCAACGAGGGGGGCGGGTGTGCAAGGAAGAGTGTGCAAGGATGATCAGGACGGAAGAGGGATGCGTCACTCTCTGCAGTGGCTGCGGGAGCGGAGAAACCCGGCCACAGCTCGTCCCAAGTCGTATCCTCCGCCCCACCAGCGCGAGTCACGCCCACGGTGGGTCCCCGACCCCCGCGCGCCTCTTTCCCAAACGGCAGGTGCACCTCGAGATTCTAGTTACAAGAAGAGAAGGGACTGCCCCGAAAGTCTTTACAATGCCCCTGATCGGGCCCTGAAGGACACTTTGCACGGGGTCAGAAGCACTCTCAGCGTTGGTGTGTCACGTGAGTCGAAGCCTTGCAATAGGTCCCTGAGGCTGAAAAGCCTGGCCTCTTCATTGCTTATTGGGTTTATTTTTACCCGCTCTTCATAAAATTCTAGCACAAACTACATTATAAAAATTCAACAATTTGGTTATAACATATATATTTTTTGAAGATCAATTAAAACTATGTTTGCTGCCTCCCATCCTAGTAAGAAAAGAGGTGCCACACTCAATCCGTCTGTGGCTACTGGGTAATGATAGGGAAAGGCACTTTGCAGATACTCAGAGGCAGCCTCAGTTTTTTATCAGCAGACCTGTTGCTCTTTGGCCCTGAAAACAGATTCCTGGACTAAAAAACCCCATAAAGTGATGGTTGACTTAAGCCCTTCTGCCTGATCCCAAAGAGAAAGACCTCTTTGTCTCTCCCCACCCCTAGTCCTAAACTGGGTAGACAAAAGCAGATGAAATCCCTTAATCCACAACACAGTGCAGGCTATAGATGTTGGAGAGGACGCACTTCTGACGCTCTTATCCTGGCAAAGTTTCAGACACGAGAAGATGCCCTCTACTTAATCAAATCATTGGCCCATGTAGCTCAGTATTAGGCAGAGCCACACTGCGCATGATTCAAGGCACATCCAAAGCACATGACTTCTCCCAAATAATCATGGAAACTGTGGCTTGTGAAGGTTGCTGGGAATTCGTAGCTCTGTCAGGGAGAAACCACCACTCCCAGGATTTCCATGTGCTTTCAGTGTCTGTTGGATGTGTTGCCCACGGGCGCAATGGCACCTTAGAGGTCTTCTGCTGGTGTCTACACAGCTTCTGACGCTCCCACTCACTGCGCCCATGGTCAGGAGGTGGTAAGGGAGAGTATGTTTTTATCCCTTCTAAAACTTTTTTTTAAAAAAGTGTGACACCCATTCCCCACTCCCTTGTTCAATCCTATGTGCTTTTCAAGCCTCAAATTAATTTTACTGGATCTGGCTTTCTCCCAGATCCCTTGGAAAAGTGAAGTGTGTGTTTGTGTGTCCCCTGTATTATCAGGGGACTGATCTGAGGAAATAAGAAGAGAAGTGACGAGAAGGGTGGCACCTACGATGCTTAAAATCCTGACATAACACATAACTGATCTAACTATAGCATTCTCCCTGACAGATGTAGTGAAACCTAGATACAGTAGCTTTAATAGGGGATTGCATTTATGATCAAATTCCTGATGTCTACCAGCCATGATGGCTTCAGAAGTGTGGCTTACTTGTGAAGCACACAATTTGTATGTTGAGGTCCCTGGAGCAAATACTCAGGTCTCCACTTGAACGGGTTGGGGAAGCTGGTGATGTGAAATGCCTTTCTCTGCCTGAGACCCTGGAAAGCCACACTGCCAGTCAGAGCAGGCAGCACCAGTCTAGAATAGGGGTTGTCAACCTGGTCCCTACCGCCCACTAGTGGGCATTTCAGGATTCTAGGTGGGCGGTAGGGGGTTCTGTGGCACAAGCTGAATCCTCCTTCCATCGAGCACTGGTGGGCGGTGAGGAAATTTTACCATCAAGAGGCGGTAGGTATAAAAAGGTTGACTGCCCCTGGTCTAGGCAGACAAATAATCTGATCCAGTGTTCAGAATTCGCCAGGCACATTTTGCACTTAGCTATCAGCTGTGTGCGACCAAGTGAAGATGCCCAAGTGCCAGGATGTCACCTGACGTCTCCTCCATCTGGAGGTGCATGCCTAGCGATCCTTGGGTCTTGCCTGTTTCCACACACTTAACAACATACCCTGTAGAATTCTACCCGTGATATTTTATGTGCCACAATCAGAACAAATTTCAGGAACCAAACAATACAACTTTCCAGCGGGGTCTGGCATCAAAATGGCAACTAGACATTCTGTTTTGGCAACTGCAACCCTAGTTTAAGGGGCTGTTTGGCGCCTAGCTTGTATATCTGAGTTTCTAACACTGGTCTGATCTGGGGTTAAGGCAGCTCCCTGTGTATAATGCAAGCTAACGAGCGGTTCAAATTCTAATCTCTGAATGCACGCATGAAACCAGCAGGCGGCAGTTACTCGGGACTGATTTAATGAGCACTGCAGAGGTGCAGTCTTGTATATTCATCGTCACAAACCCTCTCTCCCTTTCCTCTTATCAACCACCTGCCTCCCACAATGCCTCACCCTAACATTCCCCATCTCCCAGGCTCTGCTGAGAGATTCTCTGATTTCAGCCTTATCTCCCGGTTCCCATAACAGGCTCCTGCATCATTCACTTATGCAAGGCTAATGGACACACACACTTGCCTGCCTGGGAGTCCGATGATGGAGATCACTCCTGTTCCACTCCGGTGCCCCGGTGTGTGTGTGTGTGTGTGTGTGTGTGTGTGTGTGTCAGCATCCACTCTCCTCTGCCCCATTCTGAGCAGCAGGCAAAGCTTTCAAGGGCCTCTTTGACTCCAGCATGGTTCCTTGTCCCTTTGCCCTTCAGAGATGCTGTCTCAGCTGAGCCGTTAAGGTTGGTGGGGAAAGGCATGTGAGCCTAACACACTGTGAGGGAATCATAGAACTGTAAAGTTGGAAGGGTCCCCGAGGGTCATTTAGTCCAACCCCCTGCAATGCAGGAAGACTTGAGCCCATCAGAGTAGGCCATACCGTGAGCTTACTTGAGAGACCCAATTTCCAAACATCAAACCATAGACTCTTGGTAAATTAATGGATCTCCTTGCCCTATAGCTGAACTTAGCTTCAGGTCGCTGCTCCAATTTAAAGTGCGTCACAGCTCATAAATCCTCCTGCCTGGAAAAGCTGTAAATTCTATAACGATCGTAAATCTTCATGGCTATGAGAGAAAACGAAAGTGATTTGAGCTTTTTAAGATGGCGCTGCTTCGAACTGCTTCGGCGCAACAGGGAGCTCCATTAAGAAGATTTATGGGGAGGCTGGACTGATTAACTCACACAGGAGAAAGAACATCTGTGAAACTTTGTTTGATATTTATCTCAGCAGCTGGGAAACAATCGGATGAAAGTGGAAAACATCTATGTGACTGTAAGGGGAAGATCTGGATTATTATGAACTTGGAGGACGATTTGAACTTTAGAAAAAAGACGGCAGTGGACAGTTGCGAGGAATTCCCAATTTCTTGAAGCATGGGAACCCAAATAAAAAATTCTTTAGATGATTTGGCATAACATTCGGTTTGATTGATATATATATGTGTATAATTTGAAATATTGAATGTGATATAATTGGTTTTAATTGGAAAATTAATTTAAAAAAATTTTTTTTAAAAAAAAATACTTGAGAGACCCAATTTCTGGGAGTTCTGCTACCATTTGAGAAGAGAATCCCACTAGAGGGAACGAGGCAGAGGGCCTTCTCGGCAGTGGCACCCTCCCTGTGGAACGCCCTCCCATCAGATGTCAAGGAGATAAAAAACTACACAACTTTTAGAAGAGATCAGAAGGCGGCCCTATATCAGGAAGTTTTTAAAGTTTGACATCTTACTGTTTTTAATATGTGCTGTAAGCCCAGCCAGATGGGCGGGGTATACATAACGCAATTATTATTATTATTATTATTATTATTATTATTATTATTATTATTATTCCTCTGATCCAAGTGATGGCTGTGGCGTAAAGGACCGTCCAGTTGTTCCTACTGGAACACTGCTGCGCCTTCAGAGGTTTATAGCAACACGCAGCAGGGTGAACCCATACAAAACCAATCCCCACCCTACTGCTAGAGTGCCTCACAGAGTTGGAAGGGATCCCGAGGGTCAGCAAAACGCTCACAGCAACTATGAGCAGAGGGCTGCTTGCCCTCCAGGGCAACCCTCCAGGTGTCATATCCCAGTGGTAGGCGGGGTCAGAGGGGAAAGCGGGTGGAGCAATGGATGTGATCCTTGGCATATGCTGTAGGCTGTCTTTCAATCACCCAACTGTCCTTGGGTTCTGTGCCTGGGCATGCCTCTCCCCATCTTCCATCTTGGCAAGGGAGAGGCATTGTCAGAGCTCAAGGACACATTTCAGCCAAGCACTGTCAGGAACTGGCTAGATGCAGAGGAATGGTGCAAGGCACCAGCTGGGGAACCCCCAAGGAAAGAAGGCTCAGAGCCAGAGGACTGGTGGTGGGACGACCAAGAGTGGTCAAAGGGAGAGGACTGGGAGGAGGTGGTGATGCCAGAAGCTGAAAAGGTCACAGGGCTTAGTGAGCAGGGAGTCTGTGGCAGAGAGCAGTCCAGAATCAGAGTCAGAAGTGGAAGCAGGAGAGGAGGGAGGCCCAGAGGCTGGTGAAGAAATCAGCTCCTCTCCCTCCTGGTCTCCCAGAACTAGAAGTGGTATGAAGAGGGAGACAGGCACAGCGACAGTCTCAGATTACTTGGGAAGCACCTGGGAGAGAAGGATACTTAGGCAACTGTGGAAATGCATCGCAGGGGCAAAATGTACTGGGATGAGTTGCTGTGCTAACAAGGCCTGGCCTCCCGAGTCGACCTTGTTTTATTGAATAGTTAACTTCACTGACGCCATGTGATTTATTGCTGACCTGTTCCTGACACCCACTCCTGACAAGCACTCAAGGAGGGTGCAGAGCAGGGCCAGCAATGGGTGTGGCTTGGGAAGAGGGGATGTGGCCAGGGGATAGTGCTGAGGGCCAGAGTGAGTCCTGGAGGGTCCCATTCGGCACCCAGTTCTGAGGTTCCCCAGCCCTGCCTCAGGACATGCAAGCCCTCAGGTCTTGCTTGTGGGCTTTCCCTGAGCCTGGCCGGCCATTTTGCATGCTGGACTAGATAGGCTTTTGATCTGACCCAGCAGGGCTTTTTTGTATTCTTATTTCCTCCCCTATTCCTCCTCCCCAAAATGATGTGGCTCAGAACTATGAAGATGCAGGCAGCTCAGTGCTGAAATTACAAGAGGCTTGCAGGATGTTGCTGGCAGCAGCGGATATCTGTGTCACAGCCTCTAACAATGAGATAACCTTCCCTGCCTGCCTCTCCCCTCCGAGCACCTTCTTTGGACTTGCCCCCTTGGCTTGCTGGACCCAGAAGAGCCTTGCCTCCACTCTGTTAGTGGCCCATCTTGCACCCTCAAAAAAACTGCAGCAGCAGAAACAGATCCCGAAAGGCAAGGAGAGGAGAGCCACCATGTTCATATCCTCCCTCTGCAAAGAAATCCGAAGATAGCTACTAAAAAATTTACCGTTCTGCTGCTGTGGGATGTTGGAAGGAGGCGCACAGAGCCTGTGGGGAGCGAGAGGCCTACGAAGCACAAAAAAAGCATTTAATTATGTATCTCTTCAAACAATTCCCTCTTTCATTTTCTGATGTCGGTCAAAGAAAGGGGAAAGGAGACACAGGCGTGGTGGAGTGAACTCCAGCAGTTTTGAAATAATTATTGAAGTAAAACAAAATTAAACCTGTTACGGCTGACCTTGTACTAATCACTTATCTAGCAGTGCTCCTTACCTGTAAACTAGGATCGTCAGTAGGCTGTCTTATCAGCTTGCTGTGCTTTTGTGGTGGTGGTGGTTGCAGTGTTTTACATATATATATATATGCTACCTTTTCTTCCAAGGAGCTCAAGGTGGCGTACATGCTTCTTCTCCTCCCCATTTCATCCTCAACAATCCTGTGAGGTAGGATAGGCTAGGAAATGATGGCTTACCCAAGGTCACCCAATGAGCTTCATGGCCGAGGGTGGATTTGAACCCAGGTACAACACGGGTGGTGCTGTGGTCTAAACCACAGAGCCTAGGGCTTGCCAATCAGAAGGTTAGCAGTTCGAATCCCCGCGACAGGGTGAGCTCCTGTTGTTTGGTCCCAGCTCCTGTCCACCTAGCTGTTCGAAAGCACGTCAAAGTGGAAGTAGATAAATAGGTACCGCTCCAGCAGGAAGATAAATGGCATCTCCGTGTGCTGCTCTGGCGGCTTAGTCATGCTAACTATATGACCTGGAAGCTGTCTGCGGACAAACACCGGCTCCCTCGGTCTATATAGCGAGATGAGCACGCAACCCCAGTCGTCCGCAACTGGACCTAACGGTCAGGGGTACCTTTACCTTGCAACACTCTAACCATTATGCCACACTGGCTCAGTGTTTTAGAACTGTGTATGTAGATTTGTACTTGTATTGGTGGGCTGTGGGGAATACAGGGTCCTGAACCCCTGGCCTACCTGGCAGCAAGTCAAGTCGAAAGTTCAAAGTCCAGGGATCAAGCCACACAAGCAAAGTCCAGGATCAATCCAAGTAGCTAAGTCTGAGCTCCAGCAGTCAGGATACAGCCCAGAGTCAATCAAACCCAAAGCAGAGTCCTGAGTAGGGGTCCAGGAGCATCCAGGTCAAGGTCCATCAACGGGCAGCTGAGCAGACACAGCACCTGAGCTCTGCTTCCCTTTGTATTTTTCATGCAGATTGCAGGCATTGGCCCTCACCTGTTCCAAGCCCAATCCGGCTGAGGAATCACACCCTCCTCCCAGAGCTAGTGAGCCCCACCTGGCCAGCTAGGGAGCTGGGCTGTGGGCCTTTGGCTGCCTCAGCCTTCTGGAGCACATTGCCCGCTGCTCCCTACACCTCGGAGCCCACCATGTTTGTGGAGACAGGGGCCTCTTTGGCTCTGGGGATGGGTCCTGCTGCTCTGGATCCTGCGCATTGACCTCCATGCCCTCGCCATCCCGTCTCCCTGCGAGTACTTCCTTCCCCATCCCCTGCTTGCCCCGGTGTGTCCACATTCTGGCTACACCCCTTGCTGGGATCTTCCTCCTCCTCCTCCTCCCCATCCTCCTGTCAGTTCATGACATACAACAGGAAATTCACTCTGCTCCACCGGACTCCCATCACTTGTATCTGACTGCTGGGTGAGCTTCTGGGTTCTTAAGGAAAACAAACTAGATTCTGCCAGCCGTAGAGCGCAGGTGGGCAGACAGGCTTGTGTGCTGTACTTAGCTTTTTACTACAACCCCCCAGATCCATCAATCATAGCCTCATGCAAAAGGGGAACTAAAGAATTCTGAGCCCAGAAATGAACTGAGCTCCTAGTCGTTCCACACAAAAATCCACTCCTGGTTATTCAGAGTTTCCTCCATTTCAGCAAAATAATTATGGCAGGTTAGGGTAGAGAATCGTTTTGCTGTTGCTACTATGAACCATGAGGAGACTAAATGCCTTGCCAATCTACTACAGAACACCCAGAGATCTACCCGTTGCGTCCTGAGCTGGTAGAGGATTTGTGGGCATGTTCTACTCTAGAGCATCCTCTTGGTCTCTTGGGTCCCACTTTTGTCTCCTGCCGAAATAACCACTTGCCAGTGTCTCTGGCCCTCCTGAGACAATCTTAGGCTGGTGTCAACTGGGGAATTTGTCCTGTGGTACCAACCTGACCTTGGAACACTCTCCTCAAGGTTCCCTTTCTGAGGAGCTTCAGATGTCAAGCCAAGACCATTTTACTTGTCCAGGCTATTAATGATCGTCTTTCACAGCCGGTTGAGGTCTTGTGTGTATTTTTATCGTCGTTTAACTGCTGCCTTTTTCTTATTGTTTTGTGGTCTGGATTCCTTTTTTGGGATGGGAGGATGTCATTTAAATAATTCATGGTTAAAACAAAAATAACGTGTGTTTCTGCAAGCCACCTAGAGAATCTTTAATTGTGTGGTGGGATGATATAGGAGTGTGTGTGTAGTATGATCTGAGAACATGGTCCAGAAAACACACACACACACACCCCTTCAACTTATTATTGCCTGGGTAGGGATGGGGGAAGATGCCATCTTTTAGGGAAGCTTCTCCAAGCATACTGACAAAGAGCTATACCCAACTCAGTTTTACCCAACAGCAGTCATTGAACTCAATGGACCTATGTCTGTCATGTCCATTCAATTTAGCGTGTCGGCTCTGGGTGCGACTAGCATTAGATGCAGCCAAGGGGGGCAAGGAGGAGCCTCACATGACAGGCTCCTCATGGTGGGCAGCCTTCCCATGCATTGTCCAGAACACCTGAAGGAAAAAACGACAACAGAGAAGCCGAGCTGAACTCCCTAGGTGTCAGGAATGATGGAGAAGGCACTAATGCAGGGCTATGAAGTCATCAAGCCTTGGGAGGCATTGCTCCTACAGCAGCATCATTCAGGACCCCCTCGGCCATGAAGCTCCCTAGGTGATCTTGGGCCAATCTATCTCAAAGGATTCTTGCGAGGATAAAATAGAAGGGGCGGCGGCACAGGGACTAGGCATGCTGTTTAAGCTTCCTGCAAGTGAGATGGGTTGTACGTGTCATAAAAAAATAAGCATAGAATCAGAAGGGGACCCAAGGGTCATTTAGTCCAGCCCTCTGTAAAGCTACCCGCAGCTGTCCTTAAGTGGGCTCAAACCACCAACCTTCTGGTTAACAGCCAGACACATTGACCCATTGCACCTCCTCAATGGAACAACAGTTTTTGTTATCCTTCGCCAGGATCTATTGGAATTGAGCGTGAACATAACCGCCCCACCCCACAACCTCATGTTAACCACGAAAGCAGATTTTCTTCAGCCCTCCTGCTATGGCTGCTGCAAGGGATCGCCTGCTTTCCGGACCTCTGCAACTCCCCAATGCCACAAAGAATCAGGCCCAGCCTGGCCCTTTGTGACTTATGCTCCTACAACATGGATCACTCAAGCTCCCTAGTGACAAGAGGTGGAGGAGACACTGTAGAAGATCACACACTTTAAAAACACTCCCCGTATACACACAGAAAGATTCCGATCCACGGTCTTTATTCCGCTCCCTAATAAATAAGCCCCAGCACCTCTGTGGAACCTTGAACACAAAGGATCGTTAACACTGAACACAGCTACAAAACGGGGGGGGGAGCCCCCTCGCCACAACCTTGGTGAGGGGGAAAGAAGGGAGAAAAGGGGTCAGAAACCTGGGCCTTCCAAGGTTTTGAGTCAGGAGTGGAGAACATAGGGCTGGCAGACACACACCCCTCCCCAGGAGGGGGTGGATTTCAAGATGAGAAACCCCCTCAGGCAGTATTTGAAGGGCACCTGGGGCCCTGACTGGCAGTGCAACCTCATTTTAAAGTGACAGTACAGCTAGGCCTTGGCAAAGCCCATTTGTTGCCTGGGAGACGGGCCTAGGAGGAATCGGGCAAAGGAGTCCTGGAGTCTAGGAGCATGGTGCTGCCCACATGGGAGTAAAAAAATAAACATAAAACCCAGGAGCCCCGACTCTGTGGCCACTGTGCTGCACTCATTCAGATTGCTCTCCTCTCAAAAAAAAACAACAAAGAAAAGCTGAGTTTGGCATTTTCGTTGCGGCAAATAACGGATTAGGGCAGCTGGCGCAGCAGAAACCTCCCAAGGCCAGAAAGCTTTCGGCGTAGACTGGGGTACTCCTGGGCTCTCTGCCCACCCCCACCCTAGTGATGGAAATCCAAAAGTGGGATTACTGGTGGGTTTGACCCAGCTGCTTCCCCAGGTGCCTTTGGCTCCCTTGCCTGGGCGTGCTCTTAAGTCAGGGATGGGGAACCTGTGGCCCACCAGATATTGTTGGACTCCAATTCCCATCTGCCCCAGCCACCATGACCAGCAGTCAGAGATGATGGGTGCTGTAGTCCGTCAACCTCTGGAGGGCCATCCCTGCTCTAGGTTAACTCTCACATGGGCAAGGGGCACAGAATCCCCTCACGGGTCTCAGAAGCTCTCCAACTTCTGTAAATCAGATTTCTGGCCGCATAATGTTCAGGGCCATGCCTACCCTTTCCCCCTTCTGTCAGAGGTAATGTTGTCGAGAAGATCCCTTTAATAAAACAATCGGGCTCGCCAAAGGATGGAAACAGGAGGAGAGGGAGCAAGGAAGGATTCAATACGGACTCTTGGTTTCCCATCTCTCAACCACTTGTGTGTGTGTGAGAGAGAAGGAAATCACAGATCGATTGCCCTCAACATGGAGGAAGAAAGCGGGTCCTTGCTGTCCCAGCTGTTAGGTGAAATCTCAACACAAGAGATATAGGCACCGCCATCTGCCCTCTAAAGTTCCCAGTCACACACACTCCGAACAACAGCCGGAAAGAAAGTAAAGAAAGGATGCTGGAGCAGCAGAAGTCAAAAGCTCTCTGGGGTCCTGTGAGGAATATAAATAGCACTTAAAGGGGGAGGGGATAAAATGAAGTCACTGCAGAGACCCTCAGAGAGAAAAAGAGAAAAGGAAGATGCTCCGGGAGAAACATCCCGAAGCAGGAAAGTGGTGGTGGTTGAATCCATCCCTGCGAGTGGCACTCTTGAGGCTAAGGTCCAGCTGTTGGTCTGGCGAGGAGTAGAATGTCCTCCCCTCGGACGCACACCGGCCACGGGAGGTGGGTGCCACCGATCCAGCAGCAGTTTCTGAGCAACATCCTTGGGAGAGAGGGAGCGCTGGGGGTTTCACTCCGGCTCCAAGGGGGGCTCAGCCACCGTGATGCCCTGGTGCAGCTTCTCAAGGGAGATTTTCATCTGGAGGGAAGAGGACAGCGTTAGCCCTCCCTGGAGGCAGTCGAGGAAGGAGCAGTCGTCATTAGCAATGAGGCCCAGGAGTGGTTTTATTCTCAGAGCCTGTGGTAGCCGCAGGGTCTCTTTCCCAAACCCCATCTGTTGTGGTGCAAACAACAGCTTCAAAGAGAGGGATTACAACGGGGAAAATGGCTTTGCGGACGGCAAAGTTTAGGAAACCAACTCTGTCTCAGCACCATGATTCGAATCCTCCCCCCTTCACCTCGCATCTCCTTAAGGCTGAAGGGGGAAGAGAAACACAAAGAAACTCCGGGGTTTGTGAAGATTGAGAAAAGAAAGCCCAGCACAAATATTCCTGCCTTTGCGCTGAAAAGGACTCAGTCCTTTGTGCATCCCAATGCAATCATTTGCAAAGGATTTGTGTTTTTCAAATGCTCCAAGCATGCAGAAAACACCACTGCCGGAGATTCCCCTGCTGACTCCAGGGCAGGAGAAAGGGAGCTGGCAGCCCAGATCCATCTGCCATCCAAAGAAATGAATAGGACTAGATACCCCCCAACACCCTCCGTGGAAAAATGGTGCTATTGCCATTAACTTCCACTGGGTAGGGCTGCCTCGGATCAAACTTTGGGATGTAACATCACTGAAGCAGTCAAATGCAACATTTCCTGTTTGGCCAGTGGACACATGGGAATGTTGCTCCAGCCAAGAGGACCTCCTGTTGCACCCGGTCTGGAGCATCCTCCCCCTGTGTGTGACCAGGTAGATGGGCGTGACCCTAGCAGACCTACCTTCCCTTTTTCGCCTTCTCACCATTTTGCCTTTTGCTGTCTGCTGGCTCTCAGCCAACAGTGCATGGGCTCATCCCTCACAGAGGATTAACCCACACTTTTCTCTGTAACTGTAACTACAAGATAAAGGCTGCCTTCAGGACCATACTGTGAACTGAACGTAAGTAAACCTTATCATTACTTTTAAAGGAAGACTGTTGTGTCATTGTTGTTTTTAAGAGGAAAACTAAAAGGGATTTACCAGGAACAATCCAATGTGGACAAGCCAGACTGGATTGTGTAACTCAAATGATTCTCACGAATCCATCAACTAGCTTCCTGCAATGTAGAAGGGAATGTGCTCTGCTACTAGCTCGCTAGCGTGAGTGAGGAAGGATAAAATTTAATCAATATATCCTCCCCTACTATCCACAACATTCCCACACAAAGAAGGGTGTTCACATTAGCTCCCCATTAGCGCCCTCGTGACACCCCAAGCTGCAAACCTCACCTCATCTAGAAGCTCCACAGAGGCCTTGAGGATCTGCTTCCACTTCTGAACCTCCACACTGTGAAACCGCTTCTGCAGCTCCAGGATCTCGGCCCATTCAGATGCTGTCTGTGGTAGCTTTCTACCAGGGAGGAAAGAGAGAGCGTACTCTTAGCTGCGATCAACAGGGAAATGTCTTCAAAGCCCCCCTCATCTCCATGCCTTATGAGCTCCTCCATAGTGCTATTGCTCCTACCCCAGACCAGTTCCACAAGGCCTCTGTATTCTTAAATGCAGCCCACTTTCCCCTCTCCCCTCCCTTCTAACTGAATGTTGCCAACGCATTTAATTTTAACAAACAACGGGGCCCGAATCCGTCATTTCGGATCATGAAGGTAAAACAGAAAAAGGTCACGTTCTCCCACTTCTCTCCTGGTTCCTTACCCGCTGGAGAGTGCATAGGCCTGCCATGATTCAAAGGTCCGGGCTGTGTGCTCCAGAGACCAGAGCCTGTAGAACAGCATCATGTTCAGGATAACCAAGACCACAAGGCTGGAGAGAGAAAGAGAGAAATGGCTTGGAAGAAGAAGAGACCACTTGGGCCAAGCTCTTGCCGAAGCAGCGAACCTGTGCCTGCTTCGAACCACTTCAGCCTCTACATTTAAAAGACAAAGTAGAAATTTATAATGTCAAAGAGAAGCATTATCAGCCAGCTTCTCCCTGACATGCTACTCTTCTGCATGAAGGGGATCTATCTACTTGTCTATATAACATACATATTCAACTATGGGCTTATCCACTTCCTCTTGTCCCACTGTCCCCCGTCCGCCCCAGGGAAAACAGCTCTTTAGCGCTCAATCGAAGCAAAAATGATGTTTGCTCTGATTTAGCACTAAAGGGTGGATTTCCCCTTGGAAAGGAGTGGGCCATGAGGAAAACCGCTCAGACCCATGCCCAGAAAGTGTGAGTCAAGCAGGGCAAGTGGAAGTGTGGATGAGCCCCTGTGTTTTACTCAAGAGTGGACCACTGAAATCAATGGACCCAGCCTAGTCATGTTCATTGATTATGATGGGTCTATTCTGAGAAGGTCTAGCAACAGAAACAGCTCGGTGGGCGGTATCCAACAAAGCAGTTCCGCGAGTGCAAGGTCTTCTGGCTGCACAGTGGAACTTCCTATTGCCCTCCCCTCCAGGAGCATGCCCTAAATCTATTCTCAAGTTTCCCCCCAATCCTCCAGAGCATATCTGGGGAAGATGCAGGGGGTGCAAGAGAGGAAGTTCTGTTGTGCAAATAGAAATCCTTGAGCTATCCTTGTTAGATACCGTTAGAGGCAGTCGACAAAGTGCCCTCCAGATGTCATCAGTCCCATCCAGCCTGGTTAATGTTCAGCGGTGATGGGCGTTAGAATATCCTGGCGGGTGCGGACCATGTTAGCATTCGGCCAGGTGACACGCATACTCTCAAAACAGGTTTTCCACTTCGCCCAGAGGTTTTCTAGGCCATAGAAAACACCCCTGTCCTGTGGGTCCCCCTGTCTAGTTATTATTGACTTACAAGGTGTTAGGAGCAAGGGGAAAGAAAGTCTTGCTCCTTGTACCGTGTTTCTCATATTATAAGTCATGTCTTATATATTTTTTTACTCAAGAAAATAAGCCTATGGCTTATTTTCGGGGGCGTCTTATTTTTTGCCGAGCCCCGACTGAGCGGGAGCTGGCAAAGGCAGCAGCCCGCCGCCGGCTTGGAGCTCGAGCCGGCAAAGGCAGCAGCGGCGCTTTGCCGAGCTCCACCGAATCGGGTGAGAATTGCGTTCGTACCCCTGCCTTGCAGCCTCCGACCCTTCACCCAGGGCGTTCACACGTGCATCCCCACCCCCAACCCGCGTCCTCGTCTACCGGTACCTGAAAGCTGCGCACGCGGCATTCCAGCACAAAGCCGCCAGCCAGCGTCGGAAGAGGAGAAGGAGGTGCCACCGAGAAACCCAGAAAGGGGAGGCGCAGCGGGAAGGAGGAGGAGACCGGCGGGGAGGGATCCGGAAAGTTGCGAGCGACTTCCTGCTCCCCCCCCAACGGAGCGAAAACCAGCAAAGGCAGCAGCCCGTCGCCGGCTTGGAGCTCAGCAAAGCGCCGCTGCTGCCTTTGCCGGCTCGAGCTCCAAGCCGGCGGCGGGCTGCTGCCTTTGCCAGCTCCCGCTCAGTCGGGGCTCGGCAAAGCGCGCACTGCTGCCCTTGCTGGGTCCCGCTGGGTCGGGACTTGGCGCGGCGTGCCCTGCCATACCGTACCAGCATGTCTTATTTTCGGGGTATGCCTTATATTTCGCCAGGTCTGGAAAATCCTGCCATGCCTTATTTTTTAGGGATGCCTTAAAATATGAGAAACACGGTATCAGGCCAGGCTATTTGTCCATCTGGCCTAAAATTGTCTGTGGACTGGCAAGGTCTCAAGCAGAGACTTTTCACATCGCCTGCTTCTTTTTGCTTGCAATAGCACAGGCAGAACCTGGGAACTTCACTGAGCATGTGTTTTGTAAAGCACATGTGCTCTGCCATAGAACTATAGCTCTTCTCCGTGTGTTTTAACTTTCTGGAGCTATCCATGCATGTACCAGGCGCTTCCGGCTCGACCGCGGAGCTATGGCCCCTCCCCAGCTCCTTTAGCCATTTTGCAAAGAAGAGGACCTGAGTTCAGGCCCTGCAATATTGCTAAGTTACATTTGGCTCTAAGAACACACAACCCTTTACAGCTTCCCCGCTCAGAGCATTAAAAATACAAGGCATGAGTGCCTATTAGCGTATGCTACGCCGAGTGGATGATGCCGGCATCTGACATCTCTCTTTGGGAAATCAATAGCATGTAGCTCATTAGAGCACAGTATTTAAAGAAAGTAAATGCAGGGATTCAACACAGATGCTGGTGAGGGTGGTTGAGACAGGGCATGGGTCTGCGCCATTTAGCTTAAGTGGTAGCAAGCATTCTCCCCCTCTCCCCCTTGTTAGGAACACAGCCTGATGCGATAAGAGACAATAGTCTGTGATGATCCCTCCAGGTTAGTTTTTAAGTGATCAAGTGGAGGCTGCAGCGGTAATATCGAAAACGTACAGACCAGTTGCAAATGCAGTATATGAACTCTGCCTGAGCTGAAGGACAGCAATAGACAACAAGACTTGATCCCTGTGTAATCCATGATTTTGCACATTTTTTTATATTGGATGCAAAATTCAGCATGCCAGTAGTTTTCTTTCTCTTTTTCTTGCTTTCTTTTGCATTCTCTTTGTTCGATTTTATTTCTTTTGCGTTATCTCTCACTTTCTTACTTTCTCTCTTGCATTCTCTTTCGCATTCTTTCACACTATTTTCTTTCTCTTTTGCTTTCTCTTTCACATTTGCTTGCATTATCGCCTTCTCTCTTTCGCATTTTTCTCTTTCAGATTTCTTTCTTTTGCATTCTCTCTTTCACATCCTTTTTCTTTCGCAGTCTCTCTTTTCTTTCTCCCTCTTTCACATTCTTTTCCCCTCACATTTTCACTTGTTCTCTCTCTCTCTGAAAATCCCTGGCTCACAGATTAAGCTTTGAGCATGTGAAGGCAGAGATGGGTCAGAAGCCACAAGGAAGAGAGAAGAGACGGGCGAAGCAGGCCACGCAGCCGTTAGGGGACACAACTTTGGGGTGTCATGAAGCACTTTGTTCCTTGCCATAACTGCCAGGCGCAGGCAAAGATAAGGAAGCAGTATGCAAATTCATATAACGTAGCCAGGGTAAAGAACTCAGGCTATCCGTCTATGGATCATTATTTTCCTTTTGCTTTGCTTTTAATTCAGATAAAAACCCTGAGTACAAGACAACCAGTAAGGGGGAAAGGGCAAGCAGGGGAGGGTGCAGGGAGAAAGTGGAGGACAAAAGGAGTGGAGGAAGGAATGCACAGACGAGTGGAGGATGACAAACAGGCTCAGGGACAGGGAGCCAGAGGAGATGGTTGTGGCAGCAGGGAGGAGGGTGGCAAAGAGCATAAGCGGGGAGGTGGTGGGATGTTATCTGTCAGCATCCAAGGCAAGGGATGGTGTTTGTGAGTCAACAGCAGGGTCAGTGCAGGATGGGGTTCAGGTTAGGGGCAAGGTCCAAAGGGGGCCCAAGGCAGAAGCACAGTTGGGGGAGTGAGACTGGCATACGATACCTCACACAGATCCTGTGCGGAGGCAGAGGTGGAAGAAGGAAAGAAAGAGACGTGTGACGCTTTGCTCGTGCTTCCGGCCCGGGGGAAAAACCAAAACAAGCAGGGGATCCTATCCTGAGTCTCTCTCTCTCTCTCTCTCCCCTCTCCCAAATGCTCACCATTACTATTAAACAAGCAAGGCTGCTGACCCTGCTCTTGTGTCTTTCTCACGGCAGAACAACACACAGAAATGGAAGGGAGGGCGAGGTTAAAGAGACGCAGGAAGCTGACTGCTACCAGGAGAAGATCATGTGTCGATCTCTCATCCAGTACTGGCTGCTCATAAGAGGCTGCCACTCTCTGGGGTCTCAGGCACAGTGTCTTCCAGGGGCCAATCTGCATGCAAAGTGTGTGCTCCGCCCCTAAACCAAGGCCCCTCCCCTTACCCAGCACAAAGAGAGAAAGTGGTGAGCGAAAACCTTTGCTTCATACACTTCGAGACATTGGGCTGGATGTGCACGATGCAATAAACATGGCAACCGTGGGTTGTGGGCTGGTGCTGACCTTTAAAGCCCTAAATGGCCTCGGCCCAGTATACCTCAAGGAGCATCTCCATCCCCATTGTTCAGCCCAGACATTGAGGTCCAGCTCCGAGGGCCTTCTCAGTAGTGGTGCCCTCCCATCAGATTTCAAACATCAAAAGCTACACAACTTTCTGAAGGCATCTGAAGGCAGCCCTGTATCAGGAAGTTTTAAATGTTTGATGTTTTACTGTGGCTTTATAATTTGTTGGGAGCTGCTGGGGCAACCCAGTCATATGGGCGGCATGCTGCTACTACTATTATTACAGTGGAACCTTGGTTTTCGAGCGCCTCGGAAGCCGAATGTTTTGGTTTTCAAATGCTGAAAACCCAGAAATGAATGCTTCCGTTTTCGAACGCGCCTCGGAAGTTGAACGGCTTCCAAGACATATTTCTCCATTTTCTCCATTGAGCTTGCAGCCAGCCCTTTGCGCCTCAGTTGTCGAACGTTTCAGAAGTCGAACGGTCCTCTGGAATGGATTACGTTTGACAGCCAAGGTTCCACTGTAATATTGTTATTGTTATTATTATTATTATTACTACTACTACTACTACTAATTCCTATGCTTGTCCTACTCAAGAACAGGTTGTGCTCTTACTTTGCCTCCCAATCCAGCTCACGTCTACACTGCACATTTAAAGCACTCTTATGCCACATCAGCGGTCATGACTCCCCCCCCCCACCAGCTTCCTAGCTGGTTGAGAGTGCTGGGAATCATAGCCTTGCAAGGGGTTTCCTAATAGCTCTCAGCACACTTAAACTACAGTTCCCAGGACCTTGCGGGGTCAAGACTATTAAAATGGTGCTAGGGCATTTTCAGGTATGGTGCGCGGGTGCCTTGCTAGGAGATGAGCCCCATTGAACAGTGGGACTCACCTCTGAGTAAACCTGCCTGGGGCAGCGCCAGCTCCTAAGAGGCTCTAGACCCAGCCCCAACCCCCCTCTCCCCATTTCCCAAGCCAGCAGCTGCCTTACACCAAGCTGATGATGAGAATCACGGTGGAGACGGTCTGGCCTTGCCCTTGTTCCGACAGCTGCTCCGAGAGCCGAGAGGTCAGGCTGCCTGCAGGGGAGATGAAGGCCCGCAGGTCAAGGGCTATTGCAAGCATCAGGCCCTGCGGATCCAGGGAGACAGCCCAGTGTGGAAGGGGAGGGGACAGGCTGGACCCTGGCCTGCTGCCTTCCATGCGAGGGGGGCCTACCTGAGGGACGGATGGTGCGGGCTGCCCCCTCACCGTCAGGCAACGTGGGGAGCGGGGGCTCGACGTGGGGGGCTCTCCAGCTCAGGGTACGCTTCCGGCGGCGTAGGCCGGACAGGAGCCCCCGCGGCTCCTTGCCATGGCAGCTCTCTTCCAGCAGGGCCTTCTCTGCCTGCACCAGCGCCAGCTCTGCAACAGAGGGAGTGGGAGGGGAGGCTGAAAGCTCCATAGCAGTCTCCCAGGGGAGGCTGGTCCTGCCCTGCCCTGCCAACCTCTGTCAGCCCTCTGCCAATACTCCACCTGCCTGCCTTTTTAACTACAGGGCCTTCTCGGTAGTGGCGCCTGCCCTGCGGAACACCTTCCCATCAGATGTCAAGGAGATAAATAGCTATACGACTTTTAGAAGACATCTGAAGGCAGCCTTCTATAGGGACATTTTAACCGTCGGATGTTTGTTTTCATATCTGTTGGAAACTACCCAGAGTGGCTGGGACAACCCAGTCAGGTGGACAGGGTGTAACAACAACAACAACAACAACCAGCCCTGGGCCCTGGCTGTCAGCTCCCTTCTCCTTAGTCTCAGTTTTGCCTTTGTAGGATTCAGCAAGGAGGATAGGCACAAAACTAGCATTAGCTATCTCTGCCCGTCATTGACTCTGGCGCCACCTACTGTTGGGCTCCCTGCCTCCCACCCTACCAGTCCCAATGAGCACCAGCTACCACTGCTTTCTCCTCCAGAGCATGAATACCCCCCACATGTCCACAGATAAAGCAGCCCAGCCCCAGGGCCACTGAAACCACAGGGCGCTATGATCCTCCACATGGGACAAAGCAGGGGGCAATCCCATCCCCTGAGGCCCCTGGCGGCACTGCTCTGTGCTCAGGTTTCTGGAGTGCAGCTCTGCCCTTTTGCTTCCCATACCCAAGTGCTGAAAGTATTCTTCTACGCCGCTCCAGGCGTTTTTCTCAATGAGCGTTTTCACCAGGTTCCATGGCTGCTTCCGGTACCGGATCTCAGAGGAGACTCTGCGAAAAAAGGAAATAAACGCTTCTGATGAAGCGGCCTGTGGCCTGTGAAAGCTCACTCCACAGACTCTATGGAAGTATTCAAGCAGAGGCTAGACAGCCATCTGCCGGGAATGCTGTTATTATATTCTTAGTTGGACTGAACAGGGGGGTTAGACTACTCTGAGGTTCCCTCCAACTCTGTGACTGTATGGTGCCATGATAAACGCTCCTATGGCAGGGATGGGAAACCTGTAGCTCTTCAAGTGTTGCCCCGCCAGCCTCAGCTGGCATGATCAAAGTACAGTGGTACCTTGGTTCTCAAACTTAATCTGTTCCAGAAGTCCATTCCAAAACCAAGGCATGCTTTCCCATAGAAAGTAATGCAAAATGGATTAATGCTTTCCAGACATTTAAAAACAACCCCTAAAACAGCAATTTAATATGATTTTTACTATCTAACAAGACCATTTCTGGGTTAGGGTAAGGGTTAATTTTAGGACTGGGTTAGTGTTAGGCTGATCAGAAGGTCGGCGGTTTGAATCCCTGCAACGGGGTGAGCTCCCATTGCTCGGTCCCAGCTCCTGCCCACCTAGCAGTTTGAAAGCACACCAAAGTGCAAGTAGATAAATAGGGACCGCTCCGGCGGGAAGGTAAACGGCGTTTTCGTGCACTGCTCTGGTTCGCCAGAAGCAGCTTTGTCATGCTGGCCACATGACCCGGAAGCTGTCTGCGGACAAATGCTGGCTCCCTTGGCCTATAGAGCGAGATGAGCGCCGCAACCCCAGAGTTGGACACGACTGGACCTGATGGTCAGGGGCCCCTTTACCTTAGTGTTAGGATAAGGATTGGAATTAGGGTTAGGGTCGGTGTTGTTTTATGTTTTCTCGTGGTTTTGATTCATTTGCGTTTGGTTTACTTTTTTCAATTTGTTGTGTTGCTGCTTCCTCGTGAGTTGCAAGTTTGTTGGCTTTGTGGTTTTCTGGATAGTTTCAGTTTCAATTCTGAATGCCAAATGGGGAGCACAAAGCCTCCGCTCCCCAGCTGAGAGATCCCTGCCCCGCTCCTGCTTGCGCGGGGAGTAGGAGCTGGATCAGGGCTGCTCACCTAGAGAGGTGCAGGCTCCCTCACACTTTTCCACTGAGGGTTGCGTGGCCGCGTTCACCTCAATAGAGAAGTTCAAAGGAGCATCGCGTGGCAATGCGGAGACAGCCTGACAGCTGCCTCAGCAGCTGTTTAGGGGCTCTCAAATGCAGCTGCTGGGCTGCCTCCACCTTTGCCACCCCAGCAACTATTCCGCCTGGCTGCCTTCAGGTGGTGCAGGAGCTCTGGTGCTGAGGTGGGGGCTCCTTTAAACTTCTCCCCTCAAGGGAGGGGACCAGCCGTGAACCCCTCAATGGAAAGTGTGGAGGATCCTGCACCTCCCCGGCTGAGCAGCCTCGATTCAGCTCCTACTCCCATGCAAGCAGGAGCAGGGGCACTCAAAACGGAAGTGTGGCACTGAAAAAGGAAGTGTAACACTCAAAATGAACAGTTTGGATTCCGAAAAAAAGTTCGCAAACCCGAACACCTACTTCTGGGTTTGTAGCGTTTGAATTCCAAGTTGTTCGTGAACTAAGCTGCTCAAAAACTGAGGTACCACTGTACTGTTTTCGGGGGGCAGGTAGGAGGGGAGGACTCTCTGGTCCTGAATGGGGTAACTGTGTCCCTGAAGGACCAGGTACACAGCCTGGGAGTCATTTTGGACTCAGAGCTGTCCATGGAGGTGCAGGTCAATTCTGCGTCCAGGGCGGCTGTCTCCCAGCTCCATCTGGTACACCGGCTGAGACCCTACCTGCCCGCAGACTGTCTCGCCAGAGTGGTGCATGCTCTAGTTATCTCCCGCTTGGACTGCTGCAATGTGCTCTATGTGGGGCTACCGTTGAAGGTGACCAGGAAACTAAAATTAATCCAGAATGCAGCAGCTAGACTGGTGACTGGGAGTGGCCTGAAAGACACCGGTCCTGAAAGACCTACATTGGCTCCCAGTATGTTTCCGAGCACAATTCAATGTGTTGGTGCTGACCTTTAAAGCCCTAAACAGCCTCGGCCTAATATACCTGATGGAGCATCTCCACCCCCATCCTTCAGCCCAGACACTGAGGTCTAGCTCCGAGGGCCTTCTGGCGGTTCCCTCACTGCAAGAAGTGAGGTTACAGGGAACCAGGCACAGGGCCTTCTCGGTAGTGGCGCCCGCCCTGTGGAACGCTCTCCCACCAGATGTCAAGGAAATAAAAAACTATCTGACTTTTAGAAGACATCTGAAAGCAGTCCTGTTTAGGGAAGTTTTTAATGTTTGATGTTTTATCGTGTTTTTAATACAGTGGTGCCTCACTTAACGAATGCCCTGCTTAACTAAATTTCCGCTTAACGAAAGGATTTTTCGAGCGGAGGTTGCCTCGCTAGACGAATTCGTTTTATGAAAAATCCGTCTAGTGAATCACGGTTTCCCATAGGAATGCATTGAAATTCAATTAATGCGTTCCCATGGGCAAAAAAAATTTCAAAAAAAATTCAATGCATTCCTATGGGATTCGCTAGACGCATTTTTCGTTATAAGAAAAGACCCGTGGAACGAATTAAATTCGTCTAGCAAGGCACCACTGTATTCTGTTGGGAGCTGCCCAGAGTGGCTGGGGAAACTCAGCCAGATGGGCCGGGTATAAATATATAAATATATAAATATATTATTATTACCACTACTACTACTATTATTATTATTATTATTATTATTATTATTGGTTGGGGATGTTGAGAGCTGACCTGGAGGACCACAGGTTTCCCACCCCTGTTTTATGGTGCTATGGGATTCTCGCTGGTTTTGCCTCGAGAGATAAACTGGGTCAACATGCCAGGAGGAGAGGAAACCAGGCCTGAAGCTGTGGGGACAAGGGGGAGGAACCAGTACCTGAGTCGGGCCTTGCTCTTGGCCACGGCAGTAATACAGTATCGATGCGCTGTGTAGAAGTAGTCCTGGTACGGGATCCCCTGTGTGATCACTTCCGAGTCAACAACACAGCCCCCGCTTTTGGAGCTGGTACGGAACAGAGTCTGGCCGTCGAGCGAGAAAGGGGAGAAGAGAGACCTGTGAGTTCCACAGCCATGTGCACATTTTACAGAAGGGCAGTCACCTTAACTTGCTTGCAGCAAACTTAGCAAAGTTTTGTGGCACTTTCAAAGCTTAAAAAAATTATTACAGCATAATATTCCATGGACTAATGCGCATACACATATACATCTATATCTATATATCTCAACACCCACAGCATACATTTAAAGCACATTAACATGCATAAAGCACATGGTTTCCCCCAAATAATCCTGGGTATTGTAGTTTGTTAAGGATGCTGGGATTTGTAGCTCTGTGAGGGGTAAACTACAGTTCCCAGGGTTCTTTGGCGGAAGCAATGTGCTTGAAATGTATGCTGCCGATGTGACTATA
This sequence comes from Zootoca vivipara, assembly GCF_963506605.1. NCBI lineage: Eukaryota > Metazoa > Chordata > Lepidosauria > Squamata > Lacertidae > Zootoca > Zootoca vivipara. Next base: position 27,311,605 of record NC_083281.1, on the reverse strand, counting down.
TGTAGGTTTAGATGCATACATATTGTGCTACAAGGGGGGTAGTAAGCAGTGACAGCACAGGAAATTAAACTGAAGAGGTACAGAGAGTGACGATTCAGAACTATGCAAGGTAAGCCCGGTGACCCTTTACGACAGCAGCAACAGGTGGTAAAACAATGAACTTGGCAAAGAGAGTTAACCGAAATCTGTAGTGAGAAGGAAGGCCGTTCTCTCTATTCAGAACCAAATGCACCAAGGAGAACTGATCAATGAACTGTGGGCAGGGCCAGCCAACCCATGAGGCAAGCAAGGTGAGGCAACCACGGCAGGCGGCAGGATCCTCAGAGGCAGCAGATCCAAGGAGTGCATCACCCGCTGCGGCTGCTGTGGCAACAACCGTTGTTGCCTCTACAGCAGCCTTTTGGCAAACGGGAGGCATTGGTGGTGCCCTCCCACCCTTGTTCCAGGCGTGGATCTTTATTCCTCCCTTATTCCTGATGTACATCTTCACTCGCCCCTTCTTTCCTGGCCAGGAGGTGGGGACGCCATTTTGTGGTTTGCCTCGGGTGTCAAAATGCCTTGGGCCGGCCCTGACTGTGGAGACAAGCACAGGGCGCAAATCGCCCTGCGCAAAGATCACCACGAACCTGACTTCAGAAATGACAATATTTCTACAGCCAGCAGGGGAACATTTCAGTTTATCTGGACAGTCTGCTGCTGACCTTGACTTAGCCACACTCAAGTCAAATAATTTGAAAGGGAAGCTCTGGTGCAAAACTGCTGAGCTACAATTCATCAAGGAGTCCGACTCTTCATTTTGGTCTGAATAGAGGCAATGGCTTTCTTTCCGATATAGATTAACTCAGATTGCCAAATGGGATTGTTTTATCACCCATCATCTCTGGTGCAAAGGGTAACCTTGTTTATCTTGAATTTCACTATCTGTACTTTTTGCATTTTACTTCCCTCGGTACAGAATCGCAACTTATGCCTGGGATCGGTTCCGAGGGTTATGTGTACGGTCATCCCCTCCCTTATGCGTGACTGGACCGTGCGCATGTGCAGTGTCAGGAAAGAATTAAATAATTCAATTTAAACCCAGAAATGGTGGGAGAGAGCTGGAGTGTCCTCGTGAGGAGACCCTCCCTGGAGCCTGAAGGAGACGGCAGTGAAGGCGGAGAAAGCCTTGAAGAGACCGGAGGCGCAGTGGGGCTTTGTTTATGCTGCTCAGCCTAGCCGCCTAGCAGCTGAGGTGTGAGGTAGCGCAACAGCCGCAGCCACTTTTCTGTGCATCCTCATGCCTCCTGCTGGCCCCAGAGCTTCAATTCTGGTTGTGGATATTTTTGGATACAGTATTTTTAGTACAAAGAGAGCAGCAGAGAGGGCGTTTAAAGGGTGCTTAGGGGGTGCCCCCAATTTTACGTGATTTCACTTATGCGCACGGGGCCCTGGAACATAACCCCCGTGCTAAGTGGAGGGACACCTGTGTATGTGAAAATCGTTCACAGACAAAGAAAACCTTTAGAGCTGATGTGTGGATAGCCAGTCAGCCTTCTATAAGTTGGCAGGTCAGGAAGTAATTTCTGCTTGGAACGTCCTTTGGCCGGAGGCACGCTGGCTCTCGGAAGTGGTGAGGATCCTCTTGTGAGATCTCATGGGAAGTCAGAGTAGCCACACCATGCCTAAAAGCCACCGTGCTGCTCGCACGGCACACTGGGGGAGGGGGGGGACCTTGCTAGAGAGGAAAGGTGAGGAGCTTAAAAGCTCTTTTTGCATGTCCCTACCAGAGAAGAATGGCAGATCAAGTTGATGGATTGTGCCGAAAATTGCTAAAATGACTGGAAGAATCAGAAATCAGAAACACCCAAATTTTAATATGGGGAAAATTTAGAACTTATCTTAAAGGGCATTGTAAACAGTTAAAATCATTAGGAGGATTGGAATATCACTTGGAGTTTAATGGTGAACTTTGAATACAATGGGGAGGTAAAAGATTTGGATTTTTATAAAAGATGCAGGAGGAATAGAAACCACAAAGGGGAGGGGGGAAGTCCAAGAGATTCCTCGGAATCTTGTTTTTATGTTGTATGTTGGATATGTGACTATAAAACTTTAATCTGGAAAACCAAATAAATAAATTAAAAATAAAAAAGCTCTTTTTGCGCCAGGTAACTCCAAGTGGAAAGGGACACGGGTGGCGCTGTGGGTTAAACCACAGAGCCTAGGGCTTGCCAATCAGAAGGTCGGTGGTTCAAATCCCCACAACAGGGTGAGCTCCCGTTGCTCGGGCCCAGCTCCTGCCAACCTAGCAGTTGGAAAGCACGTCAAAGTGAAAGTAGACAAATAGGTACCGCTACAGCAGGAAGCTAAACGGCGTTTCCGTGTGCTGCTCTGGTTCGCCAGAAGCGGCTTTGTCATGCTGGCCACATGACCTGGAAGCTGTACACCGGCTCCCTCGGCCAATAACGCTAGATGAGTGCTGCAACCCCAGAGTCGGTCACAACTGGACCAAATGGTCAGGGGTCCCTTTACCTTTACCTCCAAGTGGCACGAAAAAAATTTTTGAGCTCTCGGTCTTCCTTCCTTCCAAGGCAAGGCCCACTTGGTGTGCTCTCTGGCTATTACAAGATCTTGCAGGAAATTTCCAGAAGCCAAGCAGGCCTTGCCCGGGACTTCAGACATTTCCCCTCAACCAGACTGCCTTCAACCACGTATGGTTGAAATCATGCAAGTCAAATGCACATAATGTGTAGGTTCACTGTACTTACTATCCCCACCCCCCACCCCGCTCTTTATTTAGTCAACGGATCTGTGGAAGCAATTGCTGAAAGGCTTTCTGAAATCCAGTCAGCTCGGTATAAAAAGCGCACGCTTCCCTCCCAGTCTTCTTTTTTTTTAAAGAAGAAGAAGCAGCTTTTGCACACCCACACCTGAGTTTCCACTACAGCTGCAGCCTTGGGGCCCAAAGGGTTGGTGATGGGGATCGTGTAGGAGATCACGCGGCTTTGGTGGCACTTGTTGTCGCCGGTCCACGAAGTCAGCGCCACGTCTGCGGGAGAAAAGGGGACATATCAGGAGGAGGAATTCCTTGGTTATTGTGCTTTTTAAAAAACGGAGTGGGTAGGTGGGGGAAAACAGTATGCGAAAGTTTTAAGATCAATATACAAATCATGCAGTTCTAAGTTTTTTAAGAATTGTTGCTGCCTGCCCTGTAGGTCCTGAAAGACCTACATTGGCTCCCAGTACGTTTCTGAGCACAATTCAAAATGTAGGTGCTGATATTTAAAGCCCTAAACAGCCTTGGCCCAGTATACCTGAAGGAGTGTCTCCACCCCCATCATTCACTGAGGTCCAGCTCCAAGGGCCTTCTGGCTGTTCCTTCACTGTGAGAAGTTACAGGGAACCAGGCAGAGGGCCTTCTCGGTAGTGGCGCCCGCCCTGTGGAACGCCCTCCCATCAGATGTCAAGGAAATAAACAACTACCTGACTTTTAGAAGACATCTGAAGGCAGCCCTGTTTAGGGAAGTTTTTAATGTCTGGTGTTTTATTGTGCTTTTAATTCTGTTGGGAGCCGCCCAGAGTGACTGGGGAAACCCGGCCAGATGGGCAGGGTATAATTATTATTATTATTATTATTATTATTATTATTATTATTTATTAATTATTCTCAGGACATGGAAGTGGCTCCCAAGGATTCCATTTGGGAACTTTTCCCAGCACTATCTAAGGATGCTGAGGATTGATCCAGAGACCTTCTGTGTGCAAAACAGAGGCTCTGTCACGGAGCTGCGGCCCTCCCTTCTGTAAATTGGGATTGGGGCGAAAAGACAGTGTTGCAAAATGGATTTGGGTCTAAGCGATGCAGAATGACAGAAATTGGCAGCATCCTTTGTTTTGCAGCTTGAAACATCCGCCCAAACCCTGCTCCTGAACAACAAGGGAGGATGTAGCTTTGGAGGCGTCCCCGGGTCCTCCTTACCTGTGAACTTGCGCTGGTCCAAGAAGCCGTGTATGAACTGGGAGTCGCTGAAGAGCATCTGCTGCAGCCTTTCAGCTCCAACATGATAAACAGTGTTGATGAGCAACCGCCCCGGCAGGTCTGAAAAGAAAGCGTCCACCTCGGCTTGAGGGGGAGAAAAGAGTTCAATAACAACAATAATAATAACAACAACAATAATAATTTATTTATACCCTGCCCATCTGGCTGGGTTTCCCCAGCCAGTCTGGGCAGCTCCCAACACCATCATCATCATCATTATCATCATACAATAAAACATCAGCCATTAAAAACTTCCCTAAACAGGGCTGCCTTCAGATGTCTTCTAAAACTCAAGATAGTTGTTTATTTCCTTGACACCTGATGGAAGGGCATTCCACCACTACTGAGAAGGCCCTCTGCCTGGTTGAAGCATAGCAGGGGCACCACTAGGTGCTTAGAAGAGTAAGGGCACGGGGCCAATAACAAAAATTTGCATATTATCTGGTTACGACAATTCACACACACACGGATGCACACCCCACCCCATTTAACAGTTAGAGAGTGCGGGGGGGGGGCTGCCCTCACCTTCATCTTGCGTCGAGGAGGAGGAATTGCTCATGTCCGTGGGGAGCTCCTCGCTGGGGAGTGGGTCCCCCTCCAGGGGGGACATTGGCGGCCCTTGTGGCAAATCGTCCCTGGGAGGTTCTGTTGCTGAGGTCACTGTGTGGCTGGAAGAAGCATCCACTTGGCTGTCAGTGTTCTCATCTGGGTCCTCTGCCAGCTGGAAGGAAGTGGATGGGCACAGTTAGCGACACACCTGAGGAGTTTGCTCTCTTTGAGTGGGCAAAAGATTCTCCAAATGTTCTCCGGACATGGGAATATTGGGTGAGTATTTGGCACTGGGCTTCAACACCTAACATCTTTGGGGGGGGAGGGGAGAGACAGCAGCTGATGCCTGGTGGTATTTTGACAGCTTGCATGCAATAGAAGTCAGGATGACATTCAATGGAATTTAGTAAAGCTAAATTTTTGTATAGCTGCAAATCTAACGCAGATCATGGAATCCTACATTCTTTGGGAACCTATCCATCCTTATGTACCCAAAATGGGACTATCTATGCAGAGATATCAGGGGTTGGGGGACACAGGTAAAAGAGGAATGAGCTTGCTCAGTGCTGTAGAACAGCGACTGATGCTGGAGAGTGTGAAAACGGAAAACCAAGGAGGAGTGGAAATGGAATGGAGTACCTTGGAAAAGGGCATGGCTGGCTAGCTTAAATCTAATAGTTCCGATTCCCTACCTCTAATAAAAACTCATGTATCTCCTGTGGAATCCTGACAATCATTTTTCTGTTTCTGTTTTGTTTGTTTTTAAATATTTATCATGACTGCTAACAAGTTTTATTGCAGCACCTGATAAAATGGACTCTAGCCCATGACACAATAAATCTGTTGTCTTTAAGGTGCCACAAAGTTTTTTATGGCGTTTGTTATGACAGACTAACAAAGCTACCTCGTTTGGAAACTTTAGGTGGCACGTGAGCCGTTTTTCTTACAGGCTCAGAGCATATCTAAACTACAAGCACATCACTCTTAAACCAATCTTAGCCTCACGGCTTCATGCTAAAGAATCCCAGGAACTCTAGTTAGCAAGAGCGCTGGCCATTCTCGAGACAAGATCCCTAATTCAGTTTCCTTTTAAGGGGAGGGAATGTGTTCTGAAGTAGTTCAATAGCCTGTCATTTTCCTGAAATGTCTCACGTTATCGGAAAGTAAAATCATAAAACTATTTTAGCAGGAAGTGTTTAGGTATGTCAACTTCGTTTTGAGGGCTCCCTCTGGATGTTATTCTTGGACATTTCCCAGCTCTGTAGGGCTTGACTAAACAACAATTACAGTTACAGAGAGAGAGTCTTTTTGGCCGTGAAAAAAGCAATCTCGCAAAACTGGACTTCTAAAAATACTCCAGATCTTGAAACATTTATCTGTTTTGGCAGCAAGCAGGGAAGGAATGGTTTTATTACATGAGATAAAATCCCTTGATCTGATTTAATTTGCACTTATTTCCTGGACATGTTTTATTTTAATTAGTGGGGAAACTTTCCATGGTCCTCCACTTGCTTCTTCCTACACCTTTACTTGTATTTCAAGCTTCCTCGAGGAACCATTCCTTTGTTGCTTGGGCTACAGCAGAACCCTTGCATGTTGCAGAGCATTCTGGGGGAAGATTCCAGAATGTTCTCTGCTGCTCCAGAGACCAATAGATGGGAAACACAGAGAGGCAGATTTTGGCAAAAAGCTACGAGGAGAGATGTTCAAATGGTGACTCATACAGACTTCAAAAGCCCCTATATCTGAACCCCGCCATCCTTACCGAGGTGGTCCCATCACTACTGCTGGCCAGCGAGTTGATGCTCTGACTGGCGTCCCTTTTGTCCAGGAGGGGGCTGGTGTCCAGCTTGAGGTCTGTGCTGCAGCGGGAAGTCAAGTCGCTCAGGTCAATGACATCCCCAGTCTCTTTGGGGCTTCTGTTGGAAAGAAGAGCCAGGGAAATGTAGAGACAAGGAGGAGGAAGGGTTCAAAAAGAAGCCCTGGACGAGAAAGGCTGGCCTAAAAAAGGGGTCAGAATGCACAAGGGCCCCCACCCATATCCACAATCAACTTAATGGCAAGTTCAGCCATTGGGTGGGGCTGACTCAGCATTCCTGAGCCCGGGTTCGCCAACTTTTTGGGGCCTATGGGCACATTTGCAAACTGGAGGAACTGTTGGGAACACCACACACAAACACAGACTGCAACCTATTCTACTGGAGGGTGTTGCAGTCCAGCAAAGCCCGGAGGGCCACAGATTCCTGGCCTCTGCATTAATGGTGTGTGAATGCTCTCTCTCTCTCTTTTGCCCACACATTTTCTTGGGGGAGAGGGAAGAGACTTTCTCTTACAAGTGAGAATGTGGGCAATGCTCGGACCACACCTTGATTCAAATTTGGTAGGGCCTCTTGGAAGGGGGATGAGACAAAACCGCTGCACAAGCACCCCCAGGTAAGTGGCTTGGAGCAAACAGAACTAAGAGAAGGATCCTCGCCTGAGATGAAGAGATGCTGCCAATCTGTGCAGCCAGCACTGGGCTAGGTGCACCCATTAGCCTTATTCAGTAGAATGTAACCTTGTATTTTATCCAATCTCCCCTCGCATCCTTATAGTTACACTGCAGTCAGGGGGTGGGTGGGCTTATGGTGTCTGCAGGGCACTGTACACTCACCCCAAACCGTTGATCTCATCGATGGGAGAGACGTAATCATCATCCTCACTGGTGAGGCCGAGTTCAGAGCCATAGCATTGGTGGACAATGTGCCAGAGCTCTTGAGGGGACAACGTCTGGGAGGAGAGCACAGCATTAGAAAATAGAAAAAGCACTGCAGTTGAAGAGCTCAGATGAACAGGGCAAAATCAGTCCAGGCTTATCTGTTTAGTCCTGACACACCTACATGCAACACATACCCCCCCTTACAGTCTAGAACCCAACATTAAACACCTGGTTCCTATTTTCGGAAACTGGGCAGAGGCTTCACACACAGAGAGACAGAGACATACCCCCCCCCCAAAAAATTGGCAAAATCTGGAACTCCAGTGCTGAAATATAGCAAGGACTGAGCTTCAAGCTGCTGTATCCTAGGTTGCTTCTGCAGGAGCAATGGGTCCATTCTTACCTTATCCAGGAGCGTGTTCTGCCAGAGGCGGAAGATCAGCATGAAGCAGCGGTCACGGGCCCCGAATGAGGTGAAGAAATGCTGGGAACGGCAAGTGAAAAGAGAGCCTGGGATCAGTGCCCCTGGATCAGTGGGATCAAGGTGAGCATTCATAGCTTCTACCTACAGGTTGTGTGCATGCTGTCATTGCACAGCAGGGCTGAGGAACCTGCAGTCATTCAGATCTTGTTGGGCACAAACTCTCAACATATGTGGCCACTGACCATGCTGGCTGGCACTGCTGGGAGCCCCCGACATGGGGAACCCAGTATCAGGGACTGATAAAAGTGCAGAAAGCAAGTGTTGGAATCATCACCTATCAACCTCAAAGTTCCGCTTTCCTTGGATTTTCCTTTGCAATATTGTTTGCCATGCAACATTGGGGGGGGGGTAAGTCAACGTGGTACCATTTGATCAGACAGGTTATAGGAGTCCATAAACCTGCCAAAATGGCCCACCAGGGATTGGGGATCTCAGGTTCTGGCCAGCCAGCTCATGTCTTTGTCTCATCTCAATGTCCCTCATTATCAAAGTTCGCCCTCTTTCTAGCCACACTTGTGCTCTGGACTAATTGCCTGCAATGACTACATCCTCCTAGCTGTCTATCAACAGTTGCTAAGGACAGTTCGAATCCTGAGATCCACAGTGCATGAATTGAACGTGACTGTGGGAGCAGGAGCGCCTACCCTTCTTTTAACTTCCTGCAGAAGGTGGTGGAATTTCCTGCCTTGGAGGTTTTTAAGCAGAGGTTGAATGACCATCTGTCAGAGTTGCTTTAGTAGAGATTGCTACATTGCAGGGGGTTGGACCAGATGATCCTTGGGGGGGGGGGGTCCCTTCCAACTCTACGATTCTATGATTCTACTGTTAAGTACAACAAAAGCAATTAAATGCTATTAAGGGGCAACTAGCCCACATGAACTGTTCCAGAGGCACACCCAATTCTTGCAGGCACCAAGAGTCACCCAATGTTCTTTTCCCTTTTTCTTTTGCGGGGCATTGCCCCTCTGGCTGAGATAACATATCAGAAGCATGGGACATAGGAGATGCCTAGGAAAATAAAAGGCCGCACTCTGCAGAGATTAATCAATCTCTGCAGAGCACAGCCTGTGCAGACACAGGTAAAACTTTAGCTGAAGGGTGGGGTGAGGAGGACGGGAACTGTTGGGTCAGGGTGCAAACCAGCAACTGTGGGCTGGAGGTGAGGCCTAGGGCAAAGCTTACTCATGCATCTTTGCCCCAGGCTGTGAGCTTGTTTTGAACAGGAGGAGGCAACAAGGCTCATCTCTCACATCCTGTGCCCTTGCACTTCTATGTTTGCTGGGGCACAAAGGTTAGCAGGAAGCGGAACACACAGATGTGATTAGGATTATATCCAGTGCCATGAGATTCACACTGAGAACAAAAGTCCAAGCCCTTAGGGAGGCAGGTTGGAGGAGGAGGAGGAGGAGGAGGAGGAGGAGGAGGAGGAGGAGGAAGAGGAAGAGGAAGCCAAGGGCAGGGCACTTCCTAATAGCTCCCCTTCACAGCTCCAGACACCAGGTTTTCCTCATGCACATGTGCACTCATGCACAACTTCAAAATGGCCATTAGAAACTCAGTAATGTTGGGAAGGACACTGTGACCGGAGCTGTGCAAAGCAAGCCACAACTATCACACAGGGAGCAGAATATCAGCTGGCACAGGGGTGAGGCACTTTCCACCTTACCGGGTGGGAACACAGCTCAGTGCGAAAGTGCAGCCTTTGGATACAGAAGGTCCCTGGCATCTTCAGAAATAGCAGGATATTATTGGATTGGCTGGCCAGATCCTTCTCTCTCTCCCTGCACCCCATGGACAAACATTGACAGGTGGATAGTGCTACCACAATGTTCACCATCTGATGTCATGGTGATGCCGAGCCACTGACAGGTGGGTGGCCCCACCCACCGGTCAAAGTTGACCTGCAGGGTGGGTGGGTGGAGATAGAGGTCTTATTTAAGTTTTGCATGCTGCATACCGCCTCACTGTATTTTGGTGAAAGCGTGGCCTGTGACTATTTAAACAAATAATATAACAGCGTGTCATAACATTTACAAAGCAATACTGAAGATCTACAAACAGTTGCAACCCAATAAATCTGTATTCGGTGATCCTAGAGAACTGCATTATTGGCTTAAGAATTTTAGAAATTATTATTGTCTGCTAAATGTCTACACTGCCCTTCGTCTGAAGATCACTAGAAATGCCCAGCTCAATCACACCAAGGCCCACCTAACCTAGAATTATTTGCAAGAATCCCAGCTGGTTCACCAGACTTCACCACTGGTCCTTTCCCGTTGGCCACTGTTGGAGACTCAAAAGATCTTTGGCATGATCCAGCAGGTGCCTCCTTTTATGTGGCTCACCTTCTCTGTCTCTGTGCAGATCTGAATCGCGTTGGGGATCAGCTTGGCCGTCTTCTCCTTCCTGATGCATTTCACCTCCTTCAGCTGGATGGAGATCTGTTGTGGACGAGCGACACAACAGGGATCAGCGGCAGCGGGGGGGGGGAGGCAAAGCGGCTTGCCTACGTACCTGACCCCTCTCTCCCCAGGCTACCTTGCTAAGGCACTCACCGTGGTCTCCCATCGGAAGATGTTGCTGTAGAAGCAGATCCAGTTCTCCGATAGGTAAAGCCGCCCTTGAAGCAAGATGTCACGCTGCAACGCACAGGAGTAATCTGAGGAGAGGGGAGACGTCAGCTGCTGAGAGCAAGTGTTTGGGTGCAAGGCAGAGTCGGGGGGGGATTGGGGGAAAAGCAGCAGGCTTTTGGAGACCAATCCTGTTGATGAGGGGGGTGAAGGCCACAGCTGCTGGGCACCGACCCAAGGCTGATCTGTTTTTATTTTTTATTTGCTTTTCTGTTACAATTCAGCATTAATACATAAACTGTTGCATTCAAAAAGAAATAAGGGTACGTCTTTTCATACACTTCCCTTGCCCTCTTTCCATGGTTTCCTATCTATTCCCCACATATCCACGTATTCTTGATCTTCTCGATTTTCTCTCTCCCCCTCTCTTTATCTCATGATATAACTGAGTTATTCTCACCCTGCTAGGTTAATTATCTTGCTATAATGGTTTTTCATATAGTCTAACATCCAATCCTCCTTGAGCCTTTTATCATCTCCATTTCTTATTCTGTTAGTCATACCAGCTAATTCGTTTTCGTTTTTTTAATTGTTTTTATTTTCTTTTATCTATGTCATTTTAAATTGTGATTGATATCAATGCTGTTTTCTTAGTTTTAGATTTTATGATTTATGTGGAATTTGTTTTCCATTTGGTTGTGTACTTTCTGATGTGTTTTATTTATTGCTTATGACTTTTGTTATGTTGGTAATTATGTAAATCTTGTCATGTTGTAAGCCGCCTTGAGCATTGTTTTAACTATGGAAAGGCGGCATACAAATAAGATGATGATGATGATGATGATGATGTGATAATTCCGCGTATCCTGGCAGTTTACGCTGCCACTCATCTTTTGCTGCTCTGTTTTTATTTCATTTTCCAAAATGAATATATTGCTCAGCCTTACTGTTCTCTTTTGGGGTGGGTTGCAATCACATAAAGACACAGCAGCACAGTGACTAAAGCTACAGTAACAAAGCAGATGCAAAGCTTGATTAAAAACAGCCCACGTCTCTAAAAAGTCTAGGCGAAGAAAAAAAGCTGGTGTCTAAACAATAACAAAGAAGGCATTGCCTCATTTCAAAGGGAGCTCCCCATGTGAGGCTCAGCAGCCAAAAACGCTCTCTCTGTGGTCACTCCCCTGCCTCACATCTGACGTTGGCGCACCCAGAGGAGCACATGGGCAGGTGACCTCCATTTGCCGGCAGGTTGATATGGGAGCAGTCAGTCCTTTTATTCTAGAGACAGGACATCAGAATGGTTGCACGTGACTAAACAGGACACTTCAAAACCAGAGGCTTTAACTGATTTAATAGTTGTTCCATTGTTCTGTGGATGCAGAACAATAGTTTTGTGAAGGACTCTCTAACCTAGGAGTGGGGAACTTTCTTTCTGCCAAGGGCCACATTTCCTCAGGGGTAATGTGCTGGGGGCCATGTGCTGGCAGTGGTTAGGACTAAAGCAAAAATTGGGTGGGACACCCCTTTTCTCCTTCTGCAACCCCTTTCTCGTTCTCTCCATCACTCCCCTTTTCCTTTCCTTATGCCACCCCTTCTCTCTCCCTCCCTCCCTCCCTCCCACCCTCCGTGTGTGTGTGTGTGTGTGTGTGATTCCATTTTCCATGCCTCTCCCCCCCCCTTTCCCCTTTCTTGTTGTTGTTGTTTAGTCATTTAGTCGTGTCCGACTCTTCATGACCCCATGGACCAGAGCACGCCAGGCACGCCTTCTTACCCACATGAAATTAGACTAAGGGTTGCATTTAAACACACACACTACTCCCAGCATCTTCATCAAACTACAGTTCTCCGGTGTCTTGGGGATCAAGTCTACTCTAGACCATTAAACTGGCACTCAGCTCATTTGTAAGCTTTTTTGTGCTGATTGGCACAAAGAGGCAATTTATGAGATGCCCAGAAATAGGAATCAGCAAGCCTGCTAGCGCAGAAAAAAGATATGTAGGAGAGATCAGGCTGTGAATAAGGCTGGGGTGTCCCAATGAATTTCTCTTCCAACCTGTGAACAGGGCCAATTGGATCTATACTTAGGATGGGAAGGGTAGGGGCTAATCTAAATTCCAACTATAATTCCTTTATACATTTTGACAGGAGTGGAATCCTCAGCCAGGAGAACTTAAAGGAAGGACAGGAAAGACAAGAGAGCCTAAAATACGAGAAACTGCTAGGAAACCTCTCTTGCATCCTAATCATGACAAATTGTTGTTGTTTAGTCATTTAGTCGTGTCCGACTTTTCATGACCCCATGGACCATAGCACACCAGGCACTCCTGTCTTGCACTGCCTCCCGCAGTTTGGTCAAACTCATGTTCGTAGCTTCGAGAACACTGTCCAACCATCTCGTCCTCTGTCGTCCCCTTCTCCTAGTGCCCTCAATCTTTCCCCTTCATGGATCAATGCCTTGTCATGGCGAAGGGGCTTGAATAACTCAGAGAAGCTATGAGCTATGCCATGCAGGGCCACCCAAGATGGACAGGTCATAGTGGAGAGTTTTGACTAAACGTGATCCACCTGGAAAAGGAACTGGCAAGCCACTCCAGTATCCCTGCCAAGAAAACTCCATGGACAAAGACAACAGGCATATAAAATCATGACAAATATGAAATTAGAAAAGAACACGTTCTACTGGTACAAAATGATCTCTCTCTCCCAGCCAAAGGCTAGAGCCTTCAGAGACTAACTGCCTTTGAATGCGCATTATGTCAGGCAGGCTTAAGTTTGCACCCTAGTTCTGGGCCAAGAGAAGTGAAGCGCACAATCTTTGTACAATTTTTAAAAATGCCAGTCAGGTAATAATATTGCAAGGGTGAAATATATTTCAATTTGCACTTAAAAACAACAACAACAACAAAACCATTCATCTCCCCTCCCTTGCATACAATGGGACAAATGGATTCTGCTTTCAAATTCTCCAGAAATCATAACTCTGCACAGAGAAACATCAAACCAGTTCTCAAATAAGTCTTTGCTCTCATCATGCATTTAAAGCATGTTGCTCCCCCCCCCCTCCGGAGAATCCTGGGAACTGCTGTTTGTTAAGGGTACTGGGGACTGTATCTCTATGAGGGGTAGACGACAGTTCCCAGGATTCCACGGTGGAAGCCATGTGCTTTAAATGCATGCTGTGGCTGTCACCAACTCTGATCTCCCCTATCATCTACTGCAGCAGAGATAGAGAGCCTGTGGAAGCCCTCAAGAAGCTGCTGACCTCCCATCACGCTTGGCCCCATGGGGACTGAAGGGAGTTGGAGTCCAACAACACCTGGAGGGCCACCACAGGCTCCCCACCCCACCTCCACACTATCAACCATCACACATAGGTCGGCCGATACACCTCATTCACCACCCACTTTGGATCCCTCCGTTTGGCATAGCCTCCTTGCACGGCCCATCTCCTCCTGTCTCTCACCTACAAGAAGCCGCTCCGTTTCAGGCAGTCCCTTGAAGATCCTGCGAAAATCCTCGTTGCGCTGCTTGTATGTGGGGCTCAGCATCTGCCAAAGACAACCAGGCCCTTCAGGATGGAAGCATTCCCTTCCTGTCCCTCCCACGGGACCCTCAGCCCAAGAGGCACCCAGCTCAGAAGGCAAATATCTATGCCCACTTCCAGCACTGTGCAGGGAGCTGGAGGCAGGAGCTACTGGTTTAGCAGGGCCATCCTATGGCATGGGAGAAGAGAGCAGCTGGAAGCTCATATATATCTGGGGTGACATTTATTTTCGTATCAACGGCCTCGGCCCAGTACAGTATACACAAAGGAGCATCTCCACCCCCATCGTTCAGCCCGGACACTGAGGTCCAGCTCCGAGGGCCTTCTGGCGGTTCCCTCACTGCAAGAAGTGAGGTTACAGGGAACCAAGCAGAGGGCCTTCTCGGTGGTGGTGCCCATCCTGTGGAACGCCCTCCCATCAGATGTCAAGGAGATAAAGAACTACACAACTTTTAGAAGACATCTGGAGGCAGCCCTGTATCAGGAAGTTTTTTAATCTTTGACGTTTTACTGTTTTTAATATGTGCTGTAAGCGTGGCTGGAGATACCCAGCTTGATGGGCAGGGTATTATAACCACTACCACCATCACCACCTTAAAAAAAGAATGCCACTCTTCCTACAAAGAGCTACGAACTGTATACACAGGCCTCCCCATTTTATTCTAACAACCCTGTGAGGTAGGTTAGGTTGTGAGATTAGATGGCTCAAGGCCACCCACCTGTGGCTCACAGCTGAGTGAGGATTTCAACCTGGCTCTTTCCTCTGTTTTAAGTCCAGCACTCTAACTACTAAACCACACTGGGGCTGTGCAATTAGCGGCTTAAAACACAGCCGAGGTCATTATTTTCCTCAATTTGGATCAAAGCTGGTTTTGGGGAGGGGGTGAATGCATCAAAATGCAGTGGTACCTCGGTTTAAGTACACAATTGGTTCCGGAAGTCTGTACTTAACCTGAAGCGTACTTAACCTGAAGCGAACTTTCCCACTGAAAGTAATGGAAAGTGGATTAATCCGTTCCAGACGGTCCGCGGAGTACTTAAACTGAAGCGTACTTAACCTGAAGCGAACTTTCCCATTGAAAGTAATGGAAAGTGGATTAATCCGTTCCAGATGGTCCGCCGAGTACTTAAACTGAAAGTACTCAAACCGAGATGTACTTAAACCAAGGTATGACTGTATTTCGTAAGGGGGCATAGATAAGGC
This sequence comes from Zootoca vivipara, assembly GCF_963506605.1. Classification (NCBI taxonomy): domain Eukaryota; kingdom Metazoa; phylum Chordata; class Lepidosauria; order Squamata; family Lacertidae; genus Zootoca; species Zootoca vivipara. The sequence continues at coordinate 27,296,538 of NC_083281.1, read as the reverse complement.
TTGGGGCTAACCTCATGCACACACCACTTCCAAAACCTAGGGTGGGAGTACACTAGATGCAGAGTAAACAGGAGTGTGTACACAGCCTTGCTATCTGAGGCTGCAGAGACCTGCTGCTTGGAGTGGAGGATCTGGGGGTCTGGGTGGGGGTGGCAACTGATAACCTCAGGAGATAGCCAAGAGAAATGGACAAAGGGCCCCAGAGCTTACAGAAAAGCTTAGGGAAGGAAATGCAATGCACTACAGCCAAGCTAAGCTGTTTAGGGGTTGATGCAGAAGGAGGAGAGAGGAGCAAGGCAAGACCAGGCTGCGTTTTAAGCTGGCCAAGTGTACACAAACTACACACACCCTGGAGGTAAAGAAGCAGAACCGAGGAAGGAAGGTGGTGGGGTGCTAAGCAAAAGTCAAGAGAAGTAGGAAGAGCGAGGCATCTCACTTACTCTGTCCAGAGGGAGTGTCTTAACCCAGGGAGCAAGGGCAGCAGGCAAAGGAGCTTTCCAGGCAGCATCAGCGTGGGTTGCAGGGGGTGGGTGGGTGTGAGCGTACGCAAAGGAAGAGAGCAGCAGAGCTAGATTCAGAAAATTCAGCAAACGCACTGGCACAAGAATGGACAGGTTGCAGCTCGGGGTGGAGAAAGGGCAGCGCGCCAGCACAGCGAAGAAGGCAAGGTGCAGGATTGGTGCGATATCAGCACAGAAAGCGGGGGGTGGATGGGTCAAGAACGGGGCTGACAGTGGAAAGGTGGGGAGCGTGGCTGGCAAAGTGTCAGCGGAAGGATGGGGTTAAAACAGCAGAAGCACAAAACAGGAAGGTCGGAGAGGAGGGAGGGAAGGAGCAGGCTGGGGCAAGAGGGGTGGGGTTCTCGCAGGCGCCCCGAAGGTCATGAAAAGTGCTCGGGAGGAGATCGGGACGTGCTTCCTTTTTCGCAGCGGTCGGATCCCGAAGGGGAAGGATGTGCAGAAGGGCCGGGGAGGAAGTAAAAGTGGGGGCGCGCAGAGGAGCTGGGGAGAGTGAAAGGAGGGCGGCGGAGGAAAGTTTCTGGAGCCCATCAAAGAAGCGGAGACGCCTCCCCCAGGGACAGCTCCGCAGCTCCTGTTACGCCGCCCAGCCATTGGCTGCGGGTGCCTGGGTGTCACTTACAGGAAACAAAAGGGGGCTGGGTGTCAGGCTGCAGTTAACCATCTCCTGCCCACGTGGGGGACTCTGCCCGAGGTGAAGGGGAGGCGACCTCCGCCGGCCCGCCTCAACCCTGGCGCACCGCTTCACTTCTGAAGAATTCCTGTCCGGAAGCCATTGCAAAACACACGGAGAGATAAAACTCAGCACCGAGGGAATCACGCTCTGCACGTGCGCAGAGACACCGGCTTGTTCTTTCTCCGTAGATTCCCTATGTATTATTAGATTCCCGTCGGCTTGGTACTGAAAACAAGATTCCGAAGCTGAGCCTTCCTTCTTCGCTCGAAGGATTTTTTTATCTCGCCCCCTAGAAACGTTTCCAGGGCAGTTTACCCAAAGAAGTAGGAAGAGTGATAAGAAAAAATAAGACGCCGATTAAAAGGTTAGGTACTAAACTCGACATCGGCAATGGCAAAACGGGTTCGATCCGCGTATGGGGCAGCTGCATATTCCTGCATTGCAGGGGTTAGACTAGATGACCCGCAGGGTCCCTTCCAGCTCTAGGATTCTGTGATTTCCTGCCATGCCTTCCACATCCGTTGCTCTTTGTTTTATACTTGCTGCCAAGGCAGAAAGGGAAATATTTAAAATTTTAAAAGGCCAGAAGCAACATACCTATATGATTGGGGGAGGGAGGGATGAGAGATAACATTGCCCCATCCCGCAGTCTTATCTAGCTGAACCTTCTTCCACACCACCAGCCATGCCCCTCCCCAGTGCTTTTTTCCAAAACAAAAAGAAATGTTTAGGGGTACTCTCATTTTCCTACTCATATTGAAATACTGCCCCTCAATGAGGCCAAACTTAGATTCACAAAATGTTTAGGGGTATGTGTACCCCCCCCAGAAAAAGCACTGCCCCTCCCCTTTGCCACCCCCCAAATGCTTGTGCATTTCATTCAATGAGACTAGCCAGATCTGCTCATGGAGCAGAATGGGGAGTGGGCTGTACCCCTGCAGCAGGCAGGGGTACATTTGCACATCTCACATATTAATGTCCCTACATTTGAGTGGGGGAGGAATATGCCACGACTAGAAATCTACCATATCAATGATACAGAAAGGTTCTAAGCCAGTCCTCTTCTCTGCTGTGCTAGTTTTCCAACTGCAAGGAGCATTTGTTTGTTTACATACTCAGATTATTCCCATGCCTGCAGCCTATGAAAAAGTGCTTATCGTGATTAAAACATGGTTTGGGAATATAATTACACTCCCAGTTTAAAGCGCTGATTTATTTACTACACTGCCTTTTAGGTTCCAAGATATCCTCTCCCTCCCTCAGGTTCAAATCCCCACTCAGCCATAAAGGGTCACGGGGTGAATTTTGAGCCAGTCACAGCAACCTCTCCGCCTACCAACCTCGCAGGGCTGTTGACAGGATACAAATGGAAGGGGGAGGAAAGACTGCATGCACTGCCTTGAGCTCCAGGGATGAAGGGATGCAAGATGCTGATTTAGATAGGAACCTCAACGGCACAAAGGGCAGGGTATTAGGGCAGACATCCAACAGGGATGGTTTATGATGTGGTGCAGCTAGGACCTAATTTAATAACCTCACTGCAACACTGCCCACTGGGGTCCCAAATCTAGATTCCTCTCCCCACTACCACCAATGCAATGCCTGTTATTTACACTTTTTTAAAAAACAATATTTCGATTGCTATTTGTGGGAACGGTGTCACATTCACATTTAGCGTAGCCGTAAAAGTTTCATAAGACAAGGAACTACAATAGTTGTTAAGTAAATATTACTTAACAGTATTATTTACTTAATATGACTTAGTATTCGTAGAGTTTCTTTGTGAACCAAGGCTTTTGGCGCCGTGGCACCAGGGACCGAGAACACTGTTCCTATTGAAACCAAGCACTTGCCTTCCGGATATTTCATCACCAACTGGAAATGTATTTGTATCGCCAAGGACTTTTCATAGGATTAATGTGACTCAATACTGATCCATGTGTAGAGTGTTCTACGATTTTGTAATTGCATAGTTTTACGATGTTTCAATTATCCTATTGTACAGCGCCTTGATGATGGTGATTACTTATGAGCTGGTGGTTTATAAATATATAAAAAATATTTTGGGGTATGTGTGTGTGGAGGACGTAAAACCATGAAGGCAAACCCACGAAATGCTGGCCACACTGCTCCAAAGGCTTTGGGCTGAAATCCTAATCACACATATTAGGGAGTAAGTTCCATTGAACTTAATAGGGCAAACCTCTCAGTAAACAAGCACAAAGGAGAAAGTTCATTAGGGTTGCCATACAGACGGATTTCCCAATGACAGAATTAGCATCCGGGGGGATTTTGGGGAAATCAGCAAAAAAATGTTCACCAACTTTTTGTGTTAATATTCACTTCTGGAAATATGGCTCCAAGAGTGCAATCCTGAGGCTGGTCCCACTATGGGGCTTACTTCTTAATAAATGTCGTGTTTAGGGTTGCAGTCTTACAAATGTATACACGATACATTCAAAAGCACACAATTTTCCTCAAAGGATCCTGGGAACTGTTGTTGGGTTAAGGGTGCTGGGAATTGCAGCGCTCTAAGAGGTAAACTCCCGTTCCCAGGATTCTTAGGAGGAAGTCAGGTGTCTTAAAAGTACAGTGTGTGCGCAGCTTTAGTCACAAATAACTTTAAGCGGAATGAAGGCCGTGAACTGAGATGTGTGCCCTTTCCTTTTGGATGGATACCAGAAGGGCCTGCCTTTTCATAAGTTGGCAATGTTGCTGTGCACTTTTAATAGCTTCTTAATGGCCCAAAACTGGAGGCATTCTATTCTTGTGTACACCCCAATGAAAGAACAAAAATAACAACTTACACTGTACCAGCTCTGCATTTTCTGAAAGAAAGAAAAGAGAGAGAGGGAGACTTAGTGTAAGCCACATCTTAACCCGGGGTGATGAACTTTTTTTTTCAGCCCAAGCATCATATTCCCTTCCATCCAACATTTCAAGGGCCACATGCCAGTGGTGGGCGGGGACACAGGCAAAAGTGGGCAGATTAACTAATGTAAAGTTTGCCTTTATGCAGTAGGGCAATTCCTGCACATAGTTGCCCACCCCTCTCTATCCTCCATCCAAGCATGTTCAAGGACACATCCAGGCCAGACAAAAACACAAAGGGGGGGGGGACAAAACGGGGCCAATGAGGGGTGGGCTTCAATCAGGAAAGGGCCAATATTCAATTTTATGCATGCCCATTAATTTTAATTGCATAAGTATTCATTACACAGATATAGGATGTAATTAACTTTAGTGTTTTAATTTCTGGTGTAGGAAGAGGAGCAGGGGGAAGCCACCTTATGCTAACAGAAGTCCTTGTACTGGTTTATGGTAGTGGAAAAAGGTAGTTGAATCCAGCCTAATAATTTTAAAAGTACTGTAAACCTAACGGGTCAACCAAACAATGCCAGTGGAAACAGAAAACCTTAAGTGCCTGAAAGGAGGCACCCTCCCATGGGTGGTTGTTCCATAATCTGGGTGCCCAAGTTGAAAAGGCCTTCTCCCTTGTTCCACCAAGCAAACCTCCTTCAGTGCTGGCACCCTAAGAAGAGTCTCAGAAGCTGAGCAGAGTTTCCCAAACAGGTTCATCTTCTCTCATCTCCCGCCACACATGCCCCCACCCATTCTACCTTGTTATTACGGATGAAGCTGCGCCCACTGAGCGGGTAGTTCAGTGGGGTGCTGGGCGGGTGCACTGCTTGAGGGGTCCGCTCTGTCGCATTCTCTGAGCCTTTCTCCACCATGGCTTCCGGGGTCAACTCTGGAGGAGGTCGTGGCGGCAACTGCAACAAGCGCTTCCTCAGGGACGGGGAGTTGCTGGGGGTCGTAAGTGGGGATGTGGTGCCTGTGCTGGAAGGAAGCAGGGAGGCAATTGTGAGCCGAGGCCCCAATTTAAACACTACCGTTCCCAAGTTGCCCAGGAACAAAACTCAAGATGATTTCTATGGCGTGTTCGCCTTAATCCGCAGCATTCCCCACCTTGGTCATTCTAACCCTCTATCTTGCTTTCACCCTCCAAACAACATCCAGCTCACATGGAACCCCTAAGAGGACCTGTGTCTTTAAGAGTTGCGGAGAATTGAATGTATTTATCAGGAAGGACAGGTCCTGAAGCTTACGCTCCAATACTTTGGCCACCTCATGAGAAGAGAAGACTCCCTGGGAAAGACCCTGATGTTGGGAAAGATTGATGACACAAGGAGAAGGGGACGACAGAGGACGAGATGGTCGGACAGTGTTCTCAAAGCTACCAACATGAGTCTGACCAAACTGCGGGAATAAAATAAAAAAATTCCTTCAGTAGCACCTTAAAGACCAACTAAGTTTTTATTTTGGTATGAGCTTTCGTGTGCATGCACACTTCTTCAGATACAGTGAAATGGAAGTTTCCAGGCACTTATGTAGAGAAGGGGTGGGGAGGGGTGGGGATGGGGAGGGGGGATCACTCAGAAGGGTGGTGGAAATGGGTGATTGACTGACTGATAGCTGTTGATGACCGCAAACGACTGCAAATGGTTTTGCATGAAAAAGCAAGGGTTGAGATGGCTGAAGATCGCTTATCATGTATAATGAGATAAGAACCCGATATCTCTGTTCAAACCAGGTCCCTCCATGGTTTTGAGCTTGGTGATAAGTTGCAATTCAGCAACTTCTCTTTCCAGTCTATTTCTGAAATTCTTTTGTAGTAAGACAGCTACTTTGAGATCTTGTATAGAATGTCCTGGGAGATTGAAGTGTTCTCCTACTGGTTTTTCTGTCTTCTGGTTCCTGATGTCAGATTTATGTCCATTTATCCTTTGGCGTAGGGTTTGGCCTGTTTGTCCAATATAGAGAGCTGAAGGGCACTGTTGGCATTTGATGGCATACACAATGTTAGAGGATGAGCAATTAAATAGTCCTGAGATGGTATGTTGGATGTTGTTGGGGCCAGTAATGGTGTTGTCTGGGTGTATGTGGCAGCAAAGTTGGCATCTGGGTTTATTGCAGGCTCTGGTACCAGTGTCCAGTATTTTGCTCATACCAAAATAAAAACTTAGTTGGTCTTTAAGGTGCTACTGAAGGAATTTTTTTATTTTACTTCGATCCAGACCAACACGGCTACCTACCTGTAACCCAAACTGCGGGAGGCAGTGGAAGACAGGAGTGCCTGGCGTGCTCTGGTCCATGGGGTCACAATGAGTCGGACACGACTAAACAACTAAATAACAACAATCATTGAGTGCATTTATTTCCCACCTGTCCTGCATGGACCTCAAGATAGCCTACAGAGGAGTTCTAAGCAGACCCAGGCCTGCTTAGCATCATCATCAAGATGGCTGCAGCAACTGTATCTTGTTTGGATACAAAAAATAAAAATATAAAAAAATCATTCAGTTTCTCTCATCACTGCAGGACTATGGATGCTTCCAGACTGGGGAGATGGGGGCCTTCATTTGCAAATGGGTCGTTGAGATATTGCAAGCAGGTTGCTAGCAATGCATTGTAGTGGTGGTTACTCAGCGCTTTTTTTCTTTAAAAAATGTTTAGGGGTTCTCTCATTTTGACTCAAGAAAATCATTTTATAGTTCAAATCGGGAAAAATAAATATAGTAAATGGACAAAAGTATAAAGATTCACAAAATGTTTAGGTGTATGCGCACCCCTACGTACCCCCAGAAAAAAAGCACTGTGGTTACTCATCAGAAAGGATATAACCCAGATTAAATGAGCAAAAAAATACAGGCTGGTGTTTTGATGCCAAAGACACCTGGTGGATGTTACAAAAAAGGGGGGGGAGCTTTCCATCCATGAAGAGTGTCCGCCTCACAGCACCCTATAACAGGAAAATCCATATTCTCTGTTCTATTGAACTTTTAAAGACACAGAAACCCTCTCTGCAGCTTAACAAGTTTCAAAGTTGGGTTTCTTGGTTTTGTTTTGTTTTTTCATTTCCTGTCCAGCAGAAGCTATTACTAGAGCAGAGGAAATGTAAACAGGAAAGCTCCCAGCTCATGAGAAGAAACAGGATCCTAATCCCAGAGTCAGGTCACCTGAGGAAACGCCAGAGATTCTAAGAGACACTCAGAAGGAGAGTGAAGAGCAAACTGGAGTCAGATTTGTGGGCAAACCACCCTCAGTAAGGACCCAGTTTGTATAGCGGACCAGATACCCTCCTTCCCAAAGCCACGCTGTATCAAATAATATAAGGTCACACCCAATTTGTACAGGTCTTCCCCTCCAAAAAAGAAAGAGTGAAAGGAAGTTGGGTACGGTATGTGATTATTCATGCTTATTACTACACTTATTTCCCACGCGGCATGCGTAGTTATGCCCCCCCCTCCAATTTATCTTCGCAAGAACCCTGTGAGGTAGGTTAGGCTGAGAGACTGACTGGCCCAAGCTTTGTGGCTGAGTGGGAACTAGAACCCAGGTCTTAATCCGACACTCCAGCCACTAAACCACACTGGCTCCCCATCCATACTGCCCACAAGCCATGGGGAAAGGGACCCTCCCCCCTGTTACTGTTCCCCCATCTATGTCTGTGTGTGAGCCGGTCCTGCCAAAAGCCTTTGAAATGTAGCATGGGAACACGGATATTTGCCAATGGCCTCCGGAACAAGCCAAGAGAATTATTTTATAACGAATCAAAAAAAATGAGGCCTGTAGTGTGGATTACTCCTGTTCCACGCTGTTACTCCTCCCATTCAGTCATCTGGGTTATGCCCCCAAGAATCTGCCTTGCCACATGTTCTATAACCATGATTAGCAATTATGACATGCACTTAAAAAACAAAACCCAGGCATGTACAGGGATGCATAGCCATCAACACCACAGCGCACAAGGCACATTTAAAGCCTTCTCAGTTGCAGTCTTGCTATTAAAAAAATAAAAATAAATGCCCTCCTCAAATTAGCAAGTAGCCTTATGGGAAAATGTCTTTCCTTATGCAGATTGTTGCACAGAGGGAAGCAGTCATTTTTCAAAAACACGACTGCATCTAGGAGAGAAGGCTTAAACCTCTCCTCCCCCCCCCATTATCTGTGCATCCCCCTACAATTGGCATTTTGCTTTTTTAAAAACCCACAATATTACTGCTAATCAGGTCATTAATGTACCATGTATCCTTGCAGCATGCTCAGTTCTCCTTGGGAAGTTTTTGGAAACCTCACCAGCAGCATTTAGGTGTTCTCCCTGCTTGAAGATTGCTTTATATTTCTACAATCTGTGGGTTTCCCCCAAACCTGATATCTCCATCTTGTGAATAGGCCATGCTGTTTTAGTGACATAAGCAACAGCACTCACCTATGAGCACCGGAACCAGTGAAGCTATGGAACATCCAAGCCATGCATTTACAGCATCCCGGGAACCACAGTTTACCCCCCAAAGAGCTACCATTCCAGCGCCATTTACAAACTATAGCTCCCAGGATTCTTTGGGGAAAGCCATGTGCTTGGCACAGAGTGCCTTACAACAATTATCCTATTTACTCCCATGACAGCCTTGTGAGCAAAGGCATAAGGAACCGAGGCTGAAATAATACAATTTGCCGAAAGCCGCACTGACAGTTCATGACTTAAGCAAGGATTTGAAACCAGGACACCCTGATCACAGGAAAACATGCATCACCCAAGGAATATTCCCATGCAGATGAATTTTCTTATGTTTTAATTAGGGCTGTCATGTCATTGGAGGAATATTAACTGAACGATTATAAAAGCGTTATCCGATAAATATGTTAGTTAAATCTGCAAAATTTGGGGGGGGGCATTTGTTTTTCAACGGTGCATGACTATATCAAAGCATCGTCATAGAAGAAGCATTTTCTCTTGAGTGAAAGAACTCTTCTAAAAGCGAGCTGGTAGTTAAAAGGAGCTGCATTAAAATCACCTGCATTTTTTTAAAAAAGATTAATTATGATCAAATAACAATGAAGCCTCATGGATCAGGAGGCTGTTTTAAGTTGCCCAAAATGTTTTTACAAATTTATTTCTTTCATTGACAGCCCTAGCTTTAATAATTATGAACATGTGAATAAAAGAAAGGTGTTAAAGTACATCACCTTCTCATTTAGGGATGTAATCCTCAACAGTAACAAGGGCATACTTTGCCAACCTGGTGTGCTGGCTGGGGCTGATGGGAGTTGTAGTCCAAAACACTGGGAAGGCATTCAAGGTTGGCAAAGGCTGAACTAGGGGTAACGTTTCATTGGGCACAGTGGGAATTACTTCCAAGCAAATGCACATATAGGCTTGTGCTGGACTCCATTTCCCCCTGCCATCCTTGAAATCAGAGTGGCCAGAATAGTCTGAGGCTTATTCATTATGTGCCGATTGGCAAACGTAACCTATGTTTAAAGAGTTGTTTTTTAAAAACAGTTTAATCCGTGCTAGGGCTATAGTAAGGAGTAGTAGAGAGCTGAAACTGATCAAGACAAAACCAAATAGAATAAGAGACTGACCCATGTGGATGCCCCATAAGCTGTACCAAAGGAATGAGGAACCTCCAGGGGCTGTGGAACTCCCAACTTCCATCAGCCATGGCCAGCATGGCCAATTGCCAAGGAAGATGAGAGTTGTAGTCCAGCAACAACACATGCAGGGCCACAGGTTCACCCTCTGGTACCTCTTCAGTCATTGATCTAGCAAGCATCAAGAATAAAACAAGGATAAAGGAAAGAGGAACCAAAACTCCACTCCTAAATGCGGAAGAATTGGGAAATCTGAAGTTTTTTAGCTTGGGGCAGGCTAGCAAATAGTGGTTTGTTTGCTTGTTTGTCTGCCTATAAGACTTGTCTACATGTAGCATAGCAAGGAAGCTGTGGCAAACTGGGAAAGAGCTGGTTCCTTTCCTTTCCCAGCCATCAGAAAGTCACAAACGGCTAATACCGTGTTTCTCATATTATAAGACATGTCTTATATTTATTTTTTCCTCAAAAAAACACACTATGGCTTATTTTCAAGGGATGTCTTATTTTTTTCCTCCTCCTCCTGCCACGGCCGGCATTGCTGCTGCACCTATCACTATGTCTTATTTTCGGGGTATGGCTTATATTCCTCGAATGCTTAAAAATCCTGCTATGGCTTATTTTATGGGTATGTCTTAAAATATGAGAAACAGGGTATTACCTTCCTTTTGCAGACGGGGTAGTTGTGGTTCACTGTCTACAGGGCCAACGTAAGGGGTCCAAGGTATGGAGCTTGTATCCCACACCCAATGGGAGCATTCCCATTTCAAGCTCTCAAAAACCCTGTTGAGGTGGATGAGGCCAACAGATAAGCAGCCAAATCAAGATCACTATCTGTGCTTCAAGGCCAAGTGGGGATTTGAATCCATTCCTGCCCAGACAAAGCCTCAGACTCTGTCCGCTGTGCTGCATGGAATGCTAGGCACCAGTATCATGCGACTGGAGGCGATGTCAGGTTCTGCGACAATCCGCGGGACTTGCAAACAGCAAGGGCTGGGAATCTGGGAATAAGGCAGCGCCACACTCCCACAGACCAGGATACTGGGTGTGGTGGTTTCAGGAGACGTGTTTCCTCACACTTCCACATTTATTGTCATGCGCAGAGAGAGAGAGAGAGAGAGAGAGAGAGAGAGAGAGAGAGAGAGAGAGAGACCTGCCCCGATCTAGCAAGGAACTTACCGGCCACCCAAGGATCTGCCCTGTGTCCTGGTGCAAACGAGAGCAAGAAAGAAAGAGAGCGGAGGGAAATTCATGAGAACAAGAAATCGGGTTGGGGGGGGGAGGCAGAAAGAGGGCACCCGAAGAAGATGAGAGCAAGATAAAAAGATCTTCAGAGCTGTTTGGGCTACGCAGCTCAGCTCACACCGTTATTTTGGCCCTCGCTCACCCGCATGTACACAAACACCGCCTCTGTCTGCCCTTCCCGGCCAACCCCTTGCAGCAGGTGGCTGCCTTGCACTGAACAGCTGCAGGGGGGAGCATACACACAGGCCAGTGTTTCGGAGGATGGCCGTCCCAAACTCTTTCTCTATCCTCTTCCTGCAGCACCCAAGCCTCTTCAGAGAGTGTATTTCTGTCTAGCCAGCCTGTAGTCCCCCACCCACCCCTCCCAAATCAGTATTTGTTTCTATGCCCATAGGGGATTCCTAGAAAAGAGCACGGTGTTTTTGATACCAAGACAAGAGGCAAAGTCAAGCTCCCTGGTTCTCTGCCCAAAGAGGTGAGGTGTAAACTCTGGTCTCCTTCCCCCGACATGTGCATATCCTGCCAAGTCCCTTCTCAAACACCACATGGGTTCCGTGAACTGAGTTTCCATTCCTTTCACTGTTCTAAAATTGGTCCTCACCATCAACGTGTCTGATGCCACGTGTCTGATTTTACAAGGGGCAACCCCGCTACCTGAAGGGCTGTCAGAGGGCAGCCTTCTATTTAAACTGAGTCTTGGTTGAACATAAAGAATCCTAAGAAGGAAGAGCAGGACAGAGCTTGATGTCGCCCATCAGCAGCAAGCACTTGTGCAAGACTTAGCAGACACATAGGTCTCCTGGTCACAGTCTTCCCCGCTATGGGGAGGTGCATTGTGTTTCTATTTAGATTGCAGCAAACCATCCTACATTTGCATTTACGCACATCAACTTGCATGTGCAAATTTTGTGCAAATCACTAAACCTCTTTCATGCTCATTTTGTTTATTAAATTTGTATACCACCCTTCATCAAAAGATCTCAGGGCGGTACAAGATAAAAAGAATGACATAAAAGCAAAAATAAATAAGTTTGAAAAATTTCTGATGAAGCATTTCTTTTTTTCCTTTTTGCAATGCGCAATTGCCCATCCTATGCCCCCATCAGCATCAAGCTTTATTGAATTAGGCTGGCCTGGCCTTTAGGATTTTGTGAAACTTTTAAATCACTGCTACCACATGAGTGACCCTGGAGTTACTGGGACCGGCCTAAAAGCCGCTCCAGGTACAGGCAGGTCTCTGGCAACCCACCCACACTCTCAAATACCTATTACACCCCCCTTCCTGTTTGTATGCTCCCCCTACAACCTTCAAATCTGATATTCTATCTAATTCCACACAGTGTGGGTGTTGAAACGTCAAGAGTTCCTTGAAAGTATGAATGGTATAAATAATGTGGCTTCGTTTCATTTGCCTTGTTTTGTTTTTTTAAGTCAAGTCAGTCACACCTAAGTGTCCAAGCTAACACCTAAGTGTTCCACCCAGGACAACAGGATCAGGTCCAGAATGGTACAGGGTTCCCTGCCCAAAGCAGAATTGTGTGAAATATATAATAAAATAAGAACCCTGCTGTTATCAGATCAAAGTCTGTTTTCCACAGTAGCCAGCCAGATGCTAAGAATCTGTACTGGGACCAATGTTTTTAACTTGTTCCTCAATGTTTGGGGAAGCTTTTAATATCTGGAGGACTATTGTATTTTAATATTTTGTTGGAAGCTGCCCAGAGTGGCTGGGGAAACCCAGCCAGATGGGCGGGATAATAATAATAATAATAATAATAATAATAATAATAATAATAATAATAATAATAATAATAATATATTATTATTATTATTATCATCATCATCATCATTATCATCATCATTATGCTCTAGAGCCGAGCCAAGCTTGTAAAAATTTTTGGGCCTTTGGGCAGATTTGGGGTTTTGAGCGAGTTTTTGTCACTTCCTTCCCAACTTCAGATGAAACCCCAGAGAGAGAGAGAGAGAGAGAGAGAGAGAGAGAGAGAGAGAGAAAGAAAGAAAGAAAGAAAGAAAGAAAGAAAGAAAGAAAGAAAGAAAGAAAGAAAGAAAGAAAGAAAGAAAGAAAGAATACACAAACACATTTCACTCTTCCAAGGGGTTGTCTGGGTAAAACTCGCATCTGATAGAATCAATCTGAGCCTTGAAAGGCACATACGAGTTGAACAAGGAGATGGGAAAAAGTATCACTTTTCCAACTTCCTTGGTCAGTTCTGTTTACTTTTCAAGGGAGAAAAAATGGTAGCCACCCTCATCAACTCATGACCAACGGGGTGGGGGCTTAAAGACTTTGTGGCAACAGGGGAAATCCCCATGGGTTACCATACAATTAGGGGGTTACCATACAAAAAAATGGCATTCCCCACCTAAAGTGATGAGTGGCAAATTCCATCCTACCATCTCAGGATCTTACTATCTCATTCTGTGGCATCTATAGACCAGGGCTGAAGGCTCAGCACCAGAGAGATTATCACCAATTGACAGCTGGAGAATAAGGGATGAACCCAGCCCTTAAACTCAGGGTAATGTGAGGGAGAAAAAGCCCACCCCTCTTTCAGGGATGAGAGCAGAATCTTAGTGAGGACAAATTTTGCCAAACCACCAAGGTCTGCCAGAGGTTTTGGATCGCTTTCCTTCAGTGAACACAGTGATGCCTCCATACAGGATTTGTGGTGGCTTCCCATCCAGGCAGGCACTCACCAGCCCCAAATCTGCTTAAATTCAGCCAAGGTTGCTGTGAGTGGCGTTGGACCATGCCCTCGTACAACTCATAGGGTGTCAGATTCAGACACCAAGAAGCACACAGACCTGTGTGCTTCCTTAAGTACTTCATTTTAAATTGAAGCGCTCTCAACTTAGCAGGGGGGAACCCAGCATAAATGTACATAAATTCCAAATTTGACCAGAATATAGAATCCCACCTTCTACAGCAAAGGAAACAGCTAGACAACTCAAATAGTTCATAAGCATCCCTAGGAAGTGCCCATTGCTTTTCACATGCATTCTTCTTAATAATAATTGCTACTATCAGTATTATTGTTTATAAAATAATAATAATTCTTACCCACTTTTCATTATAAGATCTTCCCAAATAAAATAACCGCATGAACTCAACCTGTCAAAATATGCACTGAAGAGTCAAGTCATTCTTCCTAATTCCTGTTTGTCCTTGAATTTCACTTCAGAACACCAAGTTCTGGGTAGCATGTGGGAGGGCTGTGGCTCTCGGCCAATCGTACCATTTGACCCTGTTTTCTTCTCTATGGACCATTGCTTGGCCTTATCTAGGACCCGCAGCTGCAGACACTGGAGGGAAAGAATGCACCCACTTCCAGCTGAGGGCCAGTGAACATACACACCATATATCTGAAGCAGATTTAAAGCACATGGCTTCCCCCAAAGACTCTTTGGGCTGTAGTTTATCCCCCACAGAACTACAATTCCCAGCACCCTAAACAAACTGCAGATCCCGGGATTATTTGGGGGGGGCACATGATTTCGGTGTCCTTTAAATTCATGGTGTGTATGCAACCCTGGTTACATTTTGCAGAGAGAAATGGTTCGACAATCGGTCGATGGCATCTATGGGACCAGGACAGCAGGAGATACACAAACATGCCAGCCTGCCTCCTCATCTAACTACACATCATTCAAAGATGGCCGCCTATTTGGACATCTTTTTTAAAAAGCAGTTAAGGCAAATTTGTGGATTACAAGGCTACTAGTCACGATGGTTACACATCACCTCCAGCTTTGGAAGCAGCATGCCTCAGAATATCAGTTGCTAGGGAACAACCGTGGGAGGCATGCAGCTCAGCAGGCAGAGCATCTGCTTTGCATTCATAATGTCCCCAGGTTCAATCCCAAACATCTCCAGGTAGGGATGGAGAAGACCCCTGCTTGGAACCTGGAGAGCCACAGCCAATCAGCGTAGACGACACTGAGCTAGACGGGCCAATAAGGCAGCTTCCTGTGTCCCTATGTCCTGCTGGTGGACTACAAATAGGCATCTGGGTCGGTCACCATGGAAACAGAAGGACTGGGCTAGACAGGCCTTTCCTCTGATTCAGCAGGACTCTTTATGTTCTCCATGAACCTCACCCCTGCCCTGCAACTCTATCTGGACAAAGAAAAAGCTGCCTGTGTTGATTCTGAGGCATCCCTAGGGGAAGACTCCTTGGTGGTCTCACTGGTTATAAGGGGGGGGGGGGGGGAATCCAAGTCATAGCCACTGGAGCAAGCCTTCCAGAATAGTACTAGCAAACTAGCAACCTACAAGTGCTATTTCCACAATATTCCCCAGGGCTCTTAGCCAGCTGCCTCCTGGGATTAAATGGCGGCGTGGCTCCTCTTTGTTTTGCCCCTGGGTGATGAGAATAACTAGCTGCCTCATCGATATTCACTTATGCTTTATGGGAGCGGATAGAAGACACTGCCTTTGAACAGGGATACCTTGCCTAACAGTTTTCACCCAGGAGAAAAGGAAAGAAAGCTTATGTTATGTTGCTCCTCGTGGCTGTGAAGCTCAGGGGGAAGAGACCAAAACAGAGGAGAACGATGGAGAGGGAAAGAGGGGGCCTGGGGTGAGATCTGGAGTTCGTATGAGGCTGAGGATTAAGAGGAGCATTCAAGATTACAGTAGGGCTGTGCAGGAGAGGAAGACAAGCAACAAGAGGCAGCTTTGAAGGAGGATGCCCTCTCTCGATCTGCTACTTCAGGTGGAGGACCTTGATTAGAGACAAAGGACGAGGCCACAGCTCATTGCTAGGGCATCCACACAGCATACAGAAGGTCCCAGTTTCAATCCTCAGCATCTCTAGGGAGGATTGGGAATCACCTGTCGGAAACCCTGCGTAAGCCAGTTTATCCTATGTTTCTACAACTAGATCGTGCTCCTATTTCTTCAGACAGCACACAGATAAAAAACTACGGGATTTGCTACTGCAAGATGTGGTGGCCGCCGCCAACTCAGGTAGCTTTATGTACACAACTACAATTCCCAGGATACCCTGGGAGACGAGACAGACTGTTATGACTGCAGCACAGATATGACTCGACAAACCAATCGCAACATCTGGCAACCTTAGCCCAGACCCCCAGAGGGCCTACCAATTCTAACACTAAAAATATGGTGGACAGCTCACAGCCACCCACTGATTGTGGCACTGCAGCTGCTGCCAACTGCTGCATGTATACTTGCAGCCAAACACCTTCATCTGCCCCCGCTGCAACAAAACATGTCTCTTCCGTATCTGTCTCTATAGCCACAGCAGGTGCTGTAACTCTCCGATGGTTTGACTTCACCTCCATTGTCTTCCAAAGACAGACAGATGCCATCCATACTTGCTAGGAAGAGCCCACCCAATTTAACTGCAATGTTTTTTTAATGGGATAGCTTGGTTCCATGTTTAAATTAGGAATGTTTAATGTTTCTGTCATGGATTTTTTTACTCATAAATGCCTTAGACCAGGGGTCAGCAACCTTTTTCAGCCGTGGGCCGGTCCACCGTTCCTCAGACCATGTGGTGGGCCGGACTATATTTTGGGGGGAAATGAACGAATTCCTATGCCCCACAAATAACCCAGAGATGCATTTTAAATAAAAGCACACCTTCTACTGATGTAAAAACATGCTGACTCCACGGGCCAGATTTAGAAGGTGATTGGGCCGCATCTGGCTCCTGGGCCTTAGGTTGCCTACCCCTGTCTTAGACACCTAGTTTGCCATTAAGCTGTATATAAATTAAATAACAACCACAGCAACAATAACTGTAGTCAGCTTTGTGCCACGAGAAAAGGGAACAGAAGAGAGAAACAGAGAAATGTAAATGGATGAGAAATAATAACTGGGCCCTATGTTGCAAAAGTTAAAATGAGTGGATCCTAGGCATGTAAAGATTTAACACAGGCATCCCCAAACTGCGGCCCTCCAGATGTTTTGGCCTACAACTCCCATGATCCCTAGCTAACAGGACCAGTGGTCAGGGATGATGGGAACTGTAGTCCAAAACATCTGGAGGGCCAAAGTTTGGGGGTGCCCAAACAGATCTTTGAGGCTTGCGGAAATAATTCTTCCTACTTCATCCTTGACAGAGGTCACCCCAACCTGTCATTAACAGCCTCCAAAATAAGTCAAGCCTCCAGATCAGCCCCTTTTAAAACTGTTTCCCTATTGATAAAGCACAAGAGCCAACTATGGTATACCCCATGTGGATTTTTTTAAAGCATTAAAATATGAAAAGGGTTGCATATATGCCATACATTTAAAGCACATTTCCCCTCCTAAAAAAAGAACCCCAGGAACTAGTTATTGTTCACAGAGCTGCAATTCCTTTCAGCATGCTGCAGTTCCAGGACTAGAGGGAGGGGGTGTCTTTAAATGTATGGTGTGCACATAGCCTGAAAAAGAGGTTACAGAAGCACACCAAACAGCAGTGGAAAGGAGCAGGGTTATTGTCAGAAGAAGAGCAAGGGTGTGAGCTGGGGCTGAGAAAGAAAGGGCAGAGGGGACTGTGCATGTCATGCTCCTTGTTCTCCCATGCTCTGTGTGGCCACAGCATCCGCTCTAATGAAATGCTAATGCTGTCTCTGGGGCCAACCTTGGCATGGCATTGAGCAACCTAGCTCTCTCGCCTTGCCTCCCATCCACGTGCCACCACGCGGACCCCAGTGTCCAGAGGAAGAGGAAGAGGTCAGGCCTTCAGCAGATGGGGGCGGCTGTCACAGGAACTGCAGGGCTGACATGGAAAGGGTCGACAGACAGAGAGCGACAGTTCATCCCCGCAGGTGGTAGGAGGCTGAGGATTCAGATCAGAGTCCTGTGCCAAGGCAGGAACCACATTTGCAGCCACAATTGTGCCAGATTGGCAGGATGCTGCCCCATATGTCAGGCATTTGGGGGGGGGGGAGGAAGAGACAAGAGTTTCCTGTGAGCCACTTCCATTGCCTGGGCTCCACACCTCCAGAATCGGAAGGCACAGGGGCGGCTGTGCCCCCCCTCCCCCCAGGGCTCAAGCACAGGGATTCTCCACACTTTAGGGTGTTTTCGAAACACCCTCAGTGTAGACTGCGGCTGATCCAAATTGCACAAGCAACTCAAGCAGCTGATTAGGGTAACAAGGTTTTCAGCGGTGCTGGCTGCACATGATCCAAAAGACACACCCGAAGGTGACTTGCGAAAGGTTGGTGGAGCCACATACATACAAGGAAGGCATCCTGAGACCCACTTTCCCCAAGTTGCTGTGGAGTTGCTTGGGTAGCCAAACGTCCTGGGGGAGGTGGGGAGGGGTCAGCCTTGCCCTGATGTGCCTTTTTATGTTCTCCCTGTGCAGCCCTCCTTCTGCTGTTGGGCTCAAAATCTCATCAGCCCTGGCCAGAGTGACCATTTGTCAAGGGTGATGGGACTTGGAGTCCAGCAAAATGTCTAGGGCCACAACTTCTCCATCCCTGATGTAAGTATTTTCTGTGGGATTAGAACTGCACCAGGAACGGAGCACTTCTGATTCTGTGCAAAAGATTTGCGTGATTAGCCTCCTGCCTTCGTGGCTGCACAGGAGCTGCTCATAAATTGTTTTCACAGGGCTGTGAGAATCTGTAAAAGACACCTAATTGTATAGCTGCGGAGGAATTCAGGGCTAAACCCTGTGGTTTTAACCCATGGTTCATGTAAGGAAAGATACTTCAGAAGTTTTCATCTGGAGCCTCCCTGATAACTCGCTAATGTCAATGAGATCCATGGGGCGACTGTGACCTTCCTGTAATGTGAATGTCTTTTGACTACCAGGAGTTCATGTTCTGTGTTTTTTCAGGCATCCAAATGACCTTCAGATGGTACAGAAAGTATATTATTTATCTACACTAGAAATGAAGAGACTTGTTTTTTCCTGTGATGGGCAAAATGAACCTCAATCGATAGGTTTGCCTTTATGTTCAGGATCTAATCTATTTATTAGGTTTTTTTAAAAAAAGAACTTTCCTCCAGATTCATTTGGCTATACCGCATTTGTTTATTGGTTTGAGGCACGAAACTTGGCTCACTTAATTAAGTAACCTGTTACTACCTAGTCATCAGGAATCCTATTTTCTGCTTGTGACACTCAGTGGTCTGGATCATCAGAAGACTCTAACCCAGAATTCCCCAAACTTCGGCCCTCCAGATGTTTTGAACTACAATTCCCATCATCCCTGACCACTGGTCCTGTTAGCTAGGGATCATGGGAGTTGTAGGCCAAAACATCTGGAGGGCCACAGTTTGGGGATGCCTGCTCTAACCTTTAACCACCATGGTGGTCTCCACATGCCAATGGGCAGGGCTGGTGGGAGTTGCAATTCATAAAAATCTGGATAGCACCATGTTGGTTACTCCAGCATGAGTTGAAAAACTTGTATTGGGGCCAAATGTAATATTTTATTACTTTCTTACCCCCTAGTCCTATAATCTCCATATTCTCAATATCATAAGACTGGCCTTTAAAATATTGAAGTAATAAAATCAGAACTTTGTAAAACCAATTTGTAAAACCGCTTTAACCACAAGCACTTAAATTAGAAGCTTTAAGGAAAGGGGCACACACACACACACACACACACACACACACACACACACACACACACCAAGGGATTCCCTGTACTCCAAAAAAAGTATATTGAAATTAAAAGATCCTTAGCTTAAAAGCCCAAGCTTGAAGAAACTCACACAAGCCTGTTGCTTTTACTTAAAAGCCACTGACAAATACCTCCCCAGAGTAAAGAAGGAATCTCAGGAGATCATGGTTCCAACTTTCCCCCATTTAATCACAAGGCACGTGTGTGTGTGTGTGTGTGTGTGTGTGTGTGTGTGTGTGTGTCTGCTAGTACAGACATTATTATTACAGTATTCGTACACAAGCCCAAGAAGTCAGCAGAGGCCAGAGAATTATGTTCTAACTCCCAGATGGGCAAGAGCTACCGCTGCCCATCACCCTTCCGCACAGCTGTCAATCCAAGTCTCACCTTCATCGACCCCTTCCCCAAGGAGATGAAGGGGAGAACAACGGGCGACACTCTCCCTTCACCCGTACACTTTCCAGTATTGCGATGGAGAATATAAATTTATGCAGTGGGGCATGGGATCTAAAGCCCCCTCCTCGTTGCATCCATATGCACACACAATCACACGTAAATGCGTGGAGGGACACGCGGAACAAAGGCTTCCCCCACGATGGCGCTACAAAGACCACGCTGCTACCACTGCTGAACACAGACTGATGTCACACCATGAGAGAACTAGACGCTGATAAACACGCACCTGTAGCAAAGAGAGTGGGTGGGAGAGATCGGAGTGCAGCGGGGGGTGGGCTGACCGATCTGAAACCTCTCCCCCATCCTTCAAGACTTTGCAAAAAGAGCTTGCAAACGCGCGCGCTGTCCTCTCCCCCAGCGCCTTTCGGAGATTAGGCAGAGGAGCCAAGGGTTTTGCTCCTCCGCCCCGCCGGGTGTTTTGGAAGATCTGCACCTCCGCGAAAAGGGAGAGGAAGAAAGAAAAAGAAACCCGTTTCCCGGGTCCCACGCAGACACAACCCTCCATTGCCAGCCGCCCTCTCCCTCCTTCCCGGCAGCTCCTTTGTGTCCATCCCTCTCCCTCCATCCATCCTTCTCCTCCTCTCAGCTGACAAGTGACCAGTCCGGCTTCCGAAGCGCTAGGAGAGCGGGCACAAGCCCCGGAGGAGGAGGAGACAGTCGCCTTCCTTTCCCAGCCCGGCTTGAGAGATCTCCGCAGCCCCTACCCCCCCCCACCTACCCGCCCCCCGCTTGCAGCCAAGAGCCGTCCTCCCTCGGCGCGATCCTCCCTCTCCTCCCCGCTCCCGACGCGGCCGGCATCGCTCGCCGCCGATCCCTCCCGCCCGCCGGCCACGCACCCCGGTTTCCCCGCGCCGCGCTTTCCTTACTCGAACATAGCCCAAGGCGGCCAGCGGGGCGGGCGGCTCCCCCCTCCCCGCCCGGCCGGGATGGAGAGGCGAGCGCTGGTCCCGGCCGGCGGCCCTGGTGCCGCGCAGAGGAAGAGGAAGGAGAGGCAGGCCCCGCGCTCCCTCCGTCCCTCCCCGCCCTCCTCCTTCCTCGGCGGCGGCGGCCGCCCCTTTCGTTGCGCGCACCCCCGGCGGCTCCAGCACCGCGCAGCGCGGCAGCGAAGCCAAGCCGGAGGGGGAGGGGCCAGAGCAGAGAGGAGGCGGGGGGTGCGGGGAACCGAGCCGGGACTCCTGGGTCCGCTCTATTCCGCGCACGCACGCACGCACCCCAATAAAGAGGGGGGAGCGGCCTAGTTAGGCTGGCAAAGCAGGCTGGGTTCTCGTGGGGTTCGGTTCTGGATCAGGAAATGGATCTGGGAAGCTGGGTTCCTGGCTGAGGCCAGGGCCAGAGAAAGTTAGGGGTCTAGCGGACCGGGGCTGGCAGCCCGGACTCCTGGGTTCTTCCGCTCCCAAAACGTTGCGGGCGGGGGAAATGATCAGGGAGGCCTGGGGAGTCGCGTTGACCTTGAAGGAATCAGTGGGACGGCAGCGCATGTCTTCCTTCGGTGGAATCAGAATTCCAGGCTGCGTTTGCTGCGCAGCTCGGGAGAAGAATCAATTTTTAAAAAATAAATAAATCTTATGCTTTGGATATTTGCCCAGTTATGGAGGCTGCTGCAATACTGGGAGGAAGGGGGAGAGTGTGTGCCTGCGCAAGGTGTAAAACTATTGTTTCTGGATAGTTAATGCTTAACATTAAAAATGCATCAACAAGATCTCAGATTTAGTTATAGTTAGCAGACCAGGTTTCAAAAGCAGAAGCAACTCCTTGCCCTTTATTCCACAGAAACTGAGTCTCCAGGAATGGTTTGACACCAGCAATTAGCCAACCTCCACTGCCAGGAATGAGGTGGGTGTGGGTGACATGTTAATTCCTTAGTCTCCATAACCCACTGTAACTAAGTGAAATAAATGCCTCTTTCCCCAGTGAACCCCTTCTTTTAGGAAGCTGCCTTACACAGAGTGAAACCACTGTCCTTCACAGAATCACAGAATTGTAGAACCGGAAAGGACCACCAAGGTCATCTTGCCCAACCCCCTGCAATCCAAGAATCTTTTGCCCAGGGTTGAGCTCTAACCCACAACCCTGAGATTCACAAATGGCACTATATAAAGACAATGTTTTCAGCATTAAGGATCAGCCATTCCAAATCAAACTTAAGCTGCTACATTTTCCTTCTTTTTTTAATCTTAAAAGGAATGTAAATATTCTTTGCTAGCCAATTGTATTGCTTCTTTAAGCTGTCATTATCAGACAATTGCCTCTCCTTAGATGCAGATGATGTCTTAAATGGAACTGTAACCCACAGCCGTTGTTAATATGACATTTTGCAGTATGCGCTGGATCAGCTACTGGTGTCCTTCCCTTGCCAAGCAGTTACGTACTCCTAGGAATAGTTAAACATTTTTTGTGCACTTTTCAAAACAAGCACCCTTTCCAACACACACACAAGCCTCCTGACTCATTTCATGGTGGTAGACAAACGCAGGGCCTTTCCAAATGATGGAATTTTAAAGTGTGCAATAAATGTACAGTAGGCTACTCATTCGTGGGAGAGCTGCCCAGACATTGTCTTTGAGGTCATTGTAGGGGAAGTGAATTTACCAGCATTCAAATGGCACAATTTTGTTTCGGAACAAATAAAATTCCTCCGCTACATAAACAGGCACATTCATATACAGACTGGGCTGACATTAGCACCTGCCTTCCTTGGGTTGCTGATATCTGCTCTGGACTCCCCCTTAAAATAATTTTCTGGCCTAGTAACTCCAAGCAGGCCTAGGCAACTAGGCCTATTTAAATTTCCTACAATGCCCCTAGACTTGCAACATGGTGCTACAAGCTAAGCCTGCCAGAGCCCATTAACAGAAGAGGAGGGTCTGCCAGAGCGCTTTGCCCAGAGGGTCTCCTCAAACGTGGAACAAGTACGTCATGTACACACAGAAACAGCTTGTGCAGCCATTGTGCTTTTTGAATGTAACTACCTAAGTAGATAAATAGGTACCGCTCTGGCGGGAAGGTAAATGGCGTTTCCATGCGCTGCTCTGGTTCGCCAGAAGCAGCTTAGTCATGCTGGCCACATAACCCGGAAGCTGTCTGCGGAGAAACGCCGGCTCCCTCGGCCAGTAAAGCAAGATGAGCGCCGCAACCCCAGAGTCGTTCGCGACTGGACTTAACAGTCAGCGGTCCCTTTACCTTTACCTAAGATGGGCCCAGAGGAAAGACACAAATAGCTTCTCTCTGAGTCAGCACCCTTGCAGGTGATACGATTCCCCCCCCCTTTATGCAGCGGCATGCTGGCACCATTTTGCGCTAGTGCCTCTTTTCCTGCTCTTTCAGATGTGGCAGGCATTTCGCACTTGTGCCCCCACGCCTGCAGCAGCCATTTTGTGCTACGTCACACACACACACACACACACACACACACCATGGCAGCCATTTTGTAACGCACCTACAGCACTTTCTCAGAATTACAGATGTGCCTCCTGGTTGAAAAAGGTTGGCAGCCCCTGAAAGGCAACTCTGCCAACCAGGTACATTTGGCATTAGAGGCCTTGTTCCGTGCCTCCTTACCTTTGGAGGTTGGGTTGGCTCAAAGTCTGCTACAAGGGCACAGAGCAGAGCCTATTGAGTATCAGCACCAATAGCACTTCCAGGCTACCTGCTTATTGAACAGTCATCCTGATTTGTTTGCATGGAGATTAGGTGGTGTAGGTTTGGCAGTGTTGCATCAAAGCAAGCTTTATCCCATACAGTTCCCACACTGACTTTTGGTGATGAGGGTTTGTTGCACAAGACCTTCCAAGCAACTATAATTACATAATCTGAATTTGACATCAGACAAACGCTCAGCCTCCCAAGGAGAAAAATAATATGCATGGAAAGAACAACTACAGTGCATGAATGATTTTGCCCCATCTCCTTTATTTATTTGGCTTCCATTGGCAGTGAGAACGGGATTCTGGACTAGAATCATAGAATCATAAGAGTTGGAAGATACCACGAGGGCCATCCAGTCCAACCCCCTGCCAAGCAGGAAACACCATCAAAGCATTCTTGACATATGCCTGTCAAGCCTCTGCTTAAAGACCTCCAAAGAAGGAGACTCCACCACACTCCTTGGTAGCAAATTCCACTGCCGAACAGCTCTTACTGTCAGGAAGTTCTTCCTAATGTTTAGGTGGAATCTTCTTTCTTGAAGACTAGATGGGGCTTCTTCTTAAGTTCTTGAATGGTATTTTAGTTTGGGCTCCAGTCTTAGCATTCTGATATCGACTATGTTTTATGCTTGTTTGTTTATCTTACCGTTCATTTTTTTAATGCATTGCAATATGCTGTTGGGAAGGGGGGAAGCTTTGCAGTCAAAAAGTGTGGGTAGACATTTTAAAAAATAGATCATATGAAAAGACCCTCTGTGTCAAGCCACAGGTCCATCTCATCCCAGCACCTCACATTCTTAAAGTGGCTAACCTGATGCTCAGTTTGGGGAAGCCCCAATAAATAGATAGCTAAACAAATGAACAATAATAGGAGGCGAACAAACCACTGAAGTAGTTGGGGAGGGGGGTTATAGCATATTTTTATGCTTTGGGGGCTGAGCACCCACTTTTTTAACATTTGCAAACACCAGATACTGTTTTCTTAAACCATTTTTTCCTGGATCTTGTGAGAGGAGGGAGAGTTTTTTGAAGTGTGTTTCTTTTTATTGCTCACAACAGTAATTACTGATATTGGCAAGGGAGGAGAGTATCTCCATCAAGCACCCTTCCTCCGAGGATTCTCACTGCTATCAAGCCAGTTATCCAAGGGAAGAGCTGCGTGGCAGGACTCGGGAGATACTGTGTTCTCCTGACCTTGACATTGTCACCAGCTTTGCTCCTGGATCTGATCTTTTGGGGGGCGGGGGCAGAACAGTGTTTCAGGGGAGGGGCTGCTTTTTTATCAAAACTGCCACAGCCACTGGCCGCAACTTCCAAAAAACTTGCACTAGAGCCTGCTTTCCCCTCCTCCCTCCCATCGCCTTTTCCTCATGTGCCGTATCCTTTTAAATTGTGAGTCTGAAAGCAGGGCCTGTCTTAGGACTGATTTTTGTAAGCTGCTCTGAAAGTCCTTTCTGCTAAAAGGGGAAGGGTAAAACACCGTAAATAAATAAATCACGTTCTAAAACCTCAGACAGTGGTGCCGTCTGTGGCAAACGTCTAGGACCCCATTCATCAGAATGAGCAAGAACAACCCCCACCAACACACATACGCAAAAACCCAAAACAGTGAGCAGTGTCAGGCGCAGGAACCTTTTGTCCCTCCAAATGTTGTCATTTAAATTTGTATACCGCCCTTCACCTGTAGGTTCACGACAAATAAATTGCAAAATAAAAACAACAAAAGGCATAATAAAAATAACAACGGCAAACCAATAATTCCCCCCACACACTCCCACAATACATTTAAAAGGGCATCGGATGTCAAATCAGCCAAACGCCTGGGGTTGTTGCTGAACCATAACTCCCATCAACCCAAGCAAACATGACCAACGGCTGGGGACAGTGGGAGCTGTAGTTCAGCCACATCTGGAGGGCAGAAAGTTCACCACACACCTCAAATAAGAGGAGAAAACAGGTGTGGGAGTAATATCTCTAGGTCCAGAGGGTAAAGCAACAAGTGGGGCCTTGTAGTAAAATACCTCAGCTCCTAGCAAGGCTTGTTTCTCCTTCGTTGTGCCAACTGCCCAGCCATCTCCTCCGCTGGGATTATATAAACTGAAAGAGCTCAAGGCAACCATTCTACCCGACACCCACTCGTTTTTCCGTTTTCCTTTTCCAACGGACACTCTGCATTCTGTGGCTGTTGCCTTTGTGAGCTATGCTCATTCTTGGGAGTGTGCATCTACTTCCTTGATTAAAAAAACACAAGCAAACACGAAAGGCAAGGACAACCCTCATATTCTTGGCCTCTGCAAAAAAGGCTCCCCTCAAATCCACTAGTAACACGTCCAGATAAAAGCAGGGGTAGCCAATTTGGGGGGGGGGCTTCCAGGCTTTGTGGATTATAACTCCCATCACCCTTATTTGGCCTTTCTGGCCTGGGCTGGTGGGAAATGTAGTCCAACCAAAATCCGGACGGCGCCACTTTTTCTGCCGCTGAAATAAAAGGCATTGTGCAAGGACTTAAAAGAGAGGTTTGGACAGCTTGTGGCCCTCCAGATCGGAGGCTCCTGCTTCCCATCCGCCCCAGTCAGAATGGCCGACGGGAGTTTGGAGCTGGTGGCCAAATGCAGAATTGGATGAGCAGGGAGATCCTGGCTCTGCTTCTGCCCGGCACGTGCCCCTTCCGTCCCAAAAGAAAAGTGAGCATGGAGCCATGTTTGCTTTGCAAGCCAATAAACCCAAAGTAAACACAAGTCGAGATTTGCCTGGAAGCTTATCAGACATCCATGGTGCACGGGCACACGTCATATTGGCATCACGCCAGCAATGCACCGTTTCCTCTGGCATTTGACAGAATAGGTCGACTTGTTTTCTTCCTGCCCTCCCACATTTCCGTTAATAAATCACCTGCTGTTTGCACGGAAAAGGACGATCCAGGACAGACAAAAGCAAGTACTCTGTGCATAGTTATAAACTATGGGATTCACTCTCACAAGATGTCTTGATGGCCATGACTCGAATGGCTTTAAAAGAGGGTTAGATACACTTGCAGGGAATGAGGCTATCAGTGTTTCTAACCTCCACTATCAGATAATAGTAGGCCTCCTTGGGAATTAGGGCTGTGCCCCAAATTATGCCAAATTCCAAATCCCCAGCTGAGTTAGATAACCCAATTGATCCAGGAGTGTCAGGATGCAGGGTGTCGGGCAGGAAGGACCTTTTAGCCGTGCGCACCTGCTGCCAGCAAGGGAGCACAGGTACATTTTTCAAACCGAACAGGACTGAAGTTTCTGCTCAGCAGCGGGTGAACGCAGGGTGCAATACTACAGGCTGCAGGGGTCTGCTTCACCATGTGCCCCAGAGAACACGCTGGGGAGCAGAGCTCAGCGGGATTGGCCCTGCTGCCCTTTACAGTATAGGGGGCGAGGAAGATGCAATGGAAGCTCCAACCCCCGAATTGATTCGGGGCTGGAACCGTGTGTGCGCGCACAGCCCTACAGAAACCACAAGTGGGGAAGAGTTGCTGTTGCTCTCAGGTCTTATTTGCGGGTTTCCTAAAGGCATCTGTTCGGCCACTGTGAAAACAGGATTTTGGACAAGATGGATTCTTATATTCCATTTGTCGCCTCTTTGTTTTACCATGTGTTAGTGTGGGAGCCTGCATTTTTTGAGGAAAGAAAGAACAGCATGTTCTGTAACTGTTAGGTTATTGAGGAAGGTGTCCCTTTGCTTGGGCTCCTGCCTTCCACAGCCCCTTCAAAGGGCTACAGGCACAAGGTCACATTTAAGTCTACTGCAGCAAACACTGCTAAGAGTCTTGTGGCATATTTAAGACTAATAAATATATTGCAGCATGAAGCGTCGTGGAGTACAGTCCATCTTCATCAGGCGCATGAAGCATTATCCTGAGTTACAAATATATTCACATGATTCAGGGAGGGAGATTGTAAACAGTGAGAAGGGAGCAAAATGCAGAAGGCAGGTGGTGATAATTGCACGAGCAGCAAACATATCCTCAAACCTTTGTGGTTCTTAACACAGGCCTCTTTGTATTTGTAAGCCAGTTATCACATGTAATGCAATATTTTAAAAACCTTTCTTTCTGTTCAAGGATTGACTCCTTCAAGAGACTGCCATAACATTTAAGAAACCTTTTTCCTGTACCAGACTACAGAATAAAATATAAAGCATGTGTACGGTATATAGAGAGATGGGAGAGCAAATGCTGTGCAGCTGCATCTCTTTCGGACTGTTTTCGTTATTGTTTTTAGCTGCAGGTTGGACAACATAAAAATAGAACAAGCAGCCGCTGTTGCATAGTGAGCAGGGTCCTTTTCCAGATGTCACTTTGGCGTTGCAATAAAAAGCTCTTAAGAAATATAAAAGGGGCATCCTTTTGAAGTACCAGCTTCAACTACAAGCTGTCACCACACCTTGCTGCACTCTGTGCCTCTTCACAACAGTTCGGAGGGGAAAAAATCCATTCCTGTCTTTATTTAACTGCCCGTCGTGTTGTTCAGGGTAAAGCAATTCCCTCTAGTGACAGATTATGTCCAAAGCAACTCAGAAGGGAGGAAGCCGCGCCTTTGCCTACACAAGACCTTTTTGGTACTTTTAAATGCATGGACATGCTGTGCTCTCCCACCACGGAGCATTGCAGTGCTCATCTCCCCATTCTGAAATGACAAACAGGACCCCCTAGCAAGAACGGGACTGGAACACGGGCCAGAGGTTCCTTGCTCATTTCAACTGGCAATCCCAGGACCTTTGGCCTGCCAGGTGCGTGCTCCATCGTGGAGCTAAAATCTCTCCATACCCTTCCTTTCACCGCTGTAAAACAGAGCCAGCTACTCCCCACCCGCCCGCCCGCCTTTTCAGGGGACTGATTTGGCTCCTGAAGCAATTTGTTCTGCTTGCCCCTGAAAGGAATCCTTTGCTTTTGGTGTAGACAGCAAAAAGAGAAAGGAGGAGGTGAGGAAAGCCCAGCGCGGTGGTGGCGATGAAACCTTCCTTTTCCCCAATTATCGAATTGATCATCTGAAAGTGTGCATGCTCAAGTGTGGGGTGGCTTCACCTGTTCCTGGCATGCAACCCCCAGAGTGTTAGCAAAATGTGAATGTGGGCCCTGAGCATCCCCTAAAAAGGTTGGCCACCCCTGTAGAAAACTCACCCAACAGTGTTCCCTGTTAGGCTTAGGAACAAATGCTACATAAGAGTTGGCCATATATAAACTGTGGGTGATGGTGATGGTGGGGTTTGAGTCTTAAGGAGAGGGTAATCTCATACCCCCACCGAAGAAGGGAGCAACTAAAGTCCTGGGTAATTATTTATTCACAGGATAAATCTCACACACCAACACCAGACATACCGGGAAAAAACCCCGCCCCCCACAGACTGAGACCACCACCTCCGTCTCCATCCTGCTTCTCCCATCTTTTTATTTGTAGAACTCGTGCTCCTGCTCGTCTTTCTTGATGACAGTCTTGTAGGCCTTCTCAAAGTCCTTGGCCAGCACAATGTAACGGTTCTCCCGGACAGCCAGCATGCCAGCCTTAAGGAGACAGGAAGGAGGGGAGAAAGTGTGAACGGGCAACATCAGCAGGAAGTAAAAGAATTTTTAAAAGGGGAGTACTAACTGCTGTCTAACACGCGGTACTAACCTCCTGGCAAATGGAGTTGATGTCGGCTCCAGAGATCTTATCCGGCCGTGCCACATCTGGAAGGAAGAGTGAAGGAAAGAGCAGGAGCAAATGGGCCCCGTGTGGCCGTTCTAGAAAAGGGGAGAAGACTGGCCTATATGACTGCAAAATCCCCCATTGGGAGCTGCCGCCTCTCCCGTTGAAATGAGAAAAGCGTCAGAGGGATTATCGGCAGCTGCTAATCTTGCATTTTTTTTGCTAAGGGGAGCACCTGCCGGGTGCGATGCAAGCCCTTCCACGGTAGGAGGCTGGCAGTGGGAGCTGGGAAGAGTCAGGCGACAGGTACACCCTAGCTGCCAACCCCTGTGCTCGAGGATGCTACGGTTACAAACTGGCCTCTTGCTCTTCATTCCCCTTTATTTAACAGCATTAGATAAAGAACTGTTGACCCTCCAGATGTTGTGGAACTCCCAACTCCCATCATCCCCAGACATTATGGCCAAAGGCCTGGGATGATGGGAGCTATATAGCTCAGCAACTTCTGGACGGCTGCAGGTTTCCTGCCCTGGCTTTATAGCACCGGCTTGCTCCCCATATTCACTGCCAGAAGGATTGGTGGGTAAGAGGGGTATTTTACCATCCAACCTTAAAAAACAAGAAATTAGTTCAGGAAACTTTATTCTGTTAGCAGGTCAAAGGGGGGGGCACACAAACAAAACATCTCTTGAGGTCAGCTCATTGGCCATTCTTCTAGTCCCCCCCGCCCTCCACCCATTTCTCCTCACTGCACTGTCCGGAAGGATACAATCCTCCAGATCCACCTCCTCAGACAGGTTCATCTTGCTGGTGATGGTGGTGAAGATCAACCGTTTTTGGCGCCGGTCTGGCAAGGGAAACTCAATTTTACGATCTAGGCGTCCTGGCCGGAGCAGAGCAGGATCCAGGGTGTCTGCTCGGTTCGTGGCCATTATCACCTAGAAGGGAACCAAGAGAGAACACCATTAAACCCAACTTCTTGATGCAAAAAATTAATGGCAGACTGTGAATTTGAGTTTGGTAAGTTAAGTGGAGAAAAGCCAACACTTGTTGGAACCCTTTAGGCAGGGATGGAAACTGGTGGCCTTCCAGATGCTGCTGGACTCCAACTCCCAAGGGGCCCAGGCCAAAACTCAGGGATGATGGGAGTTGTAGTTCGACAACATTTAGAGAGCCACAGCTTTCCCCATCTCTGCTTTAAATCCAGAGCTTATGCTAAAGAGGGGAATTCCCTTTCCAAGCCACTCAACCCTTCCCCTTGCCTTCCCACCCCCCGCTGCTGCTGCCCCACACAATGTACCTTGACGTTAACATTCTGGTCAAAGCCATCCATCTGGTTGAGTAGCTCCAGGAGAATGCGCTGAACCTCTCTATCAGCTGTAGAGAGACCAAGAAATTTATCAGCTGGGGCGCCCTGGAAGAGAGAGCTGCCCTTTCCTTACCCCGCCATAGCCAAAGTTTATTTGCGCTACCAACCCATCTTCCGGGATATCGTGCAAGCCTGGAATGCACTACACTGGCCTGTTAAGCCTTCATTCAGAGAACCTCAGGATTTATACAGCTGTCCAAGTTTCAAGTCCTCATTACTGCAGAGAAAAGACTGCAGAAGTCTTAGCAGTGCCCATTGAGGGTTTGGAGGATACGAGACCCACAAACAAGATGCTGTGGTGTAGAGTCTGCCTGTCTGGCATTCTAATCAGACAGCCATGTCCTTTTACAGGATACACCATTCCAGTCTGCCACTATAGGTTTCCATTCTCACCTACCCCCCCCCCCCCAGGCCGCTGAGCATGCTCAGGGTTTACTGGACTGTTTTGGGATACCCTCAGCCTTGGTTATGTTTCCCATTTCTGTAATATGTGAAGTTTCTCCAAGCCTGCTGCTAAACCCCTTCCTTCTCGTGTGCAGTTGGGTGCCATTTGTTTCCCCATCCCTGGTATACAAGGACAGAAAAGCAAGGACTTCTAGTGGTCTATGCCCATTTCCATTGCTGGGGATTGAACCAGGGACCTTTCTGCATGCAAAGTGAATGCCCTACTGCTTAGCTTACAGCCCTCCTAACCCTCCCTGCTTCTTCCACACCCAGCTGCCATCCTATTTCTTGCTCAACAGACCAAAATTTGCAAACCAGACTACACAAAATAAAGTGATCACCCGCACAAAATATGCCCGATTCACGCAAGTTGAAGAATTTGGATGTCCTTTTTGGAAAAAATATATTCCCCCATAGCAGAAGCATTAGCCTTACCAGGGCCAAGTTTGTCCTTTGGCTCTCACAGGCCAATCATATGCAGGGGTCACTGTGTTCAACTGACAAAGAACCACCGAAGCCCAGGGTTCTAGCACATTGTGACACTGCAAGGTTTGAGCAACACCTAGAGGGGGCAGCAGGAATTGCAGCAGCCCTACACCATTGGAGAGGCCGGACTCCGGCAGAAACTAGGGGTTACGCAACAAACACAGGATTCCCAAACTTTTATTTGCTGTATAAAACAGAAGAGGGAACTTCACCATTTCCCCAATCATTTGCTGGCTGTTTTCATCAGCTGGGGGGGGGGGGTCGGTCTAGTCAAGGGGGTTGGAGCAGCAGGTGAAAAGTTAAAGCAACTTCCTCCAGGTGGTATTTCCCAAATATATTTGAGGTTACAGCAGAGGAAGAGACTGGGAAGCAGGACTACTGCACTGGCTCTGATGACAGCCCAGCCCCCTTGCTCCTTCTGTCCCTGAAAAGTTTCTATTCCTGCCGGTCATTATAACTGTAATAACTGATCAGAGTTCATTTGCTTTCCTCTTCCCTCCCCCATCCCATTTCCTTTCATGCTGTGTCTGTTAAGACTGTAATCCTATGGGCAAGGACTGTCCTGTTTTTACCGATCGTATGTAAGCTGCTCTTCCCTAGTCCTTCCCTCTATTCAGGTGGCCACAGTTGCCCAAGAGCCCTCCCTCTCAGCTCCCTCTTCCCCAGTCACCAACTCACCCCCGGTCTGGGCATCAAAGCGCTTGGTGGCAATGGCGTCAATCTCGTCAATGAAAATGATGGCTGGGGCGTTCTCTTTGGCCAGGCGGAAGACGTCCCGCACCATGCGCGGCCCCTCGCCCAAGTACTTCTGCACAAACTCGGATCCTACTACCCGAATGAAGGCGGCTGGAGGGAAAGGCAGAGTTAGACCTAGCTCCTTTGGCATTCCGCGGTCTCCCAGGGAAACCCATCTTAACAGGGCCACCACCTCAGGAAGACCAAGGGATGCCAGCAAACCTACACCCAACTGGGTAGTGACGTATCCAAGGCAAGAGAACTGGTGCCCTGCTCACCTGTGGTGTGATGAGCCACTGCTTTAGCCAACATGGTTTTCCCACAACCAGGCGGGCCGTACATCAGCACCCCCCGCGGAGGGTCAATGCCAATCTGAAAAAAAGGGCCGAAGGGTGACGAAAGAACAACAAAAGAGGCCATCTCAAGGGCCCTTGTCACATCTCTCAACAGAATAAAACCCCACTTCCAAGTTGCTGCTTGCGTCTGATGGGATGTGCAGTTCCACAACATCTGGAGGGCCACAGGTTCCCCATCCCTGCCTCAGATGGTCCAGTCGCTACACCCAGAAGCCTCCCATCCATGCACCAACCACATCCAGATTTTGCTTCAATGATATTGTTGCATTGGGCACCGGCTGGACTAAGGGCTGGTCCAAGCACTGAGAAGGGCATGCACAAGTAAATCTTTGTGTGCACCCATGTAAAATATCCAGAAATAATAGCCAGGAAGCAATCCGGGCTCTGCTTGGGGATCTCCCTCCACTGGCAAGAAGGCACAGATGTTCTGTATACAAAGCAGCCCAAATATTAAAAGGCAGAAGGTGGGAACGCAGGACTGATAGCTACCAGCATATGCAAAAAGGGAGGTTTCCCTTTGCTGTGTTTTTCAATCACACATATGATGACCGATCCAGCTTAGGGCAGGAGAAAACGTGTGCTTTCTTCTTTGCAAAATGAACACAGGTGATGCAGTGCGGAGGATGCAGTTCTCTCTGCAATTCCACCCCACCCACTTCCTGTCCCAAGCAAACAAGTATTAATGGGAGTCATTAAGGGTAAAGGTTGTAGCTCAGCAGCAGAGCTTCTGTTCTGCATGCAGAGGGCTGCAAGTTCAATTCCTGGCACCTCCAGAAAACACTGTGAAGGTCCCTGAGCTGAAACCCTTGAGAGTCATTGCCAGTTAGTGGAAAATAGTGAGCTCGATGGGTCAGTGGTCTGACGGTATATGGCAGCGTTCTAGGATCACTGTTGTTGAAGCTAAGCAAGCATGAAGAGCCCCATGTAAGCCACCGCGAGCTTTCTAAAAGAAAAGTGGCAGATAACTATAGATACATGAATAACCGCCTATTTGTACACACACTGCACATACTTCCGGCATAGAAATTTAGATCACGTACCTGTTTGTAGAGTTCAAAGTGGGTAAGGGGCAGCTCTACTGCCTCCCTCACTTCCTGCTTCTGAATATCCATCCCACCAATGTCAGCATACATCACGTCTGGTTTCTGATCTGCTCAGAGAAGGGATGTGACCTCAGGTGTTTTCCTGCCCTTGGATCTCTTCCTACCCTGCTACATTCTTTCAAGTGCTACCTTGATTCCACTGGGCCTTTGTCTTCCTAGCCTTGGGCAGCCTTCCCCCCACCCCTGCCTGCTGTTTTGGACTACAACTCCCATCAGCCCCAGCCAGCACATGCTGGAGCTCCGTTGGGAGCCGCAGTTCCAACGTAAACCGCTTCATGCTCCTGGATCCGATGGGCAGTGCGAGCACAGCTTGCTCCAGAGAAAGCGCAACCAGGAGCTCACTTTAAGCTCCCAACTGTTCCTTCGCAGCCATACAAGTACCTGCCTGTCAGGTGTGCAGCAGGTAGGTGGGGTTTGCAAGGAATGTCCTTGCAAGCCAAATTGGGACTTGCGGTTCTGAGGTTCCCCACACCAAGGACTCTGAAGACAGCAAGTGCTGTCTTCTTACTGAAGGCATCCTGGAATCCCTGCCCATAGGCAGTCCATTAACAGGCCTCACCTCTCTGATCCAAAGGAGATTTGCCTTACCTGAAGTGAGCATCATGATACTGCTGTCGGCTTCAGGGGGCAATACGTCCACCAAGGCATTGCTGTGTTTATGCAGGGCCACAGAGGCGTTGGGTTTCAGCAGCTCCCGGTCAATGGTGCTCAGGATCCGGACGTAATAGTTGGAGCCTGAAGTGGAGACATAGCTATGAGATAAAAGACTGGAACCAGAGGCCACCAGGGAGACAAGCCAGCTCTTTTTCTCAAGCTGCAATGTAAGGGGAGGGGAGGGCTGGCATCCGCACTTAGCATCCCATGGCAGCTGCCAGAGCCCCAGCACCCTGGCAGGGCCAAACAATACTTGCCTCCCTTTACTTCTCCCGCCCTCCCCAAATCACACACACACTGAGCAGTGCCAGGTCTCCGAGTCTAGCTGCCATTTAAGTTTCCCACAATGCTCCTGGCATTGTGTCACTCCGGGGCATTGTGGGAAATTTGAATGGCAGTCCTCAGCAGTTCAATACAGCTCAGAATGCTGCTGATTGCTATTAGCCACCACTACCTGGGGCACACAAACAGAGCAGGGCCCCCTGCCAGAGCGGACTTTGTCGACTGCCTCCTCAAACCTGGAGTTGGTCCATTGCAGGTAGATGGGCAGGAGAAAAGAAGGGACCGTACCTGTGGTGGAACCAACAATGGCTGTGTTCTGATCCACCGCCTCCAGGAACTGGCCAATGACCAACGGAATGCTCTGGATTCGTTTCACCTCCTCCTGGGCATGCAGAAACTCCTTCTTTAGGTTCTTCTGCTCATCTTTGATGTACTCCTCTTGAACTTCCAGGAACTCCAGCTCTTGCTGTAATTTCTACAGGCAGGCACACAGAAATCCTGAATTACTACTCATGATATCGTATGAACGCGTAGGAAGGTGCCTTACACAGAGCACTGCTCCATCTAGCCAACCCTGACTGGCAGCAGCTCTGCAGGGTTTCAGGCAGAGGTCTCTCCCCAGCCCTGCCAGGAGATGCTGGGTATTGAACCTGGGACCTTCTGCATGTACAGCGGATCCTCTGCAACTGAACTAAGCCCTTCTCCATATGCAGCAAGCACAGACTTCTGCATGGACACCACTGCCCCCTCAACACTACAACTATAGCAGACAAGCTGTGTAGCCAGGGAGGTTGGGAATTTCTGGTCTTAAGAGTGTGAGATCTTCTACATACTGCAGAATCTGAATTATATCGATTTATATTTTTTTTAAGAAAGTCACGGAGAAAACCTTCAGAAAGGTAGAATAATTATAATCCTTCCCCGCAGACCCGAACATCTTCCTCTATGCCCTTACTTCCCCTCCTTAGTACCTCTTCTGTTCAACTTCCTAGTCCTTAAGAAAAAACAGTAATTCCTAAGCAGCTAGCTCACACTCCAGTCAACAACATACACCTGAGACCAACAATACAAAGACATTTGCGATATACAGTAAGGTGCAGTAACTCAAATTGTACACAGAATTCCCAGTGCCATCACATTTGCTTAAAGACACTGCAATAACGGCAGTTTTCTTTTCGATCCCATTCATAATGATCCACAACACGCAATTCAACCTCACCTTGCGGCAGTAAATTCCATAAATTATTTTCTGCAAGGTATTAACATTCCACAAAAAATTAATTCCGACAGAGCAGGCCAGAAACAATTTCTAACACATCCTTGCACCTCTCCGTCAAAAATGGCACTGCAGCAATGGTGCGCCTAACTCTTCTACTGCTCCACCAGTTTGCCTCTATAATGGGAGATGGTCTTGGAAAACCTCTGTGGCTCTGCTGCTATCTTGTCAATGGGGAATATTTGACTTGCGGGTCTCTCATCATATGTGACGTCACGCATGCAGCAGGTGGTGAAGTGTTTGCAAAGAAACAATCTGGAGGCTTAAGGTGTGCTCCCGATTTCTTTTCATGGCAAGCACTGCTGGCATTCAGCACCTTTTGAATTTGGCACCAAGAGCAAGCCCCAAAGACTGGTCCTGCTTGGGAGTTCCTGGATGGAAGTGGAGTTAATCCCTGCTGAAAGCAGGATTTGAAGGCACCACTGATCAACTGAGATCCCTCTGGGATCAGCTGCACTGAGGAATTCCCAAGTGCAGCCAACCTCTGCCTTAGCAGGGATTAACGGGCAGTGTTTGTAAAAGAATAGCAAGGGCACTTAGCCCACGGTCCTGATTTTCTCCTTTGAAGCTGAGTTACATGGTGATGTCAGGTGATTGACAGGTGAGTGGCCTTGTCCACCCAGCAAAGTGACTCCCAACAAATCATAGAATCATAGGGGTCATCTAATCCAACCCTCTGCAATGCAGGAATCTTTTGCCCAACGTGAGGCTCGAACCCACAACTCTAAGATTAAGAGAACCATGCCTTACCAACTGAGCTATCCTGGGAGCTTAGGATCCAGCCTGCCAACACGTTCCTGTTTCCCACCCCTGTTCTAAAGCAAAGGACCACACAACAGTTCCCTCCAGCGCCACAAACACAGAGCGCTACAACCTCACAGCTGAACAAGATCATCAGGTAGCTCACCTTGTAACGGCTGTACAGGTCCTCCACATCCTCAGCCTCAGGAACTAGGAAGGAGAGGCCAGTCTGAGGCCTTGAGATGGAGAGAGCAGGAAGCTCATCCTAGAATCAGGGAACACAAAGAAATTAGAATGTTTTGCTGCGGCTTCCTCCTACACAGGTTTCATCAGAGGTTAAGTTCTGCTACCTGTATCTATGTCACAAGTTCTGCGTGCATAAGATTTTCTGCCTTAAACTGTGACTTGGCGGACGGAGAGACCCTCCAGTTTTAAATACTTTAGGACAAATTCCAAAGGCATAGCTGTGATGAAAACTACTTCCGCTGTTCGAGTCAAAATAAATGTCCCGAACCCAGCAATGAGGACACGCGACTGGAAGTTTATTGGCAAAGAACACGATTATATCAGCTCCTAAGGGGCGAGAATCCCAGGCACTGCTCCTGCTAAACAGCTAGCTAGGCATTGCCTTCTTCAGACCTGTGCTCCAACCCAGACAGCTGGAGCAACTGTGTGACCATGCTTCCCTCAGCACATTTAAACACCCTTGTGGTGTGTACAAACAAACAACTTCTCCTGTGTAGCATCTCCAGCTGCTCCTGTCACTTTAAGCCCCTTGTTTTCCTTGGAGACAGCTGGGGAGGGAATAGAGGAGATTTTAAGAGCTCCCATCTCTCTCTGGGACTGCCTCTTCCTCCTCTGCACCTTCCTGCAACTCTTCTTCCTCCTCCTCCTTCTCTTCTCCTGACTCTGACTGCCAGACCTCTTCCCCTTCCCCCTGCCTCACGGGAGGTGTAGAACCCCACAAATTGCTGGCCCTTTCTCCTGGATCATCCTTCTCTGCCCACCCTTTGGACACCTGCCTACCCCTGACAATAAACCACCAAGCACTTTGCAAAGTCCAAATCAACACGCTGATGTTAATTATTGTTGTTCCACAAATCAGAGTGCAACACAACGCTGTTGCGTACCCCCCTCCTCTAAAAAAAGCTCTCTTGTTCTAAACTTCAGCCAGCCTGAAACAGAAGCCCGATAGTTCTGGCCAGGCAGGCAGAAAGTTGCAAGGGGGTGGGTAAGGGGCTAGAAAGAGGTGTGTTTTTCTCTCCCTTTCCTAAGGCATTATCTAGGGTACTCAGATTTGATGTCCCCCTTATGCACTCCTCCAAGATGCTTATGATTAGTTGTTAGGAGCCTAAGCAGGCAAATTTCCTCTTTGTTCCCCATCTCAGTTTCCTTTTCTTCCACCTGCAACTGTCAGCTTCAGCGTTCTGCAAATTCTGAAGGTTTCATCAGTGGGGAAGGGTGGATTAAAAAACAAAAAGATTTTTTTCTACCAATTTATACTTCTAAGCATCCAGAGCAGGCGTAGGCAAACTCCACCATCCAGATGTTTGGGACTACAATTCTCATCATCCCTGACCACTGGTCCTGTTAGCTTGGGATGATGGGAGTTGTAGTCCCAAAACATCTGGAGGGCAGAGTTTGCCCATGTCTAGTCCAGAGCGTCCCTGATTTTATGGGCCAGTGTCTGTATCACATCTAAACTAATTAGAACTCAACCACCTTAGTTTGCGTTTGAGGGGACAATCATTACCTATTTTTGCCTGGCACCTGAAGATATGTAACCATGGTGCCAGGTGAGCCTCCAAAGGAAGAACATTTCGCAAATGAGGAGCCAATGTTGAAAAGGCCCTGATCTCGTGATGCTACCCTCCGGATCCACCAGGGAGGGGGCATGTGAAGAAGGACCTCAGATGATGATCACAGGGTCCGGGTTGGTTCATATGGGGAGAGGTGGTCCTTGAAGTATTGCAGTCATGAGCTGTTTAAGGCTTTATGGGTCAAAAGCAACACTTTGAATTGTTTGTTTGTTACGTTTAAGGCAGCATCTGAAACACCAGCATCTGCCGAACCACAATAATCATTTATTGTCTGGAAAAACTCACAAGTGAGATCTGGCAACACTTTAAATGAGGGCAAGATTAATTAGCAATGGGATGTAGCAGGAGAAGGAAAGCAGGAGCCTGACAGAGGAAACCTAAATACGTGTCTACCCAGAGGGAAGTCCCACAAGGTAAGGGCCACAGCTCAGTGGTAAAGCCAGTGTTGGTGCCAGACTATTTTGCTCACTAGGCAAGGCTAACTACTTGTACCCGCACAAAAAATAAATAAATGCTAACTTCAATTTTCAGAAACATGTTTTGTAGAAAAATTGGAAAGCACAAAAAACATAGTTCCGATAAATGTATTTTAAACTGCAAGAATAAGTAATTACAACCATCTTTGACTGCCTTTCTCAACTACAAAGAAAATGTTTTAGCACACAAATCATTTTTAACAACCTTGCGAACTGAGATTTTAAAATTCAAGTCACTTTTTAAAAGCTTCCATTTCAGGCACATCAAAATATCACTCTGCGTGCCTTTTCCTAATTTTGTCACAGACTCCTTCGGGTCAAGTGCTGCCAAGCCAACCGGAAGCCTCTTTCCGCAGCATCCCTTGTGCGTACGCAAGCTTTTCTAAGTTTGAGAAACCGGGTTCAGAACGTACAAGTGAAACATG
Organism: Zootoca vivipara; assembly: GCF_963506605.1. Classification (NCBI taxonomy): domain Eukaryota; kingdom Metazoa; phylum Chordata; class Lepidosauria; order Squamata; family Lacertidae; genus Zootoca; species Zootoca vivipara. Next base: position 27,257,114 of record NC_083281.1, on the reverse strand, counting down.
TATTGGGAATCCATAACAAAAAATGTAATCCGTTATTTTTTTATTTTTAAAAAAACTGTGCCTCTCTAAGGCCGGTACTGCCCACCCCCCTCTGAGGTCTGTGCCCCGTGAGGCTACCTACCTACCTGGCTTACTACTAGTTGACACCCTTGGGAGGAGCATCTGCTTTGAGTGCAGAAGAAAATCCCAGTTTGGATCCCCAGGCAGGGCTGGAAGAGGATTCCTGCCTGAAACCCCGGAAAGCCTGGCCGCTGCCAGTCAGTGCAGACAACACTGAGCCAGGTGGGCCAGTGTCCTGGTTGGGCACAAGGCACCTCCCTGCGCCCCTGTGCCCAATGGGGCCGACTCCTATCTCAGGGCTGCTGCTTACAAGCCTTTCCATGGGGCCGGGGGAAGTGGGGTCCAGTAGGGCAAAAAGCTAAAAGATCACGGTCCTCCTTCTCCAGGGCCCCACCAGCCCCGCAGTGACTCGGCACCTCGCCCGTCCCCCGCCGGCCTTCCAGGGCTTCAGCACCGCTGCTGCCTCGGCCCCAAAGCAGCAGAGGCGGTGGGGGGGAGGACGGCGAAGGAGGAAGATCCGGTCCGGCGCCGCCTTTCCTCCCCCACGACGCGCGTCCTGGCATCCCGTACCTGCGTCTTCTCCACCAGGATCCCGATCTCCTCCATTTCTCAGCTTAACAAGGCCAGGCTTCTTCTCTTCGCCGCTTCCGGGAGAAGCTGCCGGAAGCTGGCAGAGAGGCTGACGGGAGATGTAGTCCTTTTTCGAGAAAAGTGATGAGGGGGCGGGCAAAGTAGCCGGCGGGGTTGCGGGGGAGAGGTGATGGGAGTCGTAGGCCCCGCTGCCGCTTTGCAACCGGGACTCGCCTATTTGGAAACGGGACTTAGGGCGGGGGACTTTTCGGATTGTTGGATGAGGAGCTGGGGAGCCCCAACCACATTTGGAGGCCCGAGTAATTGTGGCGCCTCCGAGTAATTGTGGCGCCCTGTTTCTTCGTGGCCGTTTGCTTTCGAGGGCTAAGAGCCCGTTTCGTCGAATGGACGGAGCGTCGCTTCTTGCAGGGACGAAGCCTGTAATCGTTTAATGACCACCGACAGTGCAAATTCCAGTGGTAGATGCACGGGCTTGCGTTGCGTGCATATATTAAAGCACATTTCCCACTCAGGCCAGAGAACCCCGAGAACTGTAGTTTGCTCCTTGCAGAGCTATGCTTCCCAGCACCCTTAAACTTAGCTCCCAGGGTGTTTTCTGGGGCGCGTGTGCGTTTTCTAGGCATGGTGTGTAAGTATGCAAGCAAAGTCCACTGTTGGATGCTGATAATCGGCTCGCGCCAGCCCTGCGCTGCGGCCCCTCTGTTAATCTTGCAGCAGGTTGCACTTGGGGTCGTGGAGTGGTTTGGATCCCCCAAACTCATAATCCGGACTTGCAAAACGCCGCACCGGTTGCAGGAATGAAAGTCGCTTCGGTAGCGTTGTCCCCTCCCGGACCAGGGCAGTTTGCGCCTACAGAAAACGGCGCATTTTAACGTCTTAACAAATAAATCTCTTTTCCACTCGAAATTAAAAGACTCAAGTTAGAAAGATACATCTGCTTCGGGGATGGATGTGCCTGCTGCTCAGTAACAGGCAGGGTACAATACTGGGATTTCTCCGTTGCTTTCTATGGGCTGTGCGCACGCGCGCGTGTTTTAATAGGTTCCTGGGCACCATCCATTTACACCGCGGGTCATTCTACAACATTTCCTATCTCTACTAACAGGCCCGGCAGATGGTAAGAAGATACCCTACGGTACGTTCCCACCTTGCTGCCTTTCTTGACTGATAGGAGCGCCGGCCGAATGGCCTCTCCGTTCCCCGCCCACTTCCCTCTGATCGACAAGAGCTCTCAGCCAACTCCTGTCGCCGGTTCCTGGGACAAGAAACGGATACCGGTGGAGTGGAGGCGGAGGGGGAGAGAGAGAGAGAAAGAGAGATTAATCCCACCCCCGAGCCCCGCTTCTTGCCCGTGTGAGTGACAAGCCGACGAGTCAATGATTGGCCCCCACAGCCGAAACAACCCGGCTCACCTATTGGCGGAGGCTGTGGGCGGGCTCGCAGCCGGAGCGGCTCCACCCCTTTATGGTGGTTCTTTAACAGCAGGTAGGTAGGGAGGTGGTTTTCGGTGCCCTGGAGCGGGTGGGGAAGGGGGAGGCGATTCCGTCCACCCTCCGGCGGCGGGGAGGGAGGCCGCCTGCGGTGATTTCTGCCTCGGGGAATGGCGGCGGCGAGGGGCGGCGCCAGGGCTGTGGGTGAAGGGGGCTCCTTGGCCTAAGCGGGCTCCTTCCCTGTCTAGGGAACGGTACCCGTTTGCCCTTCAGCCGAGAGCATCTCTCCCGCCCCTTTTCAGCGGCCTGTTGAGAGAAACCGGGGGGCTTCAGTCCCTTTCTAAAAAGTGCATTTTGAAATATATACATTCCTAGATCTACGACTATATAAATAATTGCAGTAAGAAACGCGTGTTTTCAAAAGGGGCTTTTGGTGTTGTTGTTGGGGTGTCCAGGGGGATCTATACATGTGTGAAAGGAGGGTATTGTTTTTTCTGTTTTGTTTAATTATTTACTTGTTTCTGTCCTGTATTTTGTTCTGTGAACCCCCTTGAGATCTTATGATGAAGGGCAGCATAAAAACCTAATAAATAATAGTGATGATAATAAATTTGTTATCAATAATAATGTAATAAATAAACGTAATCTTAAGTGTCTGGAGCTAAAACAGGACCCTTGGCTAATCACTGCAGCTCAGCCTTTCTGCAAGCTGGGTGAAAAGCTGGCTTTCCTAGGTTTATTGATTTGTAAGTTTTGCTTATTATATTTCAATCCTCCTCAAGGAAGGGTGCAGCGTTTTTCATATGCAGACCTGATTTTTCTCCTCATAGCAACCCTGCGAGGGAGGCTAGGCTGAGAGATAGTGCTCGTATCCACACCATACGTTAAAAAGCACTCTGATACAGATCTTGGAGTTTATTTGTTCTTCAGGGAGCAAGTGGTTTCAGGCGGGAAGGTCTGAATGCACAAGTGGCTTGCACCCTAATCTCAGGCAGATTGCACCAGTCGCATCACAACCTTATTCTTTAAGATTCTCCCATACCACACATTACTTAAACAGAAACAGAAAAGTGGCTGGAGACCAGATGCAAAGGCAGATAAAACTCATTTGCCTTGAATTGTTTATGTAGAAGTGGGAATTGTGGTAGTTCTACCAGTCTACCTTGTTGCATAGAGGCAAGGAAAGAAGCATTTGCTAAAATTCCCTTTTTTACACAACAAACAAAAATAACCACTGTGTAACTCTTTTGTACTTCCACTACATCTGGACACCTGAATTTTAGAATTGGAGGTGGCCTTTGGAGCCATCTAGAAAAACTTTTTTCCTGAGAAAAACTGCTTTGGGGGTGGGGGGTGGATTGATGCTGCTGCCAATGAAGCTACACACAATGCACAGCTAGTTTCTTTCTTCAAACTGGTAGAATTAGTTTCTCTTAAGCTTAGCCTTTGAGGTAATAGAACCGGGAATAGAATGGAATAGAATAGGTAATTGGGGAGGGCTGTACAGATTATCTGGTCCAATGCCAACTGATCCCCCCCACACACACACATACACCTTATTGCAGAAAATTTCTGCATCCTGAACAGCTGGCTGTTTATCCTCTGCTTGGAGCTGTCCAGCATGGGACCCACCTTGGTTGATTGGTTCCATTATCAAACTGTTCTTAGTAATAGGAAGTTGTTGTTGGCACCCGTCTGTCCCTAGAGACAATGGAGTGCACCTCTGGAAGTCAAACGGTTAGAAAATCACAGCACCTGCTGTGGCTGCAAAGACTGATAACTTGTTATATATTAACAGCATCAAAGTGACCTCCCCAGGATGTAAGCCTGGGCAGTGTGTTTGGAGATCCTGGGCTGCCCAGATGACATGACCCCCCTCACAGCCTCACTAATGTGATCCAAACAAAAGCAGAGCAATACATTTGGCACTTGCTTGGCTGTAGGAGTTGCCGGAAGGAGGTGTACAAGGTGTCACCCAACCGTCTTGGGGACTGCACTCCAGATTTGTGTAGGGTTTACCCTGTAGACTTTTCTTCTCCTGAAGATATCCCACAAGGCAGCAGAGGTTTAGGATCAGAGTTTTCCTTTTCCTAGATGGGCTACCTTCTCATGTTAACAAGCTCCATCTGCCCAGAAATCTGCTCTTCTGTAACTTAAAGCCATCTATTTTTTCCTTCTGGGGTAACAGGAGACAAGTGTTTTTTCTTCTGCATCACAGCCATTCAGGTATTTGAAGAGTGCTGTATTGCACACACAAACACCCCACACCCTTCTCCAGGGTAAAATAAATGGTCTGTTCTTTCAACCTTTCCTCATACAACTTTTTCATATTTCTGACTATCTTCATTGCCATACTCTAAACCTGTTCCAATTTGTCTGCATTCATCTTAAAGTGTGGTGCCCAGTACTGGACATAGTTCTCATCTGGAGGTTTTATTAAAATGGAATGAATTGGAACACTTACTTCTTGTGATTTGAAAAACAATGTTGCCTAAATCATTAGTTTACTTTTGCACTCTAGAGACACAAGGATGCAGGGTTAACAAAATTAAAAGCTAAAAGCAAACACTGTTTTAAGATTAATATTGTTTTGAAGGTTAAGATTAAAGGTGGGTCCTTCAGGTTAAAAAATGAAGAGTGTTTAGACAACAGAACAGTGTCAGACTTCGGCTGGATGACCATGGGCCAGTCACTATCTTTCAGCCTAACCTACTTCACCATGTTGTTGTGGAGTTAAAACAGGGAAAATCCCTTTGTAAACTGCCCTTCTATTTGGAAGAAAGTTGAGAAACAATTATTTAGCCATAATTCTTATCTTCACCATGTTTTTAAGCACCTGGGGAACTAGGATTTTTCCAACATCAATTAGTGACAGCTGCATCTTCTGTTGTTTTAGCAGGTGAATAAGACTAGCTGACATTTAGTATGAAGATACCCTACTTTCCTGAAACTGGGTATACATACAAACCAGTGACTTTCTTAGTGGATTAACCTTGGGTTTTTGTTAACCTAGCTTCCTTCCTACAGGAGAAGCAGTACTCTAATGGCATTTTCTTAGGAGCTGGCGACCTGCCCTGGATTGATTCCTCTCCATCTAGTATGAATGGAAAGATGTAGCTATTGTGGCCGCCCTGAGTTCAGATTCCTGGGTTTGGAGGCTGCAGGAAGCTCTGTATAAATGACACATGGAGGTGGGTCAAGCATCACCTACAAGGCGTTCCTTGCATGGAGATTGGGAACCTTGAAATCCCTTGCATTTAAATTCCCTTTCTTGGTATCTGGGTTGCCGGTGCATGGACTTCCATAGGCCAGACTTTTTGCGTCTTAACTTCCACCAACAAAACTCTTCGATTTTCCTTGGTAATGATGAGGCGTGACAGACCACAAGAGCGGGCAGCCAGTTGGCCAGCAGAGCACATCAAGGTGCTCCTTGCCCTGTGGACCGAGGCAGCAGTCGCTCACGATCTTAGTTCTCATGGGAGGAACCGTGCAGTATATGATGGCATTTCCCAGCGCCTCGCAGAAATGGGCATTTACCGAACTGGGGACCAGTGCCGGGAGAAAATGAAAGGCTTGAAAGTGGCTTACCGGAAAGCAAAAGAAAATAACTCAGTTGGGCGACCACCCATCAAGTGTCCATTTTATGATGAGATCGACCAGATAATGACACAGTATATAAACTGCAGACCAGGCTTTCCCTCAGAAGCTGGTGAGGGGTCCGGTATCTCTGCAGACAGACAGGAAGGTATTTCTATATCTGAGCCCTGGGGGACCCAGTCCAGCATCAGTGAGCGGTGGGGGTCTCAGGTCTCTGGCCACTGGTTGTCACAGACTGCTGCCTCTGAAAGCCAAGGGACTGATGAATTCAGCTATGCCCAGGCAGAGTCTCAGGATGCCTTCGGTGAGATCCAAGTCATCCCAGTTCAAGTGAAAGAAGAGGAATCGGAAGATGAAATATCACCTGAGCTTGGTAAGCTCCATTGTTCGTTTTGCCTGGTTTATTTCAGCAGAGCCCCTCCTGAAGGATACTCAGGTGTGGCTGACATCTTTTATTTGAATTATTTGTTTAATTAGAGCCTTTTACTGGGTATTTAGCCTCCAAGACCTCTGACCTACACTTCCCTATATTCTTAGCACCCACATATGTGTCAAGTGCTTGCTTCTCCTCTGCTTTCCTGAGAAGACTTTCTAGATGCCTCTCAAGTTCTGCTGTCTTTGTCCCCTTGTATTGTAATCTTTTTTGCCTATCACAAAATTGCACTTTATTGTCTAATAATCAGACCAAAAATAGCTTAGACTTAGACAGTTGGGGCACCTGTCCAAGATGAATGTATTCCATGAAAGAGATTACTATGACACCAACTAGGGTAATGAATTGCAGCACTTTCGTCCCTTTGGACCGCAGGATCCTCCATTATAAATAACATGCTCTCTTTCTAGTTTGTTAGCCTTGTCCAGTTGATTCATCTTGAACTTTAAGATTGTCTCTTAAAGGTCAAGAGCTCCTAGCACCATATGTACATATGCATCCTAGTGGGTGCAAGTTGTACTAATTCCATCATAATTTCATAATTTGTCATCTGGGTAGCTGCAGTACAGCTGTTTTTACCTACACCTTGGCCACAATTTCAGGGTCAGTTCCAGCAGAAACTTTTTTGCACTCATGGGGTCACGTTTTAAAAAGTGATTCTGCATATGCTTACATTTTAAAATGTTACACAGTGGATTTAGTTTTTCTAAATAGATATCCTAGATCACTGCCCTTGGACTCATCCTGCAAAAGGTACATGACAATCAAATAAAAGCCAAATCATGCATTCAGAAGAAAGCATGTGGTGCATTCTTCATAGAACTCTCTAGCATGTAGGTCATGGATGTTGTGTGTCTGAATGCTCTCCCAGGTCAAAAAGCTAAAGCACTTTCCCCTTAGGCACTAACTCTCTACATGCAGGGAATATTTGATGTAGTACAAAAGCTTGGTTTCTTAACATGCATTTTGAAGTGATTTAATCTCGTGAGGATTGTAGTGGTTGCTTTTTTGGAAGTTTGACTCAGCTCTCGTTCCTTATAGACCAGCATGCTTTGTCACTAAGATGGAATGTATCCTGGGTATATGCACACCATTGCATTTCTCTGGATATTCATTGTGCTTTGTTGCTTTCCTTATAGATGTGGCCTCTCCTATAGTGATGGAGACCCAGCCTGCACCAAGACATCTCATATCCATGCTCGACCAACGTCCCCACCTCCGAACCCGGAAACAAAAAGCTCAGGGAGATGGGCAGTCAAGCTTCTCAAGGGGCACTGGGCAGAAATATGGGCGTTCACATCAGCTGGAAGTGCAGAGAATGCAGAGACAGGTTGCCAACCAAGCAGAGGAGAAGCAGAGTTTAGCAGAGTTCATCCAGCATGACAGGGAGATGCGCCGGGAGGATAGGGAGTTCCAGGCCCAGCTCTTTGAGAAGCTTTTTCAGAAGCAAACCGAGCTTGTCCAAGCACTGACTCAGCGACCTCCTGCCAGTCCTACCTCCAACGCTTGTACCAACGCTTTGCACACCTTGCAGATGTCAACAAAGAATGGATCAGGAACAGCTGCAGGCCCTGGCTCACAGCTACAGGCTTTGCTAGAACAGATAATGCAAGCTGATGTAGCAGGAAAGGGCTTAACCAGACTTCCTGTGAAGGAGGCACTTGGAGGAACAGTGAAAGTGCCCCCTGACGTGCAGTATTGGACTGCTGAAGAGATACTGAGATGGCTACTATCTCAGCAGTCTCCTGGAGACCAATGCCAAGAGTTGCTGACAGGCCTGAGGCCTCCTCCTATGGCAGGGCACATGGGGACAACAGGAAAGGGTGATAACCCAGAGGCACACCTCTCTGTTTTGAATCCATTGTGTGATTCCTTCCAGAGTTCTGGACAGCAAGATAAAGGCCAACTTCATAGCAAGACCCAACAACTCTGTGGCAGCAATTGTGCTAAAGCACTGGAAACAGACATAGACTTAGAGACACAGCGTCAGTCTTTCAGGCAGTTCCGCTACCAGGAAGCCCAGGGACCCCAAGAGGTTTACAGGTGTCTGTGGGGACTTTCCTATCAATGGCTGAGGCCAGATGTCCGCAGCAAAGAGCAGATCATGGAGCTGCTGGTGGTTGAGCAGTTTTTGAATATTTTGCCGGACGAAATCCAGACTTTGGTGCGTGAATGTCAACCAGAAAATGGCAAGGAGGCTGTGGCCCTGGCAGAGAGGTTTCAGCTTCACTTTGAGTCCAAGAGGCAAAGGGACCAGGTAGGATCATATTTCTGATTGTTTCTGATTCTTGCTTGGAGCTGACTTTACACAGGTTTCTCCTTGGCCAAAGGACACTAGATAGAAACCTAAGAATTCTAGCCCTCAGCTTTTAGAAGGAAGGGACAGAGATTTTTGGCAAGGTGGGGACAGGTTGGGGATTGAGTAGGCAGGAACAGTATGTTCTGCAAGGCACGGAAGCCTGTCTTCTGATTCCTGGAAACCATGCCTGCTATTCCCTCGGGTTTCTTGGCCTTTGGTTAACACTGTATGGCAGGGGTGCAGAATTGGATACAGATGGCAATCTGGATCTATCTGCTTACTGGCAGGCTACATTTGGCAGGTAGACAATCAAACCACACAGCACTTTCAAGCCCTGACAATCCAAGCAAATTGTTGGTGCTTGAGGAGCCTTGAGTGCATTGCTTCCCAAGCACTGACAATCAGCTGATAGTCTGTGGTGTTTGGAAAGCACTGTGCAAGGGGCTTTGCAGGCACCACCAACCAGCTGAATGTCAGCACATGTAAAGCGCCTTTCATCCAAGCCTTGCCTTTATCTATTCCATACTTCACATCATATATGTCTTGGATGTTGCTTGGCCAAAATGGGGAGGGCAGACCTGGCCTGCTATTGTGACTATTCAAACTTTTTCTAGACAACTATGATGGCAGAGTTTGCTTTTTAAAAACAACGGACATTTCATTAGTACAAAACATCAGATTCTTAGCAACACATCCATGAAGGTAGGATACACTCAGTCTTATTAGGACTCGGGTGTATACAGTAGGATTCAGTCTTTAAGGAACATTTAGAATGAGTTGGCTCTCCAGTAACAAACAGCAAGTTTAAATCATCCATGGTTCACAGATAACAGGGACCAACACCGACATCCTTGGTGAAACTAAAGGGCCTGTTAACTTGAGCAGAAGGTGATGAATGCAGATGTGGCATTCTTACTGTTCCAGGCACGGGTGATATCCGATGACATGGTAGCAGATTCCCCCCAAGAAGAATTGGATGAGGATCGGAGACCATCTTGCATCAAAGGCAGTCAAGAGAACCTTAGGAAAGTTGGTAAGGAATGCCTTCCTAGATTGCATTAGGTCATAGAACTCTATCCTTACTTTTCCAGGTTCATGGGATTACTTGTTGAGGAAATGCCTGACATTATTTCTCCCTCGCCTGCCACCCCTCATAATAATTACATCTATTGCTTGGCAGTAAACCTGCTCCTGCTTTCATCTGCTTAACATAAGGGCTCTAAAATAAAATTTACTCCGAATTCTACCACTTTCTCCTTTGAGCACTTCATGCTACAGGAGACTACAGTATGCTGCCTTCTCAGGTGCCAGAGAGTATAGTAAACCTATAGTAGGTTTGGCCAATTATTTATGTTGAGGACAGCAGAAATGTTTTTGCGTGGAATTTGCAACCCTTCCATATTTGCCTCTTCACACTGGGATGATTGGAACTACTGCTAGATACAGGATCATGGTTGTAAGAATGCTTTGATTGGTAATTATTTTTTCCATAAAAAAATAATTATTAATTTTTGTAGAGTTGGATGGGACTTACGTCTAGTGAGTCAAATCCTGCACTGCTAAACAAGAGCATTAATACAATTCATCCCACAACTACATGTCATCTGTCAACAAACAAAATAGCAGATGAAACCACAGGAACCACCAAAACAATGAAAATGGTATTAAAGAGATTTATAAATTGCCATTTCTGCGGGAGGCAGTGGAAGACAGGAGTGCCTGGCGTGCTCTGGTCCATGGGGTCACGAAGAGTCGGACACGACTAAACGACTAAACAACAACAATAAATTGCCATGCCTGCAAGTAATAAGAACATACTCTGGCTTCTCTTCAGATCGTATAAATCTTTCACCTATGCAAATATAAGTTGTAGCTAGGGTTGTGTGATAATTACAACAATTTCTCAAAATGCCTCAAATTATTTTGATGAGATCTCCTGGACTGTGTCCTGCTTCACGCTTCAAAAATTATATTCACTAGCCTATCTGATCTTCAGGGGGAAAGATCCTGCCTGACTCTAAAAGGGTCAGTCAGTCAGATTTTTAACATGAAGAAAAACTATCTTCCAAGTCACCTTAAGGGAAATTTTATTAAGAGTTATATTGAAAGGGTGGCGGAGGTATGTTTCTTTGTATACATGGAGTGGAAAAGATATGCCACGCTTCAAAGGAGAAAATACATCCTTATTATCAGAGTGTGAATTCTCTTTAGGAGAATGTGATACATTAGGTGTCCTTATTGAGTGGGCCTTGAGAATACACTTTTTTCAGTCTCCATTAATCATCTGTAATATGGAAATAACGGTAACCCACCTCAGTGTTTTTGTGGTAGAGGAAGACTGCCAAGCATCTTTTGCATTCAGAGGACTGTATTCATGATTATTCATGGCCCTTCCTGATGATTTGTATCCTAAGAAACCTGTTAAATAAGGAAACCTTGTCCTCTAGGGGTGAGTGGAGCCCTGCGGCATCTGTGGGCCTGGAACCCAGATCTTCTGATTCCCAGCCTAGGGCCTTAACCACAAGCCCATCTGTTATTTTTCTATCTTGGCAGGTCTCTCAAGATAAACTTATTCTCCATCTTCAGGTACAGAAGCACACCTTCGGCTGAGGAAGAGACCAAAGTCAGGTCCAAGGGAACGGACCGTGGCCACAGAAGATGGAGAACATGGAGAGGCAGCAACAAAGCAAAGGAAACCGAATGATAACTCAGAGGAGACATCTGAGGCTGGGGAGAAAGCTAAGCAAATGCCAACCCCTGCACCAGGAAAGCAAGCTGGGAAAGCGAAAGGGCGGGGAAGATCTGTTTCCGGGTGCAATGTTGCTGTGGCTGTAGAGAGTCTGGTTGAGGGGGAAGCTAAGATGGAGGGCAGTGGTAGGGTTTCAAAGGCTCTGAATGGGGTGCTCTCTTCTAATTCATCCTGCGAGCAGAAAGCAACAGCTGGCCTTGGGCCATCTCAACTGGTCTTTGACAAGGATGGCAATGCGTCCTGCCCCCAAGGAGGGAATGATGGTCACATATCTCCTGAGGCAGATAGACCTTCACTCAGTGACAGCATTGAGATGTTGCTGCACTCTCCCTGGAGTGGAAACGGCAGTGGCGACACCACCCACGATGGGCCACCAGGCTCCAGAATGCTACCTCCATGTGCCAGATGCACCGTATTAAAGGCTGAGCTGGACACTGTGCGAGAGGAGCTCCGACTAACCCAAGGTAACTGTTGGCATGAGCAGACAGAGGTTGTTTCATTGTGGTGCCATGGGTTGCCTCTCAGGCACCTATATTGTGACTGCATGGAATTGGTGGGTTCCGTTATTATGCCCACTCATGGGAATGCCAGTGAAAACAAGATTCCCACATGGCAAGTCCCACTGCCTCCTTCTGTCATAATGTCCAGGGGCACCTGCCATGTGAACAGCGCGTTGATGCTGAGTGATGTAGCAGATGCTTCTAGATGCTATGGCATGAAGTGGGAGAACCCCCATGGTGGCATACTCCAGTGGGGTGTGGGGTATTGTCTTTATATTACTATGTTACTGTATTTTGTGTTCATATAATAAGGACTGAGAGATTGTTGGGGGGGGGCTCGTTTAATCTCACTGTAAACAAGTGGTACAGTGACAAGAAGAATCTGAAGATACAAGAAGTATCTGAAGAAGTGTGCATGCACACGAAAGCTCATACCTATGACAAACTTAGTTGGTCTCTAAGGTGCTACTGGAAGGATTTTTTTTATTTTGTAGTGACAATAAAGTATTTTTATTTCTATATGTTGCAAACCGTCGTACCGTGTTTCTCATATTATAAGACATGTCTTATATTTATTTTTTCCTCAAAAAAACACACTAAGGCTTATTTTCAAGGGATGTCTTATTTTTTTCCTCCTCCTCCTGCCGCGGCCGGCATTGCTGCTGCGCCTATCACTATGTCTTATTTTCGGGGTATGGCTTATATTCCTTGAATGCTTAAAAATCCTGCTATGGCTTATTTTATGGGTATGTCTTAAAATATGAGAAACAGGGTATATAAATTCAATAAATTAGCATAATCCACTTTCCATAGAAAAGCAGAATATACATTTAATACAGATTGTGTATTAGATATAGTATACAGTGGTACCTCGGTTTGAGACCGCCTTGGGGAGCAACTGCTTCGGTTTCCGACCACCTCGGACCTGGAAGTGTTTACATCCGGGTTCCGTGGCGCTCGGATGCACAGAAGCGATTCGTGCAGTGTGTGCGTGCGCAGAAGTGCTCTATCGACGCTTCGCGCACACGCAGAAGCGTGCCTTGGGGATCGACGAACTCGCAAAGCGAGGTACAACTGTATGTAAATTTAAATTTAATTAAAAATGGCACAGTTTGTAAGGTGAACACAAGCAAAGAACAGATGATGTCATGGTATGATGATCTAGAAAAGGCTTTGCAGAAGTGGGTTTTGAGCATGGATTTAAAGCAGGGGAGGCAAATGGTGAGTAGACAGTGATTATTCCAGACATAGAGAGTGGCACAATACTAGGCAGAAGGGGAGATGTGAACAATAGCAGACAAGAGAGAAATGTTAGAATGATAACAGATGAGAGCTAGAAGTTGGGAGTGAAGAACTTTATACTTAATGATTTGCACTCCAGGGTTTTAAAAGTTGATCCATAAAGCTAGTGCAGCAATAAAAAGAGAGGGGTATGAGGTGTATATTAAAAGACTTCAAAAAAGAAAAGAGATTATTGGCTAATGAAAGATGACAGAAAGGAATGTTCTGGGGGTGGCCAACCTGTACCCCCCCCAGCAAGCATAGCCAATGGTCAGTGATGGGAGCTGTAATCCCAACATCATCTGCAGGACCACAGGTTAACTACCACTGCTCTAATAAGAATTGTTGGCAATGCTACCTGGAAGTCGTACAGACTGCTCCATCAGTGAGGATTGTTATATTTATTTTTTCATTTGTACAGCTTCCACACTATATGGGTTGAGTGGTACCTCTTTACAAGACTTATCAGAAGCTCTTGGCACTATTGTGCACATCCTCAGCAACAGGAAGTCGCTGTCCGCAACAAACACATCCCAGAATATTGCCGAAATTCCCAGCAAGCCAGTATGGCGAGAGAGAAATGTAAGTCTCCTCTCTTTGCTATCCATGTTTAAAAGCAAACTGTTATTTCCACCTCTCATTTTTTTTCTTTTTCAGCAACAAATGCTTGTTATTATGCCTCTCTCCATACTGATAAGTTTGAATAATTCATAAAATGTAGGCAATCTAGCCTGAAGAGGGCTTACTGCTTCCCTTTTCTCTTGGTCTAGATCAGGGTTGGGATCACGCCTGTGAAGAGCTTGTCTGAGGCCTCGGGTGGGAGTCTTGTTAGATTAAAGTTATAAACTCAACCAGAAAAGCAGCCGCTCCCTGGAGGGTCCCCCCAATCAGCTTAGTCCTCCAAAGCCTGGGAAAAGTGTACCCGCCTGCCCCACTGCCCGGTCTGCACTGGCCTGGTTGGGATACCTGTAGCCTTCCAGCTGTTGGATTCCCATCACCCCACCCAACATGGTGTGTGATAAGGGATCCAATGGTCCAGTGGCCCAATAACATCTAGAGGTCACCAGGTTCCTCATCCCTGCTCCAATACAGCTCCCTCACAGGATCACTTGGTCTGCTCAAACTGGGTGGCTTCATTGGAGCTTGGGGAAGGCAACCAGTGTGGGAGCAGACCAGGCCAAAGTTCCATTCCAGAAGTAATTATCCAGGTAGCAGATGAAAAAGACAGTGATTAGGACTCTTAAGTCTTCTTTTAATAGTTTGGTTTCCTCTTGTTTCTTAATGAGAAGTTAAAGCAAATTTCTGAATATCTGGTATTGGATAATTTTGGGAGATGGAGGACAGATTGAAGCAGTTGAGGAATGTTGAAAGTGGCATTGGTTTCTGGAAAATCTTAACCATTTCTGCTGTTAATTTCTGTGGTAAATTTTCATTTCCTGACTGTTATATATATAAAACGTTTAATTGGATACTAACTTTGCTCTCTCCTCAGCATTTCTGAAACATAAGCTGAGCATCAAGAAATTGAGCATCAAGAAATTCAGCAGCAATATTGACGCTAGGATGAGGACCTGAATTAAAAGGAAAAAGCTCCTTCAGCTCTTGGTTGTCTGAGACAGCCAATCTTGCTACATTCATTATCTTTTGTCCCTGACCCCTACCCTTAGCATATCATGTAAGTTGCTCAGACTGCAGCAGGCTCTAGAGCTGAAGCTCTTTGCCTGCTGTGGTGCAAATGTTGACTGTCATTACTGTCCTTCTAATGTTACTCTAGGATTTGTTTGTTTTTATACTGTAGTACCTGTTTCTTTCCTGCTTAGCTCTAAATAAAGCAACTGGGAACGTTTTTGTATATTGTCTGTGGGCACTAAATAGCATGGGTGTTGAACCAATTGGCAGAGATTCCTGTTCAGGCCTCAAGTCAGAAATACCTAAATCAAAGGTGCACACTGCCTCCAGAGGGAACATTGTACTAGGCAAAGGCTGTGAAATGGTCTAGTTTAGTATTTATGTTTAGTCAATTTTTCATACCTTGAAAGTTACAAAAAGAACCATGGACTCTGGTTCTTACCATAGTGCTTGAAGGTATGAGCAAAAAAAAGGCAGGTGTGGAGAGAGGAGGAGAGATGAAATATGCAAGGGTAGCAAGAAGTGGATGTGAACTAATACAGTACACATATTTAATTTCATGGTGGTGATGGATAGTTTCTCATGCTATGTTTTACGGGGGGGGGGGTTGACCCACGGGCAACATCTCAGTGCCTTAAGCACACCTTCATTATCTGAACTGATGCAGCTGTCTTATGTGAAGTCGGACTACTGGTCTTTCTAGCTGATAGGATTGCTTTGGGGTAAGAGTCTTTCCCAACCCTGCGACTTGAAATTCATTGAATTATGGTATAGAGCAGGAATTGAACCTGGGACTCCTCCAGAAAAGGTATATATAAACGACAGCTGCAGATAATTGAATTGGAGCATTTATTTTGTGGGTAACCAAAGAGAATTACCATAATTTAATAATATACAAGGAACATCAATTAATAAATGAGTTTAAAATTAATAAAATGTGTCATTAGACCTACTGTGAAGGTTCCTTTTCTGCAGGGAATGGAGGGGATCCTTGCATGGGTTGTCCCTCTCACTCACTCTACTAAACAGGAATATGCAAATTAGAGCTGTTCTTACCTTGCAGCAGGAAAGCGACCTCTCCAGTTGAAGGTATCCAAGCTCAAGCCTACGGAGATCAAATGTCAAAAAACAACTGATCCAGAGAACAGAATTGAGAAAACTAAAAAAAATTGCTGATTAGAGAGAAAACAAACAAGAAAAAAGCAATAAGCTTGCAGTGGAGATCAAACTCAAATCTCTTAGGGTGGGCAAGTGCCCCTTCATTCACTGCAGAAAATGAACCTTCTTGGTAGGTCCAATGTCACATTTTCCTGCAGTGAGGAGGGGAGCCTTGAATGGGATTTCCCAAAGCTTAACTGACATGGGGGATCAAGATGTGGGGCTGCTACTTTACTGATAAACTACCTGTTCTAATACCCTCCTACTGAAGGATTCCTTGGCAGAAGCATACACATCCAGCTTGTAATGTTTACCAAAGGTTGAAGCTGCCCTGCAATGTCTTCTAGCTGCAGCTAGTGCACAATGCTGCAGTACAATTGGTGACAAGAGGCCTAGTCAGCATATAACATCCATGTTCAGAGATCTACACTGGTTGCCGATTTGCTACTGGGCCAAGTTCAGAATGTTGCTACTGTATTAGCATATAAAGCCCTTAACAATTTTGGACCAGTTTACCTACAAGATCACCTTATCCCACATGCCCACTTGAACACTTTGATTGGTGGAATTGGCACTGCTGTGGGTGCCACATAATACCCATCCCACAATTGTAAGAATCATTTAGTGTGGCAGCACCTGCACTTTGAAACTCCCTGCCTATTGAGATCAAGCAAGTGCCTTCACTGTCCAGTTTTGGGCCTGCAAAAAAAAATCCTGTGTAGACAAGCCTACCTAGATGCTTAGAAAGCTGAGATAATTTTAATGTTTTAGTATTTTAACTTTCGTATGTTTTAAAGCATGGTTGCGATTTTTTCTCGATTTTACTGTTTTGCCTTTTTGCAAACCCCTTTTGAGGGTTGTTGCTTTTTTTTTAAGAACCAAGCGGTGTATAAATTTTGGGAAATAAATGAATGAAAGTACTGCAGAGGCCTTCAAGCTGCTGGGGTTGTGAGAGTGTTGAGATGGGAGGACACGCTTCCCTGACAGCTTGCCTACCACAACTGACTTCCTGTACAACACCAGCTACGTTGGAACGTCGTGGTGGGTGGGGCTGAGAATTACAGATGAGCGTCATTTCCGGGGGAAGAGGGAAAGACCGTTTAAACGGAAGTGCCGCTCTACCCGCCGAATCTCCATGATGCCCTTCCCGTCTTTCTTTGTCTGTTTCACTGAACGCTCCCATGCGAAGCTCCAACAACCACCCAGTTGTGGGTTCTGGAGCTTTCCCCGCCCCTCCTGGTCACGTCATGGATCACGTCACGCTTTTTAAAAAATGGCCAACGGCTTTCTAAGCCTGTTGTTTTCACCAGTCCAAGTAAACCCTGAATGTTCTTCACAGATGTATAGCTCTATGGCCCTTTCTCGCGTTCGGCTTCTTCGCGTAGAAAGCGTCAGTCGCAATTGGCTCTTTCTTGCTTTCTCTCTCCCGGAAGTACCTGGGGAACTTCCGGAGGCGGGGCCAGAGTGTTGGAAAGAGGCCTCGGCTGGGTGAAGGTACGCGCAGTTGCCCAGATCAAAACAAAAGGGATGCGGGGGGAGGGGGCAGTTGGCACCGGCTTCTTCCTTTCATTCCCTTTGCACATTTCCTCTTCTGGTTGCTAAAGGAACAGGGGTGGGTAAATCCGAATTAGGCTGTTCTCACTGAGGCGGAGTGAATCCGAATCGAGCAGTCCTCACCGGAGCGACGCTTCAATAAGTTTGGGCACCTGCCGCCCGTCGTGCAAAACCTACGTGGGTTCCCCATCGAGAAAGGGAATGAAAACCGCGTCGGTTTTATTTACTTTTATTTTCCCCGATTTTTTCATGCGCGAGGACGGAATCGGTTTCCTGCCTAGGTTTGGAGCGCTTCAGAATGCCGCTATTCTGAACAAGCGCCTGCTTTTGTGTGTGTTGCTTTAATGCTGCAACCCTAAGCTCCGTGGCTCATTGACCTCAGTGGAATATCTGGCTTCAGTTGTGCGTAAAAGACGCAGGGAGAAAAAGCGCAGGCAGTTCTTTGTAAGCCCCGTGAGGAAAGAAAAGGCAGGCAATGGCGCTCGTTCTCTATTTATATGCAGGACCTTAAGTCACATTAAAGGCTGAAATCGGAGTGCATTTACTTGGGAATAAGCCCCACTGGAAGACTATTAAGATTTATTTCTGAGGAAACTTACCTAGGCTGTAATGTTTTGTGCAAATGGCTTCTGAAGATGGGGTATTTTATCCATTCTATTGAGTTTGTAAGAATTATCCATCTTCCCATACGATGGTTAGAATAAATTAGGGGGAATCCAGGATCTTACTGTTGGACTGATTTTGCTGTATAATGGGATCTCACACACACTGATTAGGTCACATTATTGAAAAGGGGCGGAAATGCTTTCCCCATTTGAGGGCATGCTGGAGCAGCATTCTAGCCTATAGCACAGAACTGTTTGCCCTTCAGAGGCTTGAGCAGAGATCTTTCCATCACCTGCTACCTAATCCTTTCCATCTATAGGGGTGCTTGAAGTTGAACTTGGGAGCATCTACATGTGCACTGAGTTCTGGTACTTCCCCCATCTCCCCAATTTAACCATTTCAGGGAAGCCCTCCCTTTCCACTCATGTGTGAGTAATCAAATCTTACTTTGTTTTATTTTCTCACATGAATCAAACTGGCCAGAACTGGCCATGTGTTGAAACAGGCAAAATTACCATACAAGGAACCTCAGGACCAGGGCCTTATGCAGCCCTCCAGGAATCTCAGCCTTCCCCTCCTGGCCACACGTTCCACTGGCCTTCACACTCTCCTTGAAAGTTTTTGTCTGCATGGAAAGTGTCTTTGAATTCTGAAAACGACTCTTGCTTGCTTGGATGGAGGACAGAAAAGGATATGTGTAGAAACTAGCCTACTGTAGAAAGGTGGCATTTACACTGGTTGCTTGGCCCACTTTTGCCTCTGGTGCCCACTCACCACTGATATGGGACATGTGGCCTTCAAGCTGAAAAAGGTTCTTCATCCCTGCATTAAGTCATACTCTTAAGTAATGCCATTGGAATCAATGAATTTGACTAACTTTAAGTCCTTTGATTTCAGAATATGTCTTAGTCAGATGCTGAAGCACAGCCTGAATATCAATTGTCTGTATTGCTCTCTTTCTCTCTCTTCCTCCACCCCTTGCCCTTTGCAGAGTTTTCTTGAAGCAAAGAAAAAGCAGCACCTACCGGGTACTTTGTTCACCAAACATCCTAGCATAGCTACAGGGTTAGCAAACAGCCTTGTTGTGGAAAATGGCCACCAAGGTGAATGAGCAGAGCCTAGATGCATCCTGCAGTGATCCTGCAAAGGAGAGGGATCCAGGTAGCACCAACATGGCTGAGCACCAGGACTTGGATAGAGGCGAGGTCAAAGCAGCTGGTGAGTGTTCAGGAGGAGGAGCCGAACATTCGGAGATGACGCAGCAGCCTACTGATCAGCGTCAAGCCCCAAGATTGCAGGTAAAACAAGAAGAGAAACCAAAGACTGAAAAATCCTTGGTGCCCCCTGCTGCAGAGGCTTCTGTGTCAGTTCCAGTGCTGCCCTTGGGAGAAGGGAAAGGGGCGAAGCGGATGATGGAGGATGATGATGATGATGCTGACATCTTTAAAGAAATGCCAGATGTCTGCCAGGAGGCCAGAGAGCCAGGAAGGGCCATGCTCCTGCCAGATCTCTTTGGGGAGGCGCAGCAGGCTCATAGCAGTCTGGCTGCCGGCCGGGCTGGAGGATGTGCCAAGGTGGAGCATGCTATCCCATGCCTGCTGAACGTTGGCTCCGAGAACCAGCGCAAACGCTTCCGGGGTTTTACCTACAAAGAGACTGAAGGGCCCCAAGTGGCCTTTGAGCGACTCCAGGAACTGCTGTTCCAGTGGTTAAAACCAGAGGCCCGCAGCAAGGAGGAGATTGTGGAGCAGTTGGTGCTCGAGCAATTCCTGAACCTCCTCCCAGAGGATGCCCAGCGCTGGGTTCGGGAACGTCACCCTGAAAATGGGGATGAGGCTGTAGCCCTGGCAGAAGACTACCAGTTTCTGCACCCTGAGCCTGGGAGACGACCCTACCCTGAAAGGGCAAGGCAACGGTCTTCAGCAAGGAGTTGGCTCCGCTGAAGTCACTGAATCAGACAAGCAGGACGGGTTATTGGTAGGTAGCAGGAAGTGACCATTATCAATTCAGTACATTGCTTAAATTTTCTTCGGGTTCTGTTAGTAGTAACATTGCAGTGCACCTGCATTGGATGGGTTCTAGGCAACCCCTTTGACCTGCATGTGTGCTGAATTCTCCCCAGCACTTCACAAGATGGTAAAGAGCCAAGCTGTTAGAGCTCCTCCTATGAATGCTTGGTTGCCAGTATGAGTTCTCTATTTACTGCTTCTGCCAGTGATGAGCTGATGAAACATTAAAAACTAGATTTTTTTGCATGTGACTTTGAGATGCACAGGAATTTTGACTGACAAAGCGGGAAGTAGATACATAGGGACTACCAGGTTATTACACAGTGAAAGTAGCCAAGGAAACAGGCATCTTTTGAAGTTTCCGCTACATGCTGCTGAGGCAACCCACTTTTTAAGATGGAATATGTGAACAACTCTGTGTGCACAGGTTTGACTGACTTGTGAGTGTATAACTTCACTGACTTTCAGCCACAAGAGTAGCCATTGGATCTTTAACTGGGCATCCCATGTATGGTGGTCATAGGCTAAGAAAATATGGTTGACTGTGAAGAACAAACCAAGACAGCTATCCTCCAAGGCTGGAGGGAGGGAATTGGCAGCTGGAGAACAGATTTTGGAAGCTATCATCAGAGCCTGTTGTTGGCTGGTCTTGTATATATACGTTTTAGAATTGGGGGGGGGGGGGCAAAATTACCTGATGACAGTGTGTCACAATGGATGGAGCAGCCATCTTCCCAGATAGTGCCCTTCAGATGTTTCTGGACTACCACTCCCATCACCCGAGGCCATTGGCCATCCTGCTTGGGGCTAAGGGGACCTGGAGTCTCTTCAACATCTGGAGGGCTAAAGGTTGGGGACGGCCAGGTTTAGAGTGTTAGATTAGGGCCAGGGAGGCCCGGGTTCAATTCAGCGATGATGCTCCCTAGGTAACTTGTGCCAGGCACTATCATCATAACCTATCTTATAGGGTTGTTAGGATAAATCAGGCAGGGTGGAGTGGAGAAACACATAGATGTTACCCTGACTTAATTGAAGAAAAGGCAATAAATAAATAAATTTTGGTCCAAAGAGGCATTAGTTTGGTTTGCACATCACATCACACCAGCTCATTCACATTAAACCACAGTTTTTGCCTGTGGTTTAGTGTGACGTGAACCAGGGCATTGTAAAAAAAAGTCAAGTTTGTTGCTTTGTACCTAAGGTGCTATTCTTAGGCTAGTGTTCATTCATGTAAGTAATAGATAGATGATACCTATAATTAAGGATTAAGCTGTCCATCTCAGGTGCCAGGATTAGGAATATCATTAAAGGACAGCATGTGGTCAGCTACAGAGTATCATGGTTTTCTGTGCACACCATTTCACCTGGCTGCTTTGAACATCTGAATGTATTTGGCCAGCTCTACATTTCTGGAATTGTTTACCATTTCTGACGAGTCCTTGATTTTCCTTACAGACTGAGAGAATCAAAGACCTAGTTATCTACCAAGCCGAGCGGGAAAAACCTAAATGGGCCAGAGGAATCCGGAACTCAGACATCACAGTGCAGTTGCCGAGCATGAAAAGACCTTTACACAGCCTTTCCCTGCACGGAAACCATTAACTGGAGCAGAACCTTTCACATCATCTGACTTTTTTTGTGTGTATATACATAACGGGGAGAAGAAGGGGAAATTCAAAATCTTGCTTGGTCCTTGCTGCAGCTTAAAGAATGCCCTCTGTGCATTAATGCCATAGGGGTAAGTTGGAGAAAGGACAAAGCATGAAGGGAACTTGAGAGCTTTTCAAAAGGGATGGGGGGTGGGCATGACTTTGGAATGTATGTACATATGAGCATTCTGATAGGATGCAGAAGGGAAGGGTCTTGTGATGAAAATGATACCTGCCAGTCTGCCTCAGGTTGGTCTGAGGCATCTGAGTCACACCTCTTCCCCCACTCCTCAAACAGTCTCCCATGCCCTCCTCCCATCAGTTTATGATTGCCAAGATAATGTTTTCCCCCTGATTCCCTTCCTTGCTTTATGTTTGGAGGGGTGCCTCTTAATTTGGAGAGATGGCCTGCCCTGCTCATCCTGGGAGAATTTGTGTGGAAAATATTGAAAAGTCACTTTGTAACACTCCCCAGACATTTTGTGTGGCAGGGCAGACTTTGAACACCTTTGGGGAATTCAGGGTTCTGCCACAGGCTTACCTCCTCACTACATCCAACAGCCCTATAAACTGAAGCAAACTCTATATGTTGCAGGTGCAAGGCAGTTGCAAACACTTCCACATCATGCAAGCCCCACTGTTGTCAATGTAGTTTGCCTTGATCTTGCGGTGTGTCCCCGTGTCATTGCTCTATCTCCCTCAGAGCTGCTGGCATGGAGGTTTGCCATGCAGTCTGGCAGACCTACATGGTATTCTCATGCTGTGGTATCTCTGAAGAGTCTAGCCACTCAAAAGCTTTTTGAACAAGCCACCATGCAGCAACCTTAAATTAAGCTTGCTTAAGAGAGAGCTTGTGTTACTGGCCAAAAAAGACATGGGCTCCAAGGTCCACCATAATGACTGGCCTCATAACCCACAGAATTCTCCCTCCTCGCTTGTAACCAGCCAAAGTAGTCACGGTTTGATGAACCAGCTGTTTGCTGGATATCAAGCATTCTTCAGTGCTTCAAGCTGGGCTTTACTTCTGCAACATATTTGAGAAATGGAGTGGGAAGGGAAGGGTCTTTTCTGAAGCTCCCCCCCAGGTTTGTATTAGTGTGTTGAAATGGGAGCAAAGTGTTTTCTTGCTTGTAGAAACTAGGTTTTTGATACTCGTCCTGATGTGATGTAGCTTCCGCTTTCACCTTGTATCAGGTGAACTTTAGCCCTGCTTTCATTTGTGTAAATTTCTGGTGTGTGTGTTATGTCTGTGGATGAGCACATGTAATAAAGGAGTTACCATCCCTTCTGCTGCAGAGTTCCTATTTCGAGCTCTTCCCAGCCGCTTCACCATGTTCAGAGAATAGGGGATTTTAGTAGTCTTGAATGCTAGAGGCTACTTGATCCTGTCCAACATCGAATACCCTCTAAATAACAACTTATGCTCAAGATGCTGGTGTGTGCAGCCATAGAGGAAATTATAGCACTTGATAAACCTGGATTTACCCAGTACTTAGAAAACCTGTTTCAACTAGTTGCTGCTACTACGGTTCACAAAAGCAAATTCCATCAGTTAATTACAGATTTTATGAGAAGGTACAACTTTTGGCTGTCCTAAATTGCTTTTGAACAAGATCTGGGCAAGCAAATGACTTTTTGTTGTTGTTTAGTCGTTTAGTCGTGTCCGACTCTTCGTGACCCCATGGACCAGAGCACGCCAGGCACTCCTGTCTTCCACTGCCTCCCACAGTTTGGTCAAATTCATGTTGGTGGCTTCGAGAACACTGTCCAACCATCTCATCCTTTGTCGTCCCTTTCTCCTTGTGCCCTCCATCTTTCCCAACATCAGGGTCTTTTCCAGGGAGTCTTCTCTTCTCATGAGGTGGCCAAAGTATTGGAGCCTCAGCTTCAGGATCTGTCCTTCCAGTGAGCACTCAGGGCTGATTTCCTTAAGAATGGATAGGTTTGATCTTCTTGCAGTCCATGGGACTCTCAAGTGTCTCCTCCAGCACCATAATTCAAAAGCATCAATTCTTCAGCCTTCTTTATGGTCCAGCTCTCATTTCCATACATCACTACTGGGAAAACCATAGCTTTAACTATATGGACCTTTGTCGGCAAGGTGATGTCTCGGCTTTTTAAGATGCTGTCTAGGTTTGTCATTGCTTTTCTCCCAAGAAGCAGGCGTCTTAATTTCGTGACTGCTGTCACCATCTGCAGTGATCATGGAACCTAAGAAAGTAAAATCTCTCACTGCCTCCATTTCTTCCCCTTCTATTTGCCAGGAGGTGATGGGACCGGTGGCCATGATCTTAGTTTTTTTTATGTTGAGCTTCAGACCATATTTTGTGCTCCCCTCTTTCACCCTCATTAAAAAATTCTTTAATTCCTCATCACTTTCTGCTGTCAAGGTTGTGTCATAAGCATATCTGAGGTTGTTGATATTTCTTCCAGCAATCTTAATTCCGGCTTGGGATTCATCCAGTCCAGCCTTTCGCGTGATGAATTCTGCATATAAGTTAAATAGGCAGGGAGACACTTTTAAGTCCCATTAATTTCCATTGGAATGTTATCTGTCAGCACATTACATTCTGTGGAACTAGAAGTGCTTAATATTGGCTTGATCTTGCACAATGTGATTCATATAACCATTCCTTTAAATCTCATATAAAAATCTGCTAAATAATTTGGAAATTTGTCCGATCTCTGCATTTGGACCCCTCTGAAGATACCGTAACCACCTTTTTCGTGATGGTTCCTGAGATCAAGAAGCAGGTTTTCATCTATGGATAGAGTTGGATGCCATTTTGAATCAAGATAGTGGACTGAAAGTGCAGATTTTTCCAAACCAAATTCCACGTTATCAGCTTTCCAACTGCACACACACACACACGAAAACCCACATTTTGTGTCCAGCCACACGTTAAAAAGGTTGCAGGTTCAATCCCTGTATGGGATAGCTGCATATGCATTGCAGTGAGTTGGACTAGAATAGGTGATCCTTGGGGTCCCTTCCAAAACGCTGCACCTTCCTGCACAGACTGAAATTAGGCTTGAAAGAAGCACTGTTGTAGCCAACCTAATAGGTTGTGGGGGCAAACAGATCACAGCAGTTTCTCTGGTATGCAAGAGTGCCCATGGACCCAAAACAAGTTGGCCGCCTCTGATTTACACAAAATGATAAAACACATTCCAATTGAGGCAACGTTTCCAAACCATGAAAACTTTAAAAAGCCTTGCCATAAGTTGAGATCCCCAAAGATTTTTCAAAAGAATTAGAGCAGGACTAATTGATACATGTGTTTTGCTCCTGCCAGCTGCAGCTCACTCCCTTGCCACTGCAGCTATATCACCAACCAGCTATTTCCTCACTCTGTTTCTCTTCCTGTCCCACCCCATGGAATTTGCTCGTGATTACTTACCGGTATTTCTCCTTTTGGCTGCTGCCACCTGAGAGATCATTTCATCCCCCCCCCCCCCCCGGTTTCTAATTGTAGGCCAAAGAGGTGTGTTTTTTCATTGCCATCCTGGGATTTAAAGGCTCCCAGAGATGCTTCAGATAGAAGAGGAACAGGAAGAGTGCAGCTTAATTAGCCACCCCTTAGAGAGCTTATAGCAGGCACAAATAATTCCAATTTTTAAAGGTCTTTGTTTTTATGGCACTAGGAAGTTAAATTTGTCTAATCGGTTTTTGCTGGCATTAAGCAGAGTAACAAAACTCTGCAGGACATTGTTAACTGACCTTAATATGGCAGTCCTTGAGCGACAGGACTTCATAGGGAAGCTGCAGTGTGATTCTATTAAATTGCAATATGCCAAAAAGCTATATTGAGGATTGAATCAAAGCAATGGGTTTTTTAATCACACTACATGTGTTAACTGAGAAGAAATACCATGCTAAAACATGTTAGGCTAAGGGTGCTGAACCTTTTTTTCAGACTTGTGGGCCACGCTCCCACCTAAGCAACCTTCCAGGGGCCATAGGCTAGTAATGGGTGGGGCGCCAAGGCAAAAGTGGGCATGAATTCTATTTCCTTATAGTAGCCTGGTTTCTACACACACACTTTCTATTTTCCATGGAGGCAGGCAAGAATCATTAAAGGCAGCCATATTCCAGTCAGGCAAGGAGGATACGAAGTTGGGGCTGCTGAGGGGCGTGGCCTGGGAAGAGTCCCAGGAGCCAGACAGAGGGCTAGAGGGCCACATTTGATTTAGGCCAATGCAGGCTAAATAGTGCCTTAATTAACAAAAATCACACACGCACACAAAATCCCTAGGAGTTAAGGTCAAGTCCGTCCAGTACCAGCCAAAGACATTTTGCTGCCTGAGGCAGTCTGACACAAAGCAGCAACTTGACCAACCACCAGCAAGTCACAGTACCCATAAGAACCCAAGGCCAGTCAAGTTAATTTCATACTATATCTGAGTCAAAACAAAACAAAAAAAATCCCACAAGGACCACTTGCCCCTCCTGGGACCTGGGGGCCAGAGGATGGATTCTCTGTGGGGCCAGCCACCCGGAGCTGTGGGGCCTGGGGAAAGAGGGGCCCATGAAGGCACCTGAACAGGTGTGGCCACTGAGAAAGGGTTTGACTAGCTCCCAAACCAGGGAACCAGGTTGGCTCAGTCTATCTGTACTCTAATTGTACTGAACAAAATAAAAAGAAAATCCTTCCAGTAGCACCTTAGAGACCAACTATGTCATTGGTATGAGCTTTTGTGTGCATGCACACTTCTTCAGATAACAGTACTGAGTTAATATCTAAAGCCTGGAGGAAGGCTAGACCAAGACATTCTACTGCCGGAGAGAGAGCAGCAAATGGTCTTGCCCAAGTCAAGGTGCATATTGCCCAACGCTTGTCTGGATATTTTAGCACTGAAGGCGGAAAATCGCATGTGTGCCTCTCTCCTTCCCTGTCAGGTAATGTACAATAATAATAATAACACTGTAGCTTAAATAACAATGGGCTGCTCTTTCACAACAATCAGCTGCCTGAGGCAACTGCCTAGTGACAGACTAAGCCTACAGCCCCGTGCAAAAGTAGGAGGGTAAGTTCCACTGAACAAAGTGGCACTTACTTCTAAGTATACAGTACATGCACGGAATGGAGCTATGTATGAGTTAAGTCAGTGAGAGCTAGCATGGTGTCTTAGAAAAGTTTTGGACTACAATCCCTATCAGCTCCAGCTAGTATAGTGAATGGTCTGGGATGATGGGAGTTGTAGTCAAAAATGTCTGGAGGGCACCACATTGGGTACCGTGAGTTTAGTCCTCCCTTCATGACAACTAGCTCTTCAAGGCTTAAGAACAATTAATTGGTTCATGCTGGTTCTTTGTTCTGATACATCAAAGATGACTAATCAGACATTCTTCCTTATCAAGTTTCTGCTCTTGAGGATAAGATTAAGCCTCATGGGGATTAAGCCTCATGGGGAAGGCGCTATTTTACATCTCCTTGTCAGGGCTGTCTGTCAACCGCACTGGATCAGAAAACGAGACAGACACTTAAATTCTGCTGATTACTTTATTTTTCAGGTGTTAGCTTTCAGAGCAAGAAGATTGCATGGAAACTATGGTTGCTATGTAATCAGAAGATTCAATATTTTAGCATTGAGGGAGGTAATAATTCATGCATCACAGCAATAGGACCACCAAGCTATGCTCATTCTCCTGGGAACAGGTGTCATTCGGTTTAGTGTGACTTACTGTTAAGTAAATGTGTACCAGATCAGGATTTCAAGGTGGGGCATGGTGTTGCACAGCACCATCCTCTCCATGTTTACTTCAAAGTAAGTACCACCGTGTTCGATGAGTCTTACTCCCAGGATAAAATATGCCTAGGTCTGCAGACTTAAGACATGGCGGAAAGAAGGCAGTTGCAACTAAGTTATTCCCCCTCATGTTGCTTAAGAGCAGGCATTCCCAAACTGCGGCCCTCCAGATGTTTTGGCCTACAACTCCCATGATCCCTAGCTAAGAGGACCAGTGGTCAAGGATGATGGGAATTGTAGTCCAAAACATCTGGAGGGCTGAAGTTTGGGGATGCCTGCTTAAGAGGTTTCTACTGGTATATTCCATCCTCACAGGCACCAGACTTAAATGTATTCTCCTCTATAGTAGTACGGATCCAGTCAAGAAATTTGCAGATCTTGATGTAGATGCCAGGGTCACCAGGCTGAGCGCAAGGGAAGCCCCCCAAAGAGACCACGCCTTGGAGGCCTCCGCCAACACAGAGAAGGGGTCCCCCAGAATCGCCCTGTTGAGAGAACAAATGATGAACTATCACAAGAAATGTAAGAAGAGCACTGCAGGATCAGTTCAAAGGCCTGTCTAGCCCATCATCCCGTTTCCCACAGTGGCAGGGCCAGCCCATCCACAAGGCAAGGTGAAGCAACTACCTCAGGCAGCAGGATCCACAGGCGCAGCAGATCTTGATGTAGATCTTTATTCCCCCCACCTCTGGTTCCTGATGTAGAGCTTCACTCACCCCTTCTTCCCTGGCAGGGAGGGAGGCGCCATTTTGTGGTTCACCTCAGGTGGCAAAATGTCCTGTGCCAGCCCTGCACAGTGGAAAACCAGGTGCTTCTGGGAAGTCCACAGGTAGGGCAAGGATGCATTAGCCCTCTCCTACGCATGTTCCCGAGCAACTGGTCTTCAGAGACAAAGCTCACTTTTAGATGGCCTACTTACTGAGCACCCATCTTGATTTTTTGTTGCGCCAAACAAGGATCATCATGCACTTTCCAGTGTATTTTCCTTTCACTTTCCTTATTGCAAAAAGTCCGGTCTTCTGGGAAAGCAGCTGTGTTTTGCAAGAGTGCCAAAACAGCTTTAATTGTACGGCGGCCTGAATTTGTTGGTATGTGATTGAATCTCATGCCAAAAAAAGTGGCAGTCTGGATGCAACCATAGTGCCATTGCTAGTTGTACCCTCCGTAAACCAGCTCCACCCAGTTTGCTCTACAGTGGTACCTCGGTTTACAAACAAAATTGCTTCTGGAAGTCTGTACTTAACCTGAAGCGTACTTAACCTGAAGCGAACTTTCTCACTGAAAGTAATGGAAAGTGGATTAATCTGTTCCAGATGGGTCCGCGGAGTACTCAACCTGAAGTGTACTTAACCCGAGGTATGAGTGTAATTGGTTCTGGAAGTCCATACTTAACCTGAAGTGTACTTAACCTGAAGCGGACTTTCCCATTGAAAGTAATGGAAAGTGGATTAATCCGTTCCAGACAGGTCCGTGGAGTACTTAAACTGAAAATACTCAAACTGAGGCGTACTTAAACCGAGGTATGACTGTATTGCCCATTCACATTCCCACTTGTTTCTCCTGCTAAAAGGCTTCCAGACAACTCCACAGATGT
Source organism: Zootoca vivipara (assembly GCF_963506605.1). Taxonomy (NCBI): domain Eukaryota; kingdom Metazoa; phylum Chordata; class Lepidosauria; order Squamata; family Lacertidae; genus Zootoca; species Zootoca vivipara. Next base: position 27,228,224 of record NC_083281.1, on the reverse strand, counting down.
GTGTGACAAAAGGACCTTATGGCCAGGGCTTTTATTCAGGGGGAACTCACAGGAACTCAGTTCCAGCACCTCTCAGGTGGGTGCCATTGCCATTCTAAGAGAAAAAAGGAGGTGTTCATGAGTTCTTGGACCTCTTTTTCTAGAAAAACGGCACTGCCTATGGCCACACTCAACGTGGCCATGAGGTTCACCCTAAGGAAGACTGGTTCCATAGCATGAGAAGCAACATCTCCATGTAATAATACCATACATGGAGAACGCAAGCACAGAAATGCACATTGAGGGTGAGGAAACAGATTTTAAGCCTCAGGCTCCCCCATTCCCACCCCATCGACCAGATCTGATCCTTACTTAGCAATCCTGCCCACAATTGGCATATCCTTACCCGGCATGAATCTTTGCCTCCATCAAAGTATCCTGCACAAAACATGTTGTCGTTCACTTCCCATGGGTAAGCAGCCTGACACACACGGTTGTCGAATATCGTAATGTTAACACAATAAGGGACGTTGGGATACGTCTCTGAAAACAAAATGGAAGCCAGGAAGGTCTAGTTAGATGCTTGTGAGAGATCACATTTGCAGGGGACAAGGATAGTTGCGTTTTTACAAATCTGGCTATGCGCAGTGCTACCTCGAGGATTTTGGAGACTTGGGGGCATACGAGCTCAGTGGGCCCACTTAAATGGCAAGGACAAAGAATCCAAACCAAGAATCCTTTCAGGCTGCCATCAACCTTCTCAGGTGCTCTGTGTAAAGTGAGGATAGCGTCTTGTTGAAGAAGCCGTTCCTTTGCCAGTTTTGATGCCTTGACAAATGCCTGACCTTGCTGCTCAAATCCAGGAAGTTTGTTTGGATGCTGGGAACTACACCACTGTGAGTGGTAAAACTACAGTTTCCAGGATTCTTGGGGGAACCCATGCACTTTGAATGTATGGTGTGGAGGTGCTGATCATAGCAGCATGTATGCTCCAGAAGAGGCATGAGCATCTGCACACCTCCAAAGAATTTTGTTTTTTTAATTAAGCCAAAAATGGCAGGGCCAGAGAAAGGGACTGTGTAGTCCTGATGTCTGCACGCTCGCACACGCTCGCACACGCACACACACACACACACATATATATTAGCTGTACCCAGACACGCGTTGCTGTGGCTCATCCCTGTGACTCACCCCGTCCCGTCCCGACCCATGACCCGTCCCGAACCCGTCCTGTCCCCACCCCCAACCCAGACGAGCCCCCACCTCCATTCAGCCCAGTCTGCTGTTTCGTTCTTCCCTGCAAACCCGAGCTGAGCTGTTTTGGAGAGGGAAGCTTTTCAAGCTGCAGTACCAGTGGAATCGCCGCTAGAGGGCAAAGTTTTGAAACCTCTCATGTTCCTGTTTGTATAATCTTATACAAACACTCGCCTATTTGCATATGACGTTCTGTCCAAATTTCAACGCAATTGGTCAACCGGTTTTGGAGAAAAGTGGAATATAACAAACATGGGCAGCTTATATCAGAAATTGGTTCTGCAAGAGAAATTGACCCCCCAAAACCAGCTCACAGACAGTGGCGGAGCTTCATGCTCCAGCACCAGGGGCGGAGAGGGGATGTGGTTGGCATGCGTCCCGGGGGTGTGACGTGCCGCCTATGCGGGTGTGGCGCCCAGCACGGGAGGAGGAAGCTGCAATGGCACCCCACCAGGATCGTGGTGCCAGGGACTGTGCACTCCCCCCACCCCCCTCTTCCTCCATGGTGGGGACATGTTTCCTTCCCTGCCTGTGAAAGGTAGGTCAGTGGGCGAGGCTTCTTAGCCCACCTGTGAGGTATTGATCCAAGTTGTTCACTTGTGGCACTTGATGGACCATAAGCCTGGTCCAGATTCAGGCCAAAGCTGGATTTTGCAGAGAGCAGGTATACACTGTGGCTCTTGTTAAGAACCATAGCTGCCAAGTCTCCCGTATTCCCCGGGAAATCCCTGTTTTTCCAGCTGTTCCTAGCTGAAAAAACGGATTTTTTCGTTTCCCCCCGGTTTATTCTGGCGCGGCGGCCATTTTGGAACTGGGCAGAGCATGCTCAGAAGTGACTTTTGATGCTGCTCTGCCCAGTTCCAAAATGGCTGCAGTGTGACTTCTGGCGTGGTGGCCATTTAGGAACTGGGCAAAGCAGCATCAAAAGTCACTTCTGAGCATGCTCCGCCCAGTTCCAAAATGGCGGCAGCGCTACTTCCGGTCTGCTACTTCCGCCCGGTCCCTTATTTCTCTGACAGCAACTTGGCAGGTATGTTAAGAACAGTGATTTAATTTACTGGAATTGTGAATGCTTAAGTGCATGACTGTGTGTTTGATTCCGGAACGTTCCCCAGTAACTTTCATGAGATTGGTTAACTCTGGGAAAGTATCTTATTGCATTCTCCATTTTGTTTTTGTGTGTGAGTGGACTTGATTGTCATGGCTGCATCCCCATGAATGCTGAAAAGACAGTGTTAGAACAGAGGAGAGGAGTGCTAATGTTTCTGTGTGAATACATGTGACCGAAAGAAGCACAGCAGTTGATGTTCTCCAAAGAAGCAGTCAGAAGAAGTCTGCTGGAAGAAGAAAGTGGAAACTTCTCAGAAGGAACTTTATGGCCTACCTGGGCAACGTGCAGAAGGCTGAGTGCAAAAACCAAAAAAGAAAATACATAGCTTGCTTGAACGTTTAAGGAAGAAGCTGCAATCTTCAGCTAAGAAAAAATAAGCCCATGCTTGGATAAGCATGTGAATGCAAATACTTTGCATATATTCTTCTTTAGCTATATATTCAGCAAGTAAAACCTTTTGAATATTTTAACAAGTGTTTGGACATTCTTCTAATTTCAAAAAGAGTCAGCTTCCTAACTGCAATGTTGCTACTCTGCCAACAGCACTTACCTTCAGGAGTGGTGGTTGTGCCCCAGCCCATCACAGTGCAATCTGTTCCCACCGGGGAGCAGCTGGAGGGCAAGTCAATGATAGACACACGCTCAGTCATGTCAGCAGAGCTGTTCAGTTTGATCAGCATGATGTCGTCGGTAAAGCACAAGCAATTCTCGACACCAGGGCATTTCTTCAACGTGCTGACTCTTAACTGCTCATAGTCATCTTTGTTGTGTGCTCCGAGCCTTACCTGGATGTTTCCGCTAGAAGAAAAAAAGCAAAGACCACAGGAGTTTCTCAAAACAAGGCCTGAATGGACAGGTCGGTCTCACTGTTGTTTGGAGTCGATATCTGTCATGGTCACTGGCCTGAAGCTGGTGAGATCTTCAAATAGAGGGCTGCCCACTGTAAAGCAGGGCACACGGCTACCCTAGTTCTCTACCTCTCTAGGGTTTTGTGTGCTTCTAGCCTATCACTATCTCCCTCTTGTGCATGGGTGTTTCTGAGCAATGATGCTGTCCCTACACCTAAAGAGTGGCACTGGGCAGTGGTGGCTGATGCCCATTGAGACTGGTAGGGCGGAACTCAGGGAGGCCACCACCAGGTGAAGCCAGAGTCCATGGCAGTCAGAGCCAACTAATTCTTCTTCTTTTTTTAATCAGATCTGTCTGCACCACTCACACATGTTTCTTTGAATGTGGGGTAAAACAGTAGGACTTAAATATTTTCTAAGTGAACAACAAATAAATAAACGAGTTATGGAATGGATTTATATACTGAATATTCAGAATTGTTCTGCCCGTAGCTAATCATTTGTCTGTATACTTTCTGTGTTGATTTTGTACAGTCAATAAGAAAATAGATGATAGATACAGTGGTATCTCGGTTTATGAACACAATTGGTTCCGGAAGTCTGTTCATTAACTGAAGCGTTCATAAACTGAAACGAACTTTCCCATTGAAAGTAATGGAAAGTGCATTAATCTGTTCCAGACGGTCCGCGGAGTACTCAACCTGAAGCGTACTTAACCCGAAGCATGGGTGTAATTGGATCCAGAAGTCTGTTCATAAACTGAAGCGTTCATAAACTGAAGCGAACTTTCCCATTGAAAGTAATGGAAAGTGAATTAATCCGTTCCAGGTGGGTCCGCGGCGTTCGTAAACCGAGGTGTTCATAAACCGAGGTTCCACTGTAGAAAGATAGATAGATAGATAGATAGATAGATAGATAGATAGATAGACATACAGATAGATCGGTGATAGATAGAGTAAACAAAGTAAACAAATTCTAGTTCTGTCTCACGGGAGGCTAGTGTGAGATCTGTGGGAGCTTGCACAGCACTGCAAGATCTTGCAAGAGCCCTCCAGGACCAGCATGCGGAGCATGCCTTACCCGTCAGCAAGGCAGAGACAGAGCTTCAGAGCTCTTCCCATGCTGGATAACTGCAAGCTGGCCTAGCGCAAAAATAACTTTTAAGCTCTCTCACCGACCCGCCTTCAGCCATGTATGGTTGAAACTGCACAAGCTGAATGCCCGTAAGATGTGACCATAATGCACATGGTGAATTGTTATGGTTGTCAGGAACTGGACTGAAGAGGAATGGTGGAGACCACCCCCCTTCTTCCTGCACTTCCCAGAGAAGAGGGACACAGTGTGGATTTAAAACAGTGGTCTGCAGAAGGTCATAATGGTTCGGAGGCTTCAGTGGGGAGAAGCTGGGAAATGGGAAATACTGGGAGAGCAGGAGGAGGAGGAGGAGGAGGAGGAAGAAGAAGCACTAGAGGAGAGAAAACTGACAGACTCAGTGTCTTTGGAAAGCATGCCAGACCGCCCCCCCCCCCCGCCGCCCCAGGTCCTGGCTTGCACTGAAAGTAGAACAGAAAGCTCAGAGGCAGAAAGCTCAGATCAGCTGGCTAGGCATGATGTATAATAGGAGAGATGGAGGGGGTGGGACTTTACTAGGAGCAACGCCATTATCCAAGAGGCGGCATCATGCATCTCTCTCTGTGAATACTGAATAAATTACCTTTGGTAAGAACTTATTGTTTTCCCATTTCTTGCTGCCAGCCATGAGGGAGGGGGATCGGATTCTCTGAAACCTGATAATGGTGCTATGCAAAGCTCTGCCCTTATGAGATCCCTTCAAAATGCACACTTCTGCTTGGAGCACTGTAGAAGATGGCTGAAAATACCATCTCTCCAGTTCCCACAGGGTAATTTACGAGGCTGTAAATTGGAATACGCAGCCTCCTGAAGTCTTCCCGGGGGGTACGGAAAGACGCAGTCTCATCCGCAGATGCCCACCACCAGCTTTGACTCCGGAAGGAAGGAGGGGCTGGGGGCACTAGATGGAAAGCCCCTGTGGGAGTCTGGATCTCCTGGACGCTGATTCTACGAGCGAAAACAGGCTCCATGATTTAAGAGAAAGATTGGATATAAGTCATGGACATGCTTCAGGCAAGGAAAGAAGATTTATTCTGCCAAGCTCAGCCACTGAGAAAAGAAAAGATAACAGAGGAATGTACACAAGAGCAAGAAATGGTATGTGATAGAGCGGAAGGGGGGAGCAAGAACTTTATAACTCTGCTTTACTGTGCTTTACAATTTACTTAACAAAACTGCCTCCTGAAGAGCCATAAACAACATTTACAAAGCAAGTGAGATCGGAAAGTTGGAAATTTATTGAATTAATATGGTTTCTTAAATATATAAACTGTGTGAATTGAAAACATAAATAATCAAAGTATGTGTTATTGGATTTGCCTGGAATGTGGTTAAAGATTCCCTAAAACATGGACATCAAAGAGAAGCAATCTCAATAGCAGCTGGAAACTTGTCAAGAAACTTCTGAGATATGACGCAGTTACAATTTAGATTCCGCCATATTGGAGATAAAGCTGGCTACGATATTAGTCAAAGGGGAGAGAGCCATAAATAAGACATTAGATGTGTGTTTATAGTTCTGACCTGGCAAAATCTCCCTGAAAAGGCTATATTGAGTAGCGATTTGGAGAAATCATCACAGAGGCTTAAAGATTTGATTTATTGGGACTGCTTGAAGATGGCGGCTGCTGGCAATGAGAAGGATTTCTGGATTTCTGGACGGACTTGGCAAGATACCAGCATGCGAAGAGACAGTGCCAATATACAGAGGAATCACAGGCATAATTTCACACAGAAACATATACGGTTTGGTCAAACTTGCTTGCTCGAATAACTTAGTGGCTTGAAAGCAGATAGAAGGATTTTAATAGATTATTGATAAGATCTGGACTATATTGATTAGAAATGCAGTGACTATAAGAGGACTAGGCATGGGAAGTCAAATTTAAATTTGTATAATTTTGCAGAAGATTTGGGTTAATTGTTTAATTGATATTTGCATAATTTGTATAATTATGTATAATTGTATAAAAATGTTTATTTAAACAAAAACACACACAGCTTGATCACTAAAGATCCTAAGAAGCACCTTGAAGCATAGCCAGAGACCTGACATTGGATTTTTACCATACATTTTCCTCACCGTATGTAGCAGTGAGCAGCCGTGAGCACCCAGTCGGGGTTGATCAACATTCCAGAGCACAGAAGCTGGTCAGAGTCATAGAGCAGAGTGAGCCAAGAATGATTATTGTCAGGGCACTCCTCGCCTCCAATGATCCGGTTACGGTGCGCTGACACTGCAACACAGACCAAGAAAGCTCACTGGGATGGTGACCAACATTCTTCATTAGAATACCCATCAATCAATATAGGTTGTTCTAGCCATAAGCCAGGACAAACCCACAGCAACAGTACCAATAAAACCATACAGATACATACATCCACAATATGAGCCAACATCCATGATGTGATAGAGAGGTTACCGGAGACATCAACAAACTTAAATCCAGCATGTTTTCAAATTAAACCTCCGAATCATTGCAACAATATATAGAGATTTTATCTAACTCCTCTCTCCTGATTTATTTATTTTGCAGCCAGTGGACAGAGAGCATTGTGTTAGAAAGCTATTATTGTCATTCAAAAGAAACCAGACCATTTATGCCAGGGTGTACCTGTTTGCATGTGTGAACAAAGGTTTTCAGAAAGCAATCTCTTAGGTCTCTATATAAGGGGCAGGCTACCATATAATGAGTGATATCTTCCACCTGTGGTTGACCACAAATACAAAGCCTCTCTGTGGACAGGACCTTGTTGCAGTGGGCCTCACCTGGAAAGGCAGCCCAATAAAGACACAAATTTGGAGAACGCTGGCATAGGCAATACCAACCTAGATGGACTAATGGTCCTGTGTTTCTATGATGCATCTAGACCACCACCACCCTTCCGAGGTCCACATCACATTGCCACCAGTTCTCTTACCAAAAGACAGCAGGAGGAACAGAAAGATGTGCAGCGATTTGGAGAGTTCCATAGCAGCAGATCTGTGTGGCGAAGTGTCTGTGTCTACCTTAGAAAGTAGAGAACAAGTTCTGCGATTAAGAAAATGTGATACAAGCACTTTATTTGGCTCAGCGCCCCAACTCCTTTGTTTTATCTACACCCCAAGGTCACAGCCCAGGTGTCCAGCGGGTGCCACGTTCTCATCAGTCCACACCTGGGTCAACTAGGCAGAGAGAGAGAGAGAGAGAGAGAGAGAGAGAGAGAGAGGGAGAGAATAAGCCCTGGGGTTAATCTGAACAGAAGCAAAGCCAACACTTTCCTCCTAGAATGGCAAAACAGGATGTCGTCTCATGGCAACCTCAAAGATGGGGCACTGATTTCACGAAGTTAACAAAGTACATCTTAACTGATTTAATATTGTATTTGCAACCAACCCTGGGACCTTGTGGTGAAATCACCACCAACAAAAGGTCAGTGTTTCCAGTGAACTCCAGTTCAGCCTCCAGTGTTGGAGGAACATGGAGCAGGGCCAGAGCAAGGCCTCTGAAGATGACCTCAGCCTGCAGGGAACTTTGCGTGGGCACCGGTGCTCCATACTGTTGCTTCATTCCTGCTCCCCACAGTACAGGGGCACGTCAGCATAAACATATTTGTGAAAGAAGCTAGGCCACAGGGAGCAGCAGGGAGCATCTGCCTTGGGCAGGGAGGTGGAATCTCTGCAATGAGTATGATCACAGCTAGGAGGTCCACCCAGAGGGGACTCTGGTAAGCAATAACAAGAATGAGAGTTGTTGAAAGGGTCAGGAATCTGGGTGTAAACATGCCCTTATTATGCCAGACAAGGCAAGCCAAAGATCTTCCACCTTGCTCACTGTAGACCTACTCTAGGGCTCAGAATAGAGTGGCTGTGGTGCTGGACCACATTGAACTGAACTTGCTCTCTCAGCTCCTCTGACTGTGTCCTTATGTTGTCCTTGAGCCTTATCACACTGCTTTTCCCCACCGCTGTGGCTATGAAAGAGGAAACCCTGTGTACTCCTAAGAAAAGGTACACGGAAAGCTACTCTAGAGACGGGTCCCATATTATTGGTGGTCTTTTATCCCAGAATATTTTAAGCAGTGAAGAAGAAAAATTCCGAAGTGCTCCACAGCCTTTCTCCTTTGCAACAGTCAATAAGTATTTAACACTGTTTCAGGAAACCAGAATGTATCATCTGAATTTATCAACCTCTGTGCAGCCATCTACGATGTTATCTCAGATGAGATCAGAGGTGGTTTCTCGAGCAATAAATACATACAAGTGAATGAATTAAGTCGAGGCCTAAGTGCCTAGGATATATTTCTATCACGAAGGTGTGAAAGAATGGATAAACTTTACAAAAACCAAGTCTATGGCTAGCGATCAATGGAAGGAACAATTTTATGTGGCTTCACAACACTGCAATGTAGACACAGTGTGAAATATCACATAAATATATTCTAAAATGTCTAACTGTGCTGGCTCAGTATGCCTTTCAAATGCTAAGGAAACCACAGCAACAAAATACAAAGTTATTGTTGCTCAAAACTTTGAAATCCAGAAGGTGAAGATTGTTCACAACAGACATATTTCAGAAAGCATGCCATATGTGTTTCAACCTATAAAGTCTTATTCAGTGGCATATAGTTGAAAGACATCATTTTATGTGTGGGGTCAGAGAGCCAATACACAAATCCCTAATACATGTATTTCAAATTTACTTCACTAAAATATATTATGCTACTGCAGATTCAAAGTTTTTTGTTTGTTTGTTTTTTTGTTAAATGGTGTAATGTTTTCTGCAAGCAGCAATGTCTTGGCAGCTTACTACATATATAAAAGCACAACAAAACTTCAAACTTTTAAAAACAAAATATCCTGTACAAGCAACAAACAAACAAATCAATAGAAACAAATGACAACAATAACACTGATAACAACAACAACAATCAACAGTTTACAGTTATACCCAAATTAAAATAACTGCCAAACACAGCTAAACATTTACCCAAAACCAACCCAACAAAAATGAAACAGATGAACCAAAATTAGAACCATTTAAAAGCTTTTAAAACATTTTAGCCAGTTGCTCCAACCCAAGAATTGTTCCAGCGATGTTCCTCCAGCCTCCCAGGAGCCTCTTTTAGTTGTCCAGGGTAACAGCTCCTGCAACTTCTGCAACACCTGAGGGCAGCCAGCTGGTTAGTCAAGGAGGCTGAAGGCACCACGCAGCTCTGTCCCTCCTAGAAATTGGGGAGAAATTGGATTCAGTTTGCATTTAAAGGCAAATCTGCCTAATTTCCAAAACAATACATTAACAGAAACACAGCCATCCTCCAAAATTCTCCAGCCAAGTAATGTGTATAGAAATGCATACATTACGGTGTGCTTTTTTAAAAAAAATCATATATTAGTGAAAACAACATACAACAACACATTGTTAGGGAAAATTGTATATAAAGATGTTTATATTGATCGAATTCACGCTAAAATGCTGGAGAATTCACATACTGTTTGTACAATTAGAACTGTACAAATTGAGGTTGTGCATTGCCCTGCCATTTTCCTTAACGCAGTGCCCAGTCTTTTGGGGAAGTGGGCTCATTGTGCAAGTGTACCAAATCAACAATGAGGGCACAACCTGAATCTGCCAATATGTGATTGAATGCCATAGTTTGCAAAACAGCCACTTTTTAAAAAAATGCATTTCCTCCTGCACTTCTTTAGGATCTGCGCTCCATCTGCAGCGAGAGCTGCCTCCCCGGACTTAGAAAAGTGGCTGAAAAGGGAAGGCCCAGCTGCTGCTTCAAATGTGTCCGGTGCCTACCTGGCCAAATCTCCAACCAAATTGGTAAGAATGTGGCCAAGGCATTGCTTGACTATACAAACATATATAGTTTATGTTTGTGTTCTCTGGGTATTCTGCTTTTTGTTTTGATATTCATATTTTTAATCTTGGATCAAACTCAGGAGAAAACAGTTCCCAGCATAAAACACCTGTGCACAGCACAGTCACTAGTAAGTCACTAACCCATTTCTTTATTTCAGACGAATCAGATTCCAGTGTTTTAAGAATGAACAGTATCTTTTGTCTTTGATTTTAAACTAAACTACACAGTTGTTGTTGTGGTGGTGGTTGTTAAACTATACTGCACTGTAAATAAAAATGAACATGAATATGATTGCAGCAGCAAAAATGTTGGTTTCCCCAAAGGTGAATGCGTTAATATTATAATAGTACAGTAACTTATTATTTAAGAGCAAGAAAAACAGGAATTAAAAACAGTACATTTCTATAAGTATGGACAGTTTTGTCAAAGGGTCTTTTGCCTTCCAAGTATGTACAGTTTTGGATCACCTTCGCCTTGTGAGACTTTTCCTATCGTGCTCTATGCTATTGGCCAGAGACAGGATGGGACGGAGGTATGTGGATTTGTACTTGCATGATCGAAATCATGAGGACATAAGAAGAGTTCTGTTAGATCAGCACCCTGTCCTCACAGTTAACCGAATGCCCTATCTATGGGGATCCCATAAACAGGACCTGAGTACGACAGCATTCTCCCCATTTGTGATCCCCAGTGACTATTATTCAGAGGCATACAGCATCTGGCAGTAAGATCAGCTAAGAGAACCACTTAAATTTACCATAGAATGATGAACCACATTAAGATACCAGTGACTCCTCGTCAGCTGATCAAAGTGCATAATATTTTTCCCTTGGAGACCAGCCAAAACTCAGATCAAGGCTTTTCTGTTTCACCTGGCATAGGAATGGTGGTGATGTGGGTAGATAGGTCAGTTGAGCTTTATATTTTTATTCATGTAAAGTTACACATGCTATTTAGCAGCACTGGGCTTCTGGAGTGACCAGGCTATAGCACAATTCATCTGATCAATAAGATGGATGCATGGTTCTATGTGGTCAATAGTAAGATCCAATTTGTGTTTTCCAGATATGGACCGCTGTGAGACATGCAAAGAGAACTACTATCCAAATGAAGCCAGAAACAAGTGTGTTCCCAAAAACCTAAGTTTCCTGTCCTATGACGAGCCCCTGGGGATTGCTTTAGCATCCTCCGCTCTTTCTTTCTCGCTCTTGGCTATATTTTTGCTAGGAACCTTTATTAAACACTGGGACTCTCCCATAGTCAAAGCCAACAACCGAGATCTCAGCTGCATCCTCCTCTCCTCCCTAATGCTCTGCTCCCTCTGCCCCTTGCTCTTCATTGGCCGGCCAAGGATGGAGACTTGCCTTCTCCGGCAGACAGCCTTTGGAGTCATTTTCTCAGTCTCTCTTGCTACGGTCTTGGCCAAAACCATCACTGTGGTTCTGGCCTTCAAAGCCACAAAGCCGGGGAACAGAATGCGGAAATGGCTGAGACCCAGAGCTGCACATGGTTTTGTACTGTTCTGTTCTCTCATCCAGGCTGGGATCTGTGTGGTCTGGCTGGGAACCTCTCCCCCATTCCCAGATTTTGATACCCACTCGGAGACTGGGTACATTATCCTTGAGTGCAATGAGGGCTCCGTCACTGCCTTCTACTGCATCCTAGCTTACATGGGTCTCTTGGCTTTGGTGAGCTTTACGGTTGCCTTCCTGGCCAGGAAGCTGCCTGACAGCTTCAATGAAGCCAAGTTCATCACCTTCAGTATGCTGGTTTTCTGCAGTGTCTGGGCGTCCTTCATCCCAAGCTACCTGAGCACCAAAGGGAAATATATGGTGGCTGTGGAGATCTTCTCTATTTTGGCCTCCAGTGCCGGGTTACTAGGCTGCATCTTCTTCCCCAAGTGTTATATTATTCTGCTGCGGCCAGATCAGAACAGCCGGGAGCATTTCACTCAAAAATTAAACTCTGGAGTCAAGTAGCTTTAAATATGGAGACTGAAATTCTGCATGTTGTGTGGTTGATTGCCAGCAATCGGATACCTGAAGATATGGAAAGCCGATCTCTCTTCCTTTTTATCTCATTAGCAAGGGTGTTTTCACTTGGTGACGTCTTCCTTGGCAACGGGCATGGCCTTCTGCTCCAGCCAGATAAGACCAAAAAGAGGACATCGTCAGCAAATATTTCCACAGATGATATATGTGAGGGAATCTGAAACTTTCTGATTTGGTTTGAACTTCCAAGAGGCCGATCTTCCACAGGATCCTCATTGTGATGTACTTGCTCACAAGTTCTGCTTGGAAGCAGGATAGAGAAAGGTTCAACCCCCTCACCTCAGGCACAAACTATGTGTGGTGGCTGCCAAAAGCTTCTCCCTTATTAACATTAGTGTGGGTGTGGTGTTGTGGATGCCGTTCTACCCACTACAATCCCACTTCAGTGAGTGCTTCATGTGGAGAGCTGTGAAGCCTGCCCTAATGTTTTCTTGCATTACACATAAAGGGGTGAAGCACATGTTGGGTGATATCCAACTAACACATCCTATCAATGCAAGGATTTACCCTTGCACAACGGAAATTTTCCTGCCTCTCATTCCCCTGCACCAGAGGACTGGGGAACCCCTAGTCCAGATTTAGTTGTGGGGGAGTTGGAGAAAGTTGCATTGTGCAAGTCAAAGGCCTGGAAACGATGCCTTATGAGGAACGGCTTAGGGAGCTGGGTATGTTTAGCCTGGAGAAGAGAAGGTTAAGGGGTGATATGATAGCCATGTTCAAATATATAAAAGGATGTCATATAGAGGAGGGAGAAAGGTTGTTTTCTGCTGCTCCAGAGAAGTGGACACGGAGCAATGGATTCAAACTACAAGAAAGAAGCTTCCACCTAAACATTAGGAAGAACTTCCTGACAGTAAGAGCTGTTCGGCAGTGGAATTTGCTACCAAGGAGTGTGGTGGAGTCTCCTTCTTTGGAGGTCTTTAAGCAGAGGCTTGACAGGCATATGTCAAGAATGCTTTGATGGTGTTTCCTGCTTGGCAGGGGGTTGGACTGGATGGCCCTTGTGGTCTCTTCCAACTCTACGATTCTATGATTCTATTCTATGAAGTGTAAATCCTTGCCCTGGTGGGGCATGTTAGTTGGATACCACTTAACATGTCTGAGCTTCAGACACAAACTCATGACCAAGTCACTATCCTGACCTCTAATGGAAGAAGGGAGGAAGTTGCCTTATGCTGAATCAAACCATTGGTCCATCTTTTTCATCAATGTCTACAATGACTGGTAGTGGCTTCCCATGGTTTTGGACAGTTGGGAAGGTTCCCTGGAGATGCAAGCATCCTACCTGAGGCTGACCACTAGTATTCCCACTTTGCATTTGGATGACCACATTGCTCAGTGGCAAAGCACATGCTTTACATGTAAAAGGACCCAGGTTCCATCCTCCAAATCTGCTTTTGTTCAGATTAATGTCTGGCCCCCTTATTTCTTACCACACCTGTATAGCTAAGCCATGTGTGGAATTGTGAGATCAATAAGTGTCTGGATCTATCTTCGGAAGTCAATCAAATGAGTCCAGGTGTCCCCCTTTAAATCCATATCAATGAAAAGAAAAGAACTCACCCTAAAACTCACCTACAGGTGGTACCTAACACCAAGAAAGCTAACACTAATACTCCCAGGAACCTCACCAAAATGCTGGAGAGGGTGCACTTTCGCAGGTACATACCTCCACATGTGGTGGGAATGCCCCAAAATCCAATTATTCTGGGCAACAACCATACGAGAAATATGTAAAATAACCAAACAAGTAATAGAAATTACCCCAGAATTGGCCCTACTAAACATCTTCCAAGATAATAATGCCCATTTAGACCACAAAGACCTGATAACCCACCTACTTTCAGCAACCAGAAATGTCATAACCAGACATTGGAGAGACCTGTCAGGAGTAAGCATGGACCAATGGTACCAAGTAGTATGGGAAATAGCCTTACTAGAAAAACTAACCAACAAGCTGAAACTGGCACGGGGACAAATAGAAGAGGATGACTTCACCCTGGTATGGTTCCCTTTTATCACACACACAGCCCAACAAGATAATGGCAAAAAATTACCGCCAGCATACAAATCAGTATGGCTAACCTGACCCAAAAATACCCACCCACCCCACGCACTCATGAAAACAAAGACCATCATAGCCAATCACAAATAAACAACCACACCCTTGGCCAACCCCAATCTCTCTCACCATCAAAAGAACACAAGCAAATAAAGGAGTACCAACACAAACAAAGCTGACATCAAGCCCTACATATATTAAGCAAAACATAAACATCGTCACCTACTCCCACCCCCAATCACCCTCTACCTCGTTTTCCCTCCTTCTTCTTAGTGTCTTAACAAATTAAACTGATTTGCAAAAATGATACATGTTAAAATATGAGAGACACTGCACACACCTTTGTAATTCAAGAAATCTTTAATAATAATAATAATAATAATAATAATAATAATAATAATAATAATAATAAATGAGTCCAGGTGCCAAGGCAGTTTTTTTTGGGGGGGGGGAGAATGTGTGTTTTGTTAATCAATAAACTTGTTTGCCATCACGAACCTTGCAGCACTGTTGGGATTAGGCTTGGTTTGGTGCTGACAGAGGAAGAGGAGGAGGAAAAAGAAATGCACAGAGGGGTAAATGGAGGGACCTGGGTAGGTCTCTCTTTCCAAATTAACTTCAGCCATTTTAGAAGAGGGAGCAGGGATGCTGGCTCTCCCCTCACCAATCTTCCTGCAGAGTAGAGCGCTTCAATGGAGGCTGGGGAGAGCTGTGATCAGCTGAGCCAGGAGGTTGGACAGGAGGCAGAAAGGACTCAACATGAGCCTAAACATGAGAGTGCAGTGTTGCTGCCTAGGGTCAGGCTCTGCCTTTATAGATGGGAGCAGATCCAAGTGCCCCAACAAACCATGCACTTTCAATTTTGATATTGAAATCTTGGCGGGAGAGACAGGAAACTTGTTGGGACATCTTTGGCCCTTCCATCTAGTTCTTGCCCTCCTCCTGAACTTCTGAATTGTGACTCCTGAGCCATTAATCTGCTGCTGAGCTTGTACTGTTAGGGCTCACCTACACTTCTGATTGTCCCATGCCTAGAAAACATGGGCCCGAGTGGTTTTTCGCTTGTCCCTTGCTTTCTAGGTAAGTCAGAGCAGTTTTGCCTTTGTCCGCTGCTTTCCTCTGGAAAATCTGCTTTCTAGCTCTGAATTGAAGTAAATATCAATCTGGAGATGTTCACTCCAATTCCGTGGTAAACAACAGGTTTTCCGGAGAAACACTGGGGCAAGCAGAGGTGTGGATGAGTTCTTAGTTGCTTAAACAAATAGCTGTTTCTTATCTAAAAGTAACAGCCTTTGCATGTTTTGAGGAGCTGGGACATTTGCCACTTATAAAGTATGGATGATCAAACTCCCACACAGACTTGTATCAATGGAACTTTCAAAATTATTGGTTGTCTTCTTACTGCTGCTGCCGCCTTTTAGTAACAATCTTATTTTAGGTGATGATGTGACTTTGAACCAGAGAAAATATGCATCTTCCCTGCCCCTGCCTTCTTCTTTTTGTAACATAGTTTTTATTCCTTTTCATTTTTATACTGCTTAACATACAGTTGCTTTGAGATATATCTTTGTTTATATTAGAACATATGAAAGTGATACTATTACATAAAGATAAAACAGCAATAAATACTCAAATAAAAGTTTCTGAATATATTAACGAAATTGTGTTGAAATGTATTTACCAAAATTATTCTAATTGTTATAGATATGATGTATAGGTATGTGTATTGCTTAGATTGGTGACCGTAAGTAAAATATATTTTGTATCAATAACAATTAGAATTTATAGGAACTGGGGAGGGAAATAAAATTAAATATGTACTTCATGCTCACCAGGCTGTGCCGTAAACTATGGGTATTGTTCTACCATATGCCTCCTTATTTGTGTAATCAATAAAGTAACACCAGACTGCATAAAAACTGTCAAGCTTGTTTTGGCCTCTTACTACTTTTAAATGTTGTGATTGTTTTTCCAATAATGTTGTTTGCCAAATTGCATTACATACCATTGGCCCATAGTTAATTATTGTAACGATTTCCGTGTCCTGGCAATAGTTGTTCTTGCTGCAGTTAATAGATGTTTTATGAGTTCTTTGCTTCTAATTTGCAACATACTGTGACTATTGTAATGGGGGGGGAATAGGGGGTTTGGTTTTTGCTGCCCAACTCCCTAAGGGACTGAGTCCCCTAAGTCCATGATCGGTCAGAGATGAATGGATGGGGGCAAGATCTATAGAAAGCAAGGCAGATCTTTATTTTTCTGTTGCAACAGAGTTCTCCCCTCCCCGCTTGCAAGGAGGTGGGAGAGACCCAGAACAATGGTGTGCAAGCCCCTATAAAGACTTTTGAAATTGCCCACCCTGTACCCCACGACATCCCCCCCCCAATCATACATACATCACAGGAGGAGGCAGTCCCCAGCAAAAATTGAGTGTGTTGCTTCTCTCCTGTCTGCCAGGATACCTGATAATGCCTGTCTTGACGCTTTTTCTGGGTAGCCAAGACATTCCTTTTATATTGATAGTTTGCTCAGCTTAACAGATACTTGCCAGACTGTATTTGCAGTGAGATGTAAGCTCCTACAGTCCAAAGACACTTGGAGAGCTTTTGCCATTTCTTCTTTGCAGAGAAATATTTGATGTCAATTTGGGGGAGTCAAAACGACTTCAGAATTGCTCTCCTGTACTATTTCAGACGCGTAGTTTATATACTAATGTATGTGTTTACCTTGTACATGATCATTTATTCTATATTTGAGACCTTAGAATTCATTTTTTTAAAAATTCTTTTATTAAAGTTTTGATGATACAGAAAGAAAAAATAAAATACGTAGACACACAAAAATAAACTGCTATTTACACAAACAAAAATGCTTCCCACCCCTGTGACCTTAGAATTCTTTTAACACTATACAAGTTAAGTAGAGCCAATCCTGGGGTCATGGGGACTGCCCGCTTTGTAATCAAAGAAATTTCTGTAAATACATTTCCCTAGAAATTTCTATTTTTTGGACAGAACAGTGGGACATCCCAACACTTGGGAGAGCTGTTCGGTTTTCATCCAGGAACTGTCTTCTTCCTCTATGTCCCATCCTTGCAGCCCAATGTGATGCATGTTTACTCAGAAGTAAGTCATTAAGTTGAATGCGAGCTACGTGCAGCAGAGGATCGCAGCCCTGCTGTCCCGTGATAACAATCCAAAGCCAGATTTTTCTTTTTGCTGAGCCCTAGAATTTTCAACTGACAAAAATCAAAATAAAAAATTCCTTCAGTAGCACCTTAAAGACCAACTAAGTTTTTATTTTGGTATGAGCTTTCGTGTGCATGCCCCCTCCTCAGATACACTTGAAACAGAAGAGCCAGACCCTTATGTATACAGAGGGTGGTGGGGGTGGGTGGGAATGGGTGATGGGCTGATGGGAGTGACAAACCTATAGATGGCTGTTAACGACTGCTGATGACTGCAATTGGTCCTGCGGGGGGCGGAGCAAGGGCTGAGGCGCTAAAGAAAGCTTGCTCATGCATAATGAGATAAGAATCCTATGCCTTTGTTCATCCCAGGTGGCTCCATGGTTTTAAGCTTGGTAATGAGGAACTCATTATGATATGATTTTCCGGGGGGGGGCAGGGTAAAGAGAACGCAACTGGCCGGAAGCTCGTTCTCATTGCGCAGACTCGAAAGGGGGCGTGGCTGCCGGGTCTGTCGGGGACCTGCCCTCCGCAAATCTTTCCACGAACGCCAGCGAGCGCGGGGAAGGCTTGTCCATCACGCCGTTGCGCCCGCCCTTTCCTGCGCCGCTCTACAATCCCCGCTCTCGTTTGTTCCGGCACAGCCGCCGCCGGTCTCCGGGTGAAAGTCACTTTGAGGGAAGAGCCTTGAGTGCCGCCGCTGCCGCCGCCGTCGCTGAGGTGTGAAGCGGGGAGGCCCGAGGCAGCCCGGGCCGGGAGGAGGAGCCGGAGCCCGGAGGGCTGGGCCCGGCCTTCTTTCGGAGACGGACCGGGATTTGGGTGCTGGTTGCCGCTAGGCCGGACTCCTTCCTTCCCTTCTGGGGAACCGGCCGACGGCGGCACTCAGGGCCCAGAGGCTGAAGGGCGGGCGAGGGAGGGGGGAGGAACGGGGAAGCCCGGGTTTGAATCCCGCCAAGGAGCCCTTGTACCGGCCCTCATCGCCTCCGTTCTGTAATGTTGTTGTTGTTTAGTCGTTTAGTCGTGTCCGACTCTTCGTAATACTGGGGCTTTAATCTTCCTCCGGGGTGGACAGGCTTCAGGCCTGGTGGGACCCGCTCTGCGTTTTCAATAATAATAATAATAATAATAATAATAATAATTTATACCCCGCCCATCTGGCTGGGTTTCCCCAGCCACTCTGGGAGACTTCCAGCAAAATATTAAAATACAATAATTTAAGTAGACATGCGCTTAAAAGAGTGGATTCTGAGCCCAGGAATGTGATAAATTACACACACACACACACACACGTCCACTTCAGGGTGATTACAAATCCCACCCCAACCCCCACCTTCAGAAGCCTTAAATTATTTTAGCAATATATATTGGAGGGTGGGGAGACCAGAACGTGCATGTATATATTTTGATGTTGTTGCCACTCCTGAAACATTTGGGCCAGGGCTCTTTGCTTAGGTATTTGAAATCATCCAGGGATGTGCTGCTCTTTACCCACCCTTGATCCTGCAGGTATTAGTCGGAAGGGACCTCAGAGTTCCATCTAGTCCACCCTACCTCCAGGGGCGGGTGTGCGGGGGATGACCACTACTGCAGCATCCTTGATAGGTGGCAATCTAGCCTCTTCTTAAATCTCCTTCCATGGCAGGATGCTAAACAACCTGCACCCAAATGAAGCCCCCCCCCAAATTTTTAGTCTCCAGCTCCTTACACATAATTAGAACTTAAGCTCCTACCTGCCTGAGCAACAGGAAATAGATTCGCCCTATATGACAGGTGGTCAGATAGTTGAAGGTGAGTGTTGTGCCACCTCTTAACTGTCTCTTTAACAACAGATGCTTATACCTATGTTTCAGAATTGTTGCAATGCAATAATACTCGGGTGGCTAAAATTATGATTTAAAAAATTAATCTGTTTTTAAAGATGATTTGTAAATACTACGGTATGTTTCTTTTCATTAAATTTGAACATAAAGCATGTTGGACATACAGTTAATCTCTAAACTGAATCAGAGCCCCTTATCGTTGAGCTAAAGGAGGCCTTTCCATATAAATGAACTTATGAATATAATGATCCTGTTTTGACTATCTACACCAGGCATCCCCATACTTGGCCCTCCAGATGTTTTGGGACTACAACTCCCATCATCCCTAGCTAACAGGACCAGTGCTCAGGGATGATGGGAATTGTAGTCCCAAAACATCTGGAGGGCAGAGTTTGGGAATGCCTGATCTACACTTAAGTGCTTTACGGGTCTTAAGTTTTAACTGCTGTTTAGGAAATATATGAAAAAGCCTCTGTAGGAAATTTTATTTAAATAAATAGTTTAAATTGCCCCTTTCCCTTTGCTGTCACCTTGATGTAAATCAAACGTAATTGCTATTCATGTGTGAGATACTTTTGAGTACTTTCTAATGTATCATTATTTGTTGTATAGTACATGTCTTGTTGTTGTTGGGTTGTAAGAGGCTTTTTGCAGATGTGTTGAGCTGGCTTGTCATCTTCCTCCTCCCTTTAGTCTTAGCAAGGCTGCTGTACATTTTTTACTAACGGTGTAAGAATTTTAGCAGGGAGTGCTCTTTCTGTCTGCATGCTTGGGCAAAAGCTTCCATTGCTGAATTTCTGCCTGCTGCACAACTGTTGTAGGTGCAACTGCATAGCTGAAAGAGTATTGATGGTGGCATTTTTAGTGAAGCCCCAAAGAGCTCTTTCTCTATCCCACTGACCAGGTAAGGTGACCAGGTGGAATGGAAGGCTTCTGAAGCTTTAATCAAACTTGCTGCAGAACTGACAGGTTGCACCTGCTGGAAGCCTTTCTTTCTACAGTTACTGAAGGTACAGGAATACAGTACTATTCTTGAATGCTTCTCGTCATCCTACCAAGAACTAACTCTTGCTACTTTGGTGCATCTGAGATCAGGGAGCAAGACTTTAGGTATGCTTGATACACATGTTTCAGGTATGCAGGCATCAGGAGTGGGAGCAGGGTGTTTGATTGCATTAATTTCTTGTGCTGCAGATGTAATACTGGGAGCTGGGAGCAAACTAAGGCTTGGGGCCGGATCCGGCCCAATAACCTTCTAAGTTCTGCCCGCGGACGGTCCAGGAATCAGTATGTTTTTACATGAGTATAATGTGTCCTTTTATTTAAAATGCACCTCTGGGTTATTTGTGGGGCATAGGAATTCATTCCCCCCCTCCAATATAGTCCGCCGCCCCCCAAGGTCTGAGGGATAGTGGAGCGGCCCCCTGCTGAAAACGTTTGCCGACCCCTGATACATGATTAAGACAAACTACAAATGTAGTAATAAACAGTAAATAAAACGCATCAAATAGTACACAACCAAACTGAACAATTGCCACATAAATAATAAGATCTAAAAATAAAGATACAAGAAAATTTGTATCAGCAATAGCAATAAAACCCACTAAACAATACCCCAAACCAAGAGTCTGTTCAGCAACCTCAGCTTTTGTAGCTGGAGTCAGACGGGACCCCACCCTCCCAGGCCAGGTGGAAAAAAGCTAGCAGAGCAGGGAACAGGACTTGCAGCAGTACAGGTGCAAAGAAATTTTGCCCCTTCAGATGTTGCTGAACCTCAACTCCCATCAGCCCCAGCAAGCATCACCATTTGCCAGGGATGCAGTTCAACATCTGGAGGGCCAGAGGTTCTCTTATACCTGCCCTGCATACTACTCCTCTTCCAGCATGTCCACAGCAGTGTTGGGACTTGAAGCAATATCTTTCTGGCCTCTTATCAGGCAGATTTCGGGTGATGGGGTTTTAATGTTGTAGATTTGTTGGGGGTGTATAGAGATAATTCTGTGTTAATGTATTTCTTTGCTGCATGGATTGATAGGTATACATGTGTGCTTGGTGGACTGCGGTTAGATAGCTAACAGTGCAAGTAGATAAATAGGTACAACTGCAGCAGGAAGGTAAATGGTGTTTGTGTGCAATCTGGTTTCGGCTCTTGTTCCGTTGCACCAGAAGCAGTTTAGTCATGCTGGCCAAATGACCTGGAAAGCTGTCTGTGGACAAACGCCAGCTCCCTCAGTCTGAAAGCGAGATGAGTGCCCCAACCCCATAGTCACCTTTGACTGGACTTAACTGTCCAGGGGTCCTTTACCTTTACCTTTTAAGCAGTGTTCTGCTCCCATGATCTGATTGTGCTGCTCCTTGAAGATATAAATACCTTTGGGACACATAATCCCTTAACATGGGATATGGCTTCTGAGCATTACTGCTGTGAAGCTTCTGGGTCTTTTCACATTGTTGATTTTATATATTCTTTCAGGGAAGAGAACATGTCTGAAACCATAAAGGAAAAGCTGGAAAATTACAGAACGGCTCCATTTGACAGCCGGTTCCCCAATCAAAACCAAACCCGGAACTGCTGGCAGAATTACCTTGGTGAATATAATTTATTTGTGTGAATTTTTGCATCCTTGGGTGTGTAATGAGAAACTAGGACTATTCATCACCTGACCTCTGAGTTGCCAGAGGAGTATAAAAAAATGTAGTTGTCCTATTGTACCATGTCTGAACTTCTAAACTGTTGACTTTCACTATTGCAAGCATGGTCCATAGTGTACTGTGCAAGTCTTCCTAAAAGTTTCAGGCTGCAGCACTTCTAGATCTGTGCATAAAATGAGGCAGTACAGTTAGTGGAAAGAATAGGAAAATGCAACAGGTCAGACCATAATATTATCACTATAATATCCTCATTATGAGAATGTGCAAGTGTTATGTATTCTTTTTTGTAAGTTGATCTGGGTACTTTCTATAGCAGAGGAGGAAAGAAAGATTAAATAACAATAAAATAAGCAGAGATAGGCAAAAATAATTTCTAATGCCACCTTGTACAGAATACATCAGCAGAGTCTTGCGAACAGTTTGGGATTTAAAAAGCTGTCCCCTGGGCTCTGTACTAGAGGAACTGCAGTGGTCATCTTCATAAGTCTGAAACATTTCTCTGTCCACAGATTTCCACCGCTGTGAGAAAGCCATGAATGCCAAGGGAGGAGACCCTTATGTCTGCCAGTGGTACAAAAGAGTGTACACGTCCCTTTGCCCCGTTTCTTGGGTATGTGAATGGAACTGAGCAGGGCTAAGGAATGTGTATGTGAAAGAGAAATGGGTGTCAGGGTAAAATCTGGGCTTGATGGGTGGTGTTTGGCTCATTTCAGTGCTCTGTTATTTGACTGGAGGCGAGGTTTTGTGGACCATGAGCTGTGTTGGCTGAAGCCTCGGAGATAGACAGATGTTTAATTTGTGTCAGAAAACTTCAATGTGCTCAAAAGGATAACCACTAAAACCTATTATTTTGCATAAAATTAGTAATGTGAGCCTGATGTGGTCCCATATTTTTAGCTGTATGTGGCAAAAGAACAAGGAGGATATGTATTGATAAGTGATGGGTAATAAAAGAACATAACTGGAACTACTACTATTTTTATTGTATTGCCTTGGGGACCTTTTCATGGACAAATTGCAAGGTCAAAATTTAGGATAAGCTAGATAGCTATGCAGGAAACATAAATATCACCTTGCGAACATTGCAACCTTTTGCAGGCAACTCCCACAAAACCCACAAAAGAAGACTATTCTATAGTTATGAGGATTAGAAAAGTGATTTAATTTTCTATAAAGAAAGCTGCAGAATTCCATGTGCAGGAGGAGAGATGTAGTCTTAGTCACTTTGCCTCTGTACTAGCCCAGAAGATATAACTAATCAAAGAAGCCTATTGGTCTTTTGCAGGTCACTAGCTGGGATGAACGCATAGAAGAGGGGACTTTTCCTGGCAAGATCTGATTGTCTTGCCCCTGCCAGTTGCTCCATTTCTCATGACACGGCTGTGCTGCTGAGGTCCCCCCACCGAAATGCGGTGATTGAAGGATAGTCTGAAATGACGCCTTTTCTTGGTCATGCTGACTTGAGCGTCCAACATCATGTGACAATGCAAATTCTAATAAAAGGCATAAAAAACTGTGGCTATGGTTTGTGTTAAGATCGGCTGATTATGTGTGAATTTGTGGTAATGTTGTCAATGACTGGGGTGCTTCTTATAATGTGTAGGATACACAACTCACATAATTTCCCACAGCACCCCTCCTTGCTTTCCCATAAACCACCACCCCTCCACTTCCACTTGATAAGCAGTCTGGAATACTTTTGCACTTGGAATTTCCTACTTGTGTGTTAGATTGGAGGCTGATCTGGCTACATCAGAGTCAGCCTTCTCTTGCAGCTGGCCAGTTCCCACTTGGTGCTCATGATAAAGGAATGTTCCACAGGTTGTTTGGATATGTTGAAATGAGTTACCTAAGCAGATGACAAAAGTCCCTGAATTCTATGCTTATGCAAGAGGCGGGAGCCTAGATAACACATTTTACAGAAGGGAGTTTTTTCCTTGCTGGGCTTAAGGTCTGACTTCATCACTGCTGCTTTGGCACTGTAGCATAGGAGTCAACTCCTAGGGGCTGACGTCCCTTCAGGCCCTCAATAAAATATTTGAGGGGGCCCCAGCCCCCCAAAGTTAATGGTCATTGCCAATTAAATGGTGCACTTGTGCCACATCTTGTTATTGATTTATGTGGGGAGAGGATTACCTGCTCCCCCCCCTATTTTATTCAAGTTGGCATTCTTGCACTAAAGTGATGTTTTTCTCACACTGTGAGAAGCCCTTCACCTGGACAAAAAAACATCCAGAAATGCTTGGAACTAGTGTTCAGCTAGGAAGCAAGTCCTACTCAGGGTGATTCAGATTGCTGTGTAAATATCTGTAGGGCTGCATTGTAAAGTGACAGACTTATGTACATTTACTATTGAACTCTGGGGATTTTGCTTCTGAATAAACACACAAGGTAAGAATGAAAGCCTTGGCCTTCAGGGCTGATAGTGGCCCTCCACACCTCTCTTATCTGGCCCTTGGGATTCCTCAAGCCATTCTCCCTTTCCCTAGGTTGCATTTTCACCATCGCTGTTCTGAACTTCCTCTGTGCTTCTCCCTAGCTGTGAGGTACCCCTTCACCTCTTGCTTCCCTGGATGGAGAGATGGACGGCAAAATTACAGCGCGATCCTCTATATACCTCCTAAGAAGGAAGTCCCACAGATAAATCGGGCAGGTTCCCCCTCTTCAGTTTCTTCCAACTAGGGGGCACCCAAGCCCCGCCCCTCCTGCTGAGACCGCCTCTTCTGCTTAGCCCCGCCCAGCATTCTGTGGGGAAAGGAACGCGACGTGTCCATAGAGTTAGCAATTACTGTACGCAGTCACACTGCTGCAGTTCTTAGCAATACTTCTGGTCTTGATCTTTTTTCCTCACTCCTAGCAACAACAAAAATAGAGTCATACCTCGGTTTAAGTACACTTCGGTTTGAGTATTTTCAGTTTAAGTACTCTGCGGACCCATCTGGAACGGATTAATCCACTTTCCATTACTTTCAATGGGAAAGTTCGCTTCAGGTTAAGTACAGACTTCCAGAACCAATTACACTCATACTTCGGGTTAAGTACACTTCAGGTTGAGTACTCCGCGGACCCGTCTGGAACGGATTAATCCACTTTCCATTACTTTCAATGGGAAAGTTCGCTTCAGGTTAAGTACAGACTTCCAGAACCAATTACACTCATACTTCGGGTTAAGTACACTTCAGGTTGAGTACTCCGCGGACCCGTCTGGAACGGATTAATCCACTTTCCATTACTTTCAATGGGAAAGTTCGCTTCAGGTTAAGTACAGACTTTCAGAACCAATTGTGTAGTTAAACCGAGGTACTGTAGGTTGCCGCCGAGTTTTCACCAGAGAGAATGACAAGGAAAGAGCTACACCGTCCTGCAACCGTAGAGAGACACAGCCTATGACAGCTCTCTGCTTGTATC
The DNA here is from genome assembly GCF_963506605.1 of Zootoca vivipara. Lineage (NCBI taxonomy): Eukaryota > Metazoa > Chordata > Lepidosauria > Squamata > Lacertidae > Zootoca > Zootoca vivipara. Next base: position 27,202,868 of record NC_083281.1, on the reverse strand, counting down.
GGAAGTTCTATTTATCCTCCCACAGTCGGTGGGGATAAATTGGCGCGCCGGAAGTTCCGGGGATATCGTCATCATCGCTGCGCCGGAGGTAGTCTCGGTGAACGGTGGTCCATCCAGCTGTAGGAGTGGTTGCTACCGACTTCGAAGAGCTCTTGAGCCATGGCGTCTCCGGCGATTCCGCCCCCTCCGCCGCCGGGAGGGCCCCCCGGGGTGCCTGGAGGGGTGCCCGGGAAAGGGCCACCGGCGGCGGCGGCAGCAGGAGGCGGCGGCGCGAAGAGTGGAGAGGAGAGACTGAAGGAAATGGAAGCCGAGATGGCCCTGTGAGTGAAGCGGGGAGGGCGCCCGTGGAGGCTCCCATTGCGGGGCCCTGTGTTTGGGGGGGAGGGGCAGCGGAGAGCAGCCAAAATGGTTTCATGGCCTGAGGTGATGGGAGCGGATGGGATATTTCAGGGGCTCCCTCCATCCATCCATGTCTTACAGCGACAGTCAACATTGACAGTGAAGACGCTGGAAAGAAAAGCGTTGCAGGTGCCAGGAAACGGGGCTGTGGAACCCAGGGCAGTGTTGGTAATGGGAGCTCCGAGTCTCCCTTGCGAGCTAAGATGCTTCCAGTTCAGAGCCAACCTTAGCCTTGTTCTGAAGTGAATATTTCTCCAAACAGCCTGCTTTACAACTCTTGGTGTGATTTGTCAATACACTTTAAAACATTTCATGTTTTAAGCAGAGGCTTGACAGGCATATGTCAAGAATGCTTTGATGGTGTTTCCTGCTTGGCAGGGGGTTGGACTGGATGACCCTTGTGGTCTCTTCCAACTCTATGATTCTTGTCTAGATTATTATTAATATTACTATTTGGTATTTATATCATGCCTTAATAGAAGTTAAAGTAGTGTCCATGGCCCCCTTTCCCCTTGTTTTATCTCCTCAACAAATCTGCGAAATTGATTAGGATGAAAGGTGTTGCAGATTCCAGAGTGAGCTTCATTGCTGGCTGGGGGCAGGGCAGGATTTGAACTTGGCCCTTTGTGGTCCTCAGCAAGGATATAATAAAAACAATCAAAATATCAAGCGAATTTGTTCAGATTAATAATGGAATGGTGTATGTGGAGCATTTGTATGGCAAAAGAATCATATAAATGCTAAGGGTTCTTGTTTACAGGTTTGAGCAGGAGGTGCTGGGAGCTCCAGTATCCTTGCCTCCTGTTGCCCCTATGGTAGAAGCTGTCCCAGTTGCCCTGGCAGTGCCAGCTGTGTCTGCAGTCCCCCCGGTCCCTGTCATGCGACCCATCATTGCCACCAACACCTACCAACAGGTGAGGAGTCTGCTTGAGATTTACTTTTTGCACTGCAGGATGCTTGTTTGACAGCTTTGAGGGGCAGGGCTGTAGCTCAACGGTAGAAAACATACTTTGCATGCAAAAGGTCCTAGGTTGAAATCCAAGCATCTCCATTTGGGAAGGGTGGGGGAGAACCCCTGCCTGAAACCCCTAAGAGCTGCTGCTCATGATTACTGTATAATGCTGAGCTAAATGGACCAGTGGTCTCACTCTATATAAAACAGCTTCTGGCTTTCAGTAGAAGCCTTGAAATCTGGTGCAGATGAGGAAGGCTGGGCTTTGGGATTAGAGGTTCAGATCACACATTTGTAATTTTCAAAATATATTGGTGCTGTCACTTTTCCACTTTGGCCAAAGCAGTAGGTGTTGATTTAGGTTTTTTATTTTTTTAAGCAAAGTAATAATAAAAAATTAGAATTAAAAATGTGCACTCCCTCCCCAGACCATTCCATTATAACTATCCAACCTCCCAAAATTTCAACACCTCTTGCGATAGTTTGACCCCTTTTCGTTTTAAAACTACAAATTCTACAAATATCTTCCATATCTCCTCAAAATCATTTCTCCTGCATATTCCCCGTCTTACCTTAATAGCATATGCTAATTTATCATTAATAGCTATACCCCACACCTCTTTATACTATTTTTCCATTTTATATTCACCTTGCCCCTTGTTTATTTGTAGAATTTATTTTTGTTTTTCCCTTTCAAGTTCTTTTGCTTCAATTAAATCTAGTCTCCAACCCAGTATCAGACTTCAGGCTCGGAGACCGGAAGTAAGAGTAATTAATTGTATTCAATTATTTACTCCAAGATTTTCAAATATTTTACTGTCCTGGGTATTGATCCATTCCTTTTTACTTTTCCTATTTAAATGTAAGAGGTCCAATAATTTCTAATTGTCCATTTTTTTGTCTTCACAAGCTCTTTGTTTTAGATTCTTTTCCAGCCAATAAGTTTGACGTCTGGCCCTGGGCTTGGGTCCAGAAATTAAGTAGTAATGTTTATTATTTTATTACTCCAAATTACATTCCTCCTTGGAAAGTTATTAAGGACTGACCCGTATTCTTTGCTTCATAATACTTGTTCTTCAGAGTGAGAAATTCATCCTTTAAAATATTTTCTCTCTGAGCTCTCAGTTTCTGCTGCTTAAATCCATGGCCAGCAGAGCCTGCTCCCCCCACCCCGATTTAGGTTTTGAACAGTGTTTTGAAACAGTAGAATATTTCTTTTTAGCACATAGGTAATACAGTGTGGTGTAATTCTACAACAAACCATTCTTATAGCACTAACACTGTGTTTTTCTCTTCATTGTTACCTCTACCTCACCCATTAGGTTGTGATGTGCAAGTCCTCTTTCAATCATACCACTGCAAGTTAGATAGGCGTTTGATGTTCAGGAAGCAAGGAGTACAGATAGTGTAGGGTTTTGGTCTGATGCAGCAGAGCTGCCCTACAGAAGCTGGGGTGAGGAGGATAAATGTGTGAATACTAAACTTTTGTACTTGACTGTTCATCTTACTTTGCTGACGTCTTTTCTTGCCATTTGTTTCATTTTTTCTTCCAGGTCCAGCAGAGCCTGGAAGCCCGAGCAGCAGCAGCAGCCACTGTGGTGGCCCCCATCGTGGCTCCTCCAGTGCCATTTGTGGGCCCAGGTATATAGCCAGTGCCTTTGTAATTCTATGCAAAGCCTGTGTCCCTCCAGTTGTTGGGCTCCCAGCTTTCATCAGCCTCAGCCACCATGGTTGGGGCTGGTGAAAGTTGTAATCCAGTGACCTCTGTAGGGTCACAGGTTCCCTACCGCAACTGCAGTTATGTCAGATACTAAGTTGTGTCCCACCCAAAGTGCTTAAGAAAATAACCAAGCAATTAAAACAGATTAATAAATTGTTAAGGCACTAAGATCACATCAGCATAGGAATGAGAAAGCTGTGGCCCTCCAGCTATTGCTGGACTACATTTACCATCATTCCTGGCCTTTGACCGTGTTGATTGGTGATGGGAGTTGAAAGTCCAGCATCTGGAGAGCCATAGGCTCCCCATTTCAACTAAACCAAAAGAGCTAAGAATAAAACATTCAGGAACCTACAGGTCGTAGACCTGAAAGAACAAATAAGTTTTCAGCTAGCTTCAGAACAGCAAGAGGGAAGTGTTCAAACAGAAATTCACATTTTGTTGACCCTGCAATAGAGAAAGTTATTTTAAGTGTTTCCTCCAATCACACCTCATAAGGAGGAAGGGCATGCAGAAAGGAACTCTCCAGCTGACCTAAGTGGCCAGGCAGGCTCATATTGGAGGAGATGATCCCTTCAAGTATACTTGATTGTCAGTAATTTAGGGTTTTAAAGGCTAATTGCCAGCACTGTGAATTTAGCCTGGAAACAGCAAAGTTGATATAAAAGAGCAGAGATTGCAAAGATTGTGAAATGGGATTCGTATGTCCAAGGGCCATGAAATCCATTCTCTGTTTCCTCCAGCTGTCCCCCCACAACGGCCCCCCATCCTCCGGCCGACCTTTGTGCCTCATGTTCTGCAGAGATCTGGTAAGCTGTATCTTTTCATTATTTGTTGGTTATGTTCACCGTTTTGCAAGGAACCTGGAGTGGGAGGTTTGGTGGGATTCTGTGGAGGCAGATATGAAGCCACGATTCAGTGGGAGTGCATATGATTTGTATGGGTGAAGGCTCAGGTTCAGTCCCTAGGTTGAGGATATTGAGTAGCTGGGAATAGCCTCTGCTTTGAAGATAATGGCAAGGTGCTGGTGGTCAGGATTAGTCTGGTTCACTATAGGTCTCCTCATTAAGAGTAGGGATGGGGAATCTTTGTGCTTCCTGAAGTTGTTGGACTGCAGCTCATGTCATCCTTTACCATTGACCATACTGGCTGGGTTGTTGGGAGTTGGAGTCCAACAGCATCTGGAGGGCCAGTTTCCCCATCCTTGATGTAATGTATCTTCTTCCTATTCAGCACAGACATAGGTTTTCTTTCACCGATCCTCTTCCGGTGACTCTTCGTGATAAGCAGGTTTATCTTAAAAAGAAAAATCCATTGGGTGTCTAGCCATGTTTCCATATAGCATAAGGCATGGGTGGTTTTAAAGAGTGTTAGCCTTCTTCCCCATGGATTTTCTATCAATAGCTGCTAGTAACGATGGCCATGTTTAACACCCACTGTTTGAGACAGTATGCCTATGAATGCCAGTTGCTGGGGATAAGAAATTTGGAGAGTGCTGTCACTCTTAGGTCCTGCTTGTGGGCTTCTCATAGATTTCTGGTTGGCCACCAGGAGAACAGAATGTTGGACTAGATGGGCCTTTGGCGTGATGTCCCTATTGTGCTTCATGGCATTTGCACAGAAGTTGGAGAGAGATCTGAATGCACATCACTGCATAGCCTGATGTCTCTGGGGCTCTCAGGGAATCCAGAGGCTTTTTGGGGTTCAGCTGAAGGAAAAACCAATAATTCCTTCCCCTTTGATCCACAGCATATAAACCAGTCAATGAATGGAAAGTATGTTTTCTGAATGCAAAGCTCTTTAATTACACTTCTAAGCTGCCCAGCCAAGAATATAGAAACTGAAGGTTGGGTGGGCAGAAAACACCAGTGTAAGGGACAAAAGGTACAGAGACCCCCCTTCCATCCTGAGGAGTAGTAGTTCCTCCTCCAGCACCAGCGTCAGCGGCGAGGGGGAAGAATCCAGTGGGGAAGGAGGAAGTAGGGGACAGGGCTCCGGCAGGATGGCAGAGCCTCTGCTGCAAGGTAGACAGGAAGGGAGAGAGAGGGAAGAGGGGGAGAAGGAAAACATGGAAAGGAGAGCCTGCCTCCCTCCGGTTCCGGAATTACGCCGGCGGAAACGGGGGAGGAGATTTGGAATGCCTCGTCTCTTATGTTGGAAGAAAACATGGGAACCCCCATTCCAGGGTTCTGTGTGAGACTGAAAACATGTATCCTGTACAGCTCTAGCACTGTAAATAGCCTGCACATAATAAAAGCATGAAAAGGCAACGGTGTGGAGAATCGTTACTCTAGAGTAGTCACAACGCTCCCTCTGTGACAACCAGAAATATTTTAGATGCCTTTATTGGTCAGTGTGCTGAGTGCTGCCTAACACTGCTTTCTAATTATTATTGCATTTTCTTTTTGCAGGTGGCCCTCGTCCTCTGCCAATGCGGCCTCCTCATCACCAGTCTATGGTGGGGCCCCCCATGTCAGGCCCCCAGGGCCCCCCAATGCTTATGGGCCCCCCAATGCAGAGAGCACCTGGCCCGCCCCTAGGGGGAATAGGGCCCATGAGATCTGGTCCCCCGGTGAGTTTCTTTTTCTTTGGCGAGAGGGTGGGGGTGGTATCTGTTTTTCCGATTTTTGAGGCTGCTCTCTGCTTCTGTGCCAGAGTTCACTCAGAGGGGATTAGATTGGGACATGCCAGTGTAGACCAAAGGGGAATACATGGGGCTACTGGGAAAGAAGCAGGAGAGAACTGCCTTCTCTTTAGCCCAGTGTTTCTCAAACTTGGGTCCCCAGCTGTTATTGGTCTACAGCTCCCATCATTCCTAGCTAGCAGGACCAGCATTCAGGGATGATGGGTGTTGTAATCCAACAACAATTGGGGACCCAGGTTTGAGAAACCCTACTTTTCTAGAAGTCTGATTCAGAACTATTATCAAGCAACAGGATGTGCCCAACGGGGGCAGGTGACCGGGGCTGAGAGCTGGGGAACATCCTTTATTATGTTGCCAGGCTGGAAATGAACAGCTTGAGTATTTGGCACTATGTGACTTAGCTGTCTCTGTGCTGTAAAACCCATGACTTGCCTTACTCCTACCGAACCTTCACAAACATGTACAAGGGGAAAGCTTTATGGGAGTGGCTGGTGTTCGGTTTTATTTACGTGTGGTCCCCCCCCCCTCCAGCCAAAAAAGGCTCCCAGATCACTAGTATAACAGGGTAGTCCCTATCCTTAAGTTTGAAGTCTAAAGTTACAAGGTATGAAAGAAAAATGCATTAGGAAGTGGAATGAAATAAATAAACTTTGGCGCAAGCTCTCCAGCAACGAGACTTGCAGGGTCAAAGTGGGATGGGGACTTGATTAGCCTCATACTTCAGATATTAGCATTGAACTTGCAAAACTGACACTGATTGCTGTCTGCTTTTTGGCTAGGTTGGGCCAGGGATCCCCGTTGGTCCTCTGGCGCCGCTGGTGCCTGTTCCTCGACCTGTGGTGGTGCCCCCCAAAGTGAACCCCACTGTCATCCAGGCCGCTCCGACGGTGTATTCTGCCCCGCCAGTGAAGAAGCAAGAGGTTAGTAGTGAGCAAGCCGAATGAAGGCCACGTTATTTTGTATTATTACTATTTATTGCATTTGTTTCCCATCTTTTTTCCCCAAGGAGCTCAAGCACATGGTTCACAACCCTGCATGGTAGGTTGGGCTGAGACTTGGCAGTGACTGACCAAGGTCACCCAGTGAGCATCATGGCTGAGGGGGGATTTGCTTCCTGGGCCCTAGTCTGATGCTCTAGCCATTACACACACGGTTTAATTCCCCGAGTGTCCCAATGGGTGAATCCTTTCTGACACCGTGCGGGAAGTTGCTGAACTGCACCACTTAAGATTACCTTTGCCAGGCAGTTCCGGCAAGGTGGAGGCGTCTGAAAAAAGGCCTCCGATGTGTACTACACCGGAGACATCACAGCCCTTTCCCTTTCTATCTGCAGGAAGAGCATCGGGAGCCCCCACCCCCCGTGGTGGAGGAGAAAGAGCCAGTTGGGATGGAGGAGCCTGTGATAGGTCCAAGTATGCCGGAGGCGGAGCCTGCTCCAATGGTGGATGTGAGGAGCCTGCAGCCACTACGTGGGCATGAGCAGCCACCTGTGCGGGGTGGGAAGCGATCCCGGGGGCCCGATGTTGGATTTGTACCTGTCGAGGTAAGGAGCAGTGGTGGCTTCCCACTAGGAATGGGCAGAAACTGGTGGGGAAGTGAGGTGAGATATCTCTGCGGCAGAAGTTGCTCCCACTTACAGTCACCACACAGAGACAGCTTAAGGTCCAAAACAGTTTACTGCTGCAGAAGATAAGGCTTCAGTAAAGCAGCTCCAGACGTTGATATATACATACAGCTTGTATGTAGACTTTTTACAAAATACAAGTACACAGACTCCCAACTCATGGACAGACTCACGGACTGACACACTACAGCAAAAGACCTGGCCACCATGAGCTGGCATGCCTTAACACTGGGCTGTAACCATAGCAACAGGCTTGACTGACTTTGTACCTGTTGGCTTATCTCATACATGGGAGATTTATGCTCATGAAGGAAATTAGCTCCTTCCTCCAAGTCCAGTTCCCCCAACAGGGTAAATGAGAATGTGAGGGGAAAGAGAGTCTGGTTCAGTCAACCTACCTACTCGGAGGTCACCAGGCTAGAAACAAATTTTCCATTTGAAACAAATTCTTGAAGTTGTCTGTTGCCTCATCAGCACATTCTCTCTCTTCCCATCCCTGGCCAGCCTGTTGTAGAGAGCACACCAGAGGACAAGAAGAAAATGAAGCAGGAAAAGCTCAAGCGCTGCATCCGCACAGCTGCTGGGACGTGCTGGGAGGACCCCAGCCTACTTGAATGGGATTCCGGTGAGTGACCATCTGCAGGTGGGTTGGTGAACAGTCGAAAATACTGGCAAGAATCCTCATTGCAAGGGACTGTTCCCTCAAGCCTGGGGTTAGTTGACATCAGTGGTTGTCAATAAATGCTTTCATATTTAAACTTCTGTTTGAAATAAATGTTAATTCCAGGTTAACAACTTCATCAACTTGACTTTTGAGACTTGGATAATAAACTCTTAAAATTAGACAGGTTTGGGGGAAATAACACACACTTTTACTGCTGTTTGAAGGCCGAGGAGTCATAGAAGACACCGAGGACTAGTACCTTGATTGCTGCAAATCATCCTGCTTTCCTTTTGCCCACGTACTTCGCCATCTTGAGGCCCAGAAACTTGTTATGCCAGGAAAGGGTTCAACAAATTGTCAAAAGCGCAAATTGTCCAGCCTCATGTCTTGTGCTCTTCCTCCCTTCCTCTCCGCCCCCCAGATGATTTCCGGATCTTCTGTGGCGACCTGGGCAATGAAGTGAACGATGACATCCTTGCACGTGCTTTCAGCCGCTACCCCTCCTTCCTGAAGGCCAAGGTTATCCGGGACAAGCGCACCGGCAAGACTAAAGGCTATGGCTTTGTCAGCTTCAAGGACCCAAACGACTATGTCCGTGCCATGCGGGAGATGAATGGTGAGACGCTACCTGAGCTGCGGACCCAGGTCATGGAAGCAGAATCCTAGAATTCTGAGGGTTGGGGTACCTGATCCCTATTGGGCAGGGGGTGGGGAGAGCTAGGAGCTGTACAGGGCCTAGAATTGCTCCCTCCCAGGGGAGCCCCTGCTCTGCTGAAGTGGGGGAAAGATCATGGGTCAGTGGCAGAGCATGCACTTCGCATGGAGACAGTCCCAAGTTCAGTTCCTGGCATTTCCAGGATCAAGTAGCAGGCAATGAGAAGAACCTTTGCTTGAGATCGTGGAGCACTGCTGCCAGGCAGAGTAGACAAACCCAGTACAGTGGTACCTTGGTTCTCAAACTTAATCCGTTCCGGAAGTCTGTTCCAAAACCAAAGCGTTCCAAAACCAAGGTGCGCTTTCCCATAGAAAGTAATGCAAAATGGATTAATCCGTTCCAGACTTTTAAAAACAACCTCTAAAACAGCAATTTAACATGAATTTTACTATCTAACGAGACCATTGATGAAAGCAATAAACAATGGACTGCAGTCACAATCAATCAATCAGTAGCTGAACTGGGTTCCACATAGTCACAAAAACAAAACAAAAAAGCCGCAAAATAAATAGCAAAAACAGACAGACCTCAGCTTAACACTCAAAACGGAAGTGTGGCACTCAAAACGGAACATGTTTGGCTTCCAAAAAAAGTTCACAAACCAGAACACTTACTTCCAGGTTTGCAGTGTTTGGGTTCTAAGTTGTTTGAGTACCAAAGCGTTTGAGAACCAAGGTACCGCTGTAGTCTGTATCAGGCAGCTTCCTGTATTTAAGGCAGCAATATGTCTACTTGTTTTCTGAATCTTTCCAAGGTTCAATACTACAGGGAAATGGCCAGCTCCTCACCTGCCAGCACTGTTGTGTTAGGTCTTGAAGGCCCTCGTGGCATCTCCAAAGCTGCTGCCTATTACTATTACTAATACTAATACTATTACTGTTTACTGCCTAAGGTCCCAGGGCCGGTCATAACAATTTAAAGTGCAACATTAAAAAAAGATTATAATCACAAGTGTAGGGTGGGTCCTAAAATACTGCACCTCGGGTGTCAAAGGACAAGGTGTGTCTCCAGCATGTGATGGAACTGTAGAGGAAGGTGTCAGATGCACCTCTCTGGGGAGGGAGTTCCGCAGACTAAGAGCTGCCACAAAGAATGCCTTTTCCTGGGTGGCAGCCACTGAGCTTCTGGAAGTGATGGAACTACTGTATCAAGAGGGCTCACTCTGCTGATGTTCAACACCTAATAGGATCAGTAATATGACATATATCTTGAGGAGGGAGCTGGCCACCAAGGCTTTCTGGATACTTGTGTACCTCTAATCTGGTGTATATTTTGAGGACTATGACTGACTTCAGATGCTCCTGCTTGGGGAAGTCTCTAGGGTTGCTCAATTCCCACATTAGTTGTCTTGTTTGATGGCGTAACCAGAGGCTATTGGCACAACGTATTAAGTTGAAGCCCTGGGGTGTCAGCCAGTGAATTAACCGAGGGCGTCTTGGGAAACAGCTCCACATTTCTCCAGCTGCACAAGGTGAGCTGGCTTGGACAGGACAGTCTTACTGAACCTTCATTCCTCTCTCTCTGCCTTCTCCCCCAACCTCCCCACTGCACTTTCCTGTGTCTGCGGCAGGAAAGTACGTCGGCAGCCGGCCCATCAAGCTGCGCAAAAGCATGTGGAAAGATCGCAATATTGACGTGGTGCGCAAGAAACAGAAGGAGAAGAAGAAGTTGGGGCTGAGGTAACGAGGTGTAGGATGCCATTGTCTGCTATTCACCCATTGAAGCAAGGAATTGAGTGTCTGTAGGCCTGTTCGATCCTGCCCTCTGCTGGAGAAGAAGCAGACCGCAGGAAGAAGCTGCCGGCAGGAGATCGGAAGTGCTTTGTTACTCCATCAGTCCAAGGCCTCTTCCGTGTAGAAGATACGTGCGTGTTCTCTCTTTCTCAAACACAGACAAACCCTTCCCTATGAGCTCTGCAGTCTAATAGCAGCTTCGTGGGTTCAGTGCTGAGGAGTCGCAACTTGCAAACTCAGTTGGGGGATAGTTTGTGCATAATGACAACTTCCCTGGACAAAAGTCTTCTTACCCAATAAAGTTGTGTGTATCTCTTTTTTTCTTACTACATCCATTCAGCTTGTCTTCTGTGTAGTTATTCCCTCGCTAGTTTCCCTCTGACCAATATGGCCTATTGTGGGTCCCTCACTATTTTTAAAGAAAGATGCTGGAGCTTGTGTCCCTCCAGGCTACTGGACTGCATCTTCCCTGGCTATTGCCCAGGGCTGGTACAAGTTGGAGGCCAACTGGTTCCCCATCCCTGGGCTAATTGGCCATCTGCCACATTTTTTGCTCTAGACAATTCCTTTTGTTGTGGTGCCCCTTCTGGAAGGAGAGTGCCTTCCTTTCCTGGTTGATAAAGCTTCTTCCTGTTCCATAAAGCTCTAACCCCATGTTGGTTCTAGATAGGACATAGCAGCCCCCAAGAGATTGCCTTGAGTCTGTGATGCCAGTGGCTGAATCTTGTAGCCAGACTGGGCCTCGTGAGGCCCTGAAAAGCCACATGTAGGGTTAGCGTGATTCCTTTGATACGATTGTGCAAAAGGAACCATTTTGGTCCTAGAAAGCAGGTTGTTGTTGTTTCGTTTAGATTTTATCCAAAAGGGTCGACTTACAAGCAAAGTGTTTAGAGGTTAATATCCCCCTCTTATTTGATTTAACATTTAACTTTCCATCCCTATTCTTCTCCACGTCCCCAAGGTTCCCCCTCTCCCCTCCAAGCAGAGCCCTCGTCAAAGTCCTAGGAAAGCAGCCTTCTTCCAGGTAAACCTGTTTGCCTTTACTCTGACTGGCAGCGTCTCTCCTTTTTAAGAAAATTATTTTTGAGCTGTTCTAGGAAATGCTGAGGTTTCTTGGAAGCTTATCAGAGGAAATTGGGGTGGGAGGGGCGTGGAACTATCCTTTAGTGTCAGAGTGCATGCTTTGCATAGGAACCTAATCAAGCCCTGCTGGGTTGTCTAGTCCAGCAATCTGTTCTCACAGTGACCAACCAGTTGCCCAGTGGAAAACTGCATTGGAGAGCCTGATCTCAATGGCAACCTGGTCTCATTCCTAGTAGCTACTATTCAGAAGCATATGGCCCCCAGCAGTAGAGTTAGAACAGACCTATCTGGTTTAGTGGTCACCAGAAGGCTTATCCTCCAATAATTTGTCTGGTTTTCTAAGGCTACCCAAATCGGTGGCCATCACTGGCTCTTAAATTGGTATGCAGAAAGTCGCAAGATCAAACTCTGGCATCTCATTAAAAAGATGGGGTGCAGTGAGGCTGCTGCCAGTCAGAGTTGTCATTACTGGGTTAGATGGCCAAATAGCCCGACCTCTTCCTAAGACCAGCCTTCTACTCATTGGTGCTATGGGTGTGCCAAGTTCTGTAAACCAGGAAAAGGGAACCTGTTAAGTCAGCTTCTTTTCCTCAGGGTTGACCAGTTGGGCTGTGCACCTGTGGTGGGGGCCAGAGATAAAAGCGGGTCACGTTGCCTACCTCTTATCTTCTCTCGCACACCCCAGACATAAATGGTGCTTCTACCGTTCCCTTCATGCTTCTGGGGAAATTGTGCAAGGGTTTCATATGAGAGTGTATTCCTGGCTTCTTAAAAGACTTAGGGCTGGGCACTGTAGAGAAAAGGAATTGCCCTCCCCACAAGCAACAGCAAGAGGAGGGTACCTGTAGAGGCACTTGCATTTCCCACTTGGAGTTAGGAATAGCTGCTCCCCCCCCTTCTTCTTTTTTACAAGCAGAGGGGAGCAGAACCAGGGAAGCGAAGGAGCCTCTTCTCTCATCTACCCCCCCCCGCCCCCTTGTGTTATTGCCTGGCCCATCTGCTTCGTAACCCACATTGTTCTGGCCGTGCATGTCCTAGACAAGCTGTCTGCATTGTCCTGGGGCTGGACAAACAGGAAAAGCAGCCGTGGATTTGGGCACGAGAGCAGGAAGCAGATGGGAGAAGTGGAGGAAGGTGGGTGCTTTGACCCCTGCCAGGGGTGGAAGCTGTCGGACAGACAGCAGCTGTAGAGCTTGGACAAGGCTCTGCTCTGCTCCCTTGATTAAATAAGAGAAATGGGGGGAGGGAGAGAAAGAGAAGAGAGGGGGAGATGCTGACGGGCCTCTGTTGGGAAAAGGATCTGGAACTCCTGCAGGGAACCCTGGGATTTAGGGGGAGTCCATGTCAGGGGGAGAAAGTGGGGGATATAAATGTATAATAGCAACTCTGGAATGGGTAAACTGCAGGCTTTGGGGGTTTACATTGCTGTTTTTCAAACCAGACTACCAACATGGCCTTTGGGGTTTTTGTAGAGCCATGTGCAAATACCAGTTCAGCTCTACAGCTCAGGAATTACACGCACCTGGCTCTAAAAGTGGACAACAGAGCTCCACAGAGGTAATCTTATTTCAGAATGGAGGAAAACTGAACTCCAAAGCATAGTTCAAGGTTTTTGTGTGAATTTCTTTTCACATGCAACTGTTAAACTATTGAGAGTCAGAACCACTTAAGAGATCACTTGGAAATGACTTGAGAGATCCACTAGGTGGGTCAGGGATGGGGAACCTGTAGACCTTCAGCTGTTGGGATTCAATCAGTCCCAACCAGCATGATGGGAGACAAGATCCCAGGAACATCTGGGTGGCTGCAGGTTCCCTGTCCCTTTGCTAGTAGATTCCAGTCTGTGTCCTGCTAGCTGATTCAGAGCACATGCTTGGCATGCAAAAGGCCCCCCAGATTTCATCCCTGGCAATTCCAGCTAGATCTAGGGAAGACCCACCTGAAACCTTGGAGAGCTGCTATAGGTCAATGTAGACCACAGTTGAGTAAGGTGTGCCAGTGGTCAGTCTGGGAATAAGGTGCCATATTATAATTTTCCATATGTTTCTTGGGCTGTTGTCAGGTTCCTTGGGGAGGTGGCAGCTAAGTCTCGAAAGGCAGCTTTGACCCTCAGTGCCACAATACTGTGCTATAAAGGGAGATGACAAGGATTTGAGGAGTTGCAGGCCATGCAAAGCCTGGGCAGATCATGCAAGGCTTGTTTGAAACGTGTGCCTCCACGCACCCGGCTTGCACAGCAAAGAACCAAGTCCTTTGGCATTGATGGGGAGCTTCTGGCCTTTTGGCCTAGGCGTGGGTCCCAGTTTAGCCTACGAGTCTGTTTCCTCCCCCCCCCCCAAACCACACTGCAGGGGTTCCTACTATAAGGTTACCAGATGTCCCCGTTTCCCGGGGACAGTCCCCGGATTTAAAAATCAGTCCCCGTACAAAATCCATTGAAGTTGAAAAGTGTCCCCGGATTCATTGAAAAAAATCTGGTAACCTTATCCTAGCAGAAGTTTGAGTGTACTTTCCTTTTCCCCCATTTTGGCATCCTGACTTCTTGTGTGGTGGTAGTGAATCTGTGGCTCTCCAAACATTAGACCACAGGTGAAGGCAGTAATGCTTCTGCATACTAGTTGCTGGAAAACGCGGGAGGGGAAAGAGCTCTTCCTGTGTGTTCATATTCCAGCTCTCATCAGTTGCAGCCAGCATAATCCACAGCCAGATGGGGGTTGTAGTCTATTGGCAGCCATAGACCTGCTGCAAGGATTATGACAGATTGCATGTGTTCTGCTGTGAAACACCCAAAACACCATGTAAACATTATGTTTACATAAGAGATTGTGGGGGGGAGGGGGGCTCGTTTAATCTCACTGTAAACGAGTGGTACAGTGACAAAGTATTTCTATAATAATGATGATGATGATAATTTATTTATACCCCGCCCATCTGGCCAGGTTCCCCCAGCCACTCTGGGCAGCTTCCAACAAAATATTAAAACACAGAAATCCATCAAACATTAAAAGCTTCTCTAAACAGGGTTGCATTGAGATGCCTTTTAAAGGTCTGGTAATTGTTGTTCTCTTTGACCTCTGGTGGGAGGGCATTCCACAGGGTGGGTGCCACTACCGAGAAGGCCTTCTGCCTGGTTCCCTGTAACTTGGTTCCCCAAGACTAGGGCTGGGTGATAACAGCTTTTCAACATCACAGTGTATCGCCAGGCAAACATCACAGTTTGGCGATATACCGCGACGTTGAAAAAACAAGATGCAATGGACTCTGCCTGTAGAACACCAGGTGAAACTGCCCCAGCTCTCCCCTCGAGAGCTGAGGCGGCTTCAGCCAGGCTCACAGGCAGGGACAATGCAGCTTGTTTGAGTAGCTCAGCTGGGGGGGGGAGTCCCCCCCCAGCTGAGATAGCCCCAGAGCTCATGATATATATTGATATATCGCCCAGGTTTACTCAAGACCCATCAAATCCATAAAGTTTCATCTACAGCACATCTTTTAATACAGAGAAGACTAATATTACAAGGCAGGGAGCACTACAGAACAGAAATTGTATTACGGAGGGAGATGTGTTCGTAGGAATGAGTGGAATCCATCCTTGCCATGGGGCAGTACTTAAAAGGAGCTTCAGGGTGTTGTTTTGTGGGTGACAGACACACAAGTGGAAGAGCAGTGGTTCTCCAAAACTCATATATTCGGGATTCTGGTTGGTGCTACTCAAGATGGACATGGGATGCGTATGGCTAGGGCAACTGTTGTTTCCTGCGATTGCAGTCCTCTTAAACCTCTCTAATAAGATGTTCCTTGTCTCCCGAGGCCTTCCTAGTGCTGAACTACCTGGTGGCAGGCTGGGAAGTTCCAGGAAATGAGGGAGAGTTCAGTACAGGAGACAAAGAGAAGTTTGAGTAAGATGCTGCTATTACTGCTACTCAATTCCATCGCTATGAAGTATGAGAGTCATTGCCGGAGTAGATGGTTCAAACTCCTCAGCATTTTGCCTTTCAGCAGCCTCCGTTCTCATCCAATGTGTGCCGTAAAGGTGTACTCTGAGTCATATAGGCGCTTAAAGGTGGCAGCCAAGGTGAAGTCCGGATGTGACCTAAATTATGCCTGTGGGCGACATTTGCATCTCTTTGCCTGTGCTGCAAGCTCTTCTGTCTCTGCCACTGTGGAGCCAGCCCCAAGGGGGTTGCTGCTACAACTAAGTGATACTCGAAAGGAGACCCATTGAAATCAACAGTCAGCTGAGTCCATTGATTTCTGCAGGTCGTCTTATGAGAGCACGATTTAGTCGGCTGCAACCTCTTGGGTATGCTTTCACAAGCAGCAGAAATGGGATAGAGTTTGCAATGCTGGCAAATAAAGGGGAATTCCACCACTTGTGTAATTTAGGTCACACCATCTGGACTTCAGTGTCCCTTTAAGTACACCTTTAAACCACAGGCTGACTTGTAGTAGTGTCTGTTTACAGAGTTTTCAGAGTTCCCTGAAAACTGGCATGAACCACTCTGGGAATTGTAGCTCTGTGAAGGGAGGAAGCATCTCCTAGCAACTCTCAGCACCCCACCCCCACCCCCACACCAGATTGTTGTAGCATCTCCTCTTGTTTATCTGAATTGTTGCCTATATTATTCAAGAGATAGGTTGAGTTTACCGTGCCTCTCCTTCTTGCTCCTGGGAGGCAGCGGCATGAGCCAGAGGCTGAGGTTATGATTTGTACCACTGCAGCTGGAGGAATCCTATTTTCAACAATCCCATATGTAAAACAACAGCAACACTCTCCCTGCACGTAGAAACCTAGCAGAGCAGGGAACAGCCTGAAACAGAAACTTCCTTTCTGCGCTGGAATTTTTACTTGCAGGGATCTCTTTCATGGGAGAGCATTATATAACAAAATGCTCATTCCACTTTACAGCTTCAAGTGGTTTGCTGCATGCTCAGATCACATGCTTATTTACCTCTGATATATATGTACATTATAAACTGAAAGAGGTTTAGTAGTCTTTCCTGCTTCTCTGGGAACTGTAGTTCTGTGAAAGGAAGTGACCCATCTCCAAGCAACAACATCCTCCCCTAAAGACGGTCCTCCAGAGACCCTGAGATTGCTAAAGTCATTGAAAACCAATATATGTTCCATTCTTAATAGATTGCCTCCACACACTGTTTAGAGAGGCAAATTTGCAGTACCCAGCATGAGGCCTGGCATCACCACAAGGCACCCTGGGGCACTTGTTAGAGCACCAGTGATTGTCCAGGATCCGCAGGGATACCTGCCCTGACCCTCACCCTAGTAGGGCTGGATCTGGAGTGCTGACTTTTTAATTTGCCATGCTGCCCCAAAATAGCATGACTCCAAACCATTGTAGGGATTCTGGAAGGAAACAGAGTGCTTTTAGTACAGATGAGAAGGCAATAGGTGCTCCAGACTTTGGAAAGGGGTTGGGAAATAGCCCACTCGAGAGCCTTGCTCAGCTCAACGGAGTTCAGTCTAACCATTGTGCTTTGAGGTTTGCAATCACATAGAATGGTGAAGACCATTTCGTGGAGGTCACTGTAGGTTGTTCACCTGCAGTGTTCAGCTCAGCTCATCTTGATATGCATAAACATGCGCTTCTTAACCGCTCGTGTCTCTTAATATTTATTTTAAAACTGCCACACATGCATCTTTTAAAAAATAGGAATATAAATGTTCTCCCTTTTCCTTACCCACCCACCCACCCACCCACCTGGCAAATTAAAACTGTGAACCTTAAGCATTAAAACATTAAAAATAGTTGCAAAAAACATGGGCTGGCTTAAGGGGGCAAAAGCAGCCGTGGTGATGGCATGAGTGCTAGCCAATAAGCACTTGCTACCTTCCCCCCCCCCCACCCCGCACTGCCCAAATACACTGGAAATGCGCGTCAGGAGCAAAGGCCCTTTTCAACCATCAACGCCATGCTGGAAAATGCTGCTTCTATTGTCACCCCAGGGTTTGGAAACAGAGAGTGGAATTTGATGTTCCAAGAGAAAACGGCGCTGCTACTGTTGTGGCTGTATGTCAGTGTCTCTTCTCCCCCAGCAGCTGCTAGTCTAACACAGAGGCTTGACCTCCTCCGTGGCCCATTGGGGCCGATAGGACAGAAAGCAGGGAGCCCAACAGTAGGAGGAGCCAGAGCCAATGACTGCCAAAGCCAACTCATTCTAGTTTTGTCTTCTCTGCTAAGTTCTACAAGGGTGACTATGGCATATTCACACCCTAGATGCCAAGCAAGTAGCAACAGCTCAACGTCTCTTGCAACCTCAAGTTCCTTCTGCTATGGTGCATGCAAATTTGAGGCCCTTATTAGGCTCTGTCGTTCGCTCGGGAGCCACGGATGGGGCGGCTATGGCCCTTTCCCCATGTTGCCGGACTCCAATTCCTATCATCTCCAGCCTTGGGTCAAGGACGATGGGAGTTGTAGTCCCAACACCAACAGGAGAGCTGCGGGCTCCCTATCTGTGCTGTAGAAGTTCCAGCCAAGTCCAGCACCTCCTAGTGGCGAAGGAGGAGATCAGATGGGTGTTGCGCTAAGTGCCAAAGGAGATGAGAGGGGTGCCCCCTGGTGGCATGACCCTCATCCACACCACCCAGGATAATTCACAGTCTTGGGGCTCAGCTACTGTCTGAACAATGAGCTCTGCTGGCTGCCGCAGGAGTCCGAGTAGCTCCAAGGGCCCCGGAGGCATCAAGGGGACTAAAAGAAAGAGCTCAAGTGGCTTCCGGGCTGCCTGGGCACGTTGGGGTTCGGGTAGATGTTGCCCCCGCCGGAATTCCAGTAGGGGGAGGTGGGCCCGAAGAAGCCTGTGGGGGAGGTGGGCATCTGGGCGGCGTGGCCCAGGCCGAAGCCCACCTTCTGCTGGTGGTAGGGCGGGAGGTAAGGCAGGTCCGTGTGGTGGTACTTGTAGAGGGCAGGCTCGCCCGGCTGCCCTTGCTGGCTCTGGTTGATGCCCTGGAAATCGAACTTGTAGGCGTAGCGCTTGCCGTGCACTTTGGTCATGATGCTCTTGTCATAATAGTAGCGCAGCGCCCGGCTCAGCTTGTCATAGTTCATGTTGGGCTTGCTCTTGCGCTCACCCCACCGCCGAGCCACTTCGTCGGGGTCCGTCATCTTGAACTCGCCGTTCGTGCCCTCCCAGGTGATGCAGTTGGCGTTGCTGCTGTCCGACAGCAGCTCCAGGAGGAACTGCCACAGCTGGATCTGACCACTGCCTGCCAGGGGAGAGAAGGGGCCTGGTTAAGAGTCGGGGTTGCAGGTGAAGGTGGGAGCTCCGAACTGTCTGTGAAGCTGGTCAGCAACTGGCTAAGAGGGCAGGTCTAACGCGGGTGCTGTGGGCCACGGAACCTGCGGCCCTCTGGATGTTGCTGGACTACAACTCCCATCATCCATGACCACTGGATGATGGGAGTTGTAGTCCGATGACATCCGGAGGGCCGGAGGTTCCCCATCTCTATTGGAGACCAATATTGGGCTTTTTTGAACATGGCACATCATTGCTCCTCGCTCCCATATTTTCTTCTGCCCAAGCTTTTGTCACAGCAAACAGCTTGGCTTGCTAAACGGGTGGGAGCTTTCGGCTCTGCAAGCACCTATTTGCTATCTCCCTGCCCTTTCCCAGCCTTAGAAGGAGATTCAACAGGCGAAGCTTTCTTTTCCCCATTGTGGCACCTTTGTGCCATGAGCCCGGCTGCACACACCCTCTAACCTTAAGGTTACCAGATTTTCTTCAATGAATCCGGGGACAGTTTTCAACTTCAATGGATTTTGTATGGGGACTGATTTGCAAATCCGGGGACTGTCCCCAGGAAACGGGGACGTCTGGTAACCTTACTCTAACTCCCCAAGAGAAAGAGATGTTTGGACCCACCTGGGTTTGCCAAGCGGCTGCTAGTGGGTCCCAGGACCTGGTATGGATCTGGTGAGAATGAGAAGGGAGTCGTGAGAGGGGCTGGAGTAAGATGCACCTCCCCACCTGCAGCTCTGCCTTGTCACATTGCCTGGAAAGCCTCACTGCTGTTCTCAGGCGCTTCCCGGCTGAGCTCTGGCTGAGCTGGTACAGCTCTGGGCTGGGCTGTACCACTTCAGACTGCAGGTTGCAGCTCATGTGGCTGAATGCTCCTCCATATAAGTAAACTAGTGTATTTCAGCCCGTTCAATAACGGGCTCTAGAACATCCTGGGGTTCGGAGAAGCGCTTGCGCAGCGCTTCTCCGAACCCTGGGACCTGTCATTGCTGTCGGCGGCAAGGGGACAGGAACGGAGGAGGAGAAAGCGCTGCTTTCTCCTCCTCCGTTCCTCTCCCGCAGCCGCCGACAGGAAGCAGAACTCCCAGGGTTCGGAGAAGCGCTTGCGCAGCGCTTCTTCGAACCCTGGGACCTGTCCTTGCTGTCAGCGGCAGGGGGACAGGAACGAAGGAGGAGAAAGCGCTGCTTTCTCCTCCTCCGTTCCTCTCCTGCAGCCACCGACAGGAAGCAGACATCCCAGAGTTCGGAGAAGCGCTTGCGCAGCGCTTCTCCGAACCCTGGGACCCGTCCTTGCTGTCGGCGGCAGGGGGACAGGAACGGAGGAGGAGAAAGCGGCGCTTTCTCCTCCTTCCTTCCTCTCCCCCAGCCGCCGACAGGAAGGACGCGCGCACTCTCCCCCCCCCCGCCTCCTCCAACCGCCGCTCCTCACGGCCAGGGAGGGTTGTGAGGAGGCCTTCGCCGGCCTCCACCCCGGCGGGAGCGGCGGTTGGAGGAGGCAGAGTGGGGGGAGAGTGCGCGCAGCGCGCAGTCTCTGCTGTCCAATCCCTGTATCCCTGGGGCACATGCGCAGTGACCCAGGGACACACGGGACATCTGGACGCAGGGACAACATGGACATTATTATATAGGATAAAAGTCCCTGCAAATAGAAAACTAGCCTGTCAAGTTCAAGGCTAGGCTGTAGGCACGACATGCTAGCAATCCTTGTGCAGGGAGAGATAATATGCACTTCTGCATTCAGCAATGTGAACCACACACGCCCTCTGAAGCAAGTACAGGTAGGCTTGACCACCTGAGTAACAAGTAGCCCTCCCTCTGGCCCAACTGCTCTGTTATGTACTGAGCTGAATCCTAGAACAATAGGATTCAGAATCAGCGGGAGCTACCCAATCCAACTCCAGGTGGAAGTGAATCCGCAACCTGATTGGCCTGCTGGAGCAGCCAATCAGGCGGCTGGCAGAAGTGAATCTGCTACCTGATTGGCCTGTAGGAGCAGCCAATCAGGCTGCAGGCAAAAGTCAATCCACAATATAATTGGCCCACAGGTGTAGCCCTGAAGTAGCCAATCACGCAAGGCCCATTGTGTAAATAATGTATATAAGCAGATGGTTTTGGGAAAAGAGCCATTCGTCTTCTCTTCTCCTCCTTGATGACTATGAGCTGAATAAAGAGCATGAAATTCACTCTTGACTCCGAGTATATTTCACTGGCGACGAGGGTGGGATCCTGCTGAGCTGACCGCCACCACGCACTGCACCGCAGCACCGCCACCTGCTGCACCGCTGCATCGCACCGTGCATCCAGGCTTCAGCTCCAGGACCCAAGGAACCCAGAATGGCAACCGACAGCAGCTTCTCGCCATTCAAACCAGCATCAGGAGACTGGGAAGGGTACGCCGCCCGTTTCAACTTCCTCCTGCAAGCGAAAGAAGTCACCAACGATGCCATGAAGAGGGCGACATTCTTCAGCGTCTGTGGAGAGGAGACGTTCGAAATCGCCCGGGCTCTCCTTGCACCTAGAGATGTCGCTACCGTCTCTTACAAAACAATAATGGAACGGCTGAAGGAGCACTTCTCACCACAGCCCTCGGTGGTAGCTTGCCGAAATGCCTTCTACGCAAAGCGGCAAGCCCCGGGGGAAACCATAACTGGGTTTGTGACCTCCCTCCGCCAAGCCGCCCGGCTATGCAACTTCTCAGAGTTGGAGAACATGCTTTGTGACCGCCTCGTTGGTGGCCTGAGGGACGAGATGTTGCAACGACGCCTCTACGCCAAAAAAGACCTCACGTTCCAGATTGCTCTGGAGGAAGCCCTGGCAACCGAAGCCGCCGAGAGGTCAACGCAAGAGGCACGACCGGCCCCGCCATCCCAACCGAGGGTCTACCACGAAGACCTCACCGACGAATCCGAATCTGACAGGGAGGAAGTACACCGAGTACAGCGGCGCACTCAAGCAGCACACACACCACAGCAGCCTCGACGAGAAGGAGGGAACTGTGCAAGCTGCGGGGAGAACCACGAGAGGAGGACCTGTCGTTTCCGCAACGCAGAGTGCAGGCAGTGCAGAAAATTGGGACACATCGCCCGGGTGTGTCGGGCTCGACTCACCCGTCGACAAGCATCAGATGACCGACCCAGGAGCCCCAGGTCACACGGCACCATGCACCAAGGCAACTCGACGGAGATCACGGACTACCAGGTATTCCAGTTGCCCCATCCCAGCACAGAGAAAATTTATATAGAGGTACAGATAGAGGGAGCCCCATGCCGCATGGAGCTGGACACGGGTTCAACTCTATCCATAATCTCGGCCCGAACATTAAGGGAACTGTGCCCTAATGGGGGTCCCAAACTAAGGCCGGCCCCATTCACCCTCCGGGACTTCCAGAAACGTAAGGTCCCTACTATGGGGGTGGGGACCTTCAGGGTGCAATATCGAGGGCGAAAGCAACAATTGGACTTGCTGGTAGTTAAGGGCCCCTACGTTAGCTTACTGGGACTGGCATGGTTTGGACCTCTGGGGCTAGCCGTTACCGGGGTGAACCGCACTAGCTTACAAGTGGACGTGGACGCCATATGCAAAGAGTTTCCAGGGGTTTTCGATGGGGCATTGGGACGATATACAGGACCCCCCATTGCCCTACAGCTAGACCCCGCTGTACGACCCATCAGGCACAAGGCCCGCCGGGTCCCGTTTGCCCTGAAACCCCGCATAGACGAGGAATTGGACCGGCTCGTGGAGCAAGGAGTGCTGGAGCCGGTGCCCAACGCCCCCTGGGAAACTCCAATTGTCACACCCGTCAAGCCTAACGGTTCGGTCCGCATCTGTGCAGACTACAAATGCACCATAAACAAGGCTCTCACGGCCCATGCATACCCAGTGCCAGTGGTCAGCCATGTCCTTGCCACCCTGGCTGGGTCAAAAATCTTTGGCAAACTGGACTTGGCCCAAGCGTATCAACAGTTGCCTGTGGACGAAGCCACAGCAGAGGCTCAGACGATTGTGACGCACAGAGGGGCATTCAGAGTAAAGCGGCTGCAATTTGGCGTTAGCGTGGCACCAGGCATATTCCAGAATCTAATGGACTCTCTCCTTAAAGGGATTCCTGGTGTCACCCCCTTCTTCGATGATGTACTGATCGCCGGGCCCACACCAGAGGAATTTGAGGACCGCCTCCGCTCCGTCCTGCACCGTTTCCAGACGGCGGGCCTCAAGGTGAAGCGGGAAAAGTGTTTACTGGGAGTGCCGCAGGTGGACTTTCTGGGATTTAAGGTGGACGCAGAAGGGGTCCATCCAACCGGTGACAAGGTACGGGCCATTTGTGAGGCCCCAGCGCCCAAGAGCAAGCCCGAACTTCAGTCATTCTTGGGACTATTGAACTTTTACCATGCCTTCCTTCCCCATAAGGCAGCGGTAGCGGAGCCCCTACACAGACTCCTAGATAAAAGGGCCCCTTGGGTGTGGGGCCAGCGACAAAGGGCCGCATTCCAGGCAGTCAAGGACTTGCTCGTCTCGAACTCGGTCTTAGCACACTTCGACGAGAGGCTGCCAGTGGTGCTGGCATGCGACGCCTCTCCCTATGGCATCGGCGCTGTCCTGGGACACCAACTCCCGGATGGAAGAGAGGTGCCGGTGGCATACTTCTCCCAGACGCTTGCTGCAGCCGAACGAAACTACTCACAGATTGACAAGGAGGGTCTGGCAATCGTGAAGGGCGTAAAAAAATTCCATGATTTCTTGTACGGGCGGCCCTTTACCATAGTGACTGACCACAAGCCGTTGCTTGGCCTGTTTGCCCCTGAGAAGCAGACCCCCCAAGTGTTGTCTCCACGTGTCCTCAGGTGGTCAATTTTCCTTGCCGGCTACTAGTATGCACTAATCCACCGCCCTGGGAAGGCGATGGGCCACGCAGACGCCCTCAGCAGGCTACCACTACCAGAAACAGGCCCCGACCCAGCGCCTGCGCAAGAGGTTATGACCCTGGAGCTGCTTCCCGACCGACCCATTCAGGCACAAGAAGTTGCGCACCATTCCACAAAAGATAGGGTCATCTCCCGGGTCCTGGACTGGGTGTGGCGAGGATGGCCCAGCAGCAGCCCCGGGCCAGAATTCGCTGGCTACACAAACCGCAAACATGAACTGTCGGCCCACAAGGGGTGCCTGTTATGGGGAAGCAGGGTTGTTGTTCCCCAGCCCCTCCGCAAAAGGGTCCTCACAGCCCTACACGAGACACACCCAGGGGTAGTGAGGATGAAGGCCCTTGCCAGGAGTTATGTGTGGTGGCCGGGGATTGACAGAGACATAGAGGCCTGGGTCCAACACTGCCAGACCTGCCAAGAATCCCGCCCGGATCCCCCAAGGGCCCCAGTCCAGCCCTGGGAGTCCGCCCGACATCCATGGTCACGCTTGCACGTGGACTTCGCTGGCCCCTTCCAGGGAAAAACATTCTTCATAGTGGTGGATTCCTACACCAAATGGCTGGAGGTCGCACTGGTACCATCCACTTCTACGGCGGCAGCCATCCGGGTACTACGTAAGCTGTTTGCGACCCACGGGCTCCCTGACACCCTCGTCTCGGACAATGGAACCGCATTCACGTCAGAGGAGTTCCAGACCTTCACAGCGCAGAACGCCATCCGCCACATCCGCTCAGCACCATTCCACCCTGCCACCAATGGCCAAGCGGAGCGCATGGTGCGGACCACCAAGGACAGCCTCCGCCGCATGACACAAGGGGACTGGGAATACCGCCTTGCCGCATTTCTTCTAGCACAGCACAGCACCCCAAGCACAACGACGGGCCGGAGCCCAGCTGAATTACTAATGGGCCGGCGCCTTGCAACTAGACTGGACCGACTTCACCCCGACAGAGCTCAGGATGAGGTAGTGGTGGGGAAAGGCAGGAACCCCCGGACATTTGTGGCCCAGGACCCAGTGTATGCAAAGAATTTTGGGGCAGGCCCAGCATGGGTACCCGCCACAGTCACCAAGGTGACCGGTCCCGTGTCGTACGAGGTACTAACGGAAGGGGGGCAATGTTGGCGCCGCCACTGCGACCAGATACGGCGACGATTCCCAGGAGGAACCCGGGAGGAGAGCGGGACAGAGGGGTCCCAAGGGGACAGCAGGGCAGTGAGGCCTGTAGAGCGAGAGGGGTGGGCAGAGGAAGCAGAAGCAGTAGGCACAGAGGGGCGCCCCGAGGCTGGAAGGACACCGGAACCAGAGCTACAACCTAGTGGTTCAGTGGCGCCAGACCAGACAGCCCCGGCACAGCCAGCAGCCTCGGAACACGAGCCAGAACCAGAACCCCTGACCAAGGAACACCCCAGGCCACAACGCACACGGAGGCGGCCAGCAGACCTTGGGGACTACGAATGCAACTTCCCGGGCAGGACTGGAACTTAGAGGGGAGGGGTGTTATGTACTGAGCTGAATCCTAGAACAATAGGATTCAGAATCAGCGGGAGCTACCCAATCCAACTCCAGGTGGAAGTGAATCCGCAACCTGATTGGCCTGCTGGAGCAGCCAATCAGGCGGCTGGCAGAAGTGAATCTGCTACCTGATTGGCCTGTAGGAGCAGCCAATCAGGCTGCAGGCAAAAGTCAATCCACAATATAATTGGCCCACAGGTGTAGCCCTGAAGTAGCCAATCACGCAAGGCCCATTGTGTAAATAATGTATATAAGCAGATGGTTTTGGGAAAAGAGCCATTCGTCTTCTCTTCTCCTCCTTGATGACTATGAGCTGAATAAAGAGCATGAAATTCACTCTTGACCGAGTATATTTCATGCTCCAAGAGCCACTATGTTCTACTCCAAGGATGAGGAACCTGGGATCCCCCTCCCGATGTTGCTGGACTACAACTCCCATCATCCCCGAGCATTCGCTATGCTGGCTGGGTCTGATGGGAGCTGAAGTCCGACCACATCTGGAGAGCCACAGGTCCCCATCCCTGGCCTACTAGATGCTATTGCATTGGGAGCCAAGTTCAAATCACCACCGTGGTAGTTTGCCAACTTCTCTTCTTAGCAAGGTCTTTAGGAGCTGAGTGGCAAGCAGAAACCCAACCAAGCCAACGATTATTTTGTCAGCTGAATTCCTGCCAGCCACATAGCCGTTAAAGGCGCAGAAGCCCTGCTATTTTAAAAAAGTTGGCTACCCCTCAGCTCAGCTGTGGTCTTATTTGTGACCTTGGAAGCACCTCTGCTCCTCAGCCTTTTTTTCTCCAGCCGCAGAAGAATTGTCACAACCAACCCCACAAGATTGTTGTGGAGATGAAATATAAGTGGGAAATATATTAGGGGTAAGAAGGGGTATTTAAATAAAGGCATGTCATTGATGCTAGGGTGACCTGTTGAAGTCCATGATCTTTCTCCTCTGTTTATATAGAAGAGAGATTTTTAGCTAGTGCAGATTTCCCCTTCCCTTCAGCATTCTGTCAAAATTCTCTCTTCAACACCGTGGATATAAGAATCCTGCTTTGCCCCTTCCGCCTGTGCAAGCTAAATATATTCGTTTGAGAGCATTATAAGAATATGCTTGCCATCCCCACATCACAAAACGTGTGGTATCACTAGAAAGCATAGTTGCCAACTGACCAGAAAAAGAGGAGCCTAATCTGCTCTTCTGCCTTTTAACAACCTGATCTACAGAAATCAGCAGGTGATCCTTTTGACAGCATGGAGATATACAGGAGCCCCTGCTGGTTTGCAGATGATGCTGTGGTTAATAGCACAGGAACAGAGGCTGGTTAATAATAATAAAAAAGGTGGCAGTCCCAAGGCAGGAAGTGGTGTAAACCTCTCCTGGGAAAGGTGCAAAACTGTACCTGGAGCAATGCGTGTTGAATCAGGAGTCCTGCCGACGCCCTGGATCTGTGGTGGGGAGCCTTGAAGATGGAAACGTAGCAGGGGAAGCATTAAGAGAGAGAAACAAAAGATGTCCACATGCAATTATTTGATTTAACCAGGGCTGAGAACTATTTCCCCTTGACTGAAGTCAAAAGAACAGAAGAACAGCATGGCAGGATCAGGCCAAAGGCCCACCTACACCAGCATCCTGTTCTTCACAGGGGGTCAACCAGATGCCTATGGACAGTCCGCAAGAGGGGCTTGAGCCCCATGGCTCTGTCCTGCTTTCGTTCCTGGCAGCTGGTATTCAAGGGCACACTGCTCTCAAAAGGTATCCTACAGCCACCGGGACTAGTATCCATCAATGCACTTAACCTCTGTGAATTTGTCTAATCGCTTTATAAAAGCCACGTAGGTTGGTGGAAGCTTGCTGGGGGAGACAAGTTCCCTAGTTTAACATTTGCTCTATGCTCACATCTGTCCATGGAGGCGCAGGTCATTTCTGTGTCCAGGGCAGCTGTCTACCAGCGCCATCTGGTAAGCAGGCTGAGACCTTACCTGCCCACAGACTGTGTCTCACCAGATAGTGCATGCTCTAGTTATCTCCTGCTTGGACTACTGCAATGTGCTCTACATGGAGCCACCTTTGAAGGTGACCCGGAAACTACAACTAATCCAGAATGTGGCAGCTAGACTGGTGACTGGGAGTGGCTGCCGAGACCTACATTGGCTCCCAGTACGTTTCCGAGCACAATTCAAAGTGTTGGTGCTAACCTTTAAAGCCTCAGCCCAGTATACCTGAAGGTGCGTCTCCACCTTAGTTCAGCCCGGACACTGAGGTCAAGCACCAAGGGCCTTCTGGCAGTTCCCTCACTGCGAGAAGTGAGGTTACAGGGAACCAGGCAGAGGGACTTCTTGGTAGTGGCGCCTGCCCTGTGGAACGCCCTCCCATCAGATGCCAGGGAAATAAACAACTATCTAACTTTTAGAAGACATCTGAAGGCAACCCTGTTTAGGGAATTTTTTAATGCTTGATCTTTTATCCTGAATCTTCCACCCTTTAGCCTTGTTGAATGATTCTGTGTTCTGGCTCCATGAGAACAAATAATCATGTGTGCACAAGAAAAAGGACGTCTGGAGGGGTCCTCTGCCTATTGGGCGCCTGCAGCTTTTCCAAAACGGTGGTGGAGTTTGCAATCCAGACTGCCACTGTCCAGACTGAGAATGACTTATTCCTGCCCAAGCAGTTCACAAAGGTTAGGACAACCGGGAGCTGTAAGTCCCCCCTGGTCCAGCTAGCTTAGTATTGCCCACACTGGCTGGCAGCAGCTTTCCAGGATTCAGGCGGCAGGAGGGTCTCTCCCAGGCCTAGCTGGAGATGCCCGGGATTGACCCTGAGACCTTCTGCATTAGAAGCAGATGTTCTAGACCGGTGAGCTATGGCCCTTCCCCTACCAGAGGAGAGAGATTAAAAATGTAGCATTCCCAGCTTTTATTCTGGGAATGAATAACTAGTACCTTTGGAAGTTGTGCTGATGGAGCCACTGCCCCAGCTGTTGCGACGTATTTCTTCATATGCAGCCTCTGTACCAAGAGAGAGAAAATGGGCCTGAATTAAAGAGAGGTGCTATTTCAGGGAGGAAAGACACAGTTCACAGATGATTCAAAGACCCCGTCTTGTAAAATGGGAAACAGTGGTGCATTTTATCCGTGTTCGCCATGCTTGCAATACTGCACGACAACCAAATATATATGCGCTGTCCTCCCCCTCCATGTAGAGAATGGGAACTGAAAAATTACGGGGCAATCTCCAACACTGCACTGCTTTCAACAGGAAGAACCTCAGTGGCGTTTTACAACTGGAGAGGCTGGAGCTGCAATTCTTTTCTTCTTTTTCTTTTTTTTTAAAAAGCAGAATAGTTTGGATTTGGGAAAAGTTGGGAATGAAACACTGAGAAACACCAGCAAGCAGCAGGTCAGCATCAGTGGTTCTCTGTAAAAAGTGAGAGGATGGGGGATATCGGTAATGGCTACTGTGGAAGTACCTACGTTGTGAAACACCTTCATTCCCTGGAAGGTGCTCTCAGGTGAGGATTGCTTGATTGGGTCTATAGCCAGACCTCCCCTGACTCTGTGGCTCACTCTCAAGCACCACAACTTTGCTTTCATGTTAGATCTGTGAGATGCAGGTCCTATCCCAGCCCCACGTCCCAATCTTGCCATTACCTTTGTTGGCAACTTACCGGATTTGACTTGGGCCCTCGAGGGTGGTGGGGGCGGGGGCTGCTGAGTAATGACTGGTGCAGGCGGATATGTAAAAGTGGGGCTGCCTGGGTGGAGGAGGGAGAAAGACAGAAGAGTTATTAGAGGGCAGGAGGGGCTGCGGTGGTCATTGGCCAGCCACAGATTGCAGTTTCGTTTGCTATTATCACAGGGTAATCATAGTTGTAGTAAGAATAAGAGAATGCTTTCCAAGCTAGTTCAAGAGCTAAGGTATCTGCTTCCCACTATGTCTGTCCCTCTAGCCCAGGGTCTCAAATTCCACATCGAATATGTTCTACTTCAGACTGTAAGTGGAGGATCTTTCATTTGAATGCATCCCCCATCTTTTAAACGACCCCACACATAGAAAGTTAGAGTGTCACGGAAGCAGGTTCTCTGAGCGGCTAGTGCTCTACATGCAAGGCGTTTTTGGAGGACATGCATACTCCTCACATCCAGCACCACAATCCTGCCACAGATCTGTCATCCAATTCTCCTGATAGTTTTGCATGGCTCAGATAACTAGCTCCCCATGAAGTTTCTGCAAGGTGGGGCATAAAGCAATTTTTAGAAGTGGCTATTGAGCAACGCCCCTCTGTCCCACATGCAGCCTCTATCTGAAAACTGAGTTTTTCCACCCTGAGCCTGTCAATGGCCTTACTCTGGCGCAGGTAATTGAGGTGAGACAGCAACACGTCGGCGTTGTATGGTGTAGTGAGCCGCAGGAAACCTTCCTTGCCAAGTTTGCACAGTTCCTTGCCATCCACATGCTGGAAGAGGCCGGTTTCAACATCGATGAGGTCGTACTCCTTTACTGCCCAGTCAAGCCACTGGCGGACGTGTTCATGGGTCCACACGCCGGGGTCTGTTGGAGAGATACAGGTGTCTAAGGTACAATGTTGGCTCCAGGTTTTGGATGTTCCTTGGGCAAAACACCCTCTGCAGGCCCCTGGGAACTGTAGTTCGCACCTCACAGAGCTAGTTCCCAGCACGCTTTGCAAACTCCAGTTCCCAGGATACTTTGGGGCGATATGATAGTGAGGATGCCTCTGAGTACACACCATACATCCAAGGCACATGCTTTAAAATATCCTGGGAACTGTAATTTACCACTCATAGTGCTATAATTCCTGGCACCCTTGACAAACTACAGTTCCCAGCATACTTTGAGGGGGGAGTCATGTGCTTTAAATGCATGGTGCAACCTATATTGGAAGTGGCGATATCAGCGATTTCTGGAAAAAAATACTGTACCTCTATAACCTCATTTCTTTGCGATTTTGCAAAACAGAATCAACAACTTTTCTGTCTGGATTTTCTCTTTCTGAATTATGGCAACCCTACTGTAATCGGTTCTGTGGGGTGCTCTTATGTTTGGTGAAATGGTTCACATAAAACACGCCCTGGAATTTCTTAACTACACAATCCATAGGCCTTTCTTGACCTATTTTGAAGTTGAGAGCTCAGACCGGGAATATGTAAGATGCTTGTGCCTCTGAGCATGTGATGTGCGATTTCCCGTCACTTCTAATTGAACAGTCATCCACCACCGCCACTCCTTACTTTCTAGTGTAGTCCTGGTTTTACACAAAAGCTCAGGAGTTCTAGAGGCTAGGCCCTTAGGCAGCTGAAAGGATATAGGTTTCTAGTGGGCTTTTCTCATGCTTTACATCTGTTAGAGTTTGTTCTAAATGAAGTGATTTGGCCACCATCCCTTGTGTCAAGAGTACAACTTACAAATGGGATTTGGTAGTCGCCCACAGCGGGTGGAATAACAGCCTGGGAAACCAGCCATTACTGGAAGAAAAGGCTGTTCCCCAATACAAGAAGCCAGCAGGGGTATTCGCACATTACATTCAACAAGTGTACAGTCTGTGCACACAAAAGCTGAGCTGTAGAAACCAACAAGAGCACACTATTTCACGCACACCCTTGTACATGTGTAGAGAGAGCTTGTACCTGGGTTCAGCATAGCGTGTGAAGCAGAAGTCGGGAAGAAGGGGGGGGAGATGCCAAAAAGCCCCATATACTGACCTGCTGGGACAATGACCCTCTTCTCCTCGGTGGGGGGGTTGACAGGTGGGCTGCTGCGCTGGTTGTTGTATCCACCTGGATAGGATACCTGGGACGGGTCAACTGCTCCCCCTGATTTGCCCCTCCGTGTCACACTGCAGTCCACGGGCGATTGCCTGCTGGTGGAGAAGAGAGGGAGAGGGGGCTTTCTTGGATGACATGCTCACTGAGGTCTGGGAACTTGCCATAGCTGAATGGCACTCTCCCAGCATTTCGCAGGTGATGATGTAGCAAAAACCCGCTGCACGTGGTCTCTTTGCATTCCTTTCTACCTGAGGGGGTTAGGACATTTGAGCAGAGCACGTCTCATTCTCAAATGTAGACACTTAGGAATGTTGTTTACAACCTTGGGACTAAAGCTGCTTCTAGCACAAGATAAGGCACAAGGCCTCTAGCCTGGCTAGTTAGCTGAGCTTATAGGTCTCTGTGTGCATCAATGACAGAGGCAGAAACCGACCTGGACTCTGCGACCATCCTCTGAGCCCCTTCTTCATGTGCTAACTCCTCTTCCTGAGCGTGGCAGTACAAGAACAGGCTTTATCTGTGGGGGGCTGTGACATCTTGGGCCAACATCCACACCATCAATTAAAAGCACTATGGTATCACTTCAAAGAGCAGTGACTTCTCCCCCAGAGAATTCTGGGAGCTGTAGTTTGTCTAGTAAGTGCTGTGAGTTAGGAGTCTCCTGCCCCCCTCACAGAGCTACGATTCCCAGCATTTCTTTCTTTCTTTTTATTTAACATAAATTTTTATTAAAGAAAATTCCTTTTTTAAACAAAGCAAATTGCCAATACATGTAACCAATTACACCCCCCTTTATTCCCTCCCCCTCCCTCCCCCCCTCCCTCCAAAGTATTCCCTCAGCTCCCCTCTCTGGTTTGTTTATCCATATTATTCTCTGCATGTTATAAAATTGTACATATCATTGCATTATCTGTCATGATTCCCAGTATTCCTTGCGAAGAGGGATGGTTGTTAAGCCACTCTGGGAATTTTAGCTGTGTCCCTCCCTCGAGTCCACCTTCCTTTTGAGCAGTGCTTGAGCTGCGGTTCAGCCTCCTTTAGAAAGAAGTTGGGAAGCCATGAACTACGCTAACCTCTTTTGCACCAGATGCCTGTTGGTTGATGCAAATTCGCCTAATATAAGCTGCTTGGCTGAAGGGGAAGTGAGTTGTTTCCTGTGGGTTTGAGAGCAGCCACAAGCTCCAGGGGAAGATACGTCCTGCAGCCAGTAAAGATGGTCTGAAACGCCCAGGCGCAGCAGCAGGGTAGGGAATGTCCCCATCCTCACTGGAGCATGGTCTGTTAAGAAGAATATTTATATGTATTCATTGCATTTGTATTCCACCCTTTTCCCCAAGGGGTTCAGAGTGGCGTGTACCCTGGCTCCCTGGCCTCCTTCTTTAATCCCATCAACACTGTGAGGTAGGTTCGGCTGAGAGACAGGGCCATGGTTGAGTGAACCCTGGTTTCCCAGATCGCCGAAGAATTGATGCTTTTGAATTATGGTGCTGGAGGAGACTCTTGAGAGTCCCATGGACTGCAAGAAGATCAAACCTATCCATTCTGAAGGAAATCAGCCCTGAGTGCTCACTGGAAGGACAGATCGTGAAGCTGAGGCTCCAATACTTTGGCCACCTCATGAGAAGAGAAGACTCCCTGGAAAAGACCCTGATGTTGGGAAAGATGGAGGGCACTAGGAGAAGGGGACGACAGAGGACGAGATGTTTGGACAGTGTTCTCGAAGCCATCAACATGAGTCTGACCAAACTGCGGGAGGCAGTGGAAGACAGGAGTGCCTGGCATGCTCTGGTCCATGGGGTCACGAAGAGTCGGACATGACTAAACTGCAAAACAAGAACAACTCCCACATCCTAGTTGGATCTGCCTATCGCTGGCCTCACTGCATCTTGCACTTTAAACAGCAGCCTAGTTTGCAAGAAATGGGCAGGTAAAAGGATCACCTCTCAGCACCTGCTCTTTTTGTCCCTGTAAGCCAGGCATCCCCAACCTGCAGCCCTTTGGATATTTTGGCCTACAACTCCCATCAACCCTAGCTAACAGGACCAGTGGTCAGGGATGATGGGAATTGTAGTCCAAAACATCTGGAGGGCTGAAAGTTGGGGATGTCTGCTGTAAGCAGTTTGTTCTTAAAGGCACAGCAGCAAGTTCTGACCAAAACAGAAAGAAAAAGTGGCAACTTCAGATAGAAAGAATGCAGAGATCTGGGTTAGGCAAGCTGTAGAGGCAGCTAGGCTGCATACACAAATTTAAAGAGCCTCCAAAGAATCCGGGAACTCACAGAGCTACAATTCCCAGCACCCTTAACAAACTACAACTCCCAGGATTCTTTTTGGGGGAGCATGCCTTGACTGGATGCCGTGTACGCAGTCCCTGTCAGTTGCTTTTATGTTTTCTTGATCAAATACGTCAGCCAGTTTTCTCTGCTCTCTCCCATGTTCTGTTTTCACTTGGTGCGAGGCTCATTTAATAGCAGT
The DNA here is from genome assembly GCF_963506605.1 of Zootoca vivipara. Taxonomy (NCBI): domain Eukaryota; kingdom Metazoa; phylum Chordata; class Lepidosauria; order Squamata; family Lacertidae; genus Zootoca; species Zootoca vivipara. The sequence continues at coordinate 27,169,396 of NC_083281.1, read as the reverse complement.
ACTAAGCTGGGCGGAACCAATATTCAAGGTTTCTGGGCCTTGAGCAGCCACATGATTACAATAAATTTAGCCCTTGAAGCTTCCTTCCATGATGGAACCTGCCTGCTGGGAGGATGGGAGAGCCTTGCCCAGGAGTCATTTTGAAAAAAAATATATGAATGAATTCCTATGCCCCACAAATAACCCAGAGATGCATTTTAAATACAGTAAAAGCACACATTCTACTCGTTTTAAAACACCAGGCAGGTCCCACAAATAACCCAGAGATGCATTTTAAATAAAAGGGCATATTCTACTAATGTAAAAACATGCTGATTCCCAGACCGTCTGCAGGCTGGATTTAGAAGGAGATTGGGCCGGATCCAGCCCCCGGGCCTTAGTTTTCCTCCGAGTCGCCATGGCATTGCCGGCTCAATTTCTGCTAGCCAGCTCAAAGAAGTGCCACTGACCTGCTGGAGCAGTTGACCTGCTCGTTCTCCTGCTTCACCACATGGCTTCTGCTGTTGGCCTGGGCTTGCCACTGGGGCTCCTCCAGACCGATGCCCTCCTTGCCACCGTAGTTGTCCACCGAGGGCAGCTCTGTCTTCAGGAGGTGCGGGGTGCCAAAGGATGGGTCGAATATGGACTGGTCCTCGCTTACGACTGACAGCGCCTCCTGCAAGCGTGGGGGAAAGTGCACAAGCAAAGGATGAGGGTTTGGGAATCAGGGAACTTGTGAGCTCCAGTTCCTATCAGCCCCAGTCAACAGGGCCACTGGTTAAGGAAGATGGCAGCTGTAGCTCAGCAACATCTGGAAGGGCCCAAAGTTCCCCAGTCCATGAAAAATGTCTGTTGGAGCACATGGGAGAACTCTGAGCTCCTTACAAGAATGGGGGAATGATTAATAATAATAATAATAATAAATTCATAGTTCCCCAAACTCATGGCAACATACAACAATAAAACAATCAAAGAAGCCAACCTAAACAGAACCATCAGGAAAACAAGGATGAGAGGCACACGCACATTTGAAACTCTAAAGAAAACAAACCTATTAGGGTAAATTGGCTTTGAAAGCCCAAGTAGATGAAAGAGTTTTTAACAACACGCTTGAAGTTAAAACAATGCAATGACTGGGCCAAGCCTCTCTCATGAGACTGATCTCCGCAGTAACGCTGCCACTTCCAGTAATGTTAGGTTTCCAAAGAATTTGCCATCCCTCCTCTTTTCTGGGAATGAAAGAATGTCGGTGCCAGAGGCAGAAAAATCTAAATGCTATTGGTTAATAGAAAGGATAATAATAAGCTAAATAGGATGAACAAATTCAGTGCTCCCCAAAAGTACTGCGGGATTTGCAGCAGGGAGGACAAGGTTCCTGCCCCAGGAATTTCAGCACATATTGAAATCCTTTCTATGTGACTGTTCAAGGCACAGGAGCCCTGTTTTCTTTTGCATTTGGCCACCCCAATTTGCAGCCTGAGCTAAGTCGCTTCACTGGGCTGGTCCTAGAAGGAATGGAAACTGAGTACAGAGAGAGCTGGGATTATGCAGGACTGAAACCAAAACATCAAACACTTCTGTCTCTGAAGTCCCAGTGGGCAAGCATAGGAAACGCCTGATCCTGAGTCAGACCAATGGTCCATCTAGCTCAGAATTGTCTACACGGACAGCAGCTCTGCAGGATTTCAGACTGGGGTTATTCCCAGCCCTACCTGGGCACGCCAGGGTTGAGCCTGCCTGGGACCTTTTGCAAAGCAGATGCTCTAAATATGGCCCAGGTTGGTGGGGCTCCCTCCATGTATGCTGTTAGGGGAAATAGCTGTGCAAATATGTGTGCATTGGGAGAAACTTGCACTAATCATCTGCTTGCAATTTTTTCCAAGAAGAGATTTGGAAACTCATACAGAAATGTGGCAAAACGAACCTAAACCTGGGAAGATAAGAAAGTGCAGTTGACAAATTGAACCCACCCTAGTACAGAGAGGGCGGGTTGTGTGCACCACAGAGCTCGGTCCTCCAGAACTTTGGTGCCCACCGCTCCAGTATCTGCTGCTTTACCCTGCCTAATTATTGGGTCGGCTCCGTACGACGGGTTCTGGTTTTAAAAATGCAGGTGGGGAAGTCAACGGCTGAGCTTTCCCAGGACTGCACAGTGAGGTTTCCACAAATCCCGGCCCTATCTCGACAATGGAATTCCTGGGCGATGACGCACCCCCAGCTCAGGAAACCGAGGGAGGAGGTTGCTCGCAATCAGCGCTGGAGCTCTTAAGTCCAGTCACGAAAGAAAACCAGCTCCCTTGGGGCTCCTGAGTCACTCTAAACAGCCCGTGTGGTTCAATGGACAGAGCAATCGTAGAATTGTACAGATGGAAGGGACCCCCAAGGCAGTGGCATAGCAAGGTCAGGTGGTACCCAGTGTGGAAATTTTCTTGTCACCTCCCCCCCCCCACACATTGAAATTTATTACTGTATTATTATTTTTGCCTCCTGCAAAAATTATTTGACTTTATTTGATATTTTTTGGGGGAGATAGAATTGTTGAGCTTTTTTGCGGAGATTGCGTGCCTTGTGGCGAGGAGTCTGCCTGCTGCCCTACAGCTGAGGGGGAGCTGGCAGGTGGACTGTTTTGGCAGTGGGAAACCAGCGCACGCCAGAGCCACACAGTCTCTCATAGACGCTGAATGCCACACAGCATTTTGTCACCCCCCTCAGAGGTGACACCCAGGGCAGACCGCACCCACCTTGCTCCGCCCCTGCCCCAAGGACCATCTCTTCCAACCCGCTGCAATGCGGGAATCCCAACTACAGATTCCATGACAGGTGGCCATCCCACAATATAATGAATATCCGATCCTACATAAATTGACCCTGTCATGTGCAAGAGAACAAGGAGGTAAAATTCCGGCGGGTGTGACTTCAAGCTTCAGGATGGGGTTAGTGTTTTTGAATGCTCTCCCATGCAAAAAGAAAAAAAGAAAACGAAAAGGTAAACTAATAACTCCTGCCTGCTGTTGGGGAAAACAGGAGGTGGGGAGCATGTTCAGGAGAAAGGTTTAAGCTCAGCTATCTTCCTGCTATACTAAACTTTTGCTTGCAGGGAGATTAAAAAAGCCAAAACTAAAAGAATGGGAACATTAAAATACGCCATTCCCCTCCTGCAGAATAGTACAGGCCAGGCCTCATAGACTCGAAATTTGTCTTGCAGGAGAGTTTGCATGATGCGCCTGTTTCCCAACACCCAGCGCCGGGTGCTGCTGCACCAAAGACTTCATGCACCAAAAGCAGAAGTCTTTGGGGGTGCTGAACAGACATTTCTGCAGGCACCGCTGGTGGGGAGATGGTATCATCCAAAGCAGGGGGAAGAGAGCTGTGTGGTTTGCTTCTCTCCCAGCTCCTCCAGCAAGCACATGCTTGCTGCCTCAAGCCCACAGAGCAAAGCTGCTGAGGCCTGGCAGATAAAATCACTTATACTAGGGGGTGGGGGGCGCTGCAACAAAATATTGCAGTGAAGAAAGCTCCTCTTCAGCATTTTAGCCAGCCAGCCAGGTGGCCAGGCCTTTTCACAGCACACTCCATTCTGTCCCCAATACGTAGTCAGGTAGCATTTCATCCCCACTGAACTTGCTCAGTTCTCCATCGGTAGAGCATGAGACTCTTCATCTCGGGGTTGTGGGTTCAAGTCCTACATTGGACAAAAGATTCCTGCATTGCAGGAGGTTGGACTAGATGACCCTTCCAACTCTGCAATTCTATGATTATATGGTACAATTTAGTCACTCAAAATGTGAAATAACAGTCCATTGAAACTGAGCCTCAAAACCACTGTTTCTAGTTGTTTTTAATTTGGTTAAAACTTGGGTTAATAAGGAATCCTGGTTCATATTAATCATGGTTAACAAAGCTCCTACTACTAACATACAGTGCTGGAGCTGAAATGTCCACCTTTATACACAAGGTGTATAATGTTTTTGTTTTCTCTTTCTTTTTAAATTGCTTTTGTTTTTTTATCTATGTCATTTTAAATTGTGATTGATATTAACGCTGTATTCTTAGTTTTAGATTTTATGATTTATGTGGAAATTGTTTTCCATTTGGTTGTGTACTTTTTGATACGTTTATTGTTTATGACTTCTGTTGTGTTGGTAATTGTGTAGATCTTGTCATGTTGTAAGCCGCCTTGAGCATTGTTTTAACTATGGAAAGGCGGCATACAAATAAAATCATGATGAAGGTGATGATTCTGTGATCCCCACATACTATACTCAGAGAAATCGCTGGGCTACTAGGGTGACTTAGGCCTCATTCTGACATAACCCCCAGCTTGAAGTCACAATCAAAGTGAACCTGTGAAGGAAACACGGGTTGCCTCCCAACTCACAGCATCCTTAACAAACTAGAGTTCCTTGGATGCTTTGGGGGAAGACAGTTTGAAGTGCTGTGATACCGCTCTACGTTCCGTTCCTATGAAATGAAAATTGTAATACAATAAAACGCAATTCAAAAAATAAAAGAAGCAATAAAGATACAATTTAAAATTCTATTGCATCTAGCATGGCATATTACATTTGCTGCAGCAGGCAGAAAAATCATTAAACCCATGGGAGCAAAGAAACAAAGACAGCCAGAGGACTGACAGCCTTCATAGATGATGATGATGATGATGATGATGATGATAATGATGGTGGTGGTGGTGGTGCTGTATTATTTCTACACCGCCCATCTGCCTGGGTTGCCCCAGCAACTCTGGGCAGCTTTCAACATAATAAAAGCATAGCAAAACATCAAACATTTAAAACTTCCCAGTATAGGGCTGCCTAGGGAATGACCAGCGTCTCTTGGAAAATAAACACTGACAATCAGTAGCCTGTTAACTCTAGATGGGTCAGAATATTTCTCTTGGTGTGTCTTTCTCCTGTTACATTTGAAGAAAGGACGGGCGTCCTTGAGCAGAAAATTCAGTAAAACAAACTTTAACATGTTCACACAGAAATTCCCATCAATATGGGCAGCGAATTTCAGACAAGGAGACTATAAGAATACTCAGATGAGAATGAGGCAGAGGTTTTGAACAATTTTGGGGAAGTCCAGCAAGAGGTATTGTTATGTACTAAGGCCGGCCCCATTCACCCTCCGGGACTTCCAGAAACGTAAGGTCCCTACAATGGGGGTGGGGACCTTCAGGGTGCAATATCGAGGGCGAAAGCAACAATTGGACTTGCTGGTAGTTAAGGGCCCCTATGTTAGCTTACTGGGACTGGCATGGTTTGGACCTCTGGGGCTAGCCGTTACCGGGGTGAACCGCACTAGCTTACAAGTGGACGTGGACGCCATATGCAAAGAGTTTCCAGGGGTTTTCGATGGGGCATTGGGACGATATACAGGACCCCCCATTGCCCTACAGCTAGACCCCGCTGTACGACCCATCAGGCACAAGGCCCGCCGGGTCCCGTTCGCCCTGAAACCCCGCATAGACGAGGAATTGGACCGGCTCGTGGAGCAAGGAGTGCTGGAGCCGGTGCCCAACGCCCCCTGGGAAACTCCAATTGTCACACCCGTCAAGCCTAACGGTTCGGTCCGCATCTGTGCAGACTACAAATGCACCATAAACAAGGCTCTCACGGCCCATGCATACCCAGTGCCAGTGGTCAGCCATGTCCTCGCCACCCTGGCTGGGTCAAAAATCTTTGGCAAACTGGACTTGGCCCAAGCGTATCAACAGTTGCCTGTGGACGAAGCTACAGCAGAGGCTCAGACGATTGTGACGCACAGAGGGGCATTCAGAGTAAAGCGGCTGCAATTTGGCGTTAGCGTGGCACCAGGCATATTCCAGAATCTAATGGACTCTCTCCTTAAAGGGATTCCTGGCGTCACCCCCTTCTTCGATGATGTACTGATCGCCGGGCCCACACCAGAGGAATTTGAGGACCGCCTCCGCTCCGTCCTGCACCGTTTCCAGACGGCGGGCCTCAAGGTGAAGCGGGAAAAGTGTTTACTGGGAGTGCCGCAGGTGGACTTTCTGGGATTTAAGGTGGACGCAGAAGGGGTCCATCCAACCGGTGACAAGGTACGGGCCATTTGTGAGGCCCCAGCGCCCAAGAGCAAGCCCGAACTTCAGTCATTCTTGGGACTATTGAACTTTTACCATGCCTTCCTTCCCCATAAGGCAGCGGTAGCGGAGCCCCTACACAGACTCCTAGATAAAAGGGCCCCTTGGGTGTGGGGCCAGCGACAAAGGGCCGCATTCCAGGCAGTCAAGGACTTGCTCGTCTCAAACTCGGTCTTGGCACACTTCGACGAGAGGCTGCCAGTGGTGCTGGCATGCGACGCCTCTCCCTATGGCATCGGCGCTGTCCTGGGACACCAACTCCCGGATGGAAGAGAGGTGCCGGTGGCATACTTCTCCCAGACGCTTGCTGCAGCCGAACGAAACTACTCACAGATTGACAAGGAGGGTCTGGCAATCGTGAAGGGCGTAAAAAAATTCCATGATTTCTTGTACGGGCGGCCCTTTACCATAGTGACTGACCACAAGCCGTTGCTTGGCCTGTTTGCCCCCGAGAAGCAGACCCCCCAAGTGTTGTCTCCACGTGTCCTCAGGTGGTCAATTTTCCTTGCCGGCTACCAGTATGCACTAATCCACCGCCCTGGGAAGGCGATGGGCCACGCAGACGCACTCAGCAGGTTACCACTACCAGAAACAGGCCCCGACCCAGCGCCTGCGCAAGAGGTTATGACCCTGGAGCTGCTTCCCGACCGACCCATTCAGGCACAAGAAGTTGCGCACCATTCCACAAAAGATAGGGTCATCTCCCGGGTCCTGGACTGGGTGTGGCGAGGATGGCCCAGCAGCAGCCCCGGGCCAGAATTTGCTGGCTACACAAACCGCAAACATGAACTGTCGGCCCACAAGGGGTGCCTGTTATGGGGAAGCAGGGTTGTTGTTCCCCAGCCCCTCCGCAAAAGGGTCCTCACAGCCCTACACGAGACACACCCAGGGGTAGTGAGGATGAAGGCCCTTGCCAGGAGTTATGTGTGGTGGCCGGGGATTGACAGAGAGATAGAGGCCTGGGTCCAACACTGCCAGACCTGCCAAGAATCCCGCCCGGATCCCCCAAGGGCCCCAGTCCAGCCCTGGGAGTCCGCCCGACATCCATGGTCACGCTTGCACGTGGACTTCGCTGGCCCCTTCCAGGGAAAAACATTCTTCATAGTGGTGGATTCCTACACCAAATGGCTGGAGGTCGCACTGGTACCGTCCACTTCTACGGCGGCAGCCATCCGGGTACTACGTAAGCTGTTTGCAACCCACAGGCTCCCTGACACCCTCGTCTCGGACAATGGAACCGCATTCACGTCAGAGGAGTTCCAGACCTTCACAGCGCAGAACGCCATCCGCCACATCCGCTCAGCACCATTCCACCCTGCCACCAATGGCCAAGCGGAGCGCATGGTGCGGACCACCAAGGACAGCCTCCGCCGCATAACACAAGGGGACTGGGAATACCGCCTTGCCGCATTTCTTCTAGCACAGCACAGCACCCCAAGCACAACGACGGGCCGGAGCCCAGCTGAACTACTCATGGGCCGGCGCCTTGCAACTAGACTGGACCGACTTCACCCCGACAGAGCTCAGGATGAGGTAGTGGTGGGGAAAGGCAGGAACCCCCGGACATTTGTGGCCCAGGACCCAGTGTATGCAAAGAATTTTGGGGCAGGCCCAGCATGGGTACCCGCCACAGTCACCAAGGTGACCGGTCCCGTGTCGTACGAGGTACTAACGGAAGGGGGGCAATGTTGGCGCCGCCACTGCGACCAGCTACGGCGACGATTCCCAGGAGGAACCCGGGAGGAGAGCGGGACAGAGGGGTCCCAAGGGGACAGCAGGGCAGTGAGGCCTGTAGAGCGAGAGGGGTGGGCAGGGGAAGCAGAAGCAGTAGGCACAGAGGGGCGCCCCGAGGCTGGAAGGACACCGGAACCAGAGTCACAACCTAGTGGTTCAGTGGCGCCAGACCAGACAGCCCCGGCACAGCCAGCAGCCTCGGAACACGAGCCAGAACCAGAACCCCTGACCAAGGAACACCCCAGGCCACAACGCACACGGAGGCGGCCAGCAGACCTTGGGGACTACGAATGCAACTTCCCGGGCAGGACTGGAACTTAGAGGGGAGGGGTGTTATGTACTGAGCTGAATCCTAGAACAATAGGATTCAGAATCAGCGGGAGCTACCCAATCCAACTCCAGGTGGAAGTGAATCCGCAACCTGATTGGCCTGCTGGAGCAGCCAATCAGGCGGCTGGCAGAAGTGAATCTGCTACCTGATTGGCCTGTAGGAGCAGCCAATCAGGCTGCAGGCAGAAGTCAATCCACAATATAATTGGCCCACAGGTGTAGCCCTGAAGTAGCCAATCACGCAAGGCCCATTGTGTAAATAATGTATATAAGCTGATGGTTTTGGGAAAAGAGCGATTCGTCTTCTCTTCTTCTCCTTGATGAATATGAGCTGAATAAAGAGCATGAAATTCACTCTCGACTCCGAGTATATTTCAGGTATATAACAGTGAGGAACAGAAAGTGAAAGGTGTTCACTGAGCATTAACTATGTAGGGTTGCCATAGGTCTGGAATTTCCTGGACATAGCCAGAAGACTGCAGTCGGAAGCAGTGTCCGGGCGGAAATCGCTAAAATGTTCAGGAAAACCGGGACATATGTCATCCCATGTCGGCAGTGTCGTTTTTGGCAATTTCCCTTTAAAATAGCACAAAAACTTCATTATTGTTTGTGTTTTTGCCAACAAAGCTCAACAACTTTGCCAATAAAAGTTTAACAACTTTTGTGTCTGGATTTTCACTTTTTGAAATATGGCAATCCTAATATACTAGGACTGTTACTGTTACTGTTGTTGTTGTTACACAGTGTCAAAAAAATTAAAATTAGGCTGCTATAAATCTTAACTGGAGCCATATTACACAACTTCTGAAATAATTATACTGGCTGCCTATTTACTTCTGAGCCCAGGGCAAGGTGCTGGCGCTTACCTTTAAAGCCCAAAACAGCTTAGCATAGAAGTACCTAAAAAAATGCTTCCTCCCGTCTCCACCTGCCTATGCATTAAAGATTTGTAGAGTCAAACACTGGTCCTGCTAGCTCAGTATTGTCTAACACAGCCTGGCAGCAGTTCTCTGGGGTTCCAGACAAGGGTCTTTCTCCCAGCCATAAGTGGAGATGTGGGGATTGAATCTGGGACCTCCTGCATGCCCAACAGATGCTCTACCACTGACCCTGTCCAGCTCCTCCTCCTCCCGAGTCTCAGTGTTGCCTTTGTATAACTCAGGAGGGAGGAGATGGGGCCAAAACTAGAAGTCCTTGGCTCTGCCTGCCGTTGGCTCTGGCTCCAAGTAGCGCTGTGGCTCACTGCCTTCTGCCCCATCAGTTGCAATGCTGTAGAAATTGGAGTTCTTGGTGCAATCAGGAAATCAAATGAAAAGGTTCCAAGAACTCGGGCCAGGAAGGAGATTAATTAAGAATTCTTCAAACTGTTTTATGCTTACGGTAATGAGACAAATTCCAGTTGAAATGATTTTCAAATCCAGGACAAGGCCCTGGAAATTACCTCCAGCCCGTTTTCAGCGGAAGAACAACGATAGACTTCTCCTCCAACAAGAATCTAAGTTTATTCATATCTTTAACACGTTACATCCCAGGGGTTTGAATAATAGTCTTGATTTTACAGCATTTTTATAATTAATCTTATGCCTGTAGTTAAACCATGATACTGTATCTTTAAATTGTCGCAGCACAATTCAGCATCTTTAGCTGTAGCACTGTTCCTTTAATTTTGCAGTAGACCACACCTTACTTTACATTTAAATGCTGCAAACAGATTGAGCAAGTTAGGCAAACACAACTGGTACACTTTGACCATGAAACTATGGGTAAGCTGTCTCTGTTATAAACTGTATAATTGCCTATGTACAATTTTCTATGTAGAGATGATAAAATGTATCACAATGATATAAGATATATGTCTAACGTAGGATCTTTTAACATATATTCCAGCTGATGAAGAATAAATGAAACAGGGCCTTGTCCTGGATTTGAAAATCAACTGGAATTTGTCTCATTAAGCATAAAACAGTTTGAAGAATTCCTAATTAATCTCCTTCCTGGCCCGAGTTCTTGGAACCTTTTCACTTGATTCCATCAGTTGCAATGGGCACCAGCCACCACAGCACAAGGACAAAAGACCTCCATCTTGTTGCCCACCCCCCACTCCCAGTGACCAGCACCCAGGGGCAAGCTGTCCTGCACAAACTGGGTGCATGAACAAAGAGATGGGCACAAGCAGAAGGCTGCTGCACCTTTAATTGACTAGCAGAGGGGATTTCAGCAGGTGTCTTGCAAACCATACCTGCTGTAATTAATTTTCTGTGCAATTAATTAAAGGGGCAGGAACCCTGCCCTCTTTGGCCCCGGGTCACCCAATGCAACCCTTTGCAGCACATTCTTTGGCTGTGAAACTGAGTTGTGGTGAGCCAGCTGCCATTCAGAGAAGTTTGGCTACTATTACTGACTGATACTGTCCTTCAGGAGCCCCTGATAAGCTTCTGTAGATCCCTAGGGCCCCCCTAAGCTAGGGTTCCGGTGAAAGAAACCAGCAGCTCCTCCTAACTAGGGATGATTTGGAAATTGTCCCCATCCCAATTTATTCCTGGGTTTTGGGGGTTCCAAACTGCCTGTTCTCAAATGCCTTCAATGATTAGTTGTTCCTTAACAACAACAACAAAAGCTTCAGTCATTGTACAGAGTACTGTTTGCTACAGCTTTCACTTCCTACAGTTTCCCATTGGCCATCTGCACTACCTCGGCTTTTTGTTTTTGCTATTTTAGCCATCTTGGTGTACTTCTGTGCACAATTGCATCAAGTTTCTTTCGGTGCTGAGTTTCGCAGATGCGTATCTTCACTGACTATCGTGGGTATGAATCAAACAGAGAAAGCAGACTGGGCGGGACCGCACATAAAGTTGCATGAAGACACAGGAGTGCCTGTGTGTTACCGAAACACTCTACAAAAATAATCTCACTACAGCTGTACATAGGGTGATCCTGTAAAGGTTGCTCTTTCATTCTTGTTTCGTCTTTTGCTTGCAGTATTTGATCCATGCAGACAGGCACTCTGGTGATCTAGAAGGGGGAACGAATTGGAGGAACTGACACAAACTGAGCATGACCTAGTTTCAGAAAAGAAGCTCCTCTGCAGTACTTCTAATAGTTGCGTAGAAGAGAGAATTTCATCAGATGTGCCTTGCCTGAAAATTTCAGCCACACCTGCTGACATTTTCTATTCTATGCAACTGTGCTTTCCTTTGCATCCATCCACCCTATTTCCAGGCCAGGAAGTATGATTTGTGATAAGGTAATTGGATGCAAAGGCAGGGAGGGACTCTTGCACCTTTAATAGTTATGTAGAAGAGATAGTTAAAGCTATGGTTTTCCCGGTAGTGATGTATGGAAGTGAGAGCTGGACCATAAAGAAGGCTGATTGCTGAAGAATTGATGCTTTTGAATTATGGTGCTTGAAGAGACTCTTGAGAGTCCCATGGACTGCAAGAAGATCAAACCTATCGATTCTGAAGGAAATCAGCCCTGAGTGCTCACTGGAAGGACAGATCCTGAAGCTGAGGCTCCAATACTTTGGCCACCTCATGAGAAGAGAAGACTCCCTGGAAAAGACCCTGATGTTGGGAAAGATGGAGGCACAAGGAGAAGGGGACGACAGAGGACGAGATGGTTGGACAGTGTTCTCGAAGCTACAAACATGAGTCTGACCAAACTGCGGGAGGCAGTGGAAGACAGGAGTGCCTGGCGTGCTCTGGTCCATGGGGTCAGGAAGAGTCGGGCACGACTAAACAACATCAAAGAAGAGATAAGCCCAGGACATACTATGCCTGCTGAACTCTCGTTTTTTTTTTACACAAATTAACAGTGCAGGTGTCCCTGTCCTCTTTTGCATTACCTTAGAATTTAATTTTAGAAACTCTTCTAGTTAAACTAGAATGCAGAAGGGGAGAAATGGAGGGCAGAATGTACAAGAAAAGCAATACAGGAATGGAATGGAGAATCTTCCCATGAAATGAAGAATCCTAGGTTATAATTGAAGACAAAAGCAAAATATATGCACACCATACGCTTGTTAATACATCAAGTGGCCAGTTTTGACCCAGACCCTTAAAAAATTCATTCTGCAACAATGAACTACCACCATTCAGTGTTTTATTTCCATGGTGCGCGAACGGCTTCACACACTCACTTCTACAAATCACAACCTCTGTTAAAAGCACTGGAGCAGGACGGACTGGTGTTTTTCCAGGCTACTGTCAATCATCCTGGCCTGGTTTGATGAGAAAATCAAGCAAGCTGACCATCAAAGACTTTTGTCCACTAGATAATTACACTGTGTGTCTGATTTCAACACAAAGAGACTTAAATAAATGGTAAAGGGAACAGAAGTAGATCAGGGCTGTGACATAGGAAAGGGGCTTTAATTTCCCGCTCTAATCCCAATGAAAATTGCCTCCCCCACCACCATGGTATTCAGATGCAAAAAAGGGACGGGTGCACTTTTAATAATTGTGTAGAGGATATAATTTTAGCAGGTGTAGCTTGCATGGCAGGCCACAGCAGCTGACACTCCCTCTTCTGCACAGCTGTTCAAGGTGCAAGACCTCTTTGTCACCTGTGCCTCCTTATACTGAGTGAGACGGCTGCTTAGGAAATCATTGTTTTGCTTGCCTCCCCCCCCCCGTTTGATACGTGTAACTGTTTCTGTTCTGCTGCAGTTTGCCTTCTGCTAAAACCCACGTTATTCGTCTCACCGTCCTCTGTAGCAAAAGTATGTAAGTTCTGCAATTAATTACACAAATTACACTGTCATTATGTTATTCTACCTTGTTCATTTCAATGCATAGCTGCCAAGTTTTCCCTTTTCTCACGAGGAAGCCTATTCAGCATAAGGGAATTTCCCTTAAAAAAGGGGAGAACTTGGCAGCTATGTTTCAATGCAAAGGAAACACAATGTCAAATGGGAGGGGGGGGGGAATTCCTTCCAGTAGCACCTTAGAGACCAAGTTTGTCATTGGTATGAGCTTTCGTGTGCATGCACACTTCTTCAGATCCTGAAGAAGAAGTGTGAATTCTTCAGATACTGAAGAAGTGTGCATGGATACGAAAGCTCATACCAATGACAAACTTAGTTGGTCTCTAAGGTGCTACTGGAATGAATTTTTTTTACCGTATTTTGTTTTGACTATGTCAGACCAACACGGCTACTTACCTGTAACTAGAAAAAGGGGAGAAAGTAATCAGCTACATATTGTATGCAGACTGAAAGCAACCACTGTCTTAACCTGTTTGTAACCGCTTTAGTTGTTTTAACTGTTTTTAATTTGTGGGGGTTTTTTATTGCTGTCGTAGGTGTTGTTAGTTTCCACCAAGGGAAGGGAGTTTTGTCCGGGAGGAGAGGAACCCTTGGGTCTATGGCTGCTGTTGCTAAATGCCAGGTTGACTATGAGTAAGACCCCCCTCATCCATGATCTGATTATGGGTGAGGAGGCCAATCTGGTTTGTATCCCGGACACCTTGGTGGATGATGAACAGGGTGGAGCTGGTCTCACCCAGCTGTGCCCAGCTGGATACTCAGGGCAGCATCAGGGCAAACTTGAGGACCAGGAAAGGGGAGTTGCTGTGGTCTATATAATTTTTCTCCAGGTTTTTTTTCAGGGGGGTCTAGAGAGGGTGCACACTGGGCAATCAAACAGATTAGGGGTTCTCATGGTTTGCAGCCTGCCTCGCTGCGCTGCAGTCTTTTTGCCTGAGCTGACCGAGGAATCGGGGCCATCCAGCTCAATATTGTCTGCACTGGCAGCTCTCCAGGCCAGGGTTTGAGACCAAGATCTCTCCCATCCCTACCAGGAGAAGCTGGGGGATGAACCAGGGATATTCTGCCTGCAAAGCAAATGCTCTACCACTGAGCTAGGGCCTTTCCTCATATTGTATCTCTTTTTACAATTGCTGAAAGGAGTGCTATTGATTAGTCAGCTGCTTTTTGAAAGATAGTTAGTGTAAGATAAGGATCCTAACCCTGAAGAACTGATGAGCTAAGATTAGACGAAGGTTGCTAAAATGCAGCAAAAAAAAAAGGGGGGGACACACACCATAGCTGCCAAGTTTTCCCTTTTCTCGCGAGGAAGCCTATTCAGCATAAGGGAAAATCCCTTAAAATAAGGGATAACTTGGCAGCTATGACACACACACACAGAGAGAGCAGAGCAACTAAAATGTTTAGAGACTGTGGACCAAACTTCTGCAGCCAGTGGAAGCTGGCCCACTAATGTAAATGGAGCAGTACCCCACCAAGCTCACTTTGCCCTCAGCCAAATCCCATATGTCTTGGACCACAAGCACACCATACATTTAAAGCACCACAATACCACTTTAAATAGCCATGGCTTCCCCCAAAGAACCATGGGAGCTGTAGTTTGTTAAGGGTGCTGAGAGTTGTTTAGGAAACTACAATTCCCTTCACAGAGCTACAGTTTCCAGACTGGTTTAACGATCAACCCCCTTTCCCAGGGAATTGTAGCTCTGTGAGAGGACTCAATGTCCCCTAGTGACTCTTCAGCATTCTTAACAAACTACAGTTCCCAGGAGTCTTTTGGGGGAAGCCATGACTTTAAAAGCATATGATGCTGTTTTAAATTTAGTGTCGCAAAAGTTTGGCACTGCCCCTACTCTCTGCCAAGCGGAAGCACAATTCCAGGGCAATCCAGGCAAACCCAGGGTTTGTGATGGTTTGGTGAATGGAAGACGCGGGAGAGACTGTCACAGCTTTAAGAAATGTGATTTATTCATGTATGTACACCTCCAGCCTGCATGGAGGGAGTCCAGATCTTACAGCAAGGTCATTTAAAAAAGGACTTGTTCCCCACAGGGGTGCAGCATCTCCCTTTGCCTGCCAAGTTGTTTCTCAGTCTTTTTTCTCCCTTCTTCTTTCCAGCACACCTTGTTAAAGACTTTATTTTCCTGTTACCCAGTTACCCTGGCAACCTTCTCTCTGCCCAGGCTCAAGACTCCTCTGAGATGCCCCATCAACACATACTGTATTGTCAAGTTAATGCCTCTATCCCAGGTGAGGCCCTGACTTTTGGAAAGACAGCTCCGTCTCTATTTTTCCATTGGCTTGCAATCTCCCCTTCAATAACCCAAGCAATCAAAATCCTACCATTTACCAACTTCTAGGGGGTCTCTAACAAGATAATGCAGATGGGGCCACAGTGTTGACTGAGGTAAAAAGCAAATGAAGAGGTGAAGTCTATGAGCCAAAGCAAAAGAAGTGGTCTTGCTGAACACTGTTGCGTCTGAGGTGGTGTTGCCATCAGCAAGGACCACCTTTGCCAACCTGGTTTACTGAGCATTCGCCCTGATCTGCTTACACAAATTCGAACAGTGCCCGCTCTCTCTTGAGCATTTGCTTGAATTTTTTTCCCACTGGGAGGTTATTTGTTTACATGGCGCTTCGACATCTTCCCATCCAATGATTGCTGTCCAATACTTTTTGCGCTTTTCCTTGTCACTTTCCCAAACCCCCCCAAAGTACAGCTTTTAAAAAAAGGGGGGGGGGGTTGTGGTGCCAGAGCACTCTAACTCTCTGTAAATGAGCCAAAACTTCTGTTTAGCAATCAAATCCCTCTTGCACCATAGTGACAGTCCAGAGGCGAACTTGGGCTGCAAACTCCCATCAGCCCCAGCGGCTGAGGAGAGTTGTAGTCCAAAACATCCTGAAGGCTGAGAAAAGTTGCTTTAGTTTGTAGGCCACCATTTCTAAAGGGTGCTTCAGCGGGCAATAGGAGGAAACCATTGCGGCTGGCCCCTCCGTTGTCACAACAGCAGCTCAGCCACGGAGAGATTTGTACGGTTGCCGGGTTCAGGGAAGACGGAAGAAGGGCGTTGGTTGCTTAGCAACCTTTACATATTTATCCAATATCCTAGATCACAGGAGGGGAAACCTTATTCAGTCCATATTTCCTTGGGGGGGGGGCAACTTTTGGTGGAGGGAGAGGTGCCATGTGGCAGAGGTGGGCAGGGCCAGAGGGAAAAAAGGGCAAAGCAATTAACTTAAATATAATTTTTGTATGGTAAAGTAATTTCTACACCCGCACCCACTCGCTCAATCTTCCATCCAGGCAAGCAAGAGACATTGTCAGAGTTCAAGGACAAATTCCAGCCAGGCCAAAACACTCAAGGAGGCTGCAAGGCAAGGATGGTGAAGGCCTTGAGAGGGCGTATACCCTGAGGAGAGTCCCAAGGGCCAAACAGAGAGGTCAGGAGGGCCATCAGATGTCAAGGAAATAAGCAACTATCTGACTTTTAGAAGACTTCTGAAGGCAGCCCTGTATAGGGCATTTTTTAATGTTTGATGCTTTACTGTGCTTAATGTTTTTAATTTGTTGGAAGCCACCCAGAGTGGCTGCGGCAACCCAGTTAGATGGGTGGCTTATTTATTTAGCTCAGCTCCCAGGCCTGAGGTTCCCCACCCTGTCTTAGAACAAGCAACTTTTAATGGTTTTTAAAATTTTATCTGAGCCTGTCTCCCCACCCCACCCCTTCACGGCAAAAAGCATGAGTGGCAAATTGATTTTTCTCTCTTTGTTTAAATCTGATTTTTACATGGAAACAACAAGAACCCCAACCTGTCAAAACATCCAAACTCATGAAACCCCGGGCAAATCTTAGTGAAGCTGTAGTTTGCCAGAACTGATGGTGATTAATAGAAGCACAGTTGCAGAACAAAAAAACCAGACACAGTGGTACCTCTGGTTACGAACTTAATTCGTTCCGGAGGTCCGTTCTTAACCTGAAACTGTTCTTAACCTGAAGCACCACTTTAGCTAATGGGGCCTCCTGCTGCCGCCGCGCTGCCAGAGCACGATTTCTGTTCTCATCCTGAAGCAAAGTTCTTAACCTGAGATGCTATTTCTGGGTTAGCGGAGTCTGTAACCTGAAGCATTTGTAACCTGAAGCGTTTGTAACCTGAGGTACCACTGTAATATTGGGGGGCGGGGGCTAGATTTGCAGTGTCGGGCACCTGATGAGGACCATGTCCCAATATAGGCCCCCCTCCCAATCCCTGGAACGTCCTGCTGCTCTCAACGCTCACTGTTGCTGCACGTTTAGCTGTTCTCCAAGCGAGCCAGCAATGAGGGGGCAAAGAGGAGGTCGCCTCTCTGCATGCCTTGTGATTTCCCTTTTGGCCGGGGTGTGTGAACTGGGCTCAGAGGGAGAGACAAGGAGATGGCGGCTGCACTGCAGGAGGTTAGGGGGACATTGAGAGCATCTTGCCCAGGGGTCTTCCAAAACCTAGAACCAGCCCTGGAGGAGGTGGAGACTTGCAAGGTACGCCTGTGCAGGACTGGCGCCAAGGCTCAGCATGGGGGGGGCATCTGCCGGGGGCCCACAATCCCACAGGTGCCCCACAGAAAACAGCTCCCTGGACCTGATGTAACTAGGAGGTAGACTCACTGAGGGAGGCGTGCCCACGCAAGGCATGACCAAAAACTTGTAGGTGATGCTGCAAGTCTCTCTGTGTGTAAGACTAGGAAGACAGAAAGCTCCCTTGTATTGTGTCAGAACCATTGGTCCATCTCACTATTGTTGCACGAAAACCCCAATCTCCGAGTGGTCCGACATTCCAGGGGTCCCAGGACTGAGGCACTGCGGGGACCGTGGTGCCTTCAGGATATATGGTCTATTTACACATACAGCCTGAGATGGAAGGGTTCACACCATGGACACCCCAAAAGAGTCTTGCTTCTCCCACTGCCGCAGCCTTGGATTCAAACAGAAATCAAACATTGCTTATTCTTTCTACAGCGCGCTGCTTTACTTGTAGTTGACACCACAGCCCCCAGAACTCTATTTCAGACTCTAGCTTTTGTCTGTTGTTGTCTTGCACCAAGCCCCTTATCCGTTGTTCTCCTAATTGCCTATCACCTAGGCAATCACCTCAACACAGGAAACTAGCCTGGTTGATAAAACTTGCTGGATCCAGGGCAGGCGTTCAGAAAGCTAGAGAGGCTTGATTAGATTTTAACACTTGCTGGATCTAGGGCAATAGTTCCCAAACATGCCCCCCCCCCCCGAGATCACTTGGAAATTGACGAGGATCTTCATGGGCCAGTTATGGTTTACCTGCCTGCTGTAGCAACTGTAATGTGCTGGAGTAAACGCTGTATGGTTTTTAATTGTATTTTTTACAGAGACACCACGGACTGCCTGAATAAAAGTTTGTGGGCTGCTGGACCACAGTTTGGGAACCCCTGATCTAGGCTTTAGAGGTTTCTGGCACCCTCGAACTCCTAACAGTGCTGTCAAAGTGTAGAAACAGCAAGCCTAGATTCTGCGCTGCACGAAAACCAGCATGTGTTGTTGAAACGTGAGGCAGTCTGGCTGATGTGGCTGTGATGATGGTGGCGATTGCGGGGCAGGCAGGGGGTGGGGTGGGGTGTAAGGGGGTGTGTGACAATCATGGTAGCTTGATGTTGCTGGTGGGACAGCTAACACAGGAAGCAAAGGCAGGAAGTCTGAGGCCGCAAAGCCGGAAGCCTCTGCTGTTGCTGATAAGGCCTGCCTGATGGGGACCCGAGGCCCAGAACTACCCTGCAAGCCAGGGGGGCTTTAAATAGCTCTCCTATCTTCTGTAATAAAGGATGGAGTTGGAGGGCAGGGGGGAGCGGTGGAGGCACAGCTTCCTGTTTGGCTACTGAAATCCTGAATATTGGAGGAGAGGGGGTGCTGTTACTCAGTTCTAGGCCTCCCTTCCCCCAGCTATTGTTTTCTCTTATATCGGGTAAATGTACACATGCTGAACCCGCTAGGATCCTTACCACATGAACAGCAACATGCTTTGACCCCCTCCTCTGACAGTGCCCCCCTCCCAAGATAACAGGTTGTGGGGGTTTTTTTTTGTTTTTTTTTAAAGATCCAACCTAGAATGATAAAAGAGAACCTTCCCACTCCAAATCAAGCATAGCATACGAGCTTGCTAAAGGTTGCCAACGGACCAGCATGAACTGGCAGTCTGTGGTACAGTTGAAATAAATTAAAATTGGGAACACTTGTCTGTCATACATTTAAAGCACATGGCTCTCACCCCCCCTCCCCCGGAACCCTGGGAAACGTAGTCTGTTTAGGGTGTAGTTTGTTAAGGCTGCTGGGAATTGTAGCTCTGTGAGGGGTAAGCTATTGTTCCCCAGGATTCTGTGAAGGGAGCAAAAGGCTTTAAATACACGGCAGGGATCCAATATTTCTTTGTTTCTTTCTGGGTAGCGAGAAGCAAAAGTGTGTGGAGGTGTGTAGCTCTATCCTTTATTTATCACCTCTGTTATAGGAGAAAGTGATCTAGACAGGCTTTGGTGTGTTATATACACCAGGTCGCACCCTAGCACTCATTCTTAATTAATATGGGACAACTGCCCTCCATCCTGGCTATAATGGTCCCCCTATAATGGTCCCTGCGAATTTTTAACAGCTGCATCACGGGCTTCATCCAATAAATGAAGCCTTTCCCTATCCCTCCATGTGAGAAGAAAGTTTCTCCTGTTGGATTTCTGCCCGACATACACCTGTTGAAGGCAGCCTGAGCACTCTAGCATGGGAAAGTGGTTAGAGTGTCACACTAAGAGCTGGAAGACCAGGGTTCAAATCCCTACCCAGCACACTGAGTGACCTGGGGCCAGTTGCTCTTTCTCAAGGTCTAACCTACCTCACAGGGTTCTTGTGAGCTTTAAATGGGGAACCACATACACCAACTTGAGCTATTTGATGGAAAGGTCATCATAAAATAAAGAAACCAGCCAAATATTAGTCTCCCAAAATCTCCCAAAATCTGGAAGAAAGCGAAGAGGGAGTAAAGCAAAGACATAGCAGCTTGACTAGTGAACCCACGGTTTAGCAGAGGTTTCAGTTTCTAGGTGATAGCTGTACAGGTGTCGCCATTTCTACCTGTGGGACCTCAAGGTGTTGCTGGACTACAACCCCCATCATCCCTGGCCCCGGGGCTGATGGGAGTTGGAGTCCATCAACTGTATGGAGAGCCACAGGTTTCCCACTGCTGGTTTAACTGAAGCTTGGCATAGGCAAATAAAGCATGCAGAATTTCCCCCATTGTTTTGTGTAGGTCAAGATGCTTCTAAAGACACAGGGGCAGAGTCAGTAAACGGGAAAACAAGTTGCCAGCTTGACCCATGAATCGTGCTCTTTACCAAATATGCTGGCCTACCACTAGGACTCTCCCTGAAAATGCTCCCTTGGCACCAGTGCTTATACTTTCCCCATTTGAAAACATTTCATATTTAATAGATGATCACTGAGAACTGGAGGCCATTCTTTCTCTGTGCCTCTAACACAGGCATCCCCAAACTGCGGCCCCCCAGATGTTTTGGCCTACAACTCCCATGATCCCTAGCTAACAGGACCAGTGGTCAGGGGTGATGGGAATTGTAGTCCAAAACATCTGGAGGGCCGAAGTTTGGGGATGCCTGCTCTAACAGCAGCTTGATCCGGAGACCTTAGCAGGTGAACATTTTAATTTCCTGCTTACTTCAGCCGATCAAGAAACAGGAGCAAGGAATTAGGTCCTCTTTTTTCCCTCCCTGGTCAAATAAAATTGTACCCTAAGCTTTAAAAAACGAAATAGATCCAAATTTTCAATGGCCACAGATTGCTTCCTAGGGAACTCTCATCAAACATCGCAAAGATAGTCGCCCTAGAAGAGTAGTGAGATACCGCTACTCAAGACATGTAAATTATCTTGCATTTCAAACTACAACAGTTTCAGAGGGCTCTAGGGAAAGATGCAAAATCAGCAACATTGGCTCCAGGGTTTTGTAAAGCAAGACATCAGGCTCAGCGGCCTCTTTAACCTGGAAGAGGCAGGGTGGTGGCGTACTAACCGAATATTTGCTGGAACTGCCTCATCAACATAAAGCCGTGAATAATGTCAAAGGGAAACTGCCGAGGCTGACCTTGTCAAGAGTCTGGGTACAAGCTCAGGAGGTGCCCAATCTTACTTCCACCCTGCCTAGTTCCAGCCCTAGCAAAAATGGCTCAGTGTTTCTTGTTTTTGAAAACTAGACCAGGCCAGTACTAATCTACAACCCAGCCCAAACACAGAATGTCCCCCCCACCAATAGAGACAGCAATGCCAAACCAAAAATGACTACAAATCTTTCAAGAGCTTCTGCTGGTTCATTTCTCTCTCTCCTCTTTTAAATGCATGCCTTTTGGGTGGTTGGAGAAACGCAAGCCATGCACATTCAGTCCGCAAACAATCTGAAAGGGTTCAAACCAAATCAAAAGATCCACCGGTTTTTGCCAAGAACACACCCATGGTGGACAAAGCACATCTTAATGCTACAGGGTTCTGAATCAAAGTGGATGCTTAGAGAAAGAATTCTCAAAGCCCGAAAAGCATCCATGGATCTGCATGAAGATGCGATTGAAAGGAAAATTTAAAAATTAAAAGATCACGGAGAAACGTAAAGTCGGGAAAGGCGAACCAGTGTACAAGCTGATAACCCCTGAAATGCAAAAGGAAAATTGAACTGACCTTTTATGAAGAGGAGTACCACCAGGTTTTTTTGGGGGGGGAGGCTGAAGCACCCCAAAACTTGGACTCCATCCCTGAAATTCTTGGAGTTTTGCAGGCCAGTATAGGCACCCCTGTAGGAATATCCTCTTCCTGCTGTCACTATGATGATATGGCGGGGAGGAATCTCTTTCTCCTCGCATGCCAGGTTTTTGTGGGGGGTCCCCCAATTTCACCCCCATCTTCTATCTCTCGGCTGGTCAGGCCGTGCAGTGGAAGGGAACTCTCCCATTCAGAGCTCAAGGCGTCTCTTGTGGTGGTTTGGTTTGGGTTTTTTAAAAGCTCAGAGACATCAACCGCCACGAAAGGGAAGGAAGAGGAAATTTTTTTGTACCAGAAGGAAAGAGCGGAGGGGGCCCCTGTTTCTGGAGCCGGGTGTGTATGAGAAAGAGAGAGAGAGAGGAACTGAACCAGAGACCAGCTTGGTGCAAGCCTGAGACGGAGAAGGGGGCCAGGGAGCCAGCTGCTGACGAAGATGGAAGAACATCTCCAGAACTTACCTTGATGGTGCAATCCATGGCACGCCTGCCTGTACCTGCTGCTTCCCGCCTAGAGTTCCATGGGCGCTTGGCTCAGTTGCATTGGCAGGGGTTGATCTTGCACAGGGGGCCGGATGAACAGGGCTCGGGTGTGTGTGTGTGTATGTGTGTGTGTCTAATTTTGGGAAGTGAAGTCACACAAGCCGCCAGGGCTGGTTTCCTATTGGTGTGACCAAGCTTGCAAGCTCTGAAACTTTTTTTTTTAATAGCATCAATTGGTTTGCGAGCCTTCTCTCTCTCTCTCTCTCTCTCTCTCTCTCTCTCTCTCTCTCTCTCTCTCTCTCTCTCTCTCTCTCTCTCTCTCCAACTTCAAATTGCAAAGCAGGACAAGAACTCAGGGTAAGAGAGGCAGAAAGAAATGGGAGGCACGCACACAACAGAGATCGTTGGTGGGGAAACATAGCATGCAAAGAGGAAAAGAAGACCTCGTTCTACAACAGGACTGCCGGATTTTCAGAAAGGCCGTTTAGATGATTATTTGTTTATTGCAAGAAGGACCAAGAGGGGAGCTCCCAACGAAAACCAGGAAGACGGTTTCTTCTCTAAATGCAGAGATGCACAAACTCATGTTCGAAATTAGCTTCTTGGATTGGAACATAAGAGACTGTTTTATATGGAGTCAGACAATTGAGCCATCCATCTCAATATTGCCTGCACTGACTGGCAGCAGCTCTCCAAGATCTCTGCCAGAAGTCTCCCCATGCCCTATGTGGAGGTGCTGGGGATTGAACTTGAGACCTTCTGCATGCAAAGCAGATGCTCTTTCCCTGAGCCACAGTCCTTCCCAAGGAAGCCTGGTGCACACACCTGGAGCACAAACATCCCACCGCCGTAGAATCAGTAGTAGAAAGGGCCAAATTTTGATAGGAACATAGCCTGACTCTGAGTCAGACGCTTGGTCCATCTAGCTCAGTACTGCCTACACTGGGTGGCAGCGGCTCTCCAGGGTTTCAGGCAGGGGATATTTCCAACCCTATGTGGAGATGCTGCCGATTGAATCTGGGACCTGCTGGCAGCAGAAAAGATGCTGTGCTGCTGAGCTACGGCCTTTTCAAAGGTGCTGTATGTATGCAGAAGCAACTTAAGTTTCTAGACAGCCTAAATGATGCACTATCAGTACAATCCTAACTAAAGCACATTACAAGCTACTTCAAAGGCAAAGGCTGGGCAGGTATAGAGAGCCATCCAGGTGTTGCAGCATTCCAATGCCTATATTTCCCCATCCAGCATAGGTAATGGTCAGGGCTGATGGGAGTTGTAGTGCAACAATATCTGGAGGGTCACATTGTTGCAATCCAAAAAATGGCTTATCTTCTGAGTTAGGCCAATAAGACTCAGAGACAAGAGGAGTTGCCGGTAGGAGTCCATTTAGTTTATTGCAAAGCAATACGGTTATAAAGGTAAAGGGCCCCTGACCATCAGGTCCAGTCGTGTCCGACTCTGGGGTTGCGGTGCTCATCTCGCTCTATAGGCCGAGGGAGCCGGTGTTTGTCCGCAGACAGCTTCTGGGTCATGTGGCCAGCATGACAAAGCTGCTTCTGGCAAACCAGAGCAGCGCACGGAAACACCGTTTACCTTCCCGCCGGAGCGGTCCCTATTTATCTACTTGCACTTTGATGTGCTTTCGAACTGCTAGGTGGGCAGGAGCTGGGACCGAGCAATGGGAGCTCACCCCGTCGCAGGGATTCGAACTGCTGACCTTCTGATCAGCAAGCCCTAGACTCTGTGGTTTAGCCCGCAGCGCCACCTGGGTCCCATAATACGGTTATAGTCAGATCTTTTTGTAAAACTGCAACCCCACCCAACGTGGGGCAGAGGATTTTTATAACATTTCAGACAAAGGATTTTGATTTAACCAATCACATAAATCATTACATCATTGTATATTTAATATTCATCATGGCTTGCAACAACATGATCCCTGGCCCTGACCTAGGGCCTGGGGAGAAAATAATCAGCCATCCCGATTCCTCTGTAGTTCTAGACCTCAGAGTGAGTTAACACATGTCTGCATGCCCTCCACCATTTCTTTGGTGAAAATAGGGACGTCCCATTACATAATTATAATTTTACTATTTATACCCCACACATCTTACTGGGTTGCCCCAGCCACTCTGGGCAGCTTCCAACATATATAAAAACATAATAAAACATTCAACATTAAAAAACACCCTTTCCTATACAGGTTTGCCTTCAGACAGCTCAGGGGTCAAGTAACTCCATACCCTCCAATATTTCTCCAACGAAAATAGGGACATCCTAAGGAAAATTGGGACATTCCGGAATCAAATCAGAAACAGGAATGGCTACTCTAAATCAGGGATGTCCCTGGAAAATAGGGACACTTGGAGGGTCTGATATATGTACGCACGTATTTTAAAATGTATATCCTCTCTCACTAGCTTAATTTTGCTATGTCTGATATTATTCTGAGCCACGCTGATTTGTTATGCAAAGTGTCTCCGCCTGAGTTAGAACAGAAAGTAGTCAAGATGTTTATTGAGTATCTATCCTGATTTTCTTTCATGAAGTTTATGCAGAGGTTTGACGGTGCCTGGTCCTGACTGAGCATTTGTTTGTGAGGAGGTTCCATGGTGACAGCCATTCATCATGATTTCTTGCAGGACAGTTATGCATCTTCCTGTTAATCAATAGGTTTTTTTTGTGTGACTTTTGTTGTGTATTGAGTCAAAGGATTTTATCTCTGTATTATTATTGTCTGTATTTGCATTAGGATAAAGTAACTGCCTTTTGGTTCCAGAGGGTACAGCTACTATTGGTTCATTTAAGCTGCTGTATTTGGATCCTCTGTCTTATTGGTTCCCTCCAAAAGGCAGCACGGTGATTGCCTGATATTGTTCCCTCCAAAATGTATCCCCTTCTAGCTAGTTCCCTGTCCCTATAAATGTAGCCTTCCTGCCCTCACAGTCAGTCTTGTTCACTTAAATAAAGAGCTGTTACTAGAGAACTGTCTCCAGCATGTTTTGTCAAGAGAGCTGAAATCACAAACCCCACGTCACAACAACTGGCGACGAAGGTGGGATCCGGAATGCTGAGGAGCGGTTAAACACAACCCTGCCTCAGAGTCCGGATTGCAGCTGAGAACAAGACTCACTGGCCAGCTGAGAAGACGACCCTGCCCGCTAGGACAATGGAGAGTCCAAGGGTATTGGAGCCCTTCCAGCCATCAGAACCCCACACCTGGGAAGACTACGTCGAACGCTTCGAGTTCTTCGCAGTAGCTCAAGGGATCACCGATGCCAGCAAAAGAAGGGCCACATTCCTGAGCTACTGTGGGCCCGAGACCTTCAAGCTAGCCAAGGCATTACTTGCTCCAGCGAAGCTGAGTGAGACATCTCTCCAAGATATTCTTGCCTGCCTAACAAGCCACTTGGCGCCTACTGAGACCAAGATGGCCCGGCGGATGGAGTTCCATAAGAGGCAGCAGCATGCTGGGGAGTCTGTATCCGCATTTCTGGCTGAACTCCGGAAGCTCGCTCAGCACTGCGGCTTCCAAAATCTGGAAGAGACTCTCCTGGATCGGTTTATTGGTGGTCTGAGCAGCAAGAAAGCCAGAAGACGCATCGTGGCTAAAGAAGAGGTTACCCTTGCTTCAGCCTTGAAGGAGGCCACCGCCATGGAGAATTATGAAAGAGAGGAGCTTGATGCCAGTCGCAAGGCCACTAAGCCACAGATAGAAGTTGCGCATGCCATGGACGAGCTAGAGGCTACTCCGAGCCAGAGCCCAGTCCGTGGGGTCGAGTTGGTGCGTCAGGCCTGCACAGTGCACAAAGATCGCGGAGGCAGTTGCCCAGGTTGTGGCGGAAACCATGGGCGGAAGAGTTGTCGTTTCAGGGATGCTATGTGCCGGATGTGCGGGAAGACAGGTCACATCGCCAGGGTCTGTAGATCGGCGGCGTCAGGAGCAACAGGAGCACCTATACTGGAGCATCGCAGACCGCCCACAGCAACTCATTTTCGAAAGGACTGCCACTACATAACGGAGATCAACGGGAGGGCCGTGCAGTTTCCAGCACAAGGCAAGGCACACGTCAAGGTGATGATTGAGGGTCAGCAGTGCGACATGGAGGTGGACTCTGGATCTGCATTCACCATTGTGTCGGACCAGACCGCGAAGACATTCTTCTCCAGGGGTAAGTTGCCCCCTCTGGAGCCCTTCCCGGCAACCTTGCAGTCGTACTCAGCAGGCCGCATCCATGTTATGGGAATGTGTGCCGTGAGAGTACAGTTCCGGGACAAACAGGCTGTACTCAAACTGGTGATTGCGAAGGGCAGTCGCCCCAGTCTCCTGGGCACTGACTGGTTCCCCGCCCTGGGACTGAGTATCTCAGGGCTTAATTCAATCCAAACCTGCCCTGAGATGAGTGAGACATTATGCAAGGAATTTGCTGGTCTCTTTAATGGAAAACTGGGTTGTTATAAAGGGCCCCCAGTTGACTTCGAGTTGGACCCCGGGGTGGCCCCAATCCGACTCAAACCAAGGCGAGTGCCATTTGCACTGCAACCCAAGATCGAGGCAGAGCTGGATAAATTGGTCAAGCAAGGAGTTCTCTCACCCGTGGACTCTGCTAAGTGGGAGACTCCAATCGTCACGCCCCTTAAAGCAAATGGGGAAGTCAGAATATGTGCAGATTACAAATGTACTATCAATCAGGCACTCAGGGGAAACTCATACCCCATTCCAGTCGTATCACATCTGTTGGCTAAACTGGCTGGGGGCAAGGTGTTCGCCAAAATTGACCTGGCACAAGCTTACCAACAGCTGCCAGTAACCCCACAATCAGCGGAAGCACAGACTATTGTCACACATAAAGGGGCGTTCAGAGTTAACAGATTACAGTTCGGAGTTTGTGTGGCCCCAGGGATTTTTCAAGGGCTCATGGAACGCCTGTTAAGGGGTCTGCCGGGGGTCTTGCCATTTTTTGATGACGTTTTGATTGCTGGAAAAGACCCACAGGAACTGGTTGCGCGTGTCCGTGCAGTGTTGCTCAAGTTCAAGGAGGTGGGGTTGCAACTGAAAAAAGAAAAATGCAGTTTTGGGGTGCCAACTGTGGATTTCTTGGGGTTTAAAATTGATGCATCAGGCATCCACCCCACAGATGCTAAGATTAAGGCCATCATCGAGGCACCACGACCACAGAACAAGACGGAGTTGCAGTCATTCCTGGGACTTATTAACTTTTATCATTCATTCTTACCCCAGAAAGCTTCGGTAGCTGAACCATTACATAGACTTTTGCAGAAAAAGAATGTGTGGCGCTGGGGGCGGGAGCAGCAGAAGGCTTTTGACTCCTTGCGAGAAATGCTGAGTAGCAGGAGCGTCCTTGCTCATTATGATGAGTCGAAGCCGCTGGTCCTGGCATGTGATGCCTCTCAATACGGCCTGGGGGCTGTGCTGAGTCATAGGGAACCGGATGGGTCGGAAAAGCCCATCTCTTTCTATTCCCGTACGTTGTCACCCACGGAGCGCAACTATGCTCAAATTGATAAAGAGGCACTAGCAATTGTGTCAGGAATCAAAAGGTTCTATGATTATTTGTACGGTCGCCATTTCTCCATTGAAACGGACCACAAACCACTGTTAGGGTTGTTCAACCCAAACAAACAAACGCCACAAATTCTCTCCCCCAGAATGTTGCGTTGGTCAATATTCCTGAATGGGTTCCAGTACACCTTGACCCATGTGCCGGGGAAACAGTTGTGCCACGCTGATGCGCTGAGTCGATTGCCCCTTCCTGGCGGGAGCAATGAGGATCCTGCTCCGGCGGAGCACATTATGATGCTAGAAACACTTCCTGGGGCTCCTGTAACAGCTACTGATATAGCTGAGAAAACGAGGAAAGATGCTGTTCTCTCCCGTGTGCTCACTTGGGTGGGGAGGGGGTGGCCAGGTGGTCCGCATGAAGAAAAATTCAGGCCTTATGCGACAAGGCAGCACGAATTGTCCATGCATAAGGGTTGTCTCCTATGGGGAGATAGGGTGATCATCCCAGCACCACTGAGAAACAGGGTTCTTGAGACGCTTCACATGGGACACCCGGGAATGGTCAGGATGAAGTCGCTAGCCCGATGTTATGTGTGGTGGCCTGGAATGGACCAGAACATAGAACAATGGGTACGAACATGCAAGGCATGCCAAGAGGTGCGGCCAGAAGTGGCCAGAGCACCAGTCCACTGGTGGGAGCAGTCCAGGACTCCCTGGAGCCGGCTGCACATAGATTTTGCTGGGCCATTCCAAGGGAAGGTCTTTTTGGTTATCGTTGATGCATATTCCAAATGGTTAGAAGTGGCGATGGTCCCTAGCATGGCATCAGCTGCCGTAATCAAGGTGTTGAGGCAGCTGTTTGCAACCCACGGGTTACCTGAGACCATTGTATCAGATAATGGGGCAGCTTTTGTATCCCAAGAATTCAGGGCATTCTTGGCTGATAACTTCATAAGAGGGGTCACATCCGCGCCCTTTCACCCATCCTCCAATGGGCAGGCTGAGCGCATGGTAAGAACAGCCAAAGAATCCATTGCGCGCTTAATGGAGGGTAACTGGTCGGCTCGCATTGCACGAATGTTATTTTTGCAGCATGCGACGCCGTGTACTGCGACGGGCAAGTCGCCAGCTGAGCTGCTCTTAGGTAGAAGACTAGTAACGGTGCTGGATTATGTCCACCCAGATAAAATGCCAAACCGTAATTCAAGAGCAACCCCCCAGGCTGAGACTGACACAACAAGGTATCTCGCCCCTGAAGATCTGGTCTGGGTGAGGAACTATTCACGAGGTCCACGGTGGGTGGCCGGTGTGATCACCCGGGCTAGTGGACCTGTGTCCTATTATGTGACCTTGGAAAATGGGCAAGTTTGGAAGAGACATATAGATCAGCTGAGGCGCCGGGCGCTCAGCAGGGAGGAGTCAGATAATTCATCCCTGGCTAATGACGCACAGCTGCGAGACCAGAGTGAAGATGGCCCAGAGGTGCAGTCACCAGGGGCTTCAGCAAATGAACCAGGGTCTGCTAGTCCTCAGGATGACGAGGTACAGGTAGGGGACCCTGAGGTGTCTGGGACTCCATCTGTTCCTGACGAAACCCCTATAGCAGCCCCTCCACCACAGGTAACACCCAATCCAGAACCTGCAACACCTGTTGTCAGGAGATCAAGTAGAAGTTGTAGGACCCCACAGTACCTGAGGGATTACGTCTGCTGTGCTCACTAGGGGGGGAGGGGTGTTGTGTATTGAGTCAAAGGATTTTATCTCTGTATTATTATTGTCTGTATTTGCATTAGGATAAAGTAACTGCCTTTTGGTTCCAGAGGGTACAGCTACTATTGGTTCATTTAAGCTGCTGTATTTGGATCCTCTGTCTTATTGGTTCCCTCCAAAAGGCAGCACGGTGATTGCCTGATATTGTTCCCTCCAAAATGTATCCCCTTCTAGCTAGTTCCCTGTCCCTATAAATGTAGCCTTCCTGCCCTCACAGTCAGTCTTGTTCACTTAAATAAAGAGCTGTTACTAGAGAACTGTCTCCAGCATGTTTTGTCAAGAGAGCTGAAATCACAAACCCCACGTCACAACAACTAACTGCAAATGTCTGTTTTTTGCTCTCTCTCTCTCTTTCTTGTGGATTTGCCGCTCTGGAGTCCTTTAATCCAGGGGTGAACAACCTTTTCGAGCCGTGGGCCGGTCCACCATGCCTCAGACCATGTGGTGGGCTGGACTATATTTTGGAAAAATAAGAAAGAACGAATTCCCATGCCCCACAAATAACCCAGAGATGCAATTTAAATAAAAGCACACATTCTACCCATGTCAAAACACCAGGCAGGCCCCACAAATAACCCAGAGATGCATTTTAAATAAAAGCACACATTCTACTCATGTAAAAACACACTGATTCCCAGACCGTCCGTAGGCTGGATTGAGAAGGCGATTGGGCCGCATCCGGTCCATGGGCCTTAGGTTGCCTACCCCTGCTTTAATCCCTTTTAATTGTGCAAATCTAAATTTCTGGTATGCGAATGCTCTTGGTGGGCGTTGATTGTCAGCAAAGTAACTTTGGACTGCACCTCCCTTGAGCAAAGGCTGGAAGAGGATACCAATTTTGCTATGTCTGGGAGAAGGTGGAAAGCAAAAAAACAGTAGTCTAAATTTCACCACTACCCACCCCAGAAGAGTTGGTTTCAGAATTTAAGATATTAGACTGCAGGCTCATCCACACTCCCCTTTGTTCCACACTTCCTAGGCACAGGATTAGGCTTTAAAGGTCTGTTTCTGAGCAGGTTTTTTTAGTCCTGGTGTTTCCCCATAATTTACGGTGGCTGTTTGCTCTGAATCAGGGGTAAAACATGGTTTTCCAGGCAAAGCATTGGGACAAAAAACACTGCTTGGATCGGGACAAGGACCTGGGAAACCTAGATGGGGAGCAAAGTTAAGTGTGGATAATCCCTGCGGCTGGAGAGTTGGAATGTCCAATGTGCCCTTTTCTCTCTCAAAGTACTTGGGTGTCCACAAGATTCTGAATCGCAGCCGCAAGTACATTTGGAATTTGAAAAGCAGTGATATGAACAGACTCTGAAATTCCGTTCTAGCTCAATTGTTTGACCTGCAGGCATCTCATCGAGTGCAAACTCTTCTTAGAAATCTGTACTCTTCTTTTTCTTCCAACACTTAGGAAAACAGCAGCTTCTGTACAAAGGTGATGAGGTGTGCTGTTTTTTTTTAAATAAAAACGACAATATTCAGAAATGTTGCAGTGTTAATCTGAATGATCTGACAGGCTACTGAGCAGAGATGGTTTTGAAAAAGATAGGCGTTAAACTCTGGCGATCGCCATGTCTGCTGTAGGGAGCATCAGGCGCTCCTAATGCCATGACACCAGTCGATCATGCCAATTTATTATTTGGAGCCCACTCTTCTGCTCATAGAGCAGCTTCACAACATTAAATGAAGGGGAAAAACCAACCTGGAAGCAAATACTTCACGTTGTTTTAAGCATGCGGCAGTCCCAAATCCACCTCTCCTTTCCATTTGTGCTGATAACCTTTCTATAATGCAGACCTGCACAGTGTGTGTGAGACATCATTTCGCTCAAAGGCTCCTACCGGCTTTCCAGCAGTAGCCAATGAAGTGGAGCAAAGGAAGGGAAAAACTAAAGTTAATGATGTCATGCCATCTGCTGTGGTCCTGGGAGATATGGGGAGATGTGGGCCGCTTCCAGACAGCTTGTTTAATGAGCAATCAGCCTGATATGTTTGCAGAGAGATTGAACAACATTGGTTATCTAGCATAAGGTTACCAGATTTTTTTTCAATGAACCCGGGGACACTTTTCAACTTCAATGGATTTTGTATGGGGACTGATGTGTAAATCCGGGGAACATAGCTGCCAAGTTATCCCTTTTTTTAAGGGAAATTCCATTATGCTGAATAGGCTTCCTCGCGAGAAAAGGGAAAACTTGGCAGCTATGCCGGGGAATGTCCCTGGGAAATGGGGACGTCTGGTAACCTTAAATAACATGCACTCACCCTGATTCACCCCCACAGAGCTACAATTCCCAGCATCCTTTAAGAAAAACCAACAACTACAGTTCCCAGGATTCCTTGGGGGAAGTCATGTGCTTTAAATATATGATGTGGATCTGCCCATCTCATTTTACCTGTCACTTTCCTTTCCCAATCTTTATGGGGAAGCATTTTTTCTTCCTCTCCCCACCCTGCTGCTGAAGAATCTTGGGAACTATAACCGGTCCCCTGGCAGAGCTGCAGTTTGTGCTCGCCACCCCAACAAAGTGGGGAAAGTTTGTATGGGAAAGTTTAACTGGAAGGCATAGCATCTCTTTCACCAGCTTGTTTATGTGTCTGGGGGCCGTGGCTCTCTCTGCAAAAGGAGCGGCATGGAGCCACACTTTGGTGCACGAGGGTGCACTATAACACCAGCTAGCGATGCTGGATGAAAGGTTCCTGTGCCGGAGGCCCTGCTCTCCAAGATCGCTCAGCTGCCCATTGGCAGTCGCAGAAAGGAGCAGCCTTACTATTCAGAGTCCTTCACCCGCCCCTCCTCACCCCGTGAGCTGTGTTGCACCTGGCTTGTGCTTTGTGGGGAGGCGTGTGGGGTCCTGTGGTTTCCGGTCGATGTTGTGCACTCCTTGCCTCAGTGCTGGGGCCGTTGCATAACCTCACGCTGCATTTTCAGGCTGAGGCACCCACCCCTCCCCTGAGATTCCCTGACAAGGAAAGGGGCTGAGAGTGGAGGGGTTGCAGGGTCAGCCCACCCACCTGACTCCCCCTTCCCCATTTTATTGGGGCGCTGTAGTTCCTGCTAGGATCAAGGATAATGAGATTTGCAAAAAGTTACTGTGGAGAGGTAGAAAGGAGTGCCCTATCTAGCCACTGAGAGGGGTCAAAGGCAGGGGAGGGCATCTCAGGCCTTGGGTTGGTGGGGGAAGAATCCGGCCCCTCTTTGGGGTTTTCTCTAGGCCACACCCTCTCTTCTTCGGTCACGTGCCTGCCATCATGCCCTTGTGCGGATTGAGCATGGATAGTTGCAGGTGTAGAAACCTCTGCTTTGTGTGTGGCTGGAATGCAGCCTCCGGCACAAAGACAAAAGCTGCATCCATTGCTCTGTACCTACAGTACTTTGGCCCCTGGCTACACCCAGCCAGCGGCATGCACCCCCCAGAAGTTTCCACACAAGGCAACATGGCCCTCAGGCTGAAAAGGTTTTCCCTAGCCTTGGAATAAAGATTTGGATCCAGGGCTATGAAGGAACAAGGATTCCACAGTGAGGGGTTCCCCCCCCCAAGAGCTGGGTTCCAGTTAGGGTAGAGGGCAATTCTCTTCTCTTCACTCTTACCCAATCTCAAGCCTTTACACAATCTGCGGGTTTGTGGTTTCAGGCTGTTCAAGGGGGCTGATCTATCTCTATGGGTTGTGAAACTGGCCTGACCATCGTTGCTCTCTTGCCTTCCACAGAAAAAGGCAGGCTGGGGAGATGGGGTGTGGTGTAATCTCTCTCCCTCTCCCTCTCCCTCTCCCTCCCTCTCTCCCTCCCCCCCTCTCTCTCTCTGTGTGTGTGTGTACACAAAGATGCACTCACAGTCTGTTTCCAACACGGAGAGCTGCTTGTGCCAAACAACAGCAACTAAACCTTAGAAGCTGAATGCTCTCTTGCTACCACTTTTGCATCTCCAGCTAGCCACTTCCTTTGTGAGGAAGATTGCTTGTTAATGGCTCAAGTTGGGTGGGGTGCTTGTTATCTCAATGGGAGCTAATGACTGAGAGATATCTGGCACTCTTCTCTTCTGACCTACCAGGACATTGAGAAGTGCTTCCCCCACCCTGACACCCAGTAGAACGCATGATGTGGCTCTCTCCTGCCTGGCCAGCTCATGGCGATGAAAAAACAACTACTCTATGTAACTTTAAGAACTGGCAACTGTGTTTGCTTTTTTCCTCTTCCCTCCTCACTCCCTTTTCCTTTTGTGTGCTGCAGTTGCAAGCCTGTGGGCAGAGACCATCTGGTTTCAACTGACTGCATGTGCTCTATGCAGGGGGTCAGAGTGGTCTACTCACCATGATGCTGGCCCAGAGGACTGAAATTATGGTCAGATGCCCATCTGCCATGTTCTCTTGCCCTCTGAAGTGAGGCAAGTAGCAATGGCAGGGCAAGGGGCCTTCTCAACGGCTGCAGCACCCCTATGTGGAAAGCTCCCCTCCCCAACTCTGACGCCATTTTAGTCCCCAGCATATACATTTTAAGAACCCAGAGTTGGGCAGTACCATTATTGGGGGACCAATCAAAAAGTCACAAGCTACCGAGTTCTCCAGAACGCTTCATCAGACGAGTTGTTACACAAAGCCTCTTGCCCAATGAACGAAGCTTCTGGGGAAATTGAAAGCTTGCCAAGTTTCTGAGACATTTTGGTTCTTATTGCTGAACTCTGGATTTTGCAAACTCTTATGAACCAATGTATTTCTCCAGCCTCTTGAACACCCCCCGC
This sequence comes from Zootoca vivipara, assembly GCF_963506605.1. Classification (NCBI taxonomy): domain Eukaryota; kingdom Metazoa; phylum Chordata; class Lepidosauria; order Squamata; family Lacertidae; genus Zootoca; species Zootoca vivipara. The sequence goes on along the minus strand of NC_083281.1, from coordinate 27,135,166 downwards.
CTCCTGCTCAGATTGTATAGTTGTTTCTGTTTACTTTTACCTGAAGGATCGTCTCGCCGCTTATATATTCAATCGATCACTGAGCTCTGAAGGAGAAGGCTTCTGGCAGATTGTCCCTTACTCGGAGGTTCATTCCACACAATATCAGAATCAGGCCTTTAGTGCTGTGGCACCAGCTGCTTGAATATTAGACAGGCGCCACCTCTGTTATATTTTTTGTCGCCTGCTGACGAAGACCTTCCTATTTCAACCAGGCTTTTAAGTTGATAACTTTCCTGGTCTGCATATTTTATTGCAATTATTTTTTTTAAATTATTTTTTATTGTTTTATCGCTTGCTCTTTGCCGCCCTGGGCTCCTTTGCCAGAACAGGCGGGATCTAACTTTAATAATAAGTAAATATTTTAAAATAGGAATAAAAGCAGCACAACAGGGCACATTATTATATGTACATTGTTAAACGTGAATCCTGTTCTCTTGTTTGCTTTCCAAATGGTTTTAATATTGTATTTTCAGATTGTTGTAACCCCCCCTGTGGGATGGGGAGGGAGGCTGTGTGCTTGTATATGTGTCCTGAGTATATGAAAATGTACTCCCTTGCTATAGAGCAATTCACAAACCAATTTAACACACCTATTTTCCACCTTAGGAATAAAATGTGTGTGTGTGTTTGACTTGGCTCCAGTCTTGGCTTACCTGGGAGCAAGTCCCACTGACCTCTGTGGGATCTGCTTCTGAGCAGACATGCCCAGCCTCCCGTTTTGTGTTCCTTTTTGTGCGGCAGGGCAGCACGAGTGATTTTTATCAGCTGCCATGAAAGGAACCGTGAAATTGTCTATCCTCCCTTCACTCCACCCCATAGCCTCCTGGGGTCACAAAGATTTTCCATCACGACTGGTCAAGCAATGACTGCGGAATTCCCTTACACTGTAAGGATCAATACAGAGTTGCTAAACTACAGCAACAAACACATTTCACACAGATTGTGAACTCCAAAAAAAGATAAAAAGAAAAAAATAAGATGCTTCTTTGCAGAAATTCCTGCAGAGCGTGTGTAGATTGCAACATGTGAATTATCATACATCCGAGGATTTGCAAAGGCTGTTTTAAATGACAGCTTTTATGCTCAGGGCCAGCCCTATCATTGCTATTTCATTGTGCAAACCTAAATGATCAATATGTGATTGAATCTCTCCCACAAAATAGTGGCACTCTGGCGGTGGTGACCTTAGATGGCCTGGAGCATGGGAAAAGTTGTTTCTTAAGGGCACAATCCTAGGCGTTCAGGAACAAGTCCTCCTTAGCTTGTTGTTGTTGTTGTTGTTGTTGTTGTTGTTTAGTCGTTTAGTCGTGTCCGACTCTTCGTGACCCCATGGACCATAGCACGCCAGGCACTCCTGTCTTGCACTGCCTCCCGCAGTTTGGTCAAACTCATGTTCGTAGCTTTGAGAACACTGTCCAACCATCTTGTCCTCTGACGTCCCCTTCTCCTCCTTAGCTTATTTCTAGGTAAATTGGTAGAGGAGCTCAGCCTAATAGTTCTCAGCCCAGGACAGGCCTCAGAGGAAGCTGTGGTGTCTCATTTCGAGATTTATTAGGGCTACTTATACAGCCTGACAAGGAGATTCTGCTGGCTGCATCGTGGTCCCTAGAGATAAACACACCAGTCCTGCTTCCTCTCACGATTCCCCCCTCCCTCCCCCCAGCTCCCCCCAGCTCTGAAATCCGACCACCTGGCCTTCTGATCTGGGGCTGCAGAGTCGTGATACGCGGACACAAACACACACACTGGCTGTGACGACATAGACGCCTATCTCCCCCTCCCCATAAACTTAGAAAAAAGTCACGAAACTGGCTAAACCAGCCAATGGCCGGGCAGAGGAACTGGAAGGGTAGGGGGATATTAATAGAGAGAGGGAGAAAGGGCAGCAGTAGCAGCCTCTGAATCCTCTAGCCAAGGAAAAGCACCCAGCAGCACTCCCCCCACCCCCGTAAGGCATGGTGCAGGATCTCACATCTCAGAGATCGGTGTAGGTACGCACACCCTCCCTTTGCCAATTTCGTTGTCCAAGGGAAAGAAGAGGAAGAGCCAAGGAAGACGCCCCAAGGCGGCACTGGGTCAGCTATCCTAGAACGCAGCAAAGAGGTGAGTAGCCTGCATAGCCCAGTGGCAAAAAGCACATGCTCTATGTGCAGAAGGTACCAGGTTCGATCCCTGGCATCTCCAGCAAGGGATGGGAAGGTCCTTGGCTGAAACCCTGGGGAGCTGCTGCTGGACCAGGAACCTCTGACCTTCCAGGTGATGCTGGACTCTAACTTGCATTGTCCCTGACTGGCTGCGGATCATGGAAGTTGGAGTCCAGCAGCATCCCTGGAGGATGCTGAGCTAAATGGACCAATAGTCAGACTCCGTACAAGGTAGATTCCTAACTAATGCTGAGGTGATGCCTGTGAGCAGGGAAAGAGAGGCAGCAGCTCGCTGCACATTCGTACTACAGGTTTCAGGTTCCATGTAACTGGCATTTGCAGTAAGAGGCTCTCATGTCTCTGGAAAACCCACTGCTGACCAGATCAGGGAGGGCCACTGCCCCTTAGCGGGCTAAGGTGGATCAGTGGTTTGGCTCAGAGCAGCACATCTGCCATACTTTAACCTTAAAACATGAGGCTCTTAATCCCAGGGTTGTGGGTTCGAGCCCCACGTTGGGCAAAAAGATTCCTGCAGAAAAGCAGGTTAGACTAGATGACTCTTGTGGTCCCTTCCAACTCTGAAATTCTATGATGGCAAGTCCAGATATTCACAAATAAGAAGGAAAGCAAAAAATCATACTGCAATCTGATTGTATTAGAATATGAACTTTTTTTGCTATTGTTGTTTCAACTGTTTATTATTATATCTGCCTTACTTTTGCCTAGTTTTAATACTTCTTTCATTAAAAATATAAAAAAATTCTGCTCAATTCAGATCTACATCAATTTAAATAGATTGCAGACATGGATCCTTGGCACCAGTGCTGGAGGGAGCCACCCTTGCAAATGGTCCCGACTGGAGCAGAGGTGGAACTGTCGGGTAAGAGCTTCTCCCTTCCTTCCACACTAACCCCTTAACCATGTTGGCTGCAGCCCCGTACCAACGATTGTAGGACTTCCTTCTCAGTGCCTATGTGTAGGATTGTGCTGTTGGGTGTTGCTTTAGAGTGTTTTATTTTAAAGAATAACTCAAATGAATAAATGAACTTAAGCAGCTTTTTTCATTTTAGTCATTCCTACAGTTCCCACCTATGGCATGCCAAAGTAAAGGACTAATGCTTTTTATTGAGTCAGACCATTGGTCCACCTAGATCAGTGTTGTCTACACTGACTGGTAGCAGCCCTGCAGGGTTTCAGCCAAGGGACCTTCCCAGCCCAACCTACCAGCCACCTTCTGCATGCAAAGCAGATGCTCTTCCAGTTGTCGTCGTACTGCAACTCCCATCACTCCCGACCTTTGGCCATCCTGGCTGGGGCTGATGGGAGTTGGAGTCCAGCAACAGCTGGAAGGCTGCAGGCTCCCTACGCTTGATGTAAAGTATGCATTGGTTAAAAGATAGAGAGAGAGCCATTCTCTTTCTATCCTGCATTAATCAAATTCATGATGCTATAGCCTTTTTTAAATGTGTTTTTGGGTAGGGGTGGGGCTATTGGTTTGGTTTGTCTTTGTTTTGGGTTTTGATCTTGTATTTTCATGCTGTGAACCCCCCTGAGCTCTGCAGATGAAGAGTGGCCTACAGATAAATAATACAGATAAATAATGATGATGATGATGACATTCTGTGTGTCTCTTCAGCATCACTTAAGAAAATGCTCGAAGTCAACGGCAGTAGCCCCACAGATTTTTTTAAATGCAAAGTTTTATGCAAAAGTAACACAAACAAACATATTTTTAAGAAAATGTAAGATGCAAAAGTGAAGCAACACTGTCAATGAAGCCATGAATTATCAAAATGGTTGCAAGTGAATGTTGAAAGTTACAGATAATGCTCCCTAGGATAAGTAGTAGTAGTAGTTGAAATAATAATAATAATACATTTATATATAATAATACCACTTGCCTGCCATAATGGCTTCTGAGCAGTTTTCGTGTGTTTGTGTGTGTGTATGTGTATGTGTGTGTGTGTGTGTGTGTGTGTGTATCTTTAGCACAAGAAGAATGGAACTGGTTCTTTAACATTTTTGCTAGGAAGTTCCAACCTTAAAGAAAATGTCTTCAGAACTATATATCAGTGCCATCTTATCCCTTATAAATTAAGACAAAATTATAAAGTTAATATAAATGGCTGGAGATGTAGAAGAATTTAAGTGGGCATTATTAACATGTACTACTAGTCATTCACTGAGATTAAATGTACAGTATTTGGAACACATTATTGGGCATCATTCAGAAAACCACAGAGCACAACGTAACGAGAATCCTAAAACGGTGCTTCTTTGTATAATGCAAATGGAAGCGTTCAGAGGACAAGACGTTAAAGCAGAGCCAGGGTTTTTATTCCCCCTGAGGTGGTAGTGAGTAGTTTGAAAGTGGTTTCACTTTCAAAGGTGTGTACACTTGTGTACACACATTGTTCTCATGTGGCTGGGTGGTCACTCAGAGCCACTGCATGTGGAGTTGCCAGTTCTAGGCATCAATGCTGGGGGGAAAGCAGGAGGCTTTATCTTAAGAAATTTCCGGGAGAGATGTATAGCTCAGTGATAGATCACATGCTTTGCTTGCAGAAGGACTTGGGTTCAATCCCTGCCACCTGCAGTTCAAAAGGATGAATTCACAAATAATTGGAAATATTTCTGGCTGAAATCCTAAGGAGCCTACTGCCAGTCAGAACAGACAAGGCTAGTCTATTGCAGATAACAATAACAATAACAATAACAATAAATTCATTATTTATACCCTGCCCATCAGACTGAGTTGTTCCAGCAACTCTGGGTGGCTTCCTTTGTGCAAAGCCTGTGTGATCAGGTGTCTTCTTCTTCTTCTTCTTCTTCTTCTTCTTCTTCTTCTTCTTCTTCTTCTTCTTCTTCTTCTTCTTCTTCTTCTTCTTCTTCTTCTTCTGCGATCACTTGTAGCCGAGTAAGATTGACTTCCATAAACACGGTTTTAACAATGAGTCCCTAAGTGAATGTGGAGGCCAATTCTGGATCCACACATCCTTCCATAAGGAAGACATAGGTTTCTGGGTGGGAGTTGATCATGGTGATGGTTTGCCTTCCTCTTAGTACGTTTCTCCCTTTTGTCCTGAGTTCGAGTGTCTTAAAAGCCCATGACACCTTTGGTAAAGGCTGTTCTCCAACTGGAGCACTCGCAGGCCAGTGTTTCCCAGTTGTCAGTGTTTAAAAGATTTGCCTTGAGAGGGTCTTTGAACCTTTTTTGTTGACCACCAGCATTACACTTTCCATTTTTAAGTTTGGAATAGAGTAGTTGCTTTGGAAGACGATAATCAGGCATCCGCACAACATGACCAGTACAACGAAGTTGATGTTGCAGAATCATTGCTTGGACACTGGCAATCTTTGCTTCTTCCAGTACACTGGCATTAAGGGGTAGCCTTGGGATGAATGTAGACACCATTTCTTTCAAGCCAGCTTTAGCTCTTGTACCATTTTGTGCAGCCATTTTGTGTACCATTTTGTTTATCCTGCGGGCCTCCAGATATTTTTTGGACTCCAACTCCCATCAGCCCCTTCTGGCACAGCCAATGGTTGAGGGATGATAGGAATTGTAGGCCGGGAATACCTGGAAGGTTTCAACCTCCTTGTCCTTGCCCTACGAAAAAAAGTGTTTTCGAATGAAAGTCTGATGCCCTTACTTCTTTCTCTTTATTTCTCGCCTGCATCAAGATTACATGGAAGATTACAGGAAGGTTTTCCAAGAGGAAGACTTCAGCGCTGTAGATTCCTGGTTTTTGCCAGAAAATGAGGTGGATCAGACGCTCCCAAGTTGGACCGGTGGGAGTTACCTAGCTGAGCTTGAAGGGTTTGAGAAGGAAATGCCGTTCCATCACACGCTGGGCTTGAAAGGTAAATGATATCCCTGTGCGTGTGATCACTAACATATCCCGACCTTTGCATCAGCCACACTGGAAAGTCGTGGGAATCTGTGACCTTCCAGATGTTGATGGATTCAAAGGCCTCATCTGCACTATCGATTTAAAGCAGTATCATACCACGTAAACATTTATAAGTATATGTTGGAAGCTGCCCATACTGGCTAGGGCAACCCAGTCAGGTGGGAGGGGTACAAATAACAGAAAGAACAAGAACATCAACAACAAGAACAACAACATGGCTTCCCCAAAGGATCATGGGAACTGTAGCTTGTTACAGAGGCTGTTCCTCTTACAGAAGACCCTCTGTTCCTCTTACAGAGGTACAATTTCCAGAGTGGTTTAACAACCAATCCCTCTTCCTAGAGAACTCTGTGAAAGGAATAGGGGTCACCTAACAACTCTCAGCATCCAAATGACAATTCCCAGAATTATTGGGCGGAAGCCATGTCTGTTCAGAGTGGTATGATACTGCTGTAAATGTGTATTGCAGGTGGGACCCACATGTTGTAAGTTGCTTGGAGACCCTTTGGGCAGCGGCAAGCAACTAACAAGTCTAATAATTATCCCATTTCTTTTCTAGGCTTTCCTGAGTACACAAATGCGGCAATGGAATTGACACAGGTCTCTTCTACCTGCCTGGATTACAGTGCACTGTATGAAAGTGGTAAGTTATAGGGACTGGCGGAGGAAGAGGGGGGTGGGGGGAGCGCACTGCCCCCAGCAGCGCAATCCCGGTGAGGTGCCTTCGCGGCTCCCCGCAGGCGGCGCAGCATGCCCCCAGGACGGGCGGCGGGCCCCCAGGACAGGTGCCACACCCCTGGGACGCGTGCCAGCCATGCCCCCGCCTGCTCTCTGCCCCCTGGTGCCGGAGCATGAAGCTCCGCCCCTGGTTATAGGCTACTGTGCAGGAGGAAAGAGATATGGCTCTGTAGGCAGTTTTAGGAAGTTTGGGACACATCAGAGCAGGGAGAATCAGGTGCCCTCCAGATGTTGTTGAACTACAACTCCTATCAGCACCAGCAAACATTGACCAATGGTTAGATCGTTAGGGATGGTGGGAGTTGGTCCAGCAACATCTGGCAGGCACCACACCGGCTGTCTCTGCCTCGGGTCATTTCTGCCTCTGTGGTTCTAGGTTCAGACCAGATTGGCAAATGTTTCATTTCTATGCATTACAAAATAATCAAAGGATCTTACTGTAATACACACACACTCACACAAAACCAATAACGGTGCCATAAGTCACCCATTAATTACAACAGTGACCAGATGTTTAGGTAACAAGAGGCAAAGGCTTTAAGACTTCAGCAGCAATTGCTGTTCAAAAGCTAGCTTGAAATTATATATATATATAAAGGATGTTGGCATCTGCTGGCAGATGGGCAAATAAAGACGGAACCTGGCAAATTTCCAGAGTCCCGAAATCATGGTACATACAACAAGGGAGCTTGTTTTATGCTTCCAGGTATGTTGTATGTGGAGTTAGTTTTTCTCTGCATGCTATGGGGATGTTTGCTTCACATTGTCCCAGATCCTGGCTGTAGGTGCAAAACAGGAACGGGGATCCTCCAGAGCAGGGGTTCCCAAACTAAGGCCCGGGGGCCAGATGCGGCCCAATCACCTTCTCAATCTGGCCCACGGACGGTCCGGGAATCAGCATGTTTTTACATGAGTAGAATGTGTCCTTTTATTTAAAATGCATCTCTGGGTTTTTTGTGGGGCATAGGAATTCGTTCATGTTCTTTTTCAAAATATAGTCCGATCCCCCACAAGGTCTGAGGGACAGTGGACCGGCCCCCTGCTGAAAAAGTTTGCTGACCCCTACTCCAGAGGATATTGGCCTGCAACTCCCATCAGCCCCAGCCAGTGGCCAACAATAATGGGAGGCCACACCTGGAGGGCCAGCGCTCCCTGGTGTGTGGTGAGATAAGTGGTCAGATAGCGGTTGCCCCTCCTGTTGATGTTTCTTTCTCCTTCAATTGCCTTCAGATTCTAGGCTTGCCTATCAGGACAGTGGCCCCACGAGTCTGCAAGGCACCCCATATGTTAGCCCTGTGTCTCAGGCCTCGTCTTCTCCTCTGTGCTGCTGCTCCCCTGAAGAGCAACGGCCCTCATTTCAGCCTCTGCTTGGAGGTCAGCCGGAACAGCAAGAGCCAGGTAGGCATGCCAGGCTGTTGGCTTCATGCACTGATACTGGGTGTCCCAGAAACCCATCTGGCTGGCCATTGTGGGATCCTGGCCTAGATGGGTGATATTTGGTCGGATCCTACAAGGCGATTCTAGTCCGTATGTTCTGAAAGAAGCGTGGAAGCAGAGGATTCCGGAGGACGGAAAGCTGAATCTTGCAGGCTCATTAAACAGTTTGCATTGTCTGCAGCAATGTAAGAATGAAAGAAGCCCTACTGGATCTGGCCAGTAGCCCATCCAATCCAGCATCCTGTTTTCACAATGGTCAAAGCTCACTCCTCTCCTCTGATTGCCAGCAACAATTGATATCTAGTATTCTGATAGCGGAAGGAGAACATATGGTAGCCGTTGTAGTCAAGGCTAGTCCTACTCAGAAGAGAACCTGTTGAAATGAATGGACGTGATTTAGTTTCCGTTCATTTCAATGTGTCTGCTTTGAATAAAACTAAGCGGGATACAATCACACTGCTTCTCTAGTTCAATGTGGTTCACACTGCACCTAGCCCAATATTACTCTGATTTGGAAGTGTTCCTGCAGAATCTCAGGTTGATGTCTTCCCTGTTACCTGCTACCTGATCAATTTAACTGGAGATGTAAACCTGGGACCTTCTACATGCAAAGCAGATGCTATGGCCCATTTCTGATTTAGAAAGAGGATAAAGGTAGATAGAGGCACCATGGCTGTAGCCAGGATTTGGTGGTGGTGGTGGGTCGGGCTTTTGTTAGGGGGCAGAAACTCAGATTTGTATTGATTTTTAATGATTTTTTGGGGCAGCTGCCTGCCTGCCTTCCGCCCTTGGCTACACCATGAGATGCACAGAAGCCCTAACGCATGTTGAGCCCTTCACAAACCTCTATGACTTTATCAGGCATCTTCCACATGCTTTCAAGTCTACCCTCACAACTCCGTTGTTCCATAATTTCCCCTCTAGAACAAGAGTTATTGGGGGTTGTGACATCCCGTGATTGGAGAAAGACATCTGGCCCCGCTGTCGTCAGCCAACTGACCCCCTTGGAATGCGATTCATGTCGGTGTGGCCCTCCAGTCAGAACCCAGAGGAAAAAGGAGTCAAGGGATTGGGCAGAGGCCAGTGTCACCAACGTGTCCCATAGGGAACGGACAGGTAAGAGTCTGGAAAGATTTCTGCCCTTCCCATCAATACTAGAAACCAGAGACAGGGCCTTTTCGGAGGCTGTTCCATAGCTTTCAAACTATTGGAAAAGTCAGTCCAGGTCCTCCTCTTTTGGCTTGCAGAGGTCTTCAAAAAGGTTGCTGCGTTGCTGGAGGCTTTTTGTGTGCATGGCTCTAAAACCTGGAGAGGGGGGTGGGGAAATCAGCAGATTTAAATCTGCTCCCTTCAATTTATTCGGCTTGATGTGCTGCTACCTGTGTGATTCCAGCAACAGCTTTTAATCGCCATTTTATTGTTATGCTTGTAGCTTTGATTTAATCTTGTAAACACCTTCCAACGATTCCCAGAAAAACACTGTGTAAATTGGGGTCCGACAATGGGACGCCAGCAGGCAAAAGTAGACAGCAACCAGGCCGCTGCTGGTTTAAAACGATCAAGCGGTGTAAAAAATTCATGAAATTAACAACAGCAGCAGCAGCAGTGGTGGCAGCAGCAGCTGCCACTGCTGTCCCCTCCCCAACTTCCCTCTCCCTGCTGAGAAGACCCTTCCCCACCAAAATCACCACCGCCCAGCCCTGACAGGAACCACAGGTTAGGGGGCTCTATACTTGCCTTGCCCTGGGGCACTGGCAACCCACGCTATGCCACTGGCTCCGTTGAAGCCCTGCATACCACCAACACTCCTTGCTTCTTCCTGGACAGGTTCCGGTCCCATCCAGCTGTGGCGTTTCCTATTGGAGCTGCTCCAAGATGGCTCCTGCCAGGCCTTCATCTGCTGGACGGGGAATGATTGGGAGTTCAAACTCTGCGACCCCCACGAGGTGAGGCTCGTATGTGAATGGAAGGAGTGGCACTTAACCCACAAGTGGGGAAACTCCTCCCATGCCTTTCCCATCAACAGAGGTGTACCAAGGCTCCCTTGAACCCTTGGCAAGGAGAGCATGTGGATGGCCTGGCAGGATCCGAGCCAGAGTGGTGTGATTTTTACACCCCCTTGGTGGGGGCCAACGTCACAATGATGATGATGATGAGGATAATAACAACAACAACAACAACAACAACATTAATAATAATAATAATAATAATAATACAGTGGTGCCTCGACTTATGAATTTAATCCGTTCCGAAGGCACCTTCGTAAGTCGAAACATTCGTAAATCGAAAAACGCCATTGGAAACACAATTTCCCATAGGAATGCATTGAAAACGGAAAAATTTGTAAGTCGCAACCCTACCTAAAAATTCATAAGTCAAAAAGTCCCTATCTAAAACCGCTGCAGTTTCCCCCCCGGGTGTTGAGTAATTTGTAAGCGTGCAGCCATTACCCCAATTCGTAAGTTGAAAATTTCGGTTGTCGAGTTGTTTGTAAGTCGAGGTACCACTGTAATTTATTATTTATACCCCGCCCATCTGGCTGGGTTTCCCCAGCCACTCTGGGCGGCTTCCAACAGAAGAATTAAAATACAATAATTTATTAAATATTAAAAGCTTCCCTAAACAGGGCTGCCTTCAGATGTCTTCTAAAAATCTGGTAGCTGTTTCTCTCTTTGACATCTGGTGGAAGGGTTGTTCCACAGGGCGGGTGCCACTACCGAGAAGGCCCTCTGCCTGGTTCCCTGTAACTTGGCTTCTCACAGCGAGGGAACCGCCAGAAGGCCCTTGGCACTGGACCTCACTGTCCGGGCAGAATGATGGAGGTGGAGATGCTCCTTCAGGTACACTAACCCTTAGGTGCAACCCTACCCATCAATAGTTTTCAAAACCTGTGTATCATACATAGTTTTTTGAAAACCTGTGTATCATACAGGAATGGGAGATAGGGTTCATAGAATTGCACTGTCGGAAGGGACCCCAAGGGTCATCCAGCCCAACCCCCTGCAATGCAGGAATTCCAGCTAAAGCATTCAGGACAGGTGGCCCCCTAAACTCTGCTTACAAGCCTTCAAGGAAGGAGAGCCCACCACCTCCCGAGGGAGAACGTTCCACGGTTGAACAGCTCTTGCTGTCAGAAAGTTCTTCCTGATGTCTAGTCAAAATCTCCTTTCTTATAATTTGAAGCCATTGGTTCGAGTCCTACGCTCGAGGAGTAGAAAATAGCTATGCCCCCACCTGGCTACATCACAGGGGAGCAATTTGTGGGTCTCCAGCTGTTGTCAGCTGTACGGAAAGTAGATGCCATCATCTCACTAGGCAGCCTTTGCCAACCTGGGTGCCCTCCAGCTACTTCAGACTATGTGCTGGCTGGAGAGTTGGTGGAATTGTAATCCAAAACAGCTAGAAGGTTATAGGTATGCCAAGACCGCTGTAGCACAACACGTTCAGCTGCAAACTCAACATGCAACAGGTCTCTGGCTATTGTGATCTTTACACTGACGCAGTGCTTGGGGGCTGCCTTCCATCCCATTCTTCTTTCTCAACTACGGGCAGGTGGCGAGGCGCTGGGGCAAGAGGAAGAACAAGCCCCGCATGACCTACGAGAAACTCAGCCGTGGCTTGCGCTACTACTATCACAAGAACATCATTCACAAGACCAGCGGACAGCGCTACGTGTACCGTTTTGTCTGCGACATCCAGGGCCTGATGGGTGAACTGGCTGAGAAACTGCACAGCTAGAAAAGCCCAGCATTGTCGTCGTCAAGCCCCTGGGGCCTACCCTCTGCTGATGCCAGGAAAGAAACAAGGAGCAAGCTGCTAGTGGGGACTTCACCAGCTTCTTTAAGACTTTGCTTAAGAGCTAAGCGGGTAGCAAGGCTGGCACAAGGTTGGTGCTTCTGCAAATAGGACATTTCTGCTGCTGCTGCTGCTGCTGGTTGCAGGCTGGCCAGAGACTGTTTGCCAAAGGTATGCCCATTAAAGCAGGTTTCACTACTGTATTTGGAAAAGTGATCGTTTACGCTTTTTGCTCCCCACTCATGGAGCAGGGAACAACAAAGCAAAGACCAATGTTCGTTCAGAAGCAGAAAATACCTGGGCATTCAGTTGGAACAAAATACAGCAGGGTGGAAGGAGTATGTAATTCCTTGGTGTCTCTCTCCTCCACTCCTCCGTCATCCCCCCCAAAACCATGCACTGCCTCATTTGCTGAATATTTTACCAATTATACATATTCATAATATGCAGAGAATTTTCTTTGTCTGGCTCCCTTGGGTCAGTGGCTGGATTGTAAGCCACTTGGGGTAGGGGAACCGTCCTTCCAGAATTTGTAAAGCACCATGTACCGTAGTAGTATGAAAATAAAACAAACGAACAGACCCAAAGCGTAATTTTTTAGGTGGGTGAAAATATCTCTCAGCTCTCTTGGTTGCAAGGGCCATGGCAGAAAGTAAGCAGCGAAATTTTAGCAGCTTTTCAAAAAAGGTATCTGAAGAAGTGTGCATGCACACGAAAGCTCATACCAAAATAAAAACTTAGTTGGTCTTTAAGGTGCTACTGAAGGAATTTTTTTAGTTCTCATTGTGTTTAGTCATTTAAGATCAGCTGAGCATGCACAGGATTACAGTGCAATTGACAAGTCTAATTGGTCAGTTTCCTACTCTTACTTACCTGGGAGTAAGGTCCAACGAACTAAAAACAGGAACTAGTTCTGAATAGACATATACAGCATTAGAATAATTTCTCCAATTCGTAGCAAACATCCACGTCTTCTGAATGTCCACTTATTTTGTGGGGTAGCATGGCCTTTTTTCAGTGGGAGACACAGAGCGCAAATGTATGTATGTGCATTTGCCTGCCTGCAGTGGAAGATGGCAAACTTTCAGAAGAAAATAACTCCAGTTGCAGAACCTGCTTAGGATTCAGAGAGGTAAAGATTTTCCCAAGTCATCACTACAAACACCAAAGTGGGTTTATATGTCTGGGAAATGGTGAAAATATCCTTTAACCTGCACTGCAATTCAAGATAGACCCAGAGCCATCTTTGATGACATAAATTACTTCCTAGCCAAAATGATGTTTGCTGTTAATAAAGGAATTAAGAGACTGCTGGTAGGTTAAGCAACACAAACCCTTTTCAGTGCCAAACCATGCTGCCTTTAAAAAAGGCAGCCAATTTGCTTTGCAGATGTTCCAAGGTGGTTTCCCTTTTTGCTGTGAAATGGTAGAACTTCTGTTTTCTGAATGCCCACCTGGCCTGTGGAGCACCACAAACCTTAGCCTTACTTCAGGTGGGTGGGGTGGGGACCAGTGCCCCACAAGTTGTTGCTAGACAACAACCCCCACTATCCCTGCCTGGGGTTGATGGGAGTCTGAGCCCCAACATCTGGAAGGCCACAGGCCCCCTTATCCCTACCCTTAGATGGAACCCTGCTTTCTCGGGGAGGAGCAACAAACCAATGAAGCATCCTGCCGGTGCACAAGTGAGGAACTGCTGCTGAAATTGCAGGGCAGGAGCACCTATTGCAGAAGTTAGAAATGGCTGAGCCAGGCCACAGAAGGACGAGAGCAAGTCCCACCCACCCCTCCACCAGCACCTGAGATTGCATGGCATTTTGATTCAGTCCAAAGAACTGGAAAATATGAAGGCGCGGTTTGATGCGGTTAGATTTATTCCAAAGAATTAGAAAATATGAAGGCACAGTCTACTTATCAAATCATAACTTGCAGCAAGAAAGGGGGCTGGTGTGTGTGTGTGTGTGTGTGTGTGTGTGTGTGAGAGAGAGAGAGAGAGAGAGAGAGAGAGAGAGAGACCGCTCTTAGTTCTTCCCCATAGCAACCTGACCTATCCCATTCCCCTTTGGTAATGAGTGCAGCTAGGCTGACATATCTATTCCAGCAAGTCAGGTGTGGTGTGTGCCATTTTCACACAAATGCCCAGCACTCTCCCCACTGGTCTCAGACCCAGCTCTGCTGCTGATGTTGCTGCTGCTGCTTCTGTTGCAGAGCTTTGGCAGCCAGGGTCCAGCGCTCCAGCCACTGCTGCAGGGTGAAGCCAAGGCGGCGCTCGGTGGGGAGTACAAACTGTGCGGGTTGCTCCCACCTGGAAGAGGGAGAAACGAGAGGATGTTTCAGAGTGCCAGCTGGGCTAGTTTTTTGCAGGACCCCCCCACTCCTCCCCCCAAAATAAGAACCTCAGAGCAGATGGGTCCTGTGCACCAATTTCTTCTTCTTCTTTTTTTTTAGGGTAAAGGCAGAAATCCCTGTCAACTAGGGCTCCTCCAGACTGGGGAGTTTATTTTGCAGGTGCATCCCACAACATGCCATTGCATTGGGGTGGATACTGGACCATCCATACATTATTCCATATATCTGTTTTTTAATTTAGAGCACTCATTTTTACATCCTTAAAATATCAATGACTTCCCTTGTCTTTCCATGGAGTTCATTATACATATAATAAATCCCTGCACATTTTACAAAAGCATTCAGTATTCCATTATTACATCCATCAATACTTATTTACACTGTTGAATTTTTCTTAGTGCTGCCAGCGTTTTCAGCTGTACACAGTTATTTCCCATATATTCAATAAATGTTTTCCAATCTTCTCTAAACGTATGTTCTTCTTGTTCTCTTATTCTATATGTTAAGTCTGCAAGCTGCACATATTCTGTCAACTTGAGTTGCCATTCTTTGGTTGGGACCTTGCTTGTTTTCCATTTTGGGGCTAACGAAACACGGGCCACGGTAGTAGCATAAATAAATAACCTTTTTTTAAAAAAAAACACCTGGGAATTTCAGCCTGAATTATCCCCAACAGAAAGGACTCTGGTTTTTTTTGGGGGGAAAGTACATTTAAACATATTTTTCAATTAATTATGGATCATTTCCCAATACTCTTTTACCCTCTTACAAGTCCGCCACATATGATAGAACGTTTCCTCCACCTCTTTGCATCTCCAGCATTTGTCTGATTCAGTCTTATACATCTTAGCAGGCCTACCCGGAGTTAAATACCATCTATAAATCATTGTCAAGTAGTTCTCCTTCAAAGAATAACATGCTGTGAACTTCAAGTCGCTTTTCCAGAGTTTTTCCTAGAGGTTAAAATCTTTATTGTGTCCTATATCTATCACCTCCATTCTGAAGGAAATCAGCCCTGAGTGCTCACTGGAAGGACAGATCGTGAAGCTGAGGCTCCAATACTTTGGCCACCTCATGAGAAGAGAAGACTCCCTGGAAAAGACCCTGATGTTGGGAAAGATGGAGGGCACAAGGAGAAGGGGACGACAGAGGACGAGATGGTTGGACAGTGTTCTCATGTATACTCATAAATGAGTATGACCAAACTACAGGAGGCAGACTACAGACCAAACTACAGGAGGCAGACAGGAGTGCCTGGCATGCTATGGTCCATGGGGTCACGAAGAGTCGGACACGACTAAACGACTAAACAACAACAATATCTATCACCCAGTATCCACACATTATTCCTTACGGATGATGGGAGTAAGGCTGTTTGAGTTTGAGTAAGGCTGCCCTAACCAAAAGATAGATGCCACCAACTCCCATCAGCCCCAAGCAGCATGGGCAACAGCTAGGGATGATGGGAGTTGTGGTCCCAACTGTATCCGGAAGGGACTAGGCTCAGGAATATATCCCAAAATGGCTTGCTGACCTCCCTCCACTTACCAGGCATCTATGACAGCCTGTACCTCCTGCCAACAGTCAATACGACACCGGCACTGATCCGTCATGCGCTGGATCCGGGGCAGCAGCTCGCGGACCTGCTCCTCATCGTGGGTCTGTACCTCCCGCACGAGAGCTGGGGACAGAGGGGGAGAGGGAGATTTGGGAAGGACTCGCTGAGTATCAAGCAGCAACTATGTATGGAGGTTTTTGACCTCCCACAACTTGTGGGTGGCCTCGGGGTTACAGTCCACAGCATACGCAAAAATGGAAACTAAAAATGCATTTTTGAAATAGTATGGTAGTAGCAACCCCCTGCTTGCACCAATGAAGCCTAACACAGAATGGAAGGAAGTGTATTCCTGGAGTTAGCATAAGACAGAGGTTTTCAACCTTTTTGAGTCCACGGCTCCCTTGACCAACCACATTCTTTCTGTGGCTCCTGAGCCTCAGAAGTCCAGCTATGTCACCCCTTGTCTGCAGGGGCGGGAGCCCCTCCCTGCTTTTTGAAACCCCTCCCTTGTGGAGTGTTCCCTCGGCCTCCTCTCCCCTCTCCTTGAGAGTCCTCCGGGCAGCCACCGAAGTAGCCCCTGTTGCCTACAGCACCCCGGGGCGGGGTACCACAGCACACTGGTTGAAAGCCACTGGCATATACGGTATTTTCCAGTGTTCCTGAGAAAGAACATTGATGGGTATTGGTTGAGCCATTGGTGGAGGGCCACAGGTGAGGAAACTAGGCCTATTCCAGTGTTTTGGCTTGGCAGGAACTCCGATAATGCCTCTTACTTGAATGGAGAATGCAGAGGGGGCGGTGTGTATGTGTGTAGAAACCAGCCTATCAAAGGATAACATTCCCACCTGCTGCTCCGCCCACTTGTGCTTCTGGCCCCACCCACAAGTGGCACATGACCTTCAAAAGCGTGCCTAGAAGGGAATGTGGCCCTCAGGCGGGGGGGGGGGGGAACACACACACACCCTTGCCTGGCTTGCACTGACTTAACAGGGGCTCTTCAGGGTTTTCAGAAAGTGGATATTCCCAGCCCTAACCAAAGATGCTGGGGACTGAAGCTGGGACTTTGACATGGTAAGCAGATGCTGCACCCACAAACCACGACCCCCTTCTCCAAGAGGTGCCACGCTAAGGCCGACTCACCCTGTGCATCTGGCTCCGGGGAGCTATCCAGCTGGCGCTGCAGGCTTCCCAGCGTCCTCTGCTTTGAGCCAAGCTGGGCACGCAGGAGAACGAGCATCTTCTTCAGCTCTACGGTGTGCACGAGCAGCTCCTCCGGGGCCTGGAGACAGAGGAATGGTGGAGCACAGGGCACAGTAGACATCAACACAAGATGCTGGTGAGCAATACGGGAAGGCCTCCCATGTTAGAAAAGGGTTTCTAGGGCAGATTTCAGACCACTGGTAAAGGTTCGGAGTTAAGGGTGCTGAGTCATTTTGACAAGCAGCAGCCCTATGTAAAATAAAGCTTCATGTTTGATTTCCAGCTATTTCACCCATTGATGTGGCAATGAACTGCATTTTGTTCTCTTGATACGGGTGATGAATATGGCTGGGCGATATATTGATATATTGCCCAAAACCAGTTTGAAGTCAAAACCAGTATGATATCAGTTTCACAATTTTTGACCTGGCAATATATTGCAAACCATGATGTGATTTTTGCATAACGCACAGACAATGTGGGGAGAAACTATGAAGCCAGCCAATGCCTCTACATTATTTCAGACATTGTGACATATCAGTATATCACGATGTTTAGGAGGTGATCTGTCACAATGTTGAAAACCAGTTATCGCCCAGCCCTAGTGATGGACTAATCCAACAAAATTCTGCCCTGTTCTATAAAGTAGGGCATACCTAAAGGTGCATACAGAATACAACTGCACGCTTTACGAAACTGGGGTCGCCCAGAGCTCTCTGCTTTCACAGACAGGCCATGGCAATTGTGTTGGCTTCTGCATAATATGCGAAGCCCTTAGAAAGCATTTTTTTCTTGCTGGAAAGGAAGCCTGCAAAAAAGGCTGTGCGGGACCCCAGGAACATGGGGAAGCTGCCTTGCACCAGGCCAGGCTATTTGTCCATGAAGCCCAGTATGACTCCTGGCATTTCTCCCACCACCTGTTTCCTGACCCTTTTTTAACATAGAGACGTCTAACCTCCAGAAGCTACTGGACTACAACTCCCATCATCCCTGACCTCTGGGCCATGGTGGCTGGGGAAGATGGGAGTAGCAGTCTAGCAAAAGCTGGAGTGTCACAGGTGGGTGCCCGCTGTCCTGCTATAAATGAAAAGGTGAACTTAGGACTTCCTGTGTAGGCTTTACCACTGGGCTATTGGGGGAGGTGAGGGGGGGGGGAAGAAAAAGTTATTTCAAGTGATCCAACCCAGCTAGCTTCATTCCCCCCCCCCAGATATAAACCAAGCCTGCAGCAGAGAGGCACTCACCTTGTAGAGAGGGAAGGCAACAGCCTGGCACACATTGAGGAAGGGCTGGTACACGGCTGGTGCTGTTCGGCTCAGGCGGTGGATAGAAAGCTCATGGGCAGGGATTCGCTGAGACCTGAAATTTATTTTTATTTTATTTTTTGTGTGCATGTGTCAGAAAGAAAGGCTCACGATTTCCTCGCCACCCCATGCTGTGTCTTAAAATCAAAGATGGAGGATGCATTCTGATCCCATCTGTGTGCTTGCTTGAGGTATGGACACAGGCCCGGTCCGTGCTATACATCTAAAGCAGTATCATACCACTTTGAATCCTTTACGGCTTCCCCACCCCCCAAAGAATCCTGGGGAATGTAAAGGTCAGCAAGAGTTGTTAGGAGAGCCCTCTGCCCCATACAGAGCCTCGATTCCCAGGATTCTCTGGGGGAAGGCACAGCCATTTAAAGTGGTATGAAACTGCTTTACATTGCATAGCACAGATGGGGCCATGGGATACACACAGCTCTAAGCACCGTCAGGCTTAAAATAGAAATTAACCACCCTCCAGATTATGCACCAGGGGAGGACAAGACTCGAAACCCACATTGATCTCATTTGAATACAGTTTAACTGTTTGCACTTGTTCTGCCCAATGTATTCTGGCTTTGATCATCACAGGAGGAGCCAGGCCCAATTAACCATCAACCTCCAACCAGCAAAAGTCTTTAGCAGCCTTGCCCAACCTGCTGTCTCAACTCTAGCATGGCCCATGTTCAGTTGCAGTTCCACAGCATCTGGGGAGCACCAGGATTAGGGAAGGCTACTATTACTTGCAGCCAGTTCTCCAGCTTCAATGATTTCAGGAGACATGGCCAAAGCGTGACTTTGCACTTTTAAAAATGAGAAACTTAGAAGTAGATAAGGACTCACGCAGGGAGATCGCGGCGCAGCAGGCAAGGCAGAGCGATGGTCCCAAACTGTCGAACCTCACGGTCCACCCTATCCTCCAGTTGCTCCGCTGCTCCCTTCACCCATTGCTCTTGAGGCAGCAGTTTCTTTTCTATGAAGTCTTGGATCTGATGGAGAGACATAAAAGAAAAACCAGCATGGTCACAAAGGTGCCACGTAAGCACAGTACCTCTGCCTCCAGGTGCAGAACATGGAATCCCAGGTCTCCTCGCAGCACTTTTTATAAGATTTATTTTGGAAGTTTCTAGTCCTCAACGTTGCAGTACCCCACTTGGGTCAGGAACAACTCTAGTGCCAGTATGTTTGGAGGCGGTTGGAGGGTGGATGGTGGCTAACGGATTGAGGTTGAATCCTGACAAAACAGAAGTACTGTTTTTGGTGAGACAGGGGGCAAGCAGGTGTGGAGGAATCCCTGGTCCTGAATGGGGTAACTGTGCCCCTGAAGGACCAGCTGCACAGCCTGGGAGTCATTCCGGACTCACAGCTGCCCATGGAGGCGCAGGTCAATTCTGTGTCCAGGGCACCTGTCTACTAGCTCCATCTGATACACAGGCTGAGACCCTATCTGCCCGCAGACTGTTTCGCCAGAGTGGTACATGCTCTCCCACTTGGACTACTGCAATGTGCTCTACATGAAGCTACCTTTGAAGGTGACCCGGAAACTACAACTATTCCAGAATGCGGCAGCTAGACTGGTGACTGGGAGTGGCTGCCGAGACCATATAACACCGGTCCTGAAAGACCTACATTGGCTCCCAGTACGTTTCCGAGCACAATTCAAGGTGTTAGTGCTGACCTTTAAAGCCCTAAACAGCCGTGGTCCAGTATACCTGAAGGAGTGTCTTCACCCCCATTGTTCAGCCCGGACACTGAGGTCCAGCTCCAAGGGCCTTCTGGTGGTTCCCTCACTGTGAGAAGTGAGGTTACAGGGAACCAGGCAGAGGGCCTTCTCGCTAGTGGCGCCCGCCATGTGGAACACCCTCCCATCAGGTGTCAGGGAAATAAACAACTATCTGACTTTTAGAAGACATCTGAAGGCAGCCCTGTTTAGGGAAGTTTTTAAAGTCTAATGTTTTACAATTTTTCATGTGCTGTAAGCTGCCCAGAGTAGCTGGGGAAACCTAGCCAGGTGGGTGGAGTATAAATAATAAAATTATTATTATTATTATTATTATTATTATTATTATTATTATTATTATTATTATTATTAAATGCCACGATCCTTGCTGCTAAGAAGCCATGCTCCATCCTCTATCAATGGTCAGCCGGCAGCAGTCGTTACTTCAGGCTGCAGCAGAGGAGGGAATAGGTGGGGTGAGAGAACAGCAACTTTTGGTGCCTCTTCCCTGAGCTTTTGTATCCTAGATGGCCATTAGAAGACCAGCGTTCAACTAAGAACTTGCATTGCTGTTGGCAGATTTCTTCCTCCCTCCAAATTCATCTTCCTCTTATGCCATGCCTTTTCCTAGTGCTCGTGGGATAAATGGGTCAGGAAACAGCTAATGGGAAAGACGCACCTCTGCCCGAGATCCTGGAGAACCACAGGTGCCAGTCAGACGAGATAATCCTTGGCTGGGTGGGCAAATAGACCAACCTGGCATAAGGCAGATTCTTAGGTACAGCATATGAAGTTTGTAGCATGACCAGTCAGGCTTTAAGCAGATGGTGCGTTAGGTATGGGGAAACCTGGCGACTAAATGACCCTTTCAGTCCCTTCCAACTCTACAATTCTAAGATAATTTATGGAGATCACCAGGTTGGGCTACAAATCCCATTAGCCTTGACCAATGGGGATGTTGTAAGGGGCTGATGGGAGCTGGTAGTCCACACTCGCCCTCTCAAAACCTGCTGCTGCCCCTTAGCCTGACCCCAACATCTAGCATGCCCCCCTTTCTACATAGCCAGACTTCATCTCCCTACTTCTAAGCAACAGATTCTGGCACGTTGCCACCCCGGGCCATAAATATATTCATGTAGAGGTGAAAGGGAGCCTCAGATCTTGCCTCTGCCTGGTCCTTGCGAAGCTGTGATTTAAGATACGACGTTCCCTTGATGAGCGCCCGGATGTGCTGCTGTTTCTCATTCTGTAGGAAGGAGGCAGAGAAGGGAGATGAAGGAGCTACTTTTCAAAAGAGTGCAGACTGCACAAGGCACTCCCTTCCCAAGGCCTCTCCTAATGGCATAGGTGCGCACACACACACACACACACACACACGAGGCCATATCCACATCATCCAGTTAAAGCAGTATGACACCACTTCAGTCACGGCTTCCCCCAAAGCATTCTGGGAGCTGAAGTTTGTTAAGGGTGCTGGGAGTTGTTAGGTGACCCTCCCAGAGCTAAAATTCCCAGAATCGTTTAAACCAACCATTCCACTTCACAGGGAACTCTGTAAAGGGAAAGAGTGGGCTTTTAACAACTTCCTCCAATATAGCACCTGCCAGGTGTTGCCAGAGGCCCCACCAACCAATCAACATGGCCTGTGGCCAGGGATGATGGGTACTGTAGTGCATTATATTTATGCGGGGGGTGAGTGGGGTGGGGGTGGGGAGAGAAACAAGATTGGCTCTTCCTAACCGAGAAGTTGACATCCTTCTGTATAATTATTTATTCATTCGCATCCTGCTTACATGCCAAAATGGCTTCTAAGCAGTATTGTCTCAAGGCTTTTGACCCTACTCCTATCTATTGCTGGGATAGCTGGGCTGGTAGAGAATGCCGGCTGTTCATCTCAGGGTTGTGGGTTCAAGCCCCACGTTGGGCAAGAGATTCCTGCATGGCGGGGGGTGAGGGTGGGGACTCGATGACCCTGGGGATCCCTTCCAACTCCACACACCTATGATCCTGAGACCCACAGAACTCCTTTCCCCTCGAATATTTTCCCTCCCTTCCACACACTCACCACCAGGTGGCGGAAGTCCAGGATGCTCTGGCGTTTAGCTTGCACAGCCTGCAGTTCCTCGTGCCGGGTCCTCACCACCTCTTCCAGCTCCCGGCAGCCCTGCAGAAGTCCGTCTCTGTATCCCCTCAACCGCACGGCCCGGAGCTCCAGCTCAAATGCAGCTCTGGGATGGGAGGCAGCATGAAAGAAAGGGGGAAGAGAATCCCTGGCATGTGTCTGTTCACACAGTGCAGAAGAAGCAATTATTTTATTTATGGGTGTCTCCCTGTTTGCTTCCACTGCCCTTATTTTTATTCAACACCCCCCAATTGCACCCCAAAAGCTACTACTGCCCCGCTGGATTGTTCCAGCATACTGCCCCCTCCCCAGGGGCTGGTATCGCCCACTTTGGGAAACATTGGCTTCGAGTTTTGTTTTTAAAAGTGAGGTTTGAGGCTCCATTGCTGCTCATGGTCTCCCCTGAAGGAGCCGCAACTGTAAGATCCGTCTTCTCACCTGGCCAGGATGGAGCGCTCCGAGTCATCAGACAGCAGGCTATGCATCTCCTGGACGACAGCTTCCAGCCGAGCCAAGAGGCTCCTCTCCTCGGCGTTTAAAGGGATCTGCTCCACACAAAGCATCTCACACTTGCTCCAGCCCTCCTGCCCACCAGGAGAGGAAGAAAGAAAGCAAAGACTATGAGCGCCTCCTTTCCTTTGGCACACAACTCCTATGGAAAACGACAGCGCTGACAAAGCTCAGGAAGCTTTGGCTCAGTGGCAGAGCATCTGCTTCGTACACAGAAAGTCCCAGGTTCAATTCCTGACATATCCAGGCAAGGCAGGGAAAAGCTCCTGTCTGGGAGCCTGGAGAGCTGCTGCCAGTTGAGTGTAGGCAGAACTGAACTAGACGGACCAAAAGTATGACTCAGTAGAAGGCAGCTAATAAATAATAATAATAATAATAATAATAATAATAATAATAATAATAATAATTTATTTATATGCTGCCCACCTGCCTGGGTTGCCTCAACCACTCTGGGCAGCTTCCAACAAATTAAAACACAGTAAGACACCACACTTTAGAAACTTCCCTATGCAGGGCTGCCTTTCAGATGTCTTCTAAAAGTCAGATAGTTGTTTATTTCCTTGACATCTGATGGGAGGGCATTCCACAGGGCGGGTGCCACTACCGAGAAGGCCCTCTGCCTGGTTCCCTGTAACCTGGCTTCTCGCAGCAAGGGAACTGCCAGAAGGCCCTCGGAGCAGGACCTCGGTGTCCAAGCTGAACGATAGGGGTGGAGACGCTCCTTCCGGTATACAGGGCCAAGGCCATTTAGGGCTTTAAAGGTCAGCACCAACTCTTTGAAAAGTGCTCAGAAACGTAGCTTCCCATGTCCTTATCACCACACCCGCCCTAAATCCTGCCGCCCAAAATAATTTGGAGAGATCAATTATACACTTCCAGGAAAACAAGTTTTCAGATAACTGGTGTCTTTAGTTAACTCTCTCAGAATTCACACAAGAGTGAATAAGGGCAGCACAAGCCCCTTTAAGCAGTGAAGAACTGAATGTATGAACTGGCCGAAGTAAAAGCTGCATTGGAAATGGCACTCATTCATAAACTCAGGTAAGCAAGGTAGGTGCTTGACAGCCCTATCCACGAGGGATAAGACAGACCATGTGTGAACCATAGCTATATCCCGCCCCCACCGTTACATTCAGCCACAAGGCAGCGCCAAGGGCCCTCACCTGTATGAGGCTCCGGACAGAGGGCAGGTCATCCATTGGCTCTGAGACATCCTCCAGGTGGGCGCTTTCATAGCGAAACCTGAGCGTGGGGCAGAAACGGAAGAACTGTAGACCCCGAGGTGCCTCAGAGATACCGAGGGGAAGACTCTGACTTTGAGCGATCGCTTGGCATTGCGCGTTTCCCCCCACCCCCACCCCTTCCCCTTGATGGGCTTACTGGTGCCAAAGCACAGCAATGCTTCCGCAAAAAATAGCTGGTTCTGGGCCAGCCAGGTTAAGTTCCCCACAGTTCTGCTCCATAGAGAGATATCTGGGACATTGCGGGCAATTGAAATGGGGGACAGTGAAGAACCTCAGGCCTTCTCCCCAGGCCATGCCTCCTCTCCTTAGGTCACACCCTTCCCTGACCCTGCCTCATTACTATTATTATTTAGTAATTAATTAAATTTGCATACCGCCCTATACCCCCCCCCCCAGGTCTCAGGGCAGTTCACGAGATAAACATCCCAATATGGAAAACAGAAAATACATAATGAAAACAAAAACAAAGACAACCCAATAATCCCCCCTTCCATGGCACTGGCTGCCTGGTTGAAGAGGAACATTGTCGCCTGGCACCTAAATGAAGGCACCAGGTGAGCCTCCCTGGGGAGAGCATTCTACAAATGGAGAGCCACTGCAGAAAAGTCCCTTTCTCATGTTGCCACCCTCCAGACCTCTCCAGAAGCTGCCCAGGGGTGCTGGGGAGTGTCGTTAGCCCAGGAGACCCTTCTCTCCCGGGGCAGGACCTACTTGAGCGCTTCCACATCCCTAGGAATGTTGATGCTGGTGGTGAGCTCCTGCAGCTGCTGTGTGTTCTGTAGGGCAAGGTGCTCCAGGGCTGAAAGGATGTGGGCTGGAGGGTGGGAGCCAGCTACTTTCTGTGGGAAGACAGGGAAAAGTAGTGAGGATGACCTCAGAGACAGAGAGAGAGAGAGAGAGAGAGAGAGAGAGAGAGAGAGAAAAGACACTGCTCACAGGCAGTCATAGAGCAGGCTGTCCAAGCAAAGCAACAGGCTTCCTCGCCGCCGCTCTGCAATGCGTGGTCCTACCTCCACAACACTCAGCCACTGCTGGTAGGAAGGGTTGAGCTGCTCCTCATTCATCCCGCTGCTGAGAAACACCAAAGGAAAAAGAGAGAGCGTTAGAAATTCAAGGGCAGGCGCAGGGAACCCGCGGCCCTCCAGATGTGGCTGAACTACAATACCCATCAGCCCCAGCAAGCATGGCCAATGGCCAGGAATGAAGGAAGCTGTAGTCCAGCAACATCTCAGGAGGGCCGCAGGTTCCCACAAACCTGCACGGGGAGGCAGGGAGAAAGGGACAGGTAAGAATGACCAGGATGCTTTTCGGGGGGGGGGATACCAAAAGGGAAAGGGCACTCCCAAATGGTTTAAAGACATAAGGAGTTTGGAAAGGACAAACTGTGTGGGCGTAGAATTGGGGAGAGGGTCTTTAGCTGCAAGGGCTTTAGAAAGAGAGCACCATGGCACTGGACCGAGCCTGGAAGCAGACGGGGAGCCAGTGCAGGAATTTCATGGGGCGAGTAGAATTATGAACTGCTTTCCTTCTAGAAGACCCAAGGTTCAGCCCATCACATCTCACAGAATCATACGAGATAGAGGTAACCTTATCTATCTCGGGGAAACGCGCAATGCCAAGCAGAAGCAGGCAAAGTCCCACTAAAGGAAACACCCCCCCCCATCTAAAAAATTGGAGGATTAGCACTGCAGCAGAGACCTCAGAGTCCCAGTTCCGTTAGCCAGCGCTATGTTATGCCGTCCAAAGAGACCGTGGCTCATTGTTCTAAAATTTCTAGATACCCAATGTGAAATCCGGAAGCTGGGCACTCATGGAGCAAGGGAGAGGTCTACAATGCAAGGCTAATGGGAGGAAAATATACCAAACATGGGCCAAATGTAAGGGAAGTGGGAAAGGGGTGGAAGATAGGCTCTTACGGAAAATGCCCTGATACGCTGCGCTCAAAGAGGGTCTTCAGGAAGTGGAAGCGCAGCTGGCAGGCCTCCTGGACATCTCGCTGGAGAGAAACAAGGGACAGACCTCAGCTAAGGTTTTCCCCACCAAATACACCTACCTCCGGCCTGTTAAAAAAATGCAGTTAACAGGTTAATTCTCCATGAGTCAGCAGAGATGATGACTC
This sequence comes from Zootoca vivipara, assembly GCF_963506605.1. Lineage (NCBI taxonomy): Eukaryota > Metazoa > Chordata > Lepidosauria > Squamata > Lacertidae > Zootoca > Zootoca vivipara. The sequence goes on along the minus strand of NC_083281.1, from coordinate 27,108,967 downwards.
ATTCCCCATAATGTACTGGCAGGCTAACCCTTTTATCTGTGCTATGGGGCAGATTTGGGAGAAACTTTGCATATAAAAACTCAGGTTACAGCAAGGAAGGAAAACACTGGCTCCGAACCCTGATGGCTACTTCCACTGTCAGAGGCAACATGTTTCTGAATACAAGGTGCTGGAAACCACAGGAGGGAAGAGTGCTGTTGGGTTCCGGTCCTGTTTGCGGGCTTCCTATAGGCATCTGGTTGGCTGCTGTGAGAACAGGATGACTTTGGGGCAGTCACTGCCTCTCAGCCTAGCGCACCCCGCAGGATCATTGTGGGGATTAAATAAGGGAGAGAACCATGTATGCCACCTTGAGCTCCTTGGAAAGGGGAAAAGGTTGGGATATAAGCACCAGAAATCAAAATATTATGATTTCAGAATCAAGGTCTCAGCCAGTAAATAACCAGATATTGGTACCGTACGTACATTTTGACCAGAAAGAGCTGTCCTTAAGCCAGTACTACAAAGTAAGTAAGTACTTGGAAATCTCGATTTCCCTGATCTCAAGTAAATATACCTTTATAAGAAGCTACTCTGCCCTCTTCCCTGCAAGCAAGCCACCAGTCCTCACCAAAACCTCCGGCTCCAAGCTGGGGAATCCAGGCTCTGGGGCTTTCCTGCTGAACACCACCGCTGTCCTGGCCTTCCTACAGAGAACAAATTAGAACAGAGAGAACAAACCCCCTTCCAGCGGCTGGGCAGACCTCTCAAACATTCCCTGCATGCCCACTGTGGGCAGAGCAACCAATGCACATTTCACCTTTGTACACTAAGCTATACAAAGCGACTGCTCATCCACCACCCGGGCAAGGGAGAGGTGTCATCAGAGTTCCATCCAGGCAAAAACAATCAAGGAGGGGGCAAAGCTGGGGCGAGTGAGGGGTGTGGCCTGGAGAGGGGGGCGTGGCCTCAGAAGAGTTCCAAGGGCCAGGCAGGGAGGGCCACATTCGGCTCTTGGTTCCCTATTCTGGACAAATGTGCCCTGCCTATCCAAGAGACTGGAAATGGGGGACTGTACCTCTCGATCTCTTGCAGCTGCTCCAGACGGACTCCGACTTTTGCCGCTCTCGCTTGCAGTTGCTTGCGCTCTGCTGTGACCCGGGCAGAGTACGCCTTGAGCAGTAAGCTGCGGCGCTTGGCATCCCGGATCTCCTCCTGCGTCGTCTCCAGGGCGACTTCTGAGAGACCAGATGAGAGCAAGGGTGCATCACAAATTGGGCCGTGTGGGCACTCCCACGCAACTTTGGGATCTCTGCACAAGTGCTAGAATAACAACAAAGATCCCCTGTGTTGGGTTGTCACAAGTGCTAGAATAGGCATTAGTTTTGGTCTATTTTTTATTTTTTTAAACAACAACTCAAGGTTCTAGTCCTTATGAACTGGGGCCCCCAGACTTACCTAGTCTTGGGGTGGTGCCTCGAGTGCCGAATTGTGCGGCAGGTCAGAGTGTGCGCCCATACATGAGCGCACACGCGATTTCTGGTGCACTTCTGGAGCGTCAGAAATAGCTTGTGCGCATGCGCCAGCGTAATTGCCGGGTTGCCAGAACAACGGAAATAACTTGTGCGCATGTGCATGGGCCTCCTTTGACCCGGAAGAGTGCCGGAAATAACGCTTGCGCATGCACACAAGCTATTTCCGATGCTCCGGCAACCAGGAAGTGGGCAGCCGTGCCGATAAGAGCGGGCAGCGGCAGTGGTCGCTGGGGGCCGGATAAATGAACCTCGTGGGTCGTATCCGGCCCCCGGGTCGTAGTCTGGGGACCCCTGCTTATAACCGTTGAGCCAATGTCTTCCCACTCACCATCCGCCACGAGCTCACGCTGTGCTGATTCAATCTGGAAGTCCAGCTGCTGAAGCTCCCCCCGCAGGCGGGAGATGTCTTGGACCAGCTGCTTACGGTGCTCCTTCTCCGATTCTGAACTGCTGGGCTTACCCTGGGGAGAAAAACACCAGCCCTCCTAGGGTGGAACTCTGCTCACTCACACCTCATTTGCCCACCATACTCACAGACATAAGGCAACCCTCCCCCCAGCCCCACTGTCCCACAAACGTAGAGTGTGAATGTGGCCTCTATCTCCAAGTTCTCCCCCTCCACATCCTAAAGGCAGCCCCTTCCCCACAGATTACAAAGCCCAAGCCACACGGAAAAACACCAACACCCAAATCCCTCCCAGTATATCGATCTCTCACCTCAGTCTCCTCCATCTGCCGATACCTACATGAAAGATTTGGGTTAAGAAAACCAACAGTTTCCCCTTAGTCGCTACAACAACTATGTTCAGAAGTCACAAGAAGCCAACAACCACAGAACCCAGTTTTCTCTGCTGCAGGTGTCTCCCACTTCCATCCCTTGAGGTAAATAGCCATTTAAAAAAAAGTCTGGAAGCTTCTGATGAATAAACACAATTCAGTGCTTACACCCACACCCTAAGCTGTGGTTGATCTTAACAATGGTGTGTTAAAAATGCCAGCTTCGTAAACCATGGTTTGATGTCTTTCAAACAAATCGTATGTTAGGATCAACCATAGTTAGCTGGGGCTGGATGAAATGCCAAGCTGCGATTCATGAAACACCAAAGCCCTTTTCATGGATGTGGCAAGGGAGCAGAAGGGGAGAGCGTGAGAGCTCAGCAAGAGGCTAGGCTTGCTTGTTTATAACACAGTAAACCATGCTGCAGATGTAAGCAATGTGTTTAGACAAGTCAGAAAACAGGAACAAGTTCATCATTTGGAGTAATATTGATAAAGGAGGCAGTGGCACAAAGGTTGTTCTACAGAAAGGTTATTCTACAGGCCTCTAGAGTAGGGGCTGCCTCTTTTTTTTGGGGGGGGGGGGAGGGAGTGCCTCTGCTGCTGTTCTTTTAACCACAGTCAGGCAGACAAACTAAGCAGGTAATACATCCCTGGCATGAAATAAATAGTGGGCAACGCTTCACCTGCTGAATTTTTGGATGTCAGACTACTGAAGGTATAGGCACAAGGCAAATAAAAAACCCCAACACTTAAAAATGCAAAGGTTTGGGAAAGTATAAAAGTCCTCTCCTGGTGCCAAAATGACAACAAACACAGGCAGAAGTCACCTAGTCTACCTCATGGGATTGTTGTGGTAGGATAAGAAGGAAGTGGTGGAAAGAACTGTGCATCCACTTGGAGAAATGGCAGATTATAAAAAGGAAATACACTACAGAAACCCAACCGGTGCTTCTTCCTCCTGCATGGCTGGAGAAGCAGACAAAGGGGAGGAACACAGAAAGTTGCCTTATACCAAATCAGCCCACAGGGCTATCTAGCTCAGAACTGTCTACTCTGACTGGCAGCAGCTCTTGAGGGTTTCTGGCAGGGTCCTCTCCCAGCCCGACGTGGAGATGCTGGGAATTGAACCTGGGACTTTCTGCATGCAAAGCGGATGCTCTACCACTGAGCCACAGCCCAACAGCAAAGGAACTTGCCCATTGCCGAACTTCGCTTGCCAACACCATTGTTGGAAGGGGTGAAAGAAAGAGTAGGGATAACTCTTAGCAGAAGGCGGCATGGAACACTGGAGGAAAACGCCCACCAAAAGGATACCATAGCAAGTTGCCCCGGATCTTCTTTACGGTCCTGTAGTATCAAGAAAGAGAAAAATTAAGTCAATGAAGTGCATTGCACCCCCCACTACTGGGGGTGCTGAGATTCCTGCATAACGGGGTTGGACTAGATGACCCTCGGTGTCCCTTCCAATTCTGTAATCCTAAGTATCTCAGTCTAGCGTTAAAGGCACGAGGACAGAGCCGATAACAAAAGCTGGCTGCTTCAGCCCATCTATTTCCCAAAACGTCCCAGGAATGCAAACGGGATGCCAGGAGTAGCAAAATTCCTCATCCCAAAGAATTGCTGAATGTGGGCAGCTAGCAGCTAGCTTCACCCTAGAGACAGGGAGCCTGTGGCCCTCCAAGTTGTGTGCTGGACTCCAACTCCCACCGGCTGAAGCCAGCATGAAGTCCAGCCAACATCTACCAGCTCCCCACTGCGAGGAAAACAAAAAGCCAAATCCTAACCCACCAGCCTCTCGGTGCTTCTCCTGCACACAACCATTTAGCTTCTTACCTTTGGTGGCGAACATGCTGGATGACGAATTTCCAGATCTCAGCACACTGACCTGAGCACATCCTAGAGAGAGCAGGGGAAAGGATGGAAAACATTTATATCCCACTCATAAGCCAAAAAGGCTTCCAGAGCAACTAACATACAGTCCGTTGCATGCAAGCAGCATGTAACTCCACTGCTGCCCATATGCTTCTGGGCAAAGTTCTAGGCTCTTGGATTAATTTACAAAGCCTTTAATAACTTGGGACCAGAATCCCTTAAGGTCTAGTCGATTCGTTATATCACTGCCTGCCTGATGAGGTCTTTGCGGGAAATGCTGTTAGCAATCTCCCATGGCTCAGACCCACTTGCACGTTCAGAATTGTGGGCCCATTTCAGTAGACCTCCCTCCCCTCCTTGTTGAATGTCCAGTGCTTGGCGAGGACTATTTTTGTTTGAGCAGGCATTTTATGTAAGGTTTCAGATTCTGATGGACAATTTTTATCTCTGCTGTACACAACGGGGCTAAACAGGGGGAAATGTGGAATTAATCTGCTTAGAAGAGACTGGAATTCTAAGACAGACATTGTTGGAAGAAAACATTACAGGTGCAGCCTTCTAACACCCATCAGGCCCAAGCATTGCAGCCAGAGCCCCATTAGGATGGGAAGAATGGAAAATAGGGAGACCCACAGCAGGCAGAAGCAGAGTCAATGATAGGTGGACTCGGCTGATTCTAGTTTTCTCCCCATCCTCCTCTGGCTGAGGGCAGACTTAAGCCAGTGGAGGTCCTGTAAATCTAAGAAGAGAGCGCTGGTGGATCAGTTCAATGGCCCAAATAGCCCAGCATCCTGTTCTCTCAGTGGCCGACTAGATGCCTGTGGGAAACCAGAGAGCCAGCATGGTGTAGTGGTTAGAGTGCTGCACTAAGACCTTTGAGACCTGAGTTCAAATCCCCACCGAATCTGGTTTTGGGCCAGACACTGCCTCTCAGCCTAACCTGCCTCACAGGGTCGTTGTGGAGATTAAATGAGCTGAGGTGGGGGGAGAACTGTGTATGCCACCTTGAGCTTGGAGGAAAAGGTGGGATAGCTCAGCCGGTGGAGCATAAGACTCTCAATCTCAGGGTTGTGGGTTCGAGCAAAAGAAAAGGGTCCCTTCAAATTCTACATGCAATAAAATAAACCTGCAAGCAAGACGTAGGCGCAACAGCACCCTGCCCGCCAGATTCCCAGCAACTGGGTCACCAGAGGCAGTAACGCCCTGAACTCTGCACATGCTCAGAGGTACTCGCTTTGCTGGAGTTTTTGAAATATACTCCAGGGAGCCGCCTGGCGGGCACGGGTCTGAGGCAGGAGAGGGCCGAATGTCACCCACCGGCGGGCCGCACTCTCGGAGGGGATTCTGTCCGGCGGGAGCTGCATCTCCTCCGCAGCCCAGCGCCGAAGTTCCTGCGCCAGCGACGCCCCGCTGCTCCGCTCCATCTCGACCGCAGCCGCGGCTCGACGAAACTCCTTCCGCAGCTGCTGCTTCTTCTTTCCCGCTGCCTGCGCGGAACTTCAACCCTAGCGCCTTCTCTCCCGGGCTCCACCCTCCCTCGCGTGGCACGCCGGGAGATGTAGTCCCGTGTCGCAAGATCTGCTGGGACGTGTAGTCGGAGAGTGGGAGAGAGAGAGAGCGCGCGCGAAAAAGAGAGACTCCGCTTTCGCACAGGCTGCTGGGATTTGTAGTTTCGAATTGGCTGTGAGAGGGCTGAGTGTCTGCCCGAAAGGCCATGTCTGATTGTTTTGCTATTGCTACTACAGTACATTTTTTGCATCTTTATTCTTAGCCCTCTTTATGACTTATGCATGCATTTCGAAATGTGTTTGTGTGTGTGTATACTTCATTGGACTGGTCATGTTGTGCGGATGCCTGATGATCATCTTCCAAAGCAACTTCCCTATTCCGAACTTAAAAATGGAAAGCGTAATGCTGGTGGTCAACAAAAGAGGTTTAAAGACTGTCTCAAGGCAATTTTTTAAAAATGTAGTATAAACAGTGACAACTGGGAAACACTGGCCTGCGAGCACTCCAGTTGGAGAACAGCCTTTACCAAAAGTGTCATGGGCTTTGAAGACACTCAAACTCAGGACGCAAGGGAGAAACATGCTAAGAGGAAGGCACGCTTGGCAAATCCACACCGTGATCAACTCCCGCCTGGAAACCAATGTCCCCACTGTGGAAGGACGTGTGGATCCAGAATTGGCCCCCACAGTCACTTACGGACCCATTGTTAAAACCATGTTTATGGAAGACAATCTTACTCAGCTACAAGTGATCGCCAAAGAAGAAGAAAGAATATATATAGTTTTACAATTTAGAATACTTATTTAAACATCCTTAAAATATCAATGACTTCCCTTCTTCTCTTTCCATGGTTCATTTTGCATATTACAAATCCCTGCATATTTTACATAAATTAATCATCCAGTATTCCATTATTACATCCATCAAAACTTATTTACACTGTTGAATTTATCTTAATGCTGCCAGCGCTTTCAAGTGTACACGATCTGCCCCCCCATATATTCAATAAATATTTTCCAATCTCCTTTAAACATATGTTCTTCTTGTTCTCTTATTCTATATGTTAGCTGTGCATATTTGATCAGTTTATGTATATGTAATATAAACCCACAACACACTTCCCTTTAAAAGCAGGTATGGAATCTCCAGGGCACTCCTTGACCTGATGGTGTCTCTGGAGCAGGCATCCCCAAACTTCAGCCCTCCAGATGTTTTGGACTACAATTCCCATCTTCCCCAACCACTGGTCCTGTTAGCTTGGGATCATGGGAGTTGTAGGCCAAAACATCTGGCGGGCCGCAGTTTGGGGATGCCTGCTCTGGAGGCTCAAGTACCCTTGGTGGTCAGGAGTGCCAGTTTGCAGTTATGGTTAGTTCAGGAGCTGTGGCTGTTTGTGGTCTTTGTCACAGCTGTGGACTTTGTCACCCATAAATTTATATATGGATTATTGCAATGTGCATTGCATGGAGCTGCTTAGATGCAGGAAAGACAGGTGTGAAGAAAAACTAGCCTTCTGTACAAATTTATAATATACTGTATACTCTTGCCTCTGGCCCTGTCAATCAATGGTGTGTGGCCCCTGGAAGGTCATTTTGATGGGAATGCAGTCCTCAGGCTGAAAAAGTTTCTTCATCTTTCTTCTCTCCGATCCCAGCCTAACTTTTTCCCCAGAAGCTATAATCCAGACGAAATTGCTGAGCTTTTTTGGGGGGAACATTTCTCCCCCCCCAAAAAAAATATAAACATTTTTGGATATGCCTGGAAAATAGCCAAATTGGATTACACTTCAGAAGATACGGTATATAGTATCATAGAATTGTAATTTGGGAGGGACCATCTAGTCCAATCCCCTGCAAATGCAAGTATCACAGCTAAAGAATCTCTGACAGATGGCCGGCCATCCATCCATCCAACCTCTTGCTTAACAACCTCCCAGGATTTTGTTGTCTCTGTCTGCAAAAGAGTCCCTTCATCTGGTTTATGTGGAAGTGGCCAGAATTGAACCTGGGAGTTTCTGCAGGGGAAGAAGCATGTGCTCTGTCAACGAGCTGTGTGTGTGTGTGTGTGTGTGTGTGTGTGTGTGTGTGTGTGTGTGTGTGTGTCTTGCTTCAGGTCGATCTGCATCAAACCAGTGTGGGTGGCAATTCTAAGCTGCATTCATTATTCTGAGGCTAGAATTAGGGTTAACCTAATTGTGCAAAGGCAAAGTGTATATTCGTTGCCCCACTTTTGCCTCTAGCTCTGTCCACCACTTGCATGTGGCTCCCAAGGGTTTGACCCAGAGAGAATATGGTGGGAAAGGTTCCCCAACATATCACTGCATTGTCATTTTTGGCAGAAAAATACTGTGCTGTGCATCTTTGCCATAAATATATGGTGGCTCCGACTTTAATTGCAGTGACCAGCAGAGGAAATTTCCGCAAGAGTGGTGTTTCTTTTCTCTCCCCCCCCCCAAAAAAACAAGATCTTGTGCTGAGGAAGATGGCAGTGCCTCTTTCAAATGGACACGGGGCTCTGTGCCATGTTTCACCTGATTTCACTCTTAATGCCCCCTTGTTGCTGAGAAAGGATTTTGATTTCCGAAGACGCCACTTAAAGGAGCCAAGACACAAGATGGCTTTGTAAAATACTGTTTTATTTCTTTCAGGATACAAAGTCAGATGGGTTAAAAGTCATTAAACACTTGCTGTATTGTGGGACCAAAGTTGTACAAAAGCCCAGCATTTTTCTTAAGATTAATATTGCCAACCTGATAGGTGGGGTTGACCTTTGCTTGGCTGGACTGCCCGTAGAGATCGTGATAGAGATTTACATCTGCCTGACACTCATTTGAAACATAAGAGTACTTCTCACTCAGTCTCACATGCGCACACACACACACACGGAGGAACGTACTTAATGAAGTTAGAAAGCAAACAGTGGCCTTTAAAATTAAATTAAACCTAACTATCTAACCCCTATTTACAACCAAGCTAAAATTGCTCATATGGGAAACTGACAAAGTTGACTGGTATATAACTAAAGGGTGACTTGAAATTAACACACACACACACACACACACACACACACACACACACACACACACAGAGTTCCCCCCAAAGTGTGCCTGCTGCTTATGATCACATAAGGGCGTGCTTCGCAAGCAGAAGGTTCCAGGTTCAAATCTTGACATCTCCAGGCAGGGCTCAGAATGTCCCTTGTTTGAAATCCTGGACAGCTTTGTTAGGGGGCCACATGGTCATAGTGTCACTCAGTATAAGGAATATTTTCATGTTGTAGGCTGCAGTCCTACAAAGAGACTTGCTACTAGACCCTATTAACAAGGGAGTAACTCCTATTTAGGTCAGCGGTATTTACTTCTGACACAATGTGTATATGCTCATCTTTAGATCATGTTATTAGATTCCAGTTTCATATCTTCCCCACCCTCCCCTTTCTAATAAAAAGCCCCCCACCCCCCAAAAGTATATTTGCAATAAATAGAACATACCATAATCATTCCTGGAAGGTTAGAGATTAATGCTGTTAGGAGAGTGGGATCTGGTAGGAAGCATTAGCTGGGTTACAAAGCTAGGAGGAAAACAAGTTTCTTTCATCTGAGTGTATCTCTGGTTTACATCAGCTTTGCTTTAAATACCATCACTAATAAGCAACCTATATTGGATGGTGCTTATGCTACCAGAAATCAGGAATCACAGCTCCCCCCCCCCAAACACTAATTTGCCTGCGGTGGAAAGTCATTTCATTGGAACAGGCGGTGAGGGAATCCGCCTTAGCTGTGTTTCATGAATTCCCAGCTTCTTTTGTGATTTGATAGTAATCTGATCAGCAAAATACAGTATGTTTTTGTACAGTACAAACATAGGATATCTGTATGCTGGAAACAGGAGACTGGGGGCAGAGCCTTGATCTTAAAGCTAAACATTTCTGTGTAGGACATGGACATGGAGCAATAAGAGGTGCAACGGAATCTTTTCTTGGAGTATGGGAGATGGAAATCACTTGAAAAACTTCAGGAGCAGGGCCACTGAAGAGCGTGGCGACGCTACTTGCTCTCGCTGCTGTATGCGCAAGAAGAGGCCCCCCATTCATAGAGCTACAGATATGCACGTTATGTTAGCAACTGGTTAGCTATCGGACAATTCAAAACCAAGGCCCTTGGTTCTTGATGACACGTAGGGTTCAGGTTAGGCGATTGATCAAGGTAGCAGGTTCAGTGGAAATGATGATTTCAGGTGATTTCAATGGGCTAAGACAGGGTGTGGAAGCTGCGCCTCGTCTCCAAATGTTGGCAGACTCCAGCTCCCATCAGCCAGAGCCAATGTGGCCAAGGGTAAGGGATAATGGGATCTGTAGTTCGGAAATTTCCTCTGGGCCACACTGTCCCCATTCCTGGGCTAAGACATGCCTAACTCTGCAAGGGATCGGGCTGCAGAAGCAGATTTGGCCCCAGTCGCCAACCCCAAGATTTCAAAGATAACTTATCAGCACCTCACCTATTACAGAACTGGCTCACAAATTGTGAGTTGCATTTTAAAAAAGAAATAATATTTGCTGAATTATTTTTATTCATCTTCTGGCTTATGAGAGGCTCTATTTCTCCCAAAGCCACACTCGAGAAACAGTTTCATTAGGACAAACCAAAATATTACAAACTCATGAGGGAGCTTTCAAGCCCTCCCAAATTCTTCATAATCTGATGAAGAGCTCTGAACAACTCTAAAGCTTGTTCATGATGAGCCTGCAGCATTTTGGTTATTCTTAATAACAGTATTATTACCATACTGGGTTTTTTTTTGGGGGGGGGTCGTCTTTCTTTTAACTGACTAACACAGCTAACTACAATGTCTGCTTCTCCTATTAACCAAAAGAAAATTTGCTAAATAGCAGGGTTTTGAACGTGAAGTCACATAAACACCAGGAGGTCGCGATATACAGCTAGCATTGTTGATTGGGTTGAAGAGTCTCTTCTCTCATGTCTTCCAATGCAATCAAAGGCAGCCGGCTTGTTGTTGGCGCTAACATGCTCAAGATCGGGACACCGTTTTATAGAGAGAAGGGTTTTTGCCCAGCATACCCGCCTTCTGAACAGGCTGCAATTCAGAGACTGAGCTTCAGTGCCACAGCCCACAAAGACAGATGGCAGCAGAACTAGGCAGATGCTGTTGCTCTGTATTCAGCCATACATACTCATTAGTGAAACATAATGTGTTTTCACAAGAGACACAAGCGATGCTTGGAATGTACCTTAGTGCAGCACAGAAAAGCAGAATTGACATTCTTGTCAATTGACCTTCTGCTTTACAGGTGAGAGACATGTGAAAAGGATGTTAAGCATCACTGGGGGAAACACTTTGCATGTGCATTAGCCAATTATGTCAATGGCAGTCAGACACACAGCACTGCCTCTCTTTCTGATCCTGGATGTTAAAAACCAAGGCTGCAAGGGTGGAAAGGAACTGCTGGCCAGCACGTGTTTAAATAAGAGCCCCTCCATAAGTCATTTTGGTTGTGTGCTTGTGAGGATTGTGCTCAGGATGGTACACACGACCTTGCTTTCGATGCTGTTTGCACCTGCAAACGTTTTGGGGCGGACACACACTGCTATGTTTCCAATCGGTGCACGCCCTGTAACTTCCAGTTGAAACGCTGCAACTTTTTATACCCTAACCATTCTGGGCTTTGTTCATGACATCGTTCTGCTTTCGTTGGGCTGTAGTGTAAGAGTGTCCTGCTCCAGGTGTCAATAATGCGGTGGCATTTGGGAAACATCACAGAACAACTAATAAACAAGCAGAATGGCATATGGACGGTCTGGTATCAATCCGCCACTAATGCACTATTATTGCATCAAGGATATGTTGCACAATCACACCCGCCAAAAAACAAACAAACAAAAAACAAAAAAAACCAAAGGAAAATATCAGTCGGGAGGGGTCCTAAGGGAGACTTCCGTGTTCTTTTAACTAAGAGCTCGGTGCTTTCTAAAAGCGGGCTCTGGAATGTGAAATGGGCATTTTGGAGCTATGCGTCAGACCCACAGCAGGTGTTCATCAGCCCTGGTTGTGCCAGAGCGAGACCCACGTGCCCCCCTGGAGGGGATCTGGTCCACTTGCTGTGGATACGGAAAGGTGACCCACCTTCTTGGATCTGTGCATACATAAGATCGCTTAGCTATTTCAGATTTGTTAATCTCAGAACTGACCCAGAATTGTTTCCCAGTTCTGGATTAGAATCACCAGCCTGCCGCAAACCATCCATGCATGTTACAAAAGTGGAACAAAGTAATTCCCGCACCCCACAATTTCGTAACCACCCTGATTGGGTGGCAAAAAAGAGGAAAGAATTAAAAACAAACCAACTAGTGGACAGACTAATCTGCATTAGATTGATCTTCAGTATGCACTCTGGAGAGGGGAAGGAAGGAAGGGGGCCCAGGGAGATACAGATGAGCATTAAGACATCAAAACCAATTGGTAGGGTCTTCTCAAGACTAGGAAGCCAAAGCCGAGAGGCGTGGCCAGGCGTTTCATTAGACTACAATAGTTCCAATGGGTGGCGGTCCATGGGAGCTGCCTGCCGTGGTGGTTGGGGAAAGGCCTCACTTGACTCGGATCTCGGCGTACTCAGCCAGCTCCTCTGTCAGGGTGTAGCTGTCCTTCGTGGATAGTTTGGTGAAGTCTATGTTGGCGTAGTCAATGCCCAGGTCCTTGTTCAAGAGCCGTTTGTCGCAGCGCCCATACTGCAGGAGCGGGAGAGAGAAGACCAGGTTGAAGGCTCCCCCCAGATCACACCTCGGATTTGCGGAACTCACCGCTGCAGGGGCTTAAATCCTGAAGACTCGCTCTTTGGAAGACAACACAAACACATTTGTTCTCTTACGGCAAGGATGGGGAACCTGTGGCTCTTCAGATATTCCTGGACTCTGACTCCCATAAACTCCAAGCAACTAAACAGCTAAACCCCTGTGTTGCAAACAAATATCAGTAATATCCATGGCAACACGATGACCAAGTACAGTAACACAATGTCAAATGTCAACTCTTTATGAAATCTATACAGAACATAAAACGAAATGTCTTCTAAGCCTCTGAAAGTCTCTGAAGACAATCCAAGTCTTTGAAGGGAGAAGATTCTTATTTGGTGCAAACAAGCTTTCAGAAGACAACTGAAGGTGGCCCTGTTTAGGGAAGTTTTTAATGTTTGATGCTGTACTGTTTTTAATATTTGGTTGGAAGCCGCCCAGAGTGGCTGGGGAAACCCAGCCAGATGGGCGGGGTATAAATAATAAATTATTATTATTATTATATTATAAAGACTTATAAGACTTCTGTTTATTTGGTTCTCTGTTTTGAAGAGAATTCATTAAGAGTTCATATTTCGAGACTTTCGGAGATTTATAAGATTTCTGTTTACTTGGTTATGAAGAGAGTTCATATTTCATTTCGTTTTATGTTCTGTATAGATTTCATAATATTTGACATTGTATTACTGTACTTGGTCATCGTGTTGCCTTGGATATTATTGATACTCCCATCAACTCCAGGCAGTGTGGCCCAATAGTCAGGAAATGGTGGGAGGTGTAATGCAGCAACATCCCGAGGATCCACTGGTCCGTCAGGTAAATAGACCAACGGCTTGGTTCAGTATATGTTTTTGGTTTCGACCAACCCATTTACCTAAGCAGTATTTTAAGCTACAAGGGTCGATGGAGGTGCTGCAGATCAAGTCTATCTGGAACCCCAACCATATGACGTGGAAACCAAAGGGCTGCAGTTACTCAGTGGTGCCCAAATACACTCTGCACCTGTTCAGAGGCACTCTGTTCCTGTTTCTTATGAACTTCTTATGTTTCAGGATCGGGCCCTTCCGTTGAAAACAGGTATCCCAGGCGGACATATTGTCTTCACCACAAGTTTACATGTCACAGAAGCAAGCAAGGACAGGGAATGGCCTAACAGCGCCTGGGAAGGACAGACACTGGGGGGGAGCCATTGCAGAGGGACACTCAGGAAACACACAGCTTTGACACAAACGATCAAAGCGACATTAAAAGCGGCTGGAGGACTTCCCACGATGCATGCACACATGTGGAAGCTGTTCGTGCAGGATAGGCCAAGGCAGAGGGCCGTTTTCAAATCAGAAAGACACTTTTTTGAGAGAAACTAGACATGGAATCACTGACTTTTTAAAGAGGCAGGCATGGGACCCGCCAATCCAGATCAGGACTGCAATAGGGCCAAGGGTTAAAGTGTCAGTTTGCATTTCTTAGTACAGAAAGTATTGATCTGATGTGTAGAGATTTTTCCTATTCTAATTGATTCAAGAGGGTTCTGGAAGCTTCTCTGTGTGAAAGAAACAAGCCGAAGGTTCATGATACAGTCATACCTCATGTTACGTCCGCTTCAGGTTGCATGTTTTCATCTTGCATCCCGTGGCAACCCGAAAGTACTGGAATGGGTTACTTCCGGGTTTCACCGCTTGTGCATGCGCAGAAGCGCTAAAATGCGCTTTGCACATGTGCAGAAGCACCAAATTGCACCGCGCGCCTGCGCAGACACGGCATTTCGGGTTGCAGGCTTTTCGCATTACAGGCGGGGCTCTGGAATGGCTCCCGTCCGTAACACGAGGTACCACTGTATTTGGGTTTTTCCGTCAGAGAAGCTGAGTACAGCTGACTTAAACTGGTTCTGTTATCTCTTTCTGTCAAGGTCATGCTGGCTATAAAAGTAAGGCCAGAGGGAGCCTTACTTACTTCAGTAGCAGTAAAGCTCTGCTGGATGAAATACAATAGCCTCTGGTCTATTTTTTTTTTAATCCTGCAACGTGTTTAAGTTTTACTCTGCTAACCATACGTTAGAGTACTGCTCTGGATCAATATTGAGTAGAATTTCAACGACATAAAGACCCCCTTCCAGCAAAGATCTGACCTAGATTAGGCCACAACATGCACATATCCTCCCACATTTCTCTGATGAAAACAGGGATGTCCTATTCAATAATAATACTAATTCTCTACCCATCTGACTGGGCTGCCCCAGCCACTCTGGGCAGCTTCCAACATACAGTACTGACGCAAACAGATGCGCATAGGAAATGCAAGACATAAAAGCGATGTAAGCGCCATGCACCTGAAAGCACCCTCTGTTAGAACAGACACCAGAATTGACTGACATCAACCCTGCCTTGTCTGATCTGATCAGAAACTGCAGCTGCCTGCTGGCGGCAGCATTGACCAGGACCACCTCCATCCTCTCCCCACCCCCCACCTCCCGCTCAGACCAAACCAGGATAATTCTGTTTTCTAAGGCCCGGATTCCATATACACAAAAAAGGACGGTGTTATGCACATGGATGGAGAGGTCCATACTTACCTGCCCAGGTCAGTGGCTCTCCAGGGAGCAGATCTCCTTATTAGAAAAGGAACAGCAGTCACTAGTGGAAGGCTAACCCTAGAATCAGCCCTGCCATGAGGCAAGGTGAGATAGCTGGGTTTGGGGCCCCATCTTGGGAGACAGGCAGATCTGAGCCATGGGGCACAGTTCGGGGATGTTCACACCCTTCATTTGAAGTGCTGTGATACCACCTTAAACATCCATGGCTGCCCCCTCCCAAAGGATTCTGGTAGCTGTAGTTTGTTAAAGGTGCTGAGAGTCGTCAGGAGACCCTCTATTCCCCCTCCTAGAACTCCCAAAGGATTCTGGGAGCTGTAGTTTGTTAAGGGTGCTGAGAGTCGTCAGGAGACCCTCTATTCCCCCTCCTAGAACTCCCAAAGGATTCTGGGAGCTGTAGTTTGTTAAGGGTGCTGAGAGTCGTCAGGAGACCCTCTATTCCCCTCCTAGGACTACAGCTCCTAGAGTGGCCTAACAAGCAATCCCTCTTCCCAGGGATAGTCAGTAGAGCATGAGGTTCAAAATCTTAGGGCCACACTGGGCAAAAGAGTTGTGCATTGCAAGGGGTTGGACTGGATGGTCCTTGTGGTCCCTTCCAACCCTACGATTCTCTGATTCCAGTCTGGGCAGGCTCCCACCTGTCTGTTTTGATTTAAAATAGATTGCCTCCATTTTTACAAGCTGAGTTGCTTCGTGTTGACTCACAGTCCCTCCCCAGGTTCCTCCTTTCCCCCATTTTATTGAAAAATGGCAGGATTCTGCTGTAGGAAATAGCCTGCTCTCGCTCTCACATGAATAACTCAAAACGTGTTACAAGTTAAAAAGAGGATGTTTGCTCATTTTTGCTTCTGCATGCTGCTATGGTTCCCCACCGCCAATCTTTTCTGGCAATCCGAACGAGGCTCTTTCCTAAACTGTTCTTTTTCTCCTTCCAAACACCCATTGCCAGACCACAAGGGAGGGACGTGGGAAGGAGAAACATTCACATTTTTCTCCCTTCGCTTAATGTCTCTCTGCATGGTCAGTTCTCGCAGTGGCTAACCAGATGTTCAAGGGATGGTGTCTCATTGACAGAAGGGATGGCTCAGTCAGTAGAGCATGGGGCTCTTAATCTCAGGGTTGTGGGCTTGAGCCCCGCTTTGGGCAAAATATTGCTGCATTGCAGGGGGTTGGGCTAGATGACCCTCGTGGTCCCTTCCAGCTCTACAATTCTATGAAAAAGGAAAGCCCACAAGCCGGGCGAGAGCACAGCAGCACTTTCCCCACCTGAGATGCCCAGCAGAGGCATACTGCTTCCAAAAGGGGACATGGGGCACCCCCATCGCCCTCCCTCTTACCGTGTTTCCCCTTTTTTAATACGTAGTCAGAGAGTAAGCCATGGCAGCATTTTTTAGCATTAGTGAAACATAAGACACCCCCCGAAAATAAGGCATACCTCCATGCCGTGTAGAACGAGACCGTCGAGCGCCCCAGCCAGCCAGCGGGACCCAGCCAGCCAGAGGGGCCTGGAACCGGCTGCTGCAGCAGCAGCAAGCGCCTGGAGCGCCCGCGCCAGCAGCCTGGCCTCTCTTTTTTTTGCCTGCCCGAGGCAGCCTGCCGCCCCGCCACCGGAACCGGCGGCTGCAGAGCAGAGCGCTCCGCAGCGCCGGGCAGAGCGCAGCGGCTTGGCCTCTTTTTTTTTCCTTTTTTGCCTGCCGCCCCGCCACCGAAACTGGCAGCTGCAGAGCGGAGCGCTCCGCAGCGCCGAGCGCTCAGAACGCCCTGCAGCGCCAGGCGGAGCGCAGTGGCCTGGCCTCTTTAATCTTTTTTTTTGCCGGCCGCCCCGCCACAGGAACCGGCGGCTGCAGAGCGCTCCGCAGCGCCGGGCAGAGCGCAGCGGCTTGGCCTCTTTTTTTTTCTTTTTTGCCTGCCGCCCCGCCACCGAAACGGGCAGCTGCAGAGCGGAGCGCTCCGCAGTGCCGAGCGCTCGGAACGCCCTGCAGCGCCAGGCGGAGCACAGCGGCATGGCCTCTTTAATTTTTTTTTTTTTTTGCCGGCTGCCCCGCCACCGGAACCGGCGGCTGCAGAGCGGAGCGCTCCGCAGCGCCGAGCGCTCGGAACGCCCTGCAGCGCCGGGCGGAGCGCAGCGGTCTGGCCTCTTTTTTTTTCTTTTTTGCCTGCCGCCCCGCCACCGGAACCGGCAGCTGCACAGCAGAGCGCTCCGCAGCGCCGATCGCTCGGAGCACCCTGCAGCGCTGGAGGGAGCGGAGCGGCCTGGCCTCTTCTTCTTCCTTTTTTTTGCCTGCCACCTCGCCACCGGAACCGGCAGCTGCAGAGCGGAGCGCCCAGCAGCACCAGGCGGAGCACTGAGCCAGCAGCCTGCTGCCTTGGTGCTTGGAACCGGCTGCTGCAGCAGCACCGCACAGAGCGCCCAGCAGCACCCCGAGCCAGCTGCCTGGCCCCTCCGAGGAGGCCTTAAGGTACAAGACATCCCCTGAAAATAAGACACCGTGGGGTTTTTTGAGTAAAAAAAAGAATAAGATGGTGTCTTAAAAAGGGGGAAACACGGTATCAGTACCTCTGATTTCTCCAGATGGCCAGGAGTCCTGTAGTCTCCGCTGTAGGCGACAGGAGGGTTTTCTGTTTGCATGAAACTCGAACTTTCATTCATACTTTTCCTGGGAATAATAATAAAATAAGGAAGTGACAAAGATGTATAACGTTAAACTCTGTCCATGTTTCCAACCAACACCTCCATTTTGGGGCAACTCAGTCAGATGGGCAGCATATAAATAAATAAATAAAATAAATAAATAAATAAATAAATAAATAAAATAATTATGGCACCAGGCTATAAAATGTAAATCAGTCAGAATCCCAAATGGCTTCTTTCATTAGCATGATGAGTTTCAGATTTGCAATCACAGCTGATGAGTGATTAGTAAACAATTCATTAATTAACCAATGGATTATCTGACAGCTTTGATAAGTGCACTTCCATATTCAAGGCCTGATAGCTATTTTGGCAATCATCTCCAGCCAGGATAAACGATCCAATCTTTCTACTATTTGCAAATCCTCAATTATCTTCTGTTCGTCAGTATTTCTTTAATAATCTTGTCCTCAGCGGGTGATGGGCAGGAAATTCAAGTTTTGGGTTTTGTTTTGTTTTCAAAATTGTATTATTCGCTGATTGCAGTGGGACTGAAATAATTTTGAATCCAATTACTTGCATTTAATTGGATTGTGGACTGGGTTCTAAAATTCCACTAAGGGTATAATAAGAGTGCTAATTTGTTTCTTGGATTATATTGTTTGTTGGGAAGCCACAGAGACTCTCAGTATCTTCTTGGCCGCACTGCAAATGAAACAGGGGACATCCAGTTTAGGAACACAGAAAGCTCCCATATACTGATTCATACTTATCTAGCCCAGAATCAGCAGTCTCCAGCATTTCCAGCATTTCAGGGTCTGGAGTCTCTCCCAGCCCTAGTTGGTGATGAAGGGATGTGGGTGGCGCTGTGGTCTAAACCACTGAGCCTCTTGGGCTTGCCAATCAGAAGGTTCGCAGTTCAAACCCCTGCCACGGAGTGAGCTCCCATTGTTCTGTCTCAGCTCCTGCCAACCTAGCAGTTCGAAAGCACACCAGTGCAAGTAGATAAATAGGTACCACTGTGGCGGGAAGGTAAACGGTGTTTCCATGCTCTCTGGTTTCTGTCATGGTATTCCGTTGTGCCAGAAGCAGCTTAGTCCTGCTGGCCACATAACCCGGAAAGCTTTCTGTGGACAAATGCCGGTTCCCTCAGTCTGAAAGCAAGATGAGCATTGCAACCCCATAGACGCCTTTGACTGGACTTAACCGTACAGGGGTCCTTTACCTTTACCTTTTAGATGCAGAGAATAGAACCTGAGACTTTCTGCATGCAAAGGATGTGCTCTATCACTGAGCCATGGTTTAGGGAAAGTTTACATAGGTATATCCCTCACCTTGGGGCTCAGTTCAGATAACACACCAGGCTATGGTTAAAGAAGCTTAACGACGGTTTAACATGATGTCTGACTTGGCAAGCCCTAGTTGTGTTAGCATACTGGAGTTTGCACGCAACAGCAGAAGTTAATGAAATGAATCCTTGCTTGGAGCACAACTTGAATTGGAAGGTATTAAGGCTGGGACTTAGTATACCATAAGGAAGTTTATTTTTTATTAAGGAAAGTACCTATTTGATAGGTAAGAGTTCTCTAGTCCTAGATAACTAACTAGGTGGAGAAACAGAGAAGTCTTTCTTGCCACTTTGTTCTCGGAAGATGCATCCAAGGGGACCTCGACTAATGAAGGTCCAGAGAAAAATTGTGAGAGAATTGGAAAGAGGGAGTGCTTGTTAGGCCACTCTGGGAACTGTAGTTCTAGGAGGGTATGAGAGGGTTTCCTGGTGACTCTCAGCACCCTGAGAGGATGCAATTTAACACACATCCCTTTGACTTCAGTGGGCAGGTCAGCACAGAGATCAAAGGGACGGAGACAGTTTAGGAATCTGGAGGTTTCACACTCTATGTGCCTTAACCCCAGGCAGACCCTTCTGAGCACCTCAAGCATGGGGGTGGCCTCTGTGAGAACAGGGCGCTGGACTAGCTGGGCCATTGGCCTGATTCAGGAAGGCTGTGCTTACGTTTTTATGTGTTTTAATGGAAGTTGGGTGGCAAAGGTGAATGTGTGAAACAGTGACATGCCGCTCAATACATGAACTTCCTTCAGTGGAAGGTCTTGCAGGAGCAAACCACAAGTCATGCGAGACCTTTGCCTGCAGTTTTTGAGCTGTGATGGTGGTTTCACACATCCCAGGACATCTGCAGAGACTGTAGTCATGGGCTCAGAGATCATGTGAAGCCACTGTTTGCACAAACCGTGAATAGAGAGAACCTACCCTGTTTTGTAGGGATGCAGTGGCGCTGTGGTCTAAACCACAGAGCCTAGGGCTTGCCGATCGGAAGGTCGGTGGCTCGAATCCCTGTGATGGGATGAGCTCCCATTGCTCAGTCCCAGCTCCTGCCAACCTAGCAGTTCGAAAGCACGTCAAGTCCAAGTAGATAAATAGGTACTGCTCTGGCCGGAAGGTAAACGGCGTTTCTGTGTGCTGCTCTGGTTCGCCAGAAAGTGGCTTAGTCTGGCCACATGACCCGGAAGCTGTACGCCGGTTCCCTCGGCCAATAAAGCGAGATGAGCGGCGCAACCCCAGAGTCGGTCTTGACTGGACCTAACGGTCAGGGGTCCCTTTACCTTTACCTTTACCCTGTCTTGTCAGAGCTGAAGGCTCAGCGAAAGCTGCCTGCAGCAGTGAAACTTACTGATTCACAGCAGGGCCAGGCCTGTCAGCACCCTGGATAGAGCTCTGTAGCCAATGCTGGCTGGAGCATTCTCACTTGTGGAAGAGGAGTCACAGTCTCTGTGGGATTCAGAGGCCTTCGGAGGCCTTATGGAAGGGCCATCACTCAGTGGTGGAGCATTTAGATGCTCAGTCCACAGTATCTCCCAGGACAGAGGAGAAGACTCCTTATCTGAAACCCTAGAGAGTCCCTCCCAGTCAGATTAGACAATACTGAGCAAGATGGACACAATATAAAGCAGATTCCTATGTTCCTATGCTCAAACGGTCATTGGCCGATTTTGCAGCCACTGGCTCCAGGAGCACAGCTGCAGTGAGTGAGCAAGGGAGTGTGTTTTCTTGAGTTTGGTGCAAAACAGGGGAAACAAGGCCCTGGTTCTGATGATGTTTTCCCAGATTTGAATTTGGGTCTGGATTTCTTACAGGAAGAAAACAGGGTGATATGAAGGATGGAGGACTTGAGTTCACGCCCCCCCCCCACCCCCAAACAAAAAACCCCCAAAAACTTACTTTTTCCTGGTCTGGCTGACATAACACACAACTGCTATGAGGATGGCAAAGGCTACCACCGCTCCAACAGGCCCCACTTTTGCCCACATCAGACTATCTGGAAAAATAAACAAAGGAGAAAGAATTGGCAAGATAGTCCCAGTGCTCTGGTCTCAGCAGAGCAGGGGCAAATGCAGCCCTCCAGGCCTCTATAGCTGGCCCTTAGGATTAATCCCCCCACCCAACCCACCACAGGCTATACAGTACATCTTCCTCAGCCATCACCTGCCTCCATGGCTATGCCCCTCCCTGGCCCTGCTTTGCCCCCTTCTGCTTGGCTGAAATGTGTGGAACCTGCGGGACATTATTGCAGACAAGCCAACAATTCATGTTTCGTTGGATAGACACATGGAGGGGCTGAGGCCCACAGAGCTTCCCTGGAAAATTGGCTAGATAACTCTGTGAGATCCCTTCCTTTGTCTGCCTTGACCGGAATATGAAATGCTACATACCGGTACTTCCTGCCTACCTGGGCGCATCTCTCTTCTTTCACCATGCCTTCAAGCTGCCACACATGCATACCTGAGCTCTGCAGCTCAGGCACCATTTTTGAACTTACGTTTTGTACTTTTGCAACTTTAGATACCAGTTATAAACCTGCCTTCATTTTGCTACTGCAATTGCTGCTTCAAGACGTAGATTGTGTAAGTAAATACCACTTTTGCTTTTTCACAAAAGCTATGTGGAATGATAGAACTGTAGTGTTGCAAGGGACCACCAGGCCGTTCCAGGCCAACCCCCGGCAATGCAGGAATCTTTTGCCCAACGTTGGGCTTGAACCCACAACCATGAGATGAAGAGTCTCATGCTGAGTCATCCAGCAGCTAGAAGTGTGCGATTGTTGTTTTTAAGGGGGTGAAAAGGCCTAATATGAGGGAAAATCCAGTCTGCCTTAAAGCATCCTGGATTATTGTTTCTAGAAGGTCAAATCAACCTTGTCTTTGCTTCCAAGTTTAAGCTGCAAAGGATGGTATTCTGCTGATCTCAATCATGTGAGCAAGGAAGGACAATGACTAAACAATAAGTCCTCTCCTGGTGTCTAAATCCATTCCCACAGTGCCACCCCTGGATAAGACTCTGATGAGCCTCGTGAGAGCTGCAGGGACCAAGGTGGGGCAGTTGCCTGGAAGGGCCCTCACTGGAGTGGTGGAACTGCAGCTGTTGGTTCCTGGTGCCGTAGAAGTTCCTGGCTGAGCAGACGATGTAAAGCTGGGAGTCCACCTCCCTCTGCAAGGTCAGGATGCTGGTGACAATGTAGCCGGTCTTCTGCGAGTACACAAACTCCCGGTCGGTCTCGTTCACTGTCACGTTGCGCGTGGGGAGCTCAAAGGTGATCACAGCCTCCGGGTTGGATTTGGCTGCACAGATGCACTTCACGGTGTCCCGGGCGGCTGTGCACTTGGAGTCCGAAAGGATAAGGGGAGCAACTGCAGAGAGAGAGAGAGAGAGAGAGAGAGAGAGAGAGAGAGAGAGTGAGAATGCTTCTTCACACAGTGCATTGTTAATCTCTGGAACTCACTCCTGCAGGACACAGCGATTGCCACACAATTGGATGGCTTTAAAAGAGAACAGGAAGAGAAGGCTATCAATAGTTACTAATTATGATGGCTAAGCTCTGCCTTCACTGTAGGAAGCAGCAATGCTTCTGAATACCAGTTGCTGGAAACTGCAAGAGGGAGGAGTGCTCTTGTGCTGGGGTCCTGCTTACAGGCTTCCCACAGGAATCTGGTTGGCCACTGTGAGAACAGGGTGCTGAACTAGATGGGCCAATGGCTTGGCCCAGCAGACACTTCTTATGTTAAATTCTTGTGAAAGAAGTGGAGGTGCAACAGCAGATTAGTCCAGTTGTTTTGCTGGACTGCACATTTCTCTTTTCGGTGGGCGGGTGAGGGCCCACAAGCAAAAGCCTGTGTCAGAACACGAGGGGCTGTCCTATGGTGGCACAGACATGCTTTGGTAATGGGCCAGCTGCAATGACTACTACCTGCAGTCAAGTTTCAAGAGTCAAGAGATTGCAGAGTCTCCAACTAAGGCATCGGACAGGGAA
Organism: Zootoca vivipara; assembly: GCF_963506605.1. Lineage (NCBI taxonomy): Eukaryota > Metazoa > Chordata > Lepidosauria > Squamata > Lacertidae > Zootoca > Zootoca vivipara. Next base: position 27,085,944 of record NC_083281.1, on the reverse strand, counting down.
CTAGACCAGCACCAAGGCTCTGAAGCTGCTACTAGAGACTGGGAGACCTCCGAGCCAGAGGCTGACAGATGTGAGCCCCCAGAAGAACTCGGCCAGAGCTGCTGACATCAGACCAGAATATGGTAGTGACCCTACAGCTAGGCAGAATGAGGCAGCTGAGGCTTGGGGGGGTGGGGTAGCGTGGGGCAGGAGAGTGGAATGAATAATCCTGCTTGCATGAGCAGAAGTCCACTGAGCAAATGAGGTGTCACAGTTGGATACCACCCAAAACACATTTACAGTATGTCCCACCCGCACCCCAGTTTCTGGGGGCCCCAGGCAAGTGCTCACATTCAACGGTGAGGTTGAAGGCGGTGCTGCGTTGGCCAAACTGGTTCTCTGCCGTGCACCAGTATTCCCCGTCGTCCTCATGCGTCACAGACTCAAACTCCAGGGCCACTTGGTTCTGGTAGACGCCCATGGCCATGGGCTTCTTGTCCTTGAAGATGGTGATCATGGGCTCAGGGTTGCTCTGCGAGCTGCACAGGATGGTGACCGGCTCTCCCTCGGCGGCCACCACAGAGGCGTTCACCACGGGCTTCCAAGGGGCATCTGGGAGGGGGAAACAACCAAAAGCCATCTTTTCCACCAAAGGGACACACTAAACTCAGAACGTCTTTGGCAGGTTACTTGTTGAACCTTTCCTTCAAAGTCAGGAGTGGGGAGGATGAGAGGATATGCCATAATCAGCAAGTGACAAGGTCTAGCACAGGCATCCCCAAACTTCGGCCCTCCAGATGTTTTGGACTACAATTCCCATCATGCCTGACCACTGGTCCTGTTAGCTAGGGATCATGGGAGTTGTAGGCCAAAACATCTGGAGGGCCAAAGTTTGGGGGTGCCTGGTCTAGCACGTGCTTGGGGGTGTTCCCAGGCCACACTAGGCTTCAAATTTAATACCCCGAATCCTACAGTGCAGTGGAGGGCCAATGACAGCACCCTCACCGTTCTGGATTTTGTAGTGCAGCAGAACTAATGCATTTATGTATTTCTCCAAAAAGTTTAGGAGAGCGACCGTGCAATTCGTTGACCCCGTTGACAATGTTCAAGGAAAGTGATTGGTCAGTCACAAAAGCAACTTGCTATGTGGGCAAGTTGTCCCAAATATTTTCAAAAGGCTGAAACGAAACCAAACTGGATCTTGACACTTGATTGCTGAAGAGCAGGTTCTGACAAGTGTCCAGTCTCTTCCATGGGAAGTAGCCCTGGCCACCAATTGGGGTGGCTTTAAAAGGGGCAAAAACCATGGCAGATATCTCCAGAATCAAGCCTGGGTTTCACCTTTTCTCTTTCTATCTCTTTTCCTTCCAGTGTGGTGTTCTGTACATAGTATGCTTAGTGTTAAGGTTTAGACTTATTAAAAGTTATTGTAAGTTTAAGTTAAGTCTGCTGCAACTGGATTTCTTATGGACTGTGCCAATCCTGAATGTATTGGATTTGTGACCATTATGCTCAGTTGCCTTCAGTAGCAGTAAAGCTCTGCTGGATGGAATACAATTGCCTCTGGTCTATTTCTCTGGGAGTCCCGCAACGTGTTTAAGTTGTTACTCTGCTAACTATACGTTGGAATCTGCTCTGGAACAATATTGAGTAGAATTCCATGACAGGATAAGCCTCTTGATGGCTTCTAGTCATGATGGTTGTGTTGGGGCCATGTGCTGGTACAGTCATACCTCGGTTTAAATTCGCTTCGGTTTGAGTACTTTCAGTGGACCCGTCTGGAACTTTCCATTAATCCACTTTCCATTACTTTCAATGGGAAAGTTCGCTTTAGGTTAAGTACGCTTCAGGTTAAGTACGGACTTCCAGAACCAATTACACTCATACTTCAGCTTAAGTACGCTTCAGGTTAAGTACTCCGCGGACCGTCTGGCACGGATTAATCCACTTTCCATTACTTTCAATGGGAAAGTTCGCTTCAGGTTAAGTATGCTTCAGGTTAAGTACTCCGCGGACCGTCTGGCACAGATTAATCCACTTTCCATTACTTTCAATGGGAAAGTTCGCTTCAGGTTAAGTAGAGACTTCCGGAACCAATTGTGTACTTAAACTGAGGTACCACTGTAATCAGCTTTGCTGAAATCATTTGTAGGCCACCTTTTGCTACTTGGCTGATTGATTGATGAATCGCTTTGCACGAAAGATCACTGAGTGATTGGTAGGGAAGATAGCATTGTTAATAACATTAATTAGTTTTATTAAAGGGTTTTGGGCCCACAAGTAAAATTAATATGGAATTTAATAGTGTAGCTGCTCACATGCTCACAAAAAGGGGGGGGAATCACTACAAACAGGGAAGGAGTGGTCAACAAAAAATTTGGAAGGTAGCAACAATATTATAATGTTACGGAACTGATTAGCGTGAGAAAAGGTGGGCAGGAAGAATTCTTTAAAATGGAAACCACTGGTGGAATTTATGAAGTATAAATTTAATGTATATAATATGGACAAATTTAGTAGTTTTTCTACATAGTAAAAATATTAAATATTAAGTATATTAAAACTATAATGTATTTACCATAAATATTTTGCTATTTTATAAAATTATTATATTTAGCTATATACATGGTGTGTATGTGTTCTGAAAACCCCCAATAAACTGCTTTTTCTTCATTGTTGAGAAGTGGTATAGGAGCATTCAGAATAAATAAAAGGCTTGAGGTCCAGATGCCTGAAAGCGAGCATCTCATTTCCTGCTCCAAAGTTTAGGGTTACATTGCAATGCAGGCTCCCCTCCCCCCCCTCCCCGAATTGGCTTCAGGGCTTCAGGACTGGCTACTTACACAGCACAGCCAAGGCCAGGGAATGGTTGTCCTTGCCATAAATGTTCTCAGCCGCGCAAGTATAGATGCCGTCCTGCAGGTGGGTGATGTTGTCTAGATGGAGCGTGAGGCTTCCCGCCATGTCCTCGTGGAGAATTTCATCTTCTCGGAGCCACGAGATCAAGGCCATGGGGCTGCTGTCCACGGAGCACACCAGCACCACTTGCGAGCCCTGAATGACCTCCACGGAGGAGTTCGCCTGTAGAACGCGGGGTGGGTCTGCGGAGGCAAGCCAAAAAAAGATCAGCCTCATGGAGGTGCTCTGGTTTCCCAGTGCCGTAACCATGGCTATCCGCACCATGCATTTAAAGCACAATACTTCCCCCAAAGATTCATGGGAACGGTAGTTTTCCCATCCCTGAATGGCAATTCCCAGCACCCTGCGTGAACTACAGTTCCCAGGATTATCTGGGGGAAGTCATGTACTTTCAATCTACGGTGTGGGTCTACCAAGGTTTGTTTATGGGCTTCGAAAGACATTAAAGAGTCCCAGTGTAGAAGCAACCCAACAGGCCCTCCTTCATTGTACAACATGGGGACTTGATGTTCATTGAGCAAACATCCCTGGTTCCAGAGGTCCTCCAGCGCCAAAATGTGGCAAGAGCCCGTGTGTTGTAGCGGTTATAGTGCTGACTAGGGCCTAGGAGACCCGGGTTCAACACGCCCCCCCCTCGCTGCCTCCCCAAAGCCCACTGGGTGACCTTGGGCCAGCCAGTATCTCACAGCGTAGCCTACCTCACAGGGCCAGCCAAAACTTTTTTGTGCCTGAAGCAAAGCACAAAATGGTGTCTCCGCCCCCATGCTAGGGAAGAACGGGTGAGTGAAGATCTACATCAGGAACAAAAGCGGAATGAAGATCTACATTGGAAACAAGGGTGGGTGGAGACCAGCATCACCTCCTCTTCGCCAAGAAGCCATTGCGGAGGCGTCGTTGCGCAGCAGATCCAGCCTCCAAGGAGTGCCAACAAAAGAGATCACTGTTTAGCACAGCAGTGGTAGCAACAGCGGGCAATGCGTTCCTCGAAGGCCGGATCTGCTGCCCCTGTGGATGCTGCCGCCTGAGGCAGTCGTTTCACCTTGCCTCATGCGTGGGCCGGCCCTGGTTGCTGTGAGGATAAAAAGAAGAGGCAGCAAAGCCTGTTCTCCACCTTGAGACATAGGGAGATGAACGTATCAAGTCACAAAGTGACAGACGCTTAGGAACCCCGACTCACATTTGACATCCAAGGTAGTAAACCCATCAAACTCAAAAGTGGTGTTGGAGTAGGTGACTTTGCAGCCCAGCTCGTGCCCGTGGTTCTCGCGCGACGGCATGAATTTGAGCAGGGAGACCAGGGACCAGGTGCCGCCTTCCTCCTCCACTTGCGCATAGACTGAGTGCTCGACCAGGTTCTCGTGGTTCATCCACGTGATGATGGGCTTCATGTCGGGGCAGTTATCTGGCACCACACAGCGCAGCTCCACCTCGGTCCCCTCCACCACTTCTGGGGGGCTCACAATGGTGGGTTTGTCTGGGGGGGGGTTGAAAAGAGACACCAATGGGAAATGATGTACAGTGAAGTGAAAAGGATGTTTAAAAAAACATTTGTAAAAAAACAAAACAAAACAGAAGCCTTTCTCTTGGGAATTATAGCGATAGAACTACCTAAATTGTATAGAAATTTATTTATGTATGCGACTACAGCGGCAAGAAGGGGAGAAGGGGACGACAGAGGACGAGATGGTTGGACAGTGTTCTCGAAGCTACCAACATGAGTTTGACCAAACTGCGGGAGGCAGTGGAAAACAGGAGTGCCTGGCATGCTCTGGTCCATGGGGTCACGAAGAGTCGGACATGACTAAACTACAAAACAACAAAACAACAGCGACAAGAATGTTACTTGCCCAAAAATGGGAAGAAGAAGAAGTCCCAGAAAAGGAAGAGTGAATACAAAAACTTCTGGAATATGCAGAAATGGCGAAACTTACCGAAAGTGTAAGAAATCGACAAACATTTTATAAAATAATAGAAATGGTTTATTGAATAATTACAGATAAATTGTAAATGGATAAAAACACTGGCAGGATTATTGTTATAACCTGCAGCTGTATAAGAGTATATATTTGAAGAAGATAAGTAAATGAGTAAGTTAAGTTCATTTGGATATGCAGAAGATATTAAAAATAAATTTTAGGAACCGCAGAAAGAGGGAGAAGGAAGTCAAGTTTTAAAATGTCAAAGTGATTGTAAAATCAGTGAAATGTATATATCTGAAAAGTATAGGTAAATAAAATTTTAAAAAAGAAAAGAGACACCAACAGTGGAGGCTGGTCTGCCAGGGCGGATGGGGCACTGCCCCGCCAGCCTCAGCCTTGATTCCTCTGAGCCTTTCTGCTTACAACCTGTCTAGGGGGTGGCGCTGCCTGACAGGCTCCTCCTCCCGCATCTCAGTGCTCCCCCTGAAGAAATCAGAGGGGATGCACACTGTCAGGGACTGGACAGAGGAGGAATGGTGGAGACAGCCTCCCCATCCTCACCCTTCCAGGTAGGAGGAAGAGGAAGACAGTCTAGATTTACAACAGGAGTTTGAGGGAGGTCACAGCTCAGAGACAGATGAGGAGAAAAGTTGGGAAATCATGGGACAGCCAGAACAACACCCAGCTGACACATTGTCATTAGAAAGCATCCCAGAGCCTCCATCTCACGGAACCCAGCGAGCCTTTTAGAAGTAGGAGAGCAAAGAGCTTGAAGACAGAGGGCAGGTCGCAGCACCCATAGAAGTGATGAATGAGGAAGTGGGAGAGGCGGAGGGTGGAGATTCACTTGGGACAATGCCATTATCCAAGAGGCTGGGTTCTATAGCCTCTCTCTGTAAAGACTAAAATGAAAAATGACAGTAAGAAACTTTTCCATGTCTTTATACTTTCCTGGGCAACCAGCCGGGGGCTGCTGACGGCATCCTGACACACACCAATCTAGTGTCTAGGCAGATATTTTCAGGTCTGCGCTCTATGGAGCAGTTGCAGCCACAGGGGACCGCTCCTCCTCCACCGGTTTATGTACCTTCCCCTGATGGGCTGTGTGCATGCAGCCGGAGACTATGCCTGCATGACAACTTCCCTTGCTCCTCCCATTTCACTCCCCTCCTTGTTCTGGGAGACAGTGGTGTAGGAGAGGAGGGGGAAGCACCTGGCCCTTCACTTGCCTGACTTGCCTCTCACTGGGCTGGTTCAGAGGCAAGTCAGCACACACAAGAAGCGCAGTCTGGCAGAGATGTAAAGACTTTGTTCAATAAAACAGCGCACAAAGGCCCCTCCCCCAGAAAAAGGGAATTAGAGCAGGCCTGGCTTGGTACTCACTGATGATCTCCAGGTTGCAGTGCTCAGGGTACGTGTACTGATTGTATCCTCCCAAGTCTCCACGGAAGTAGTATTTGCCGGTGAGCTCGGGGCTGAGGCGGGAGATTTGCAGCGTGCAGTTGCGGAAGTTCAGCTCTCCCAGCAGGCGGGTGCGCCCCAAGTAGCTCTCGTGGACAATGTTGGTGCGGGACTTGTAGACCACAGGCGGGTAGTTCTTGGGGTAAGGGCTGTTGAAGTACCAGATGCCATGCACGGCTGACGGGCGCAGCTCGTCGGGGTAGCTAAAGCGGCAAGGGATGACAACGCAGGTGCCCTCGAAGGCCGCCATGTGCTCAGGCATCCAGGCACTCCATGGACCAGCCAGGACCCCTGTGCGAGAGAGACGCAGAGGAAGTCATGAAGAGAAGGCTGCCTCTCTCATCTTCTGCTTTGTACATCTTTCAGGAATGTTCCCTTGCGCATCCTGCTTTCAAGGCTGAACCGCTGCTGCTGCTGCTGCAGCAGCACCGTAAGGCTCTATCCATACCTATAGCAGCCTTGTTTCCACTTGCTTATATATACGTACATAGCATTTAGGAAGCTTCTCTAGACCAAGGCCACATTCACACCATACATTTAAAGCAGTGCCATATCACTCTGAACAGTTGCAGCTTCCCTCAAAGGATTCTGGGAGCTGTAGTTTGTTAAAGGTGCTGAAAGTTGTTGGGAGTCTCCTGTTCCCATCGCAGAGCGACAAGTTTCCAGAGTTTCTTTGAAGAGGGATTGACTGGGAATGGCAGCTTTTGGTGGGTAATAGGGGGTCTCTTAAGAACTCTCAGCAACCATAACAAACTACAGCTCCCAGAATTATTTGGGGGAAGCCAGGAGTGTTTAAAGTGGTAGCATAACACTTTAAATATATGGTGTGAGCGTGGCTTAAATCGAGCCACTGGCCTATCTCAGGGATGGGGAAGTTGTGGCCCAGAAGGCTACAAACTCCATTCGTCCGGATCACTGGCCATCCTGGCTGGGAATGATGGGAGGCAGAGTCCAGCAACTACTGGAAAGCTGCAGGTTCCCCATCCCTGCTCTGTCTATCTTAGGACTGTCTACACCAGCGTCCCCCAACCTGGTGCCCTCCTGGTGTTTGGGACAAGAGGTCCCATAATCTCCAATGGCTGACTGTTATGGCTGGGCTTGCTAAGAGTCCAAAACACCTGGAAAGTGGCAGGTTCGGAAAGTCTGTTCTATATGAATGGACAGAGGTGCTCCAGGGTTTTGGAGAAGAGCCTTCCCCAGCCCTATCCAGAGATGATGGGGATTGAACCTGCATGCAAATCATATCTCCTATTGGGCCCCCAAAAAGGCTTCCTTTAATTTTTATATGACTTGAAGAGAAAACAGGATTTCTCTGTTTGGAAGCAGAATCTACAGGCAAAGGAAGGCAATTTTCTATCACTTGAAGAGGAGCTTTACTTCTTGAGGCAAATGCTCAATCACTTCAGCTGATTCTCTCTTCTTTTACCTATAACACCACCTAAAATTAATCTCCAGCGTTGCTAATATAAAGACTGCTATGTTTCTCTCTTCTCTCTCTCTCTCTTTCTCTTTCTCTCTCTCTCTCTGCCTCTCTGCCTAGCATGTTTTGCTTAATGCTGGGGACAGGTCTAGGTAACAGTTTCCAAAAATGAGGGTTCAGGCATTGCTCCCTTGTCCCAGAATTATAGGTAAAACCTACAATTTGTAGCAGCACCTAAGGAAGACTAAGGGCACCTCCAGACTGTGGCTATTTTGCAGGTGGGATTCGGTTGCATACCGGCAAAGTTAGGCTGCGCAACGGAAGTGTATTTGGCACTCCTGCGCAACAAATCCGCTTCTGTAAAAAAAAATCGAACTTTTTGCGGTAAGGAAAGTGCCAGGGAAATGCACTGGAAAGTGTGGGAAAGCAATCGCTTGACACGACGTCTTATAACCTGCCCACAAACAAAACGAATGCTCAAATAAGCAAGCCAACATTGCATAACCTCCCCACAAACTTTGTGCAAAGAAATCAGGATGAATAAACAAATTGCAGTGGCAGCTGGCGGTGTGCGATGACACTGCTCACCTAACCTCCTGACAAGTGAATCTCTGTACTTATCAGTAGGGAGAGGGGAGAGGCAGTGAGGAGATCAGCATGATGCAAGCACACTGGTAGGAGTTCTGCATTGGCTCCACCGGTGCTTGCGCACTGCACTGACTTCCCCACCGCCTCTCTCTCCAAGTAAACAGCAGTGACTCAGTTGCTGGGAGGTCAGGTAAGCGCCAGCAGCCCAGTACAATGTCCGCTACTGACAGACTGCTTGGAAGCAGCTGTATCCAAACAAGCTGGCTACCTTCATTTTGAGACTGATCTAGTAGGTACAGGCCTTATGGTAGGGTTGCCATACATCTGGAATTTTCCAGATATAGCTGGGATTCGGCCACCAGAAACAGTGTCTGGGTAGAAATCGCTAAAAATGTCCAGGAAAATCCAGACGTATGGCAACCCATGTCGGAAATGTAGATTTTGGTGAATTTCCTTAAAAATAGCTCAAGAACTTTGGCCAAAACTAGAAAAAGCCCAAAGACTTTGCAAACAAACAAACAAAACAAAAACAAAACAAAACAAAAAACAAAAACAAACAAACCTCCACAACTTTTGTGTCTGGATTTTCACTTTTTGAAATATGGCAACCCTACAATGTCTAGGCTATTTTGGGGGAAATCATTTTTATTTCCCTCCCTCTTCCCTCCTGCTTCCATCCAGTCCAATGAAGAGTTTTGGAGAACTTGAAACCCTGTGCTTGTTACTGTGTGATGTTTTGACTGGTCCTATAAAGGCATTCAATGCCCAACTGTGGGAATTTTGGTTTCCTTCCCCCCCCCTTTACCCAGATCAACACAGCTTCCTTTGCTTTTCATAGCAAACGAGGCTATGGGTAATGGCCAAAAGAACAAAAAAAGGTGAAAATTAATTCCATCACTCGACAGAGATCGGTCTGCATCTACCGACACAATGTTGGAATGAGGGGGAGAAAAGGAAAGTGCCCATAAGGAAACCAACAAGCACCCTGCTGGCTTTCTTCCAGCTCAGCCAAATAACACAGCTGCTCCTCAGTAGACTTCTAAAACGGGTAGCTGAGGGGGCTGTCACATAAGGTAGGTGAGCCAGGACCTTCAATCACTATACACAATCTGGAGCAGGCCTGCACTGCTTATGATCCAGTCTCTGTTATGATCTCAGGGTTGAATGAGGGCAGGGATTCAGAGGGAGAGAGAAGAAGCCCTGGATGCTCATACTAACTTAGTAGCATGGGCACACGAGGAGCTCAAAATATGAGCACCTATTCAGCCCAAGGAGATTGGTTTGCCCCACCTCTGACCTCCACACAGAAGCCCTAGTGGGACCACAGTCTCCTCCTGCTTCATCAGAGCCAATGCCTGTTAAAGCAGGCTGGGGATTTTTTTAACTGAGGCGGCTCCTCTGGCTGAAGGCAGACCCAGCTACTTCGGACACTGAGGTCCACCTCTGAGGGTCTTCTGGCGGTTCCCTCACTGCGAGATGTGAGGTTACAGGGAACCAGACAGAGGGGCTTCTCGGTAGTGGTGCCCGCCCTGTGGAATTCCCTCCCATCAGATGTCAAGGAAATAAACTACTACTGTATCTGACTTTTAGAAGACATCTGTATGATGTTTTACTGTGTTTTTAATGTTCTGTTGGGAGCCGCCCAGAGTGGCTGGGGAAACTCAGCCAGATGGGCGGGGTATAAATAAATCATCATCATCATCATCATCATTTAAGGCTCAGTCTAAGGTTGGCTGGTGCTGAAACAACATTTGAGCTGGGCTCTTCAGCTTGAGCCTTGCCTGGAGCTGTCCAAGGTACCAAGGAATCTTGGCACTTGCCTCATCTCACTAGGACCTACCGCAGGTTGGTACCTTCTAAATGCGTTGAACTACATCATCCCTGATCTCTGGTCGTTCTAACTGCGACTGATGGGAACTGTAGCTGAAAAGATCTGGAGGGCACCAGGTTGGAAAAGGATGAGCTAAACTTTGCTCTGCTTTGCCTTGCCTTGCTCTGGCTGCCTAAATCTGGACTTTTGCTTTAGGTCAGATCCCCTGTGCTGCTGAGGCCATTGCTTGCTTGCAACAGGAGAGTCTCTGCCCAACGAGTGCATCAGCTGTGTACAATACAACGATGGAGCAACAAAACACAGAAGTTTTAGCACAGGAGTGGGGAATATTTTTCAGTCCTAGAGCCACATTCCATAAGCCAGTGTTAGGAGGCCAAAACATGGGCAGAGCAATAGATGTGATACAGTAGGCTGCATACAAGCCATGTGCCTTGCAAAATCCATACCTCTCTCCATCTAGGCAAGTAAGAGGCAATATCACAGTTCCAGGATACATTAAGAATATCTGCCTGTGTGTGTGTGCGTGTGTAAGGCTATTATCATGCAGCCTGCAATGGAGGATTTGCAGTGCCACATCACAACCCTGGGTTTAAACGAGGTTTGAGTAAAGTGAGATGGGAAAGTCTCTGATGTGTTAGCTTTTGTAGGTGTTAGCTTTTTCTGTGTTGGCCTCTCTGCACCCATTTCTACTGTTTTATCCTTGTTAAAACTGGTTTCTTCCTTTCTTTGTTTAAGAAAACAACTCTCCTGTGTCTCGCCATCCCTGCTTTACTCAAACCTCTTCTGTTGTTTGAGTACAGTGAGAAGGAAGGAATGCTAAAAGGGGGGGGGAGGTTGTTTCAAGCTTCTCTCTCTTTCATTCCTCAATTGCCTGATGTCAGAGAAATAAAGGACCTGGGGCTCTCAAATATTCCATAGTACCTTCACACAATGTACTTCACTCCTGGTACCATGTGTTGTCTTCAACATGAAGTTCCAAATTCAATGTAGCAATTTAGAAGAAATGTTTTATTAACAAGCAAACACCCATACATGCACTTATAGCATCCATCAACTGAACTCAACCTTCTCCAACTGAAGAAGCTAACAAGCAGGCTACAGTTACAGCAAAATATATCAGGACAGGTTGTGTGTGCACAGAGGCGGCTGCAGAATAGATGAGAGCAGGCATGGGCCCAGGGGTGATCTATGTGCAAAGGAGAGCTGAGAAAAGTAAGGAGTAGGAGGAAAACAAGGAACAGAAGTGAAAATGAGGAGTGCAAAGGGGGATGTCGAAAGGCTGGGAGTAGGAGGCGTGGGAATGGGATTGAAGATGAAAGCAGGGGCATGAAAGGGTCTGAAGAGGGGACAGTAGCTTCATAACTGGGCAGAAGTTCACTCTAAAGGATGCTTGTTAGTTGCAATTCATTGGGGGGGGGAATGAACATGCAGGATGTTACCAGGGGTGTGGTTTGTGTGCAGGGGGGTGTTCCACAAAAGGAGCAAGTGAAGGCATGGACACAGGGATGAAGGTGAAAACGGGTGTATAGTGGAGCTGCAGAACAGAAGAAGGGTGTTGGGAAGGTGAAAAGCAAGCTTGGTGGCTCTATGTTCTGGGGAAAGGAATGGGGCTTTGTAAGCTGAGGGAGCAGGGGTGCAGCCCCTAGGAAGAACATAAGTACTGGATCAGATCAATGGCCAATCTAGTCCAGCATTCTGTTCTCAAAGCGGCTGCTCAGATGCAGGATCCGAGCACGAGAGTGCTCTCCCCACTTGTGATTGCCAGCAACTGGTGTTGAGGGTGTTACTGCCTTCCAACAGTGGAGGTGGAACATAGCCATTAGGGCCACAATGGCTAGTCTTATCCTCCACGAATTTGCCTAATCCAAGTTGGTGGCCATCACTGCCTCAAAGTCAGGGTGGGTGGGGGTGGGGGTGAGAAGGGCCAATGAGGGGCGTGTCACGGGAACTTGTGTGGCCTAGGGAGAGTCTTGAGGACCAGGTGGAAAGACCTGGGAGCTGCATTTGGCCCTCAGACCCTTGGTTCCTCACCCTTTGTTTAGCATGCCTCTGGAGGGTTCCCCATACATCCTTACACTTCTGGGGGGTCTGCATTTGGGATTGGAGGGTCACAGCTTTGCAGGCTATGAGAACATCAGAGGCGAGATTGTACCCTGCATCCGAGACATACCTTCAAACAGGACCCAGGAGACGAGGAGAGCTTTGTAGAAGCACTTCATGCTGTTATTACTTTGTAATGGTTGATCTAAGAAAAAGAAGAAGCAGCAGGTTTAAATCAACAGCATAAGAACAACTGCTTGGGCTTTCTGTAATATTTATCTATTTGTTCCCTTTATCTAGAGTGGCCGGCTGCAAAAGTGGGCTCCTGCACCTTGAATAGTAGTGCAGTTTGAATGTCAAGTTGTTAAAAGTGTAGTAGCCCCATCTGCACCAGCAGACTATGGCCATCCCCTCTGTTCCCTGGGTGGTGTACAAGATAAAACCCAATTCGACATCACCATTTCAGTAAAACAGGAAAGCACTCAAGCAACAAACGAAAACCAATCTGGAACCACAAAGCAAAGCAGAACATTCCAAAGCAGAGATCAGGAAATGAACAACAACAACAAAAATCACAGCAATAATCATAGCTGCCAAGTTATCCCTTTTTTAAAGGGATTTTCCCTTATGCTGAATAGGCTTCCTCGCGAGAAAATGGAAAACTTGGCAGCTATGGCAATAATCAATAATACGAAGAAAGAAAGGAAAAGGAATACACAGCTAAAACGGCAACAGGAAACCTGCAGCAGCAACCAGCAGAGATTAACACCATCCTCACCATCGTTGTGAAGTTGCCCTTCACCATAAGATTCCAGGTTACAACAATGTAGTCAATTGAAACAATTACAAATAGTTTTGGGGGATCTTTAGAGTTTTGTTGCATATAGCTTTCAAGCATAGGGACGCAGGTGGCGCTGTGGGTTAAACCACAGAGCCTAGAGCTTGCCGATCAGAAGGTCGGCGGTTCGAATCCCTACGACGGGGTGAGCTCCTGTTGCTCGGTCCCAGCAGCTCCTGCCCACCTAGCAGTTCGAAAGCATGTCAAAGTGCAAGTAGATAAATAGGGACCGCTACAGCGGGAAGGTAAACGGCGTTTCCGTGTGCTGCTCTGGTTCACCAGAAGCGGCTTTGTCATGCTGGCCCCATGACCTGGAAGCTGTACGCCGGCTCCCTCGGCCAATAATGCGAGATGAGCGCCGCAACCCCAGAGTCGGTCACGACTGGACCTAATGTCCAGGGGTCCCTTTACCTTTAGCTTTCAAGCATAATTTGCACAGGAAACCTGGCGGAGAGGTTACACAAATGAAAAACCCGCAAAAAGCCAGGCAGATTTTCTGCAACTTGGTTCAGTTTTACATCGTATGAGCTAAAAAAGGGGAACAAAGAGGGAGACCACCTGCTTCTCACTGGGATTTATGCGAAGATATTTTTATTTAACAGGGGGAATGGTTTCCATCTTAAAAACAATTTGTTTGGCAAGACGGAGCACTCTTGCGGAGAAGGGTATTCATTGTTTATTCACTCTGAAAATAATAAAATCTTTTTTTAATGGTTTAAAACAAATTGGGATGAGTTAGTAGAGAGCCAGTGGGATATAGCACTGGACTACTAGGACCTGGGAGAGAAGGGTTCAAATGCCCGCTTGGCTGTGAAGCATGGTGGATGACCTTGGCCAGTCATGTTCTCTCAGCCTAACCCACCTCGCAGGGTTGCTGTGAGGGGAAAATGGAGATGGTCTTTCAGATATGCCCCCTTGATCTCCTTGGGGAAAAGGTGGGATGGAAATTTGATAATCAATTATAAATTAAAATAATTCACCTCCAAGAAATAGGACTTGAACCCATGGCTTCAGCTTACAAGAAAGGAAGTTCTGACTCAACATCAGGAAGAGCTTTCTGACAGTAAGATCCAGTGCGGTGTAGTGGCTAAGAGCAGTAGACTCGTAATCTGGGGAACAGGGTTCACTTCCCCGCTCCTCCCCATGCAGCTGCTGGGTGACCTTGGGCTAGTCACACTTCCCTGAAGTCTCTCAGCCTCACTCACCTCACAGAGTGTTTGTTGTGGGGGAGGAAGGGAAAGGAGATTGTTAGCCGCTTTGAGACTCCTTTGTTGTTGTTGTTGTTGTTGTTGTTGTTGTTGTTGTTGTTTAGTCATTTAGTCGTGTCCAACTCTTCGTGACCCCATGGACCAGAGCATGCCAGGCACTCCTGTCTTCCACTGTCTCCTGCAGTTTGGTCAGATTCATGTTCGTAGCTTCGAGAACACTGTCCAACCATCTCGTCTTCTGTCGTCCCCTTCTCCTTGTGCCCTCCATCTTTCTCATCATCAGGCTCTTTTCCAGGGAGTCTTCTCATGAGGTGGCCAAAGTATTGGAGCCTCAGCTTCAGGATCTGTCCTTCCAGTGAGTGCTCAGGGCTGATTTCCTTAAGAATGGATAGGTTTGATCTTCCTGCAGTCCATGGGACTCTTAAGAGACTCCTCCAGCACCATAATTCAAAAGCATCAATTCTTTGGCGATCAGCCTTCTTTATGAGACTCCTTAAAGGGGACCCCTGACCATTAGGTCCAGTCGTGACCGACTCTGGGGTTGCGGCGCTCATCTCGCTTTATTGGCCGAGGGAGCCGGCGTACAGCTTCCACGTCATGTGGCCAGCATGACAAATCCACTTCTGGCAAACCAGAGCAGCACACGGAAACACCATTTACTTTTCCGCCGGAGCGGTACCTATTTATCTACTTGCACTTTGACGTGCTTTCGAACTGCTAGGTTGGCAGGAGCTGGGACTGAGACTCCTTAGGGTAGTGAAAAAGTGGGATATCAAATCCAAACTATTCTTCTACTCTTCTTCTGTTTGACAGTGGAATGGACTCCCTTGGGAGGTTGTGGACTCTCCTTCCTTGGAGGTTTCTAAGTGGAGGTTGGATGACCAATCTGCCATGAATGCTTCTGTTGGAATTCCTGCGTTGCAGGGGGTTGGACTAGATGATCCCTGAGGTCCCTTCTGAGTCTACAATTCTATGATTCTAGGGTGAACACACATGCAACCACACACACATCTGTCAGGGGTTAAAGGCCAGGGCTTTTAGCATTTGACAGAAGCCATGCAGTGCAGGTGCCAGGCACATCTCTGTGGGAAGGGAATCCCTCTGCTGAGACAATCCCCTCTCCCAGGCCACCACTTTTAAGGGTAATACCTGAGGGGGGGTTGTATGGAAGGAGATGGTCTTTCAGATATTTGGGGGTTTACGTTGCTTGAAGAATTTAATGTGTCACATGTGACACACTTTGGACCATTCAAGATGGCCTTCCACTAATGTGTTGGCCAGGGGTAAGGAACCCGTGACTCTCCAGATGTAGTTGGACTGCAAGTCCCATCGCCCTTCACCAGAACTGGGCTTGCAGTCAGGCTGCTACCTGGTCTCAGATGACAGTGATGATGGCACAGGAAGGCTGAGACCCAACCTGTGCAAATGTCCGATGTTGGCTGTGGATACTGAGCACACATGGTGGGGTGAGTATGTGTTTGCTGCCACAATCACACAACACACACACACACACACACACACACACACACACACACACACACACATGTATGAGACTGAACATCAGCACAAGAGTTTTGAGTTTGAGGATGAGCAAATATCTTTTTTTTTAAAAAAAAGTTCTTCTATCTAGGCATTTTAATTGTGACTTTTTATCTCCAGCTCCTATGCTATTCTGCCATCTGCTGTTTTGGATTGCAACAAATGGGACCTGTAGCAAAATGTTCGAGTGTGGAGTGTTCCATCTTATGGTTTATCTATTTTTATCTTTTAAAAAAATGTACAATCTGCCTAATTTTTCTCAGAAGAAACCAAAGGCAGCTAACAATTTAAAGCCACAACAAGACTCCACCCCCAACCCGGTGTTCACTTATTTTCCTTATTGTATGGGCACTGAACAGATACAAGTCTTATTAGGCTGCTTTGGATCCTATTTTGTCCTCCCCAAGCCCTGCTGATGCCTCATTCTTGCGCATGGATGGGTGCTGCTTTGGTTACCAAGGAGAACGGCATGCACAGGCTGAGCAATGATAACAGGAGGAACAATTGCTGTTTTATTGTACATACCTTGGAGTATTTTTTTTGTTTTATAATTGTATTCTTCTATTTATTGTAAAGCTCCACCACCACATAAGGGTTGGGTGCAAACACTTACATAATAGCTAAACAAAAGCCACCGTGGGACCATTTTTTTGGCTGAAGAATGGGATGAAAAATGCTTTATATGATGAGTAAATAAATAAATCTGTCCCCCTGCTTGATGTGCTCTGACGTTCCAGCAGAGGGCAGAGACACTTTACATGTTTTGCTCCTGCACACTTCTGTGGTATCTAAACAGAGGCATCAAATATATTTTGGTTACAGCAGGCCTGTATCGAACACACCAACTTTGGGCTTCTAGCCTTGCCAACTTACTTCCACTCCTGCTTTGGAAGGCTCCTGTGTGACAGGCAGAAATCCAGCAGTGAAGCTTTTCTCAGCATGCAGTTGGTGAAATAGAATCATAGAAATTTACGAGCTGGATGGGGACCCAAGGGTCATCTAGTCCAACCCCCTGCAATGCAGGAATCTCGGCTAAAGCATCCACCGTGACGGATGGCCATCCAACCTCTGTTTAAAAACCTCCAAGGAAGGAGAGTCCACTACCTCTCGTGGGAGTCTGTTCCACTGAAATGGTAGGGAGAAAGCTTTACCAGTTGAATTTCTGCATGTAGCTATTCAGAAAATGGTCAGTGGCAACTACTGGGTTGCCCAAGCCAAGTCCTGTGAGCTTTCTTGGGTTTGCATGCTCTCGGGGCTATGGTTGCAACCTACATTTCCAGAGAGTGGATCATCGATACAGGGTTGTTGACCCAGAGGTAGCTGGGAAATATTCCCATAGAATTGGAAGTGACCCTGAGGATCATCTAGTCCAACCCCCTGCAATGCATGAATATGCTGCTGTACCTTACAGGGATCTAACCTGCAACCTTGGCCTTGTCAGCACCATGCTCTAACATACTGAGCTATCCACCTGACCATTGATTGATTGATTGATTAATACCCCACCTTTCCTTCAAAGAGCTCAAGGTGGCATGCATGATGTTTTTCCTGCTCCTCATCTCATCCTCACAACAACCCTGTGAGGAAGGTGAGGCAGAAAGACAGTGACTGGCTCAGACAGTGACTGGCTCAAGGTCACCCAGTGAGCTTCATGGCAGAGTGGGGACGAGAACCCTGGTCTCCCAGGTCGTAGTCCAACACTCTAACCACTACACCACACCGGTTATTATTTGTAGGCAACTCTGCCTGTCACCTCTTCCCTCGAACGGCCAGTGAGCCAATCAGAAATGGAAGCACGACAGGGGCAGCTTTAATTAGCCCACCCACTAAATGGTCTTTTTTTTTTTGCCACACAGTCTACCAGAACTGAAATTCTTGCAAGAAAAAGAGATAGAAAGCAGATCTCAATTCATTCTGCATTTTGACATTGCTCTGTATAAGGAACTGCAGAGCAGTCCTAACTGTGTCGACCCAGCCAGAGATGCATTTTACTCCCAGGTAAGTGGGGTTACGATTGCAGCCTAAACTGGTGAGCTTTATTTCCGTTAAAATCCATGGGACTAACTTGTCTCATTGGTTTCAATGAGAACTTGAGTTCAACGAGTTTGGATCCATCCATTTGCACAGTTATTTTCCACATACTGGTAAGCACAATCCACTTCTCTGAGCAGCGAGATGTTCCAGGGACGCAGGTTTGATTACCCAGGTTTGATTTCCTTCGGAAGGAGGTCACTGGACGTTCACTGGCATTTTGTAACATTTGCATTGATTTACGTATCGGGCAGAGAAGGTGAAAGGTGTCATCGAAACAGTCCAGCAGCGAGGCAAAGTCGACTAAGGCCGGAGCGGATCTCTAGGGAGACAGCCAGCACCCTAAGAGGCTTAGAGAGCTCATACTCATCTCCTAGGTCTGCCTCAGGGATGGGCAAGCCTTTTCACTCTGAAGTGGGGCTGCTGCATTCCCTCATAGGCCACATTCTTTGCACATTTCAAGTGCTGTGATGTCACAAGAAATGGCTTCCCCCAAAGAATCCTGGGAGCTGTAGTTTGTTAAGGGTGCCAAGAGCGGCTAGGAGGCCCATCTATTCCCCTCCCAGAGCTACAACTCCTAGAACGATTTTAGCAATTGATTCCTCCTCACAGGGAACATTGCCTGAATTTGCCCTCTTCTTCTGCTGTTTCCCTGTACCTGTTCTAGATTGTAAGCCCCTCGGGGCGGGGAACTTGTCATACCTGTTCTTTGTAAAGGACCATGTACATCAGGGCTGGGGAACATCCCATTGTGGCCCTCCATGACTCTCTACGCGGCCCCAGGGGCTCTTTAGGCCACACCCATCTCCCCAGGCTCATACCCCTCAACCTATCTTGCTGCATATCCTTTTCCTGCATTTCTTGCCTGGATGGATGGTGTCCTCATATTGTGTACCCTTTGCTTGCCTAGAGGGCGAGAGGTGTCTGTGTACAAAAATAAGAAGCACATCCCAGAAGCTCCACCTACTTCTGCCTCTGGCCCCACCCACCATGGGAAAATGGCCCCTGGGAAGTTCACCACGAGGGAATACGGCCCTTTGTTTCCCCACCCCTGATGTATATACGTAGGTGGCAGCATAAATAAATGAATGAATGCTGCATGTCTTGACTTCCTTCCAGAGGGCCTTCTTGGTAGTGGCGCCTACCCTGTGGAACGCCCTCCAATCAGATGTCAAGGAAATAAACAGCTATCTGACTTTTAGAAGACATATGGAGGCAGCCCTGTTTAGGGAAGTTTTTGATGTTTGATGTTTTATTGTGTTTTTCATATTCTGTTGGGAGCCGCCCAAAGTGGCTGGGGAAATACAGCCAGATGGGTGGGGTATAAATAAATTATTGTTGTTGTTGTTGTTGTTGTTGTTGTTGTTAGCATCAGAATCATCGCTGGCTAACTAGGGTTTTCCAAAATAGCCACCCGCCTTCCAGGTGAGTCTCCAACCAATTCCTGGTCATTGTCGGCCATTTTTGTTCCCATGGAAACACATCCTTGGGTGTGGGTGGGTGGGGGAGTTAATAGCACTCTTTCGTCATGTCCAGGTATTTATTGCCTCTGCATATTTCCCCATGGGGAGCCCTGCTCACAGAAATCTAATTGCTCAGGGAACACATAACAATACAGAGAGTTATGGCATAAAATATCAGAAATTCTGCTTGCAGGATATGGGTTCTCCTTGGTGCAGATTCTAATGACATTTGATTTACATTCAATCTCTATTACTGCTACAAGGGTCCTCTGTATTTCCAGGCAGACTCAGCAAGAATATCATATGCATAATCCGCCCCTCCGCCCCCAGTTGTGAGTCGTCTCAGGGAATGTTGCCAGTCGTCTCAGGAAATAATAAAATAACTGAAATGTTATGCCTGGAACAACTGATTACTAATTCTCAATGTGGCAAAAAGCACCTGCATTTAATAGATTCTTGGGAAATTACACTTATAAACCCAACTGTTGCCAGGAACATAGGCAGCATGGTTGTTATCGAAAAGTATGATTTATTTTATTTTCTACCCGAATCAGCCAGTAAGTTGCTCCATAACAGGGCACATTCAAGTTCCATGCAGAAAGCAATTGCATTTTTCAAGTTTAGAAAGTGTTACGGTAAGTTTCTAGTCCTTATTGTTCCAGCAGCTACAGCAGAGAGCTGAATTTTGGAGATGTTGTTGGTGAAGCACCCCCACACTCCTCACTTATGAGAAAGGAAAAGCAAATGAATTTGCAAGCATAGCAGCATGGTGTAGAAAGATAAAATGTCAACCAGTAACACATGCAAGAGAAGAACACTCACAAAGGGATCATAGCTGAAATTGTTTTCATCCCACCCTCCTTGTACTGACGGAAAATCTTAAGCCTGTGAGAAAAGATGACTCACTCAAGGGAGTTCAGATGTTCTGCGGTGGAGCTGAGGACCTAAGCAGAAGACCTTCAGAGCTACTGTTCTTGACTTCCAAGAGGTTTCAGGTTGACCACACTGAATAGAGAAACACTGCCAAGTTAGTAGGGCTTTTGACATTTCCGTCAAACTGTTTCCCCTCCCCCAAATTATCTGAAAAGATTTTGAGACCCTTGTTCCTAAAACCAACAAATGTTCCATCCTAGCAAGATGGAAAAGGCTCTCTCAGTGTAGAGTTAAGGGCCCTTCTGTGACATCACTAGCCAGCAGACCAATCAACTTGTTTCCCCAGTTGCACAGGTAGGCTGTTGCTGTGACACCAGCAGCCAGTAGACCAATCCACTTCTTCTCTCCTGTAACAAATGCATTTTTGCCCACTGGACCATCTAACCCAACACTGACTACACTGACTGGCAGCAGGAGCTGTCCAGGGTTCCAGGCACTTCCTGGAGATGCTGAGGATTGAACCCGGGAGCTTCTTCATGCAAAGCAGAGGGGAAATCCTAGCATTGCTATATGCAAGGCAGATTTAACTTCCAAAAAGCCCAGACGGAGTCCAAACATTCACAGCATGGGGGCGGGGGGCGGGGAGAGAGAAACCCACACTCAGCTACAACATTCATGGGATGACCTTGATTCAAACTGCCTAGTTAACCCACCTCACAGGGATGTTGTGTGAGGATAAAAGTGGGAGCAACCAGGAGAGGGGGTGGGGAGAGAAACAGAAGATCTATGCATGCCACACTGTGCTTCTTGGAGATACAGTACAAATGAAATATATACTTGCAAGTCAGGCCCACTTGCTCCCATTCAGAGTTCCAGCCACTTGATTCTTTCCCAATCATTGCGCCTCCAACAATAATTCAGCAATCTGTACCCACTGAGCATGCTCAGTCAACATTTGACTCTTTTTTTTTGTGGTTATGCAAACATCGGTGTTTCCCTGAGTCTGCCGACATCTTCCTCTTCTGAGGGTGTCTCTGCGGGTGGTGCTGTTTTGGCTTCATAAGGACCAGGACTTGGAGAAGGGAAACGGCTATTTAGCATACCTGATTGCAAGATAATTATTGCAGAAAAGGCAGGGCTCCCTTCTGTTCCTAGGCACAAAGCCCTTTAAGTGGCTTTGAGTACAGTCGCGATCTGAATACACTTGAAAAAAGAAAGCTGAAGGAAACTGATCACAGCCGCCGAGATCAAGAAAAAGGCAATTCTTGCCATTTCAAATCCCTGCTAGGTTTAATATGCCAAGACACCAGATACTATGATAACTCATAGACACAAGATACTGCAATAGCTTGCTGGGCTTCTCAACATCTCCATTTCAATGATTTACCAGCAAGGCATTCTGAGCTGAGCCAGCAGCCATTGCCAAAGTGGGGGCGACTCCTTACACAGATGCCCAGATTGGGGAGTAGGGAGAAAAGGCCAAAGGAAGGCTTGCAAAATAAACAGGCTCACCACCTCATATGGCTCTCATCCCTAAGGCTCATCAGGACTGCTGCTCGGGTGGCAGGCAGAGCCAACTGTACATTCAGTACGTTTCCGAGCACCGTTCAAAGTGTTGGTGCTGACCTTTAAAGCCCTAAATGGCCTTGGTCCAGTATACCTGAAGGAGCATCTCCACCCCCACCATTCAGCACGGACACTGAGATCCAGCACCAAGGGCCTTCTGGTGGTACCCTCGTTGCGAGAAGCCAAGTTGCAGGGAACCAGGCAGAGGGCCTTCTCGGTGGTGGCGCCCGCCCTGTGGAACGCCCTCCCCTCAGATGTCAAAAACAGCTACCAGATTTTTAGAAGACATCTGAAGGCAGCCCTGTTTAGGGAGGCTTTTAATGTTTAATTGATTATTTTATTTTATTTTTCTGTTGGAAGCCACCCAGACTGGCTGGGGAAACCCAGCCAGATGGGCGGGGTATAAATAATATATTATTATTATTATTATTATTATTATTATTATTATTATTATTATTATTATTCAGGCTCCTAATCGGGCCTACCCTGTGGCAGCCAAGGCAGTGGAGAGATCCTCCTTTGCTGCTTCCGCTGCATCCTCAAAGCAACTTCTGGTGGCATTGCTGTACGTGATCCAGAGGTTGGCTACTCCTGACCAGAGGAGTGGAAGCCTTCTAACTGAATGGCTGACTGCTTTGAGGATAAAGTCGCTCAGTTTCGCAGTGATTCAGACACTGTTGCTGCGACATTGCCTGCTGAGGTCTCCAGCGCCGTGTTGGGGGAACTAGTTCCAATTCATGTGGCCTGAGGATGTGGGCAGGATTCTCGCAGTGCTGAGCCAGACCACCTGCTCATTGGATACTTGCCCATCCTGGTTTATTAAAGCTAGCTGGAGTGGGGTGACTGAATGGGTCACAGGATTGGTGAATGCATGGATTGAGTGGCTGCCCACTGCTTTCAAAGAGGCGGTGGTGCATCCCCTTCTTAAAGGAAGTAGTAACTATAGACTGGTTGCCAATACCTCTTTGTTAGCAATGGTGATGGAGAGGGTGGTTGTGGAACAGATTCTGATATCCCCGGATGAGCCTGATTACCTAGATCTGCTATGATCTGGGATCAGGCGCGGTTTTGGAGCCAAATCAGCCTTTGTTACCTGAATGGATTACTTTTGTCATGAGAGGGAGCGTGAGATCACCGTATCTCATATATAGTGGCACCTCGGGTTACAGACTCCGCATATTCGGAAGTAGTACCTCAGGTTAAGAACTTTACCTCAGAATGAGAACAGAAATCGCATGGCGGTGGTGCGATGGCAGCAGGAGCCCACATTAGCTAAAGTGGAACCTCAGGTTAAGAACTGTTTCAGGTTAAGAATGGACCTCTGGAACGAATTAAGTTCGTAACCAGAGGTACCACTGTATGCCCACTTAACTGCTTCAATATGTGGAACTGCTGCTGTTACAGGTAATAAAAATAATTCCACATTTGTAAGAAATCCAACTTTTGGAACTCCCTGCCTATTGACACCAGGCAGGCATATTCCCTTTACTCTTTTTGGGCACCTGCTAAAAACATTTTTATTCAGACAAGCCTATCCAGACATGTCTAATGCTGACAAATTTTAATCGGGAGTGTGATAGCTATAGACCAGTTGTAATGAATAAGGGAAACCACTCTGATACTTTCCGGTATATAGCTATGTTTTACAAATAATCAACAAAAACAATGAATAATCTTAGGAGAAAGGAACAGGAGGCAGTGTCTTTCTTACTTCAGCATAGCAGAGAGACATTCAGCCAAACGTACAGAGGAAAACTCCCTCAGAACTACACAGCCAGTCAGAGAATGTGCTACCTCAGTGAAGATCATGCCACTCTGCCCAGTTGCTAAGCTGCATCTCCACTCTTGTCTAGTTGACTAACATTAACCCTTACATTACAAACTAAATGACCCCTGCTTTTGCACTTCCAACAAGTCCAGCAACATCTGGAGACTGAAGAAGGCTGGAGAACGCTGTAACTACCGCCGGGTCCTCAGAACATCCCAAACCAAGATGGCTGCCGGATGGAGGCCCCTGGTGGCACAGTGGGTGGTGCAGGCCCTTTTCACGCATTTCCCCCTCCCCACCAGCAGCCGCACAATGTCAGCCTGTGGCATCAGCCTCAGGCGAAGATCTGCTGGGAAGCAGCAGGGAGCAGAAAACAAAAGCAGCAGAAGAAGAAAACACACAGGCTCCTATTGTTGCTTGGCTGATGGTGACACCCACTTGCCTGCCTCTGTCGCAAACTGAGGCACAAGAGCAGGCTTGATCCTGGCTGGGTGCGCCCTGCGCCCCGCGTCAAACGCACAACAAGAGCCACCTGTGCAGTTATCAATACACCTCTTGTTTCTCCGACACTCCCCTCCTGCAACGGTCCCTTGTCATCTCTCCTTTGCACCTCTCCTTCCTACCCCCACAGAAATGTCCAGGCCATACAGCAAAACCTTCTCCCTGCACACAGCTCACCTCCTGTCTTTGAGAGCGAGGCGGTCTCTGTCCCTTTTTTAAGGGAGGGCCTTTCTTGTGTCCGAATACCACCGATTCAGAGCGGTCCACCGCAGAGCAGCAGACCCCTCTCCTTCCTCTGGCCATTCCTTAGGGCTGATTTGTTTATGCCGAACTTTCCTCTCTGCATCCAATCCACACACATCCTCTCCTCCTCCCATCCCCGGCAGCTCAGATGAAGCTGATACTTAATCAGAGACACTGACACTGGTCTGTAACACTTAATCCTCAAATGGTTAAGGGCAATCAAGCAGGCAAGGTGGGGGGGGAATGGGGTTCTAGAATGCAATGGGATGTGAGAACGTGGAGGAGGAGTGCCTCTGAGGGCATGCAGAGGGACATCCTCTTGCTAGCGTTGCACCAAGCACTCCACCAGTCTGAGATTAAGTGGAGGAGTGTTAGTAGTCAATATAGGAAAGTTTTGGGTGATATAGCTCAGTGGCAGAGCATCTGCTTTGCTTGCAAAAGGGCTCAGCATCTCCAGGTAGGGTCGGCAACATAAAACTCTGGATTGCTGCTGCCAGTCAGTGCAGACAGTACTGGGCTACAGGGACAAGTGGATCTGACTGTGTTCCTAAGGTCTGAGCCCTGCCCCCAGATTCTTTTCAGGACCCTCATGGTCCCTTCCAACTCTATGATCTTCTGTGATTAACTCTTCTGTGAAAGTGCAAAGAAATAAAAGTCTGTGGTACCTTTAATAGTGGTGTTGAAGAGGGGCTGTCAATCTTGCAGGACACGCTGGGGCTGCTAAGCCCTCTCTCTCCTGGTCTTCTCTATCCAGCGTGAAGTTAAAAGGGCATGGCCGTTCTTTTTTTACATCTGCCCACCTTAGAAATGAAGCAGAGCAGGGCCCATCAGGACAGTGAAGAGGGAGGATAATCTAAACACGACAAAATGATATGTGTGGATCTATGAGCGCACACACATCAGGGCTAGGGAACCTGTGACTCTCCAGAGGTATAGTGCCCAGATCAAGGAAGTAATAAATAGCGCCACTCTATTCTGCCTTAGTCAGACCATGCTTGGAATACTGTGTCCAGTTCTGGGTGCCATAATTTAAGAATTGACAAGCTGGAACGTGTGCAGAGGAGGGCAACCAAGATGATCAAGGCTCTGGAAAGCAAGCCTTATGAGAAACGGTTGAAGGAGCTGGACATGTTTAGCCTGGAAAAGAGGAGACTGAGAGCAGATCACGGAAACATAGAATTGTAGCGTTGGAAGGGACTTAAGGGTCATCTAGTCGAATCCCCTGCAATGCAGGAATCTCAGCTAAAGCATCCCTGAGATATGATAGCCACCTTCAAATATCTTAAGGGCTGTCACATGGACGATGGAGCAAGCTTGTTTTCCCCTGGTCTGGAGGGTAGGACTCGATCCAATGGCTCCAAGTTGCAAGAAAGGAGATTCCAACTCAAAATCAGGAAGAAATTTCAGTAAGGGCTGTTCAACAGTGGAATGGACTGCCTTGGGAAGTTATGGACTCTCCTTCCTTGGAAGTTTCTAAACAGTTCTATCTGTTTGGGATGCTTTAGCTGAGAATCTAGCATTGCAGGGGGTTGGACATGATGACCCTTGGGATCCCTTCAACTCTACGATTCTATGATTCTGTGTTGCTGGACTCCAGTCAGCATGGCCAATGCTCAGAGATGGTGGAAGCTGTAGTTCAGAAACATCTTCTGTGTCACACCTTCCTCACTCCTAATGTATACTATTATGTATTAAGTGAACTGCAGACCCACTATTCTACATATACCCTGTGCTTGCTTGTGGCATGCTTCTTTACCAGCAGCTGCAAATCCCACCCTCTGGGAGGGCCATGGTTCACTCCTGCCTTGCATCTCCCTTTAATACAGCACCTGGGAGCTTCCATTTTTATTTCCCACAATGCCACTGGTGTTGCATCACTCCTGGGCACTGTGGGAAATCAAAATGACTGCTCTCAGCTGCACCATGTTTTCATTAAGAAAGCTGTTGCAACTCAAGAGGGAATAAGTTTTACAAATAAGGCTCCAGTCCTAAGCACACTTGTTTGGGAGTAAGCCCCACGGAACACAGTGAGGTCTTTGTCTAAGAACATGCCCAGGATCGGGGATGCAGAAATGCAAGGCTTGTGAAGGGCTACAGTGCAATGCCTGCCTGCCTGCCTGTTTGGCTTGAAAGTCTGTACAGCTAAGCTTTGGGTGGGCTTAGCGTATTGACATATTAGCCTCGAAAAATAGAACATTGATTTGCATGTGCTGATTTATATGCACAGATGCAAATTTAGAAAATTATTACTATCCTGTCATTTAAATTGAATTATGCTGCTTCTCACCATAGTGGGAAAGGCTGTTGGTACCTCCAGACTATTTGGGGGGGAGGGATTCAGACCCATACCGGACATTTAAATGTGTGCAATTGAAGTGTTGCCCTCATGCCCTTTTTAGGGTTCTTCTTCATTTTGAAAGAAGCCCTTCAAACAGAGGACACCTTCAAAGAAAGGACCATACCCTACAATGCAGGACACAGGGCCACCCTAGTACAACGCCCAGCAAAAGTAGCAAGAGTAGCCAGTTCTCGCCTCTCCCTGTGCCTGCCTGCAAATCTGGCAAAATACTTGACTTGTGGCAGCTGAGCCATCAGCTGGTTGCTGCCAGGGCAGCTGCAGAAGGTCTTGGCAGGGCTGCCCTGGTGCTTTCAGCTCCTGCCTGCTCCCAGGGCTTGCTCAGGTTACAAACACAGGGAGATCTTATCGCAAGGGCACCCACAGGATGCAAAGGAGCTGAGAAAGCAGGGTGGGCGGGTGGCACGGGCATGAAAACGACAGGAAAATTGTGTGTGTGTTTCTTGAGGTTTGAGAAAGAGGCTGCTTAAGAAGGAGGGATTAGCTGGGAAAGGCGATTAAAAAGATGGAGAGTTTGGCTGCCTTTCCCTCTCTGAGAGGAGGAGAAAGGATCTCGCTGGTTCACTGAGAAGCTGGAGGAAAGGGGCTGGCATCCTGATGTCCTGTTGCAGAAATTATCTGTAAATCTATAGCCACACTGGTTGTTTGGGTTCGGGTTTGCTGGAGAGATGGAACGACCAACAGAACCTGGATCTATTTAGAATTCCTTGCCTCTATTCCTTCTGGAATTCCTTCATACATTCTCAGCCAAATTTGTGGTGCTGCAGATAGATTAGAACACATGACGTTTCACCCAACCTGCTCCTCAACTCCCTGCCACAAGATTTGGGGTGCTTTTTAGGGAGGGCCAGCAGGACTTCCCCGTGCCCCACCATCCTCGTGTTTCAGATCATATGCAATTGCTCCTCAAGAACGCCTGTTATTTCTGCTCTGCACGCTGTTGCAAGCTGGAAGTGAGCCCTAAGTCAGAGGTGACTAACCTGTGGTCCTACAGATGCTGTTGGGACTCCCAACTCCCATCAGCCCCAGCCAATGGCAAGGGGTGATGGGAGTTGTAGTTCAGCAACATCAAGAGGGCCCCAAGATCCCCACCTCTGCCCTGAGCTAACTCTGTAGGACTTACTTCCCAGCAGATAGGCACAAGATTGCAAAGTTATTTATTCAATTTAGGGCACTGTCAACTAAGTCCGCCCACCGGTGATCCTGTGATGTGTCACAACATAATTTAAAACAAAAATTGAAACAACAATCCAGGCAAAATAAGAGTGAGTCATAATATATATTAAATATACAGAAATCATTGGACATGGGTAATTTAGGGCCATTTTTCTAAATGCAAGCAAAACTCAGAATAAAAATTCCAGCACATCAATGTGTAGCAGGGGACTAACATCCCATAAATCCCTGGACAAATATTGGCACAAATTATACTTCCAAGAGGAGAGCACTCCATATTGAGGGTGCAACCATGGAAAAGGCCCTGTTCTGATGAACGCCCCCTGGTGGTGGGACTGTGACATTGGTGGTGGTGGTTACAGGTGTAGCTTGCCCAGTGAGGTGGAGATGCAGGGATAGCCTTCTGGCAGGTGTGCCAGGTAGGCTCCTCCAGTGCCTCTGACCCTGGGAGACCACTCCTGTGGCTCTGCCCCACAAGGAAAGCTGCTGCCTTGTGTTGCTATAATATAGCGATGGATAGCGAGTGACCCTTCAGGTCCCAACAGCCCCAGCCAGCATAGAAGATGTGCATGGACGATGGGAGCTGGAGTCCAGCAACATTTGGAAAGTTACAAAAAAGGAAAGAGGCCTGCGTTCCAGATCTGCAGGTCAAAAGCACACCTCTTTTTCCTATTCTGTTTTAATAAAATTGCTTTATTAAAATCTGTTTAAAGAAAATTGCTGAAGTTGTCACCATCTATGCTTTTGTGGCGGCGGGGAGGACAGGTGTATTCTGCTTTCTAGCATCTGAAACTGCAATCCCTAATTCGGCAGGAAAGCGGGGGCCCTCTTGATGTTGCTGAATTACAGCCTCCGTCACCCTGACCACCGGCCATGCTGACTGGGGCTCCTTGGAGGTTTGTAAGCAGAGGTTGGATGGCCATTTGTCACGTGTGATCTAGCTGAGATTCCTGCATTGGACTAGATCACTCTCATGGTCCCTTTCCAGCTCTAAACTCTGTGAACTTCCAGAGAGCCACAGCTGTCTGATCCCTACGTTACAGAGAGTAAGTACTATAAAACCCCAGTGGGATTTCCTTCTGAGTGGGCATTCATTGGGTTGCTCTGATACACATTTCAAGAACAGACCACGGAATCCTGTTGAAATCTGCTCCCCCACGAAATTGCCGCCCCTTTCTCTACAGACATCTGAAATGACAGACAGGCATGCCGTGTCCCTTTAGGGCTCTCCACGCTCCATTTTGAACACCTCCGCCCTCTCATCATTGTCCTCTGCCACCTCCCCTGCCTTGGATGTCAGTCTGTCCACCCAGCCTTTCAACGGCGCTCCTGCCCAGTCCCATCAAGATAACTGTCAGCAGAAGCTCTGTTTCTTCCTCAACGAAGGGTCCATCTCACCCCCAGAGCCAAGGGAAACAAACCCCCTTGGGGATGGTTAGGGTGGATGTCTGTTCAGACCTATCAATCTAGAGGATCAGGGCCCTTTCGTTTCCCAGGGGCTGGCATCACCCTACCTCCCCCCAGACAGGCTTCACTTGGATAAACAAGCTGCTTGTCCCCGTTTGCAGAGCAAACAAAACAAAGCACATTTGTGTCTCCTTCCAGAATGGAGAACAGTCGCAGGAGGCAGGCATGATTTATAGACAGGCTTCTTTAGCCAGCGCAGCTCCTGCCCTGACCTCTGTGGCCCCAAAGCACCGGGAGCTACAGTAAAGCCAGACTGCTCACGTTCACCTCCAGACCAGTTTTGCCGCCTCTGTCTGCCTCGTGGGTCTGCATAGTTTCAGGCAGAGAGAGGGCTTTTTAAAAAAAACAGGCGATGCCAGGAATTGAACGGGGGACTTTCTACCTGCAGAGCTCACATTGTAACACTGTGCCAAGGTCTCTCTTCCTCCCTAGGACAGAGAGATACGCAAGAAACAGGGACCCAGACCAGGGCCGAATACCAAGCTATTTCACTGCCTTAGATGAAGATCAATCCTTACCCCAGATTTCCCCCCCCTCCCAGTTACGACGTCTTTCCCCTGATCTGGCCAAGTTGACAGGCACATTCGTTCCATCCAGTTTGTATGGAGCAAGGGAGTTGCAATCAGGAAAAAAGCATGATGGAGGGAGCCAATTGGCCCCAAACCTCCAAGCCTGCTGTCCCAAGGGGCAGAGGAGAACTTGAGACTTCTAGGCAACTCCCTGTACTGGTGATCAGGTTGGGCAGGACGTAAAGGGGTGTCAGCAAATATATTGCCCATGGTTCTGCTAATGTGACGTAAGAAGGGGCAGAGGTTCCTAGTGGGCTCAGCAACTTATTCATTTCATGTATAGCCCACCATTCTTCCAAAGAGCTCAAGGTGGCATGCATGGTTTACCCCCACCCTGTTTTTATTATCCCCCAAACAACCCTGCGAGGTAGTTTAGGCTGAGAGACATGGACAAGCCAGAGGTTACCCAATAGGCTTTTGCAACAGGGTAGAGATTTGAACCCTGTTCTCCCAGACCAACAACAGCCAAACCCCCACACCACACTGGTTGTTTGCATGTGGGGCATCTACCCACCAGGGACAGAGCCTAGAGCAGAGTTTGAGACAATGCTTCCACCAGGACTGCTGGGTCTGGAAACCCAGCTTGCAAACAAGCACCCCCTTCTGGTTTTTATATTCCGGCTGGGCTTAATCTTAAGAAAACAACTCTACAAGAACCCCTGAAGGGGTCCTGTCCAAACTCTACAGAGACAGAAACTCCCACTGCTCTGATGAAACTTACCTTTTAGCAGCGTCTGCTGGCGTTCTCTCCTGTTAATGCTTCCAGCATCGAGTTTGGATGAACTGGGTGGGGATCTGGAAGGAAAAGAGCAAGCTGAACCGGGTTGCCTCGGGAAGCAGAAGGGCAAAAAACACCTTGGAGTCAGCAGATGGAAGTGGAGCCCCTGGTTCTGATGCTGCTGGCAGGGCACTTGGGCCTGATGGACAGCAGCAAAGAGGGATGATGGAGTCCTAGCCAGAGTTGAGGGGATGCTGCAGACCCTTCTGTCCCAGGACAATTGCCACCCTGCTTGTGGCCTTCCAAGAGATCTCAAGGGTGGCTCAGCATCCGTAGGTGGAATCTGGGCAGAGCAGGCAGCTTCCTGGGCACGCGAGTGTCAGTGGGTGCCCGACTATGTTAGCTCTGCATTTCTGCAAGTGGAGCCCACACACAAATTCCACCGGCTATGTGTGCGTGTTGAGGAGAGGGGGGGGGAGAGTGAAAAGACAGGCTGCTGCAAGGGGGGGGAGAATGCTTGGCTTAGTACATTGGCTGCTTCTCTCGCAGCACATCTTCCTTCCTCTCTTGTGGGTGGATGTGATTTGGGCTGGGCCCTGGGACTCCACTAAAAGGAGCCGGTTTTTAATTCTCATCCGACTGCTCTCCTGCTTCTAGCAGTGTGCCATTATCTAGCAATCAGCTAAATACCTGTTATCCTGAGCAGCTTGCCTGCATGAGAGCAGCATGAGATCTTAGCTTCTGCACTGAATTCTGGGAGAGGGGCCGAGATCTGCATGAGCGACCAGAAACATAGGAAGCTGTTTTTCCTTCCGGACCCCTGAACTGGTTTACGATTGACTCTCCAGGGGTCTCGGGAAGGAGAGGGCCTCCCCCATCTCTGGACTGCTGCCTTTTCACTAGACTTGCCAGGGAGGGACTGGAGCTTTCGCATGGAAAATGTGTGCCCTACCGCTGAAAGTGCCTGCGGGCCATCAATATTTTGCGGGAGAGATTAAAGTGCAAACCGGAATGTTAGGGGCCCCTCCAGATTGGTGGATTTTTTAAAATGTTGGGTACATTCTACAGCATGTTCTTAACAGAATAAGGCCCCATCTGAACTATGCATTTAAAACAGCATCATATATACTACTTTACACAGTCATGGCTTCCCCGAAAGAACACTGGGAACTGTAGTTTGTTCAGGGTGGTTACAGTTGTTAGGAGATCTGTATTTCTCTCCCAGAGCTGCAATTCCCAGAGTTCCCTGGTAAGAGAGACTGGATTGTTAAACAGTTGTGGAAGTTGTAAACCAGGGATAGGCAACCTCAGGCCCGTGGGCCAGATGCGGCCCAGTTGCCTTCTCAATCTGGCCCACGGACTGTCCGGGAATCAGCGTGTTTTTACATGAGTGGCTGGGGAAACCCAGCCAATGGGCGGGGTATAAATATTATTATTATTATTATTATTATTATTAGTAGTAGTAGTAGTAGAATGCGTGCTTTTATTTAAAATGCATCTATGGGTTATTTGTGGGGCATAGGAACTCGTTCAACCCCCCCCCCCCCAATATAGTCCGGCCCACCACATGGTCTGAGGGACGGTGGACCGGCCCACGGTTGAAAAAGGTTGCTGACCCCTGTTGTAAACCTATGAAGGGAACTGGGTTCTCCTAACAACTCTCACCCTTAACAAACTACAGTCCCCAAGATTCTTTGCAGGAAGCCATGGCTGTTCAAACGGATACAATATTGCATTAAATGTATAGTGCAGACGGAGCCTATTATTGCAATAGCAGTGGATTTATTCTGCTTCACTTTGTTCTAGGATGCTTCCCCAATGCTACTACTTTACAAGCTGTCTGGAAGGGCTAGTGTAACTAAAGCAGGACAAAAATAAGTAAACCGGAACATTTTGGGTATGAAAAGCTACAGGATTTCAGAGGGAGGTTACGGGACGTGCACTGCTTAAAAATGAAGCAGGGTGTCCACTCTGAAACTTTTGCAGGGTCGAACAGCATTGAAAGTGGGAACATGTGCAGCTGCCATATGTAATAGCATCAAGAGCACAACTCATCATGAATGTGCAACCCAAAAGGATGTCTGGAGGGGCTGTTGGTTTGTGCATTTAAAGTGGATTAGAACAAATCTCCGCTAAAAATGAACCAGACTGCTTGCTGTTAGGAAAGTGAAGGGGAAATGCGTAGGATGAACCTGCAATCAATGGGAAGACATGTAAACACCCCACCAGCAAATCAAGATGAGTGCAGGATGAATGCTCATTGTCATATAAACAAAACAAAACAAATCACACAAAAACGACTACACATTAGTCTAACCACCACATAAGATTTGTGCAAGCAAATTAGGGTCTGTGATCAATAAATAGGTTGCCTGAAGGAGCCCTGAGCTACGATCCCTCACCCAAAAGAGGGGACCACGCCCTAATTGCCCTATTTTTTTGTCCCTATATTTGCTTTTGTGTGGATAGAGATTGAGTTCTCTAGGCATCAGGCTCCTTTCCAGGGACTCCAAAAGTTAAATATCTGAGCGGATCTCTTGGCTGTAGGGTGTGTGCACTCAAATGCATGGGTGCAAAGAGTCAGAATGCCGTTTCCCTCGCAGCCCCCATCAAACCTCCACTCTGGATACTACTATATACAGGTACGCCCCCATCAAACCTCCACTCTGGATACTACTATATACAGGTACGTCACCAAATGTGGTTGCTGCAGCTCATCCTAGGTAAGAGCAGTCAGATCCAATGATGAACCTTCTCTTAAGGTTTCTCGGGAACGACTGATTTGGAAGCCAGTGCAGGATAAGTTCTCTTCGAGCAAATGTATGCAGCAATTTCAAGGCAGCGAAGCTATGCATCACTGTGTGTCCACATGTACCATACACTCAGTAATCCTTAGGCTGTGAAAGTATCACCTGCATACACGTACACAAGCGTCCCTATTTTTGTCTGCAAGATGCTGGAGGTGAGAACACTCTATTTTCAGAAGTGGAACCGTCTATTTTCTATTTCCAGGTGTGGAATCAATGGCCATTGGCTATTAGTCAGGAGAAGGGGGAGCTTCAACCAAATGTTGCAGTGTGGAGTGCTCCCTGCTCAGAATTCCAGCCACCCCATTCTATTTCTCTGCCCCACGCTCCATTTCCACTCTCCCAACAGATGATCAGCACCCTAAATTGGCTGTATTTGGCTTTATTGGGGGCAGGCAGGGGGGGGAAGTGGTTTATATATGACAGCGATATATGTTGGCTATAGGGAGCTGGTTTGCAGCGTAGAGTTAAAACTATGGATTTTGCTCCTGTAGGAGGCAATGGTGGTCACTAACTTGGAAGGCTATAAAAGAGGATTGCATAAATTCACGGCGGATAACACTGTCAATGGCTACTAGCCCAGCTGGAGGCAGCAATGCTTCTGAATACCAGTTGCTGGAAATGACAGAAGGGGAAGAGAGCTTTTGTGCTTAGATCCTGCTTGTGTATTTTCCACAGGCGTCTGTTTCGCCACTGTGAGAACAGGATGCTGGACTAAGAAGAGCCACTGGCCTGGAGATGCTGGGAATTGAACCTGGGACTTTGACAAGAGGAGATGGGGGCCTAATGGGCAAGGTGCTTTGGAGTCAGGATTCCAGAGTTTTCCAGTTTGGCGGGGGGATGGTTTTCATGCTGATCTGACGCACAGTGAATCCATTTCTCCGTCTGCGTTCATCAGAGCACAATCTCCTCCAATTGAGCCTTTCTACTGGGAGGCATTCCTGACACGCCCAAAGACACATTCTTCATGTTTCCCCCTCCTTACTGTGGGCAGGCACACCTCCCCAGACCCAGGAAAACACAGTTAAGCCACAAAAGATCCCTGTTTAATGGTCCCCCCGTGTTTCCAAGCCACCAGCATATCCATTGCCGGGGAATCTACAATGTCCTATCCTCTCTTTGTGTGTGTCTGCCTCCACAGAATTCCACCCTCCCCTTCCTCTGCTGGATCATTTTTCAAATTGTACCATGAGCGTCCTTCACTTGGTGACAGTTAGGGACTGTGATATTATTCACAAGGCAGGAGCAAAACAGCCTGGCGCTGCTGCATAATCGCTCCAGAACGGATACGGTCTCCTCCTCCCCGTCCAACAATTGCTCATGAGATGCAGCCGCCTCTGGGGTAGAGCACAGCAACGGCTGAATAATCTAGACGACAGCAACAAGCAATTATCTAGCCCAGAGCCCCAAAAGGGAACTAATCCATGTTTACAGCACCTCAGCAGACACACTTTGCATTACAGGTGGTTTGTGTGTGTGTGTGTGTGTGTGTGTGTGTGTGTGTGTGTGTAATTCTGCAACAAGTCTTTGATGCAATAATGCTGCATTGCTGGTGGGTTTATATTGGACTGTCCGCACAGAGGTCTCTGTGGTGCAATGGGTCAGTGCGTCTGGCTGTTAACCAGAAGGTTGGTGATTTGAGCCCACTCAGGAATGGGCTAGATTGCAGGGGGTTAGACTAGATCATGGGTAGGCAAACTAAGGCCCAGGGGCCGGATCCGGCCCAATCGCATTCTCAATCTGGCCCGTGGATGGTCCGGGAATCAGCACTGTTTTTACATGAGTAGAATGTGTCCTTTTATTTAAGATGCATCTCCGGGTTATTTGTGGAGCATAGGAATTCATTCATTTTTCCCCTCCAAAATATAGTCCAGCCCTAAGGTCTGAGGGACAGTGGACTGGTCCCCTGCTGAAAAGGTTTGCTGACACCTGGACTAGATGATCCTTGGGATTCCTTCTAACTCTACAATTCTATGATTCTATATAATCCCACTGTATTAGTCATTCTGCATTGCTTCCCCAATGTTACAGTGTTGTTGCTGTCTGGAAAAGACTCTATTTTTATTTATTTCATAAAGAATTACTTTTTACTTGACTGCAACCTCCCCCCCCCCCCACCTCAAAGTTTTACTGCGGTGCAACAAAAGTGAGAGAACCCCCCAAACCCAGGACATTTGTGGTGTAAAAAGCTGCACGATCTCTGCAATGAGACACACACTGGTTGGGAACAAAGCAGTATGTCCAACCTGAAACCTGTGCAGGTGCACAAGGTATTGAAAGTGAAACTGTGTATTACCACCTTGACGCCATCATGAGCACAAATAACCACAAATGCACAATGAAAAGGCTGGTGGGAGTCAGGGTGGTGTGCACAGGCTTTGCTGACCGCCTTCCTGTGCAGGCAGATGCCAGACCTGCTAAGTTTCTGCAAGGAACCTGCATCGTGTCCCTTCAGACCATGCACAGTCTATACCCAGACTGAAACGGAATACAATACCATTTTGCTCATGTTTCCTGGTGTTGTCTTCGCTGGCTGGTTCAGTAGGGTCTCGTGCTGAGAAGGGTCTGTTTTGATATAGGAGAGGGGGAAACTTGTTGGCCCTCCAGGTGTTGGACTACAACTTCCAGCATCCTCGGCCACTGGCTATGCCGACTGGGACTGATGGGAGTTGATGCCACAGCAGGGTTTGTCCACACAGGAGCAAAATGTGGTTCTGCACTTGCTTCTGCCCCCATTAATGTAGGGCCTTCCACGTAATACCTTCCCCCCTGCTCAGTGTTCTCCCAAGTCTCCAACACCCATTTTAAATGCAAGGTAGGTTGTTTTTCCCCCCAACTCTTGGGAAGTCTGAAAGGGCTAGGATTGAGAAACCTGCATTTAGAAGTGTGTGAAAGGTCTGGGTCAACAATGGGATGGGGAGGACATCCTCTGGTTGCCTCTGCATTCATGGGGAGACAAGCAGGTGCAAATACATGTTTTGCTGCTGTGTGGACAAGCCCCAACATCTGGGAGGGCAGAGATTATTGATTCCCGTGATAAAGAAACAGATGCATGTGAGCAATTATTTGGTAGTACGTTTAATTCTGACAATGCACTAGGGAGTGTCAGTTATTGCTATAGCCATTTCACAGACTGGGCAACTGAGGCTTAAAGAAAGACTTTAATGGACTCATGTTGTCCTTGGCAGAATTAGAACAGGAGCCCCAAACTTCTAGGTCTGTGTCCAGTGTCCTATCACAGGGATGAGGAGCCTGATGACAGCTGTAGTCCAACAACATCTGGAAGGTGAATCTGACAATTTTGGCTTCCCCCATTTTCTCATTTTTCTACTGCTACATTCTGTTCTCTATATTTCCATGTAATTTGCATGCATTTTTTTTCCCTAATGGGCTCAGGAAAACAAATCAGCCTTTTAGAGCAAATTTATCCGAATGTACACAGATCTGTATACAATTTCACCTAACATATGCATACTTGCAAAGCAGTTCCCCCTGATATAATGCATTTTTGAATGTTGATTTTCCTTAGACGTGCATTTTTAGGCACACTTCACAGCAGGACACGCATGGTTTTTGCCCGTATCCCTGGCTGGAGGACCAAGTAATGAAAAATTCGGAGAAGTGTGATGTTATGTATTCAGTGGTCTGTTTGCCTGAGCTTAAGTCTGGACTAAGGAATCTGAGCTCCTGTGTTCTGATTCAATGCATGACATCCAATCATAGAACATTTCAGGATTTGGGCCTCTGCCATTGGCCCTTGAATTCTGAGTCGCGCTTTGCAGCTTGGAAGTTTAGACAGCCAATCACGTTGGGAGTGGGAGTGGCCCAGGATTTCAGGGATGTATATAAGCAGTTGCTTTGCCCCTGTTTCCCAGTTATGTAGTTCATAAAGGTTCTTGCTGTTATCACTGTGTCTTGCCTCGTGGGAACCCACCGACACTTCACGTGACTCTCGGAGGATGGCTCTGTTTTGGTTCGTGTACTGCTTTAGAAAGTGTGGATTTGGGAAACTCTCTCCACAAATTTGTCTTACCCTCTTTTAAGGGCAAACTCAAGCAAATTTCTCTCCCCTCCCCCAGAGGTAGCTGCATCTTAGCTTAATAAGCCAAGCAATCCTTGCAGAGAGAGACCTCCTGTGCAGCTGTGACGTAGCTGACTCCCCCTGTGCCATCTCCTCAAACATAGAGGCAATAGGCAAAAGGGTGTGTTTTAATTGCTCGGGCTTTTGTACTGAACTCTGAGTCACTGGCACGGAGCCCACCTCCCTACCCCCCCCCCCCCGGCTGCCTTTCCAGCTCTTGCACCCTCCTCGAGCTCTGCTGGCGTAAAGCAAGCAGGGATATGGCCCTAATTATTAGTGTGAATCTGCATCAATCCGCAGAGCATATGGGGGAACAAGCTCTGACTTCCTGTGAGCAGCAGCTCCCTGTCTGCCTGGGCCCGTACGCCGTGCGCACATTGCCATGGTGAACCCAACCATGTCTCTTTCGCAGCCGACTAAACAGGCAGGCCCTTGTGGGGATGCGAACTCGAGCTCGCAAAGGAGCAGAGTGAGATGGTCTGGAGGTGGGGGGGGTGGGGTGATAAAAGATAACGTTCCAGAATGGCTTTCCCCAACTGGGTGCCCGCCAGGTTTTGTTTTGCTTTGGGACGACAGCTCCCACCAGAGCATGGTTACTCTGTGGAACTCACTGCTGCAGGAGGCGAGGACAGCCACCAAACAAGATGGCACACTGAATGCAAACAAACCATGAAAAAGACTCTATGAATTGAAAGTGGAGACACTATATGCATCTTTCCTTGCTTGTTTTTCGTATCACAGAAAACCTTCTATACTATAAAAACTGGGTGTTTTTTGAATAAAAATAAAAACAAGCAAAAAAAGAGAATTAGACAAATTTGTGAAGGAGAGGTCTATCTATGCCTACTAGCCATGCATGATGGCTAGGCTCTGCCACAACAGCTGGAGGGATGAATGCTTCTGAATATTACTTGCTCCCAAAGGACCATTTGGATCCCTTCCAATCGGGATTCAGGCCTCACCATGGGACTGAAACTGCCTTGGTTGCGCTGGTTGATTATCTCTGGCGAGCTAGGGACAAAGGTGAGAGCTGTTTCCTAGTTCTGCTGGATCTCTCAGCGGCCTTTGACACCATCGACCATAACATCCTTCTGGACCGTCTAGAGGGGCTGGGAGCTGGGGGCACTGTCATACAGTGGTTCCGCTCCTTCCTCCTGGGCTGTGTTCAGAAAGTGGTGGTGGGGGATGAGTGTTCAGACCCCTGAGCACTCACTTATGGGGTGCCTCAGAGTTCCATTCTCTCCCCCATGCTTTTTAATATCTATATGAAGCCGCTGGGAGAGATCATCAGGGGGTTTGGGCTGGGTGTTCATCAGTATGCAGATGACACCCAGCTCTACCTCTCTTTTAAATCAGAACCAGTGAAGGCGGTGAAGGTCCTGTGTGAGTGCCTGGAGGCGGTTGGAGGATGGATGGCGGCTAATGGATTGAAGTTGAATCCTGACAAGACAGAAGTACTATTTTGGGGGGACAGGAGGCGGGCAGGTGTGAAGGACTCCCTGGTCTTTAATGGGGTAACTGTGCCCCTGAAGGACCAGGTGTGCAGCCTAGGAGTCATTTTGGACTCACAGCTGTCCATGGAGGCACAGGTTAATTCTGTGTCCAGGGTGGCTGTCTACCCGCTCCATCTGGTACGCAGGCTGAGACCCTACCTGCCCGCGGACTGTCTCACCAGAGTGGTGCATACTCTGGTTATCTCCCGTTTGGACTACTGCAATGCGCTCTACGTGGGGCTACCTTTGAAGGTGACCCGGAAACTGCAATTAATCCAGAATGCGGCAGCTAGACTAGTGACTGGGAGTGGCCGCCGGGACCACATAACACCAGTCCTGAGAGATCTACACTGGCTCCCAGTATGTTTCCGAGCACAATTCAAAGTGTTGGTACTGACCTTTAAAGCCCTAAACGGCCTCGGTCCTGTATACCTGAAGGAGTGTCTCCACCCCCACCATTCAGCCCAGACACTGAGATCCAGCACCGAGGGCCTTCTGGCGGTTCCCTCATTACGAGAAGTGAGGTTACAGGGAACCAGACAGAGGGCCTTGTCGGTAGTGGCACCCGTCCTGTGGAACGCCCTCCCAGCAGATGTCAAGGCAATAAGTAACTTTTACTTTTAGAAGACAACTGAAGGCGGCCCTGTTTAGGGAAATTTTTAATGTTTAATGCTGTACTGTTTTAATATTCGGTTGGAAGCCACCCAGAGTGGCTGGGGAAACCCAGCCAGATGGGCCAGGTATAAATAATATATTATTATTATTATTATTATTATTATTATTATTATTATTATTATTATTTTATTGTTATTATTATTGCTGGAAACTACAGGAGGGGAAAATGTCCTTGTGCCTGAATCCTGCTTGCTGGTTTCCCACAGGCATCCGATTGGCCACTGTGAGAACAGGATGCTGGACTAGCTGGGCCATTGGCCTGATCCTGCAGCTTCTTCTTTTGTTCTTGTGCCCATGATTTAGCCCTACCCTATAGGATTAGACATTTGCATGAGGTGGATTTCAACGCAATCGCTTGCCTGCACACCGCTCAAATGGGCACATGAATGTCATGCATTGCTCCACAAATTGAAACCAAAAATGAATGTAAATGGAACGTTGGCCATGCAGGTCTCAGAATCATGCATCTATAGGATGGAGGTCCTCTAGCCAATCCCCCACTCAGTCCTGCATCTACAATGTTCAGAGCTGCCAACTTTAAGTAGGGAGATGAAC
This sequence comes from Zootoca vivipara, assembly GCF_963506605.1. Lineage (NCBI taxonomy): Eukaryota > Metazoa > Chordata > Lepidosauria > Squamata > Lacertidae > Zootoca > Zootoca vivipara. The sequence goes on along the minus strand of NC_083281.1, from coordinate 27,045,860 downwards.
GGTTTGGGCTGCTTGTTTTAGCTGTTGAGTGGGCAGCAGTTGTGCAGGTAGCCCAGGCAGCCGCTCCACAAGTCTGGCATCGCTGACTGCTGAAATCCTAAACTCTGGCTGGACAGATAGACAGCTGCTGGTGCTTGGTGCTCTATTGTGAATAAGCTCAGAAATCTGGTTGGTTGGTTGGTTTTTTTGTAGCAGGGCTGAAAAGAGACCCAGCTGGCGGCTGTCTGTGTCCAGTCAGGAGGAGTCAGCCAGAGGGTAGAAAGGCACCCACCTCCTGATTTTCAGAAGGGGTGAGGGGGAAAGTAGTAGAAAGACAGACTATAATTTCTCTGGAATAATTACAGTATGTAGATGGAGAAGAACAGAAATTAGCATGGAGTGCATCGCAGGAGGAATATCAGAGGCAATTACTCTGTGGGAGAAGGATGAGGAAACAAGCTGAAACTCAGCAGCTGAAACTTCCCCTTATCGTTTTCCCTCCCTGCTGAGAAACAGTTTGGCTGCCAAATTTTATTTGCTTGCCAAGTAGCCGTTCAGGGCACAGGGACGCCACCAAAGGGGGCGGAAAAAAGAGTGTTGGCAAGAGCAGCACCTAGATGGAGCCATTGGTGGAGATAACCCCTTCCACCAGCTCTGAGGTTTCGAAGGAGAGGACAGGTAGATTAGGCCACCTGCTCTGAATACAAAGGTGGCAGGTTCAAGCCCAGGGATTTTCATGGAAGGCTGGGACAGATTGCCTGCCTAAAATCCTGGAGAATCAACTCTGTATAATACTGATTCAGCCTAAGATAGCTTCCTATGGAAAAGGGTGACAGCTCAACCGCATAGCACATTTGGAATTCTCGGGAACGCTCGTGGGAACCACAAAAGACCCATTTCACAGATGGAAAAACGGAGAGGCTCAGGACCTCATCACAACACACAAAACACCCACACAAAGCAGGCTTCTGCAAGAAAAACCACTCAACACCCCCATCAAACAACCAAACAGCCCTCCAGATCTTAGAAGGAAGCTCTATATCTCCTTAATTTTCCTTCTCTGGGCTGAACTTAATTCAGCTCTTTCAACCATTTGTTATAACACTCAAGTTGTGTACACACCATATGTTTAAAGCACATTCTCTTTTCCCCCCCTCCACTTAAAGAATACTGGGAATTGTAGTTTGTTAAGAGTGCTGGGTATTATAGCTCATGGGGATAAACTACAGTTCCCAGGATTCTTTGGGGGAAAACATGCGCTTTAAGTGTGCGTATTAAATATGCTTTGTGTAAGCAGTGTTGTGGCTTCCTTACCACCAGGCCAACCCTCTAGAATTATTAGAATTATTATTATTATTATTATTATTATTATTATTATTATTATTAATGAATCAATCAATCAATCAATCACATTCTAACATGTTTGTCAAGGCAATTTACAAACATAATAACAGCTCTTGCAGATCCTATCATCAAGGCAGAACGAGTTGTCGAAAGGAAAATGTCTTCATACCCTCCAATATTTCTCAGATGTAAATAAGGATGCCCTATTCCATAATAACAATAACAATTTTATCATTTATACCCTGCCCGACTGGGTTGCCCCAGCCACTCTGGGCGGCTTCCAACATATATGAAAACATAATAAAACATTAAACATTAAAAAACTTCCCTATACAGGGCTGCCTTCAGATGTCTTCTACAGGTTGTATAGTTACTTATCTCCTTGGCTTGGGAGCTGCATAACTTGTGGTCCGCATGTGGCCCTTCAGGCCTCTCTTTGTGGACCCTGGGGCTCTCCATAGGCCACACACCCTTCCTGGTCCTGCTTTTCATTGTGTTTTTGCCTGTTTGGGATGTGTACAGTGGTACCTTGGTCCTCAAACAGCTTAGTTGTTGAAAAAATCAGCTCCCGAACGCCGCACACCTGGAAGTAAGTGTTCTGGTTTGTGAATGTTTTCCGGAAGCCGAATGTCCGACGCGGCTTCCGCTTGAGTGCAGGAAGCTCTTGCAGCCAATCAGGAGCCGCGCCTTGGTTTTCAAAGAGTTATGGGAGTCGAACAGACTCCCGGAACGGATTAAGTTTGAGAACCAAGGTACTACTGTACTCAGAGATACAGAAGGGGGTTGGGATTGGGCGTGTGTAGAAACCAGCCTCCTGCACCAAGCTAAGTTTTAGATCCATGTTCTGACCCCCTGCTGCCCAGCACTAGCCTGCCCCCACTCTCCCACTCCTGGAAGGCTGACCAGGAGGCAAGGTGAACATGGCCCCACAGATCTCGAGGGCCACCGCTCGAGACAGCTTCTGAAGCGAGATGGAGGCTGCTCCTCTCTTCGGAAGACTTGGCAGGATACCGAGCGGTAAATACACCCACCAGGAAGGATCACGGTGCCAGATCATTAATCACGCAGGATCTGCAAAGGTTGGCTCAGCTGCCTAGTCAGCTGCTGCCAGTGTCCCATCTACCTCCTGCAGGGAGAGCGCTAGGCAAGGAGATGGATTCGGATGAGCAAAACATTGAGGCAGGGAAGAGGGTGAGGGGGCACTCAGCCTAGGACCATCAGAAGCTGCCTTCCATATATATATATACCATTCAACACACACAATTTCCCCCTCCCTAATAATCCTGGGAACTGCAGCCCCCCCCCACAGAAAGACCAATCCTAGCACCCTTATGAAAGCTACAGTTCCCAGAATTCCTTGGGGGAAGTCAAAACCCACGGTCCATCTAGCTTAGTAATGTCTGCATTGATGGGCAACGGCTCTCCAAAGTTCCAGGCAGGGGACATTTCCATTCCTACCAGGAGATGCCTGGGACTGAACCTGAGCCTGAGGCAGCTTCTGATGTTCTACCACAGGGGTGGCCAACTCTGAAGAGACTGTGATCTACTCACAGAGTTAAAAACTGGCAGTGATCTACCACCTTTTGGGGGGTTCAGGTCAAAGTTGTTAAGCTTTTTTAGGGATGAAGAAAGCCCCATTTTTAGGGGTTCAGGTCAAAGTTGTTGAGCTTTTCTGATGCGGGAGGAAAGCGCTAAAATGTTGAGCATTTTTAAAGTTGTTGAGCTTCTTTGGGGGGAGCCAGTGATCTACCAGTAATCTACCACAGACATCTAGTGATCTACCGGTATCCCAACGGCAGACTGCTGAAGTCTGGAATCCAGAATTACCTAACTGTACCACAGGTGGTGTCATCTAACCATGGCACAATTCATAACAATCCTGTTGGGTTGTGACAGTATCTAGGTTTTAACTTTTTTGCGTTTTTGTCTCTTTGTTTAGAATTCTGTATGGAGGGGGGGAATCTGTATCTGTATCCAAGGGAACCAACCTTGTGATTTAGCTGAACAAAAAGCAGACACAAGACCGATGAATCTTATCTGCTCTATCCTGCATTTCCTCTCTGTTCATACCTCAGCAAAGTTACCAGCCATAGGTACACTTCGGAGGTGACCCGGCTCCTGTTTTCCACTGTAGTCACCAAGAGTCCTATTCGTAATTTCCTACAGGAGCAGTTCTCAGAATGTCAGAACCTCCATGTGAATTGCCCTTCAAGAGACCACCCACTGCCACTAAAGGAACAGTGACATTTTCTTGTCAAGTCGTCTAGGCCATGTGGGACTACAACTCCCATGATCCCCAACCATTGGCCTTGCTGGGGCCAGAATATTCAACATGGTGTCCTCTTAGATACTGATGGACTATTAGTTGCTATCATTCCTGTAACTGAATCATAGAACTGTAGAGTTGAAAGAGACCCTAAGGGTCATCTATTCCTATGGGGGGGGGATTGTGTACACTTGAAAACATTAGCAGCATTAAGATAAATTAATGGATCAGGCCAAAGGTCCATCTAGTCCAGCGTCCTGTTCTCACAGCGACCAGCCAGATGCCTATGGAGACCCGCATGCAGAATCTACGGTAAGTGTCACAGCGTTTGTGAGTCTCATCAACTAGTTCACTGCCTCTGATAGCCAACACTGAGCCCCCCAGCTGCTTTGGACTAATTTATTTTATAAATTTTGTATCCCGTTTGATTGCACACACAAAAACCTCAAAGCGGTTTACAAAAAGAAGAAACCGGTTAAAAACAATTATTCAGAAGATTCGAAGAAATATTTGACATTAGCAATATGCTAAAAACCAGATTGAAACACCTGTCAACATTCGACACTACAGTACTGATAGATTTGCCCGAAGAGAAATGTTTTTAGCAGACCACACAGAATACAGTGACGTCAATAGAAGATCCATTTCTTACAAATGTGGAATGAGTACTGTACTATGCAGAACAGCGCCAGCTCTGCGGTTGAGTGGACTTTTAAGGGGTAAGGCAATCTCACAGGTAAACAGGTCCCAAGTTGTTAAGGGCTTTATTTACCAATAGTAATACCTTCAACTTGGCCCAGGAGCAAATTGGCAACCAGTGCAGTTCTCTGGGCAAAAGGTGTTACTGTATATTCTGACAGGTTCTCACTCCTGTCAGCAATTGTGCTGCAGCATCCTACACTAACTGCAGTTCCGGACCGAGCACGAGGGAAGCCCCCCTCCCCGAATTCCCATCTTCCTTTACCCATGGATGAAATCAGACCCTCCGAGTGTCCTGATTTTCCAGGAACAATCCTGGACTTGCAGAAGCCATCCCGGTTTGATCCCGGACTGTCCTGCTTTCCCTTTGGTTGTCCCTATTTCCGCTGGAGGGGATGAGACGTCACTCTCTTCACTGGCGAAATGGAGGGGCTGGATTAGGACATCCCATTTACATCAGATAAAAGTTGGAGGGGTGGAACAGGACACCCCTCTTTTCACCACAGAAATGTTGGAGGGGGTGTGAAATACTGGCTGGGCTGATGGGATCTGCAGTCCTGGTTTGATATCCCGGTCTTAAGTTCTAGTCCGCCATCGACCGCAAATGAGCAGACTGGCTACAGAGAGCAGGCGAAACTGACATGATCCGTCGGCCCGGGAAGCAGTCCTAAAGCTCAGGCTCCAAACTGAATGCACACAGAAGCTTCTGTACAAGCAAGAAAGAGTGCCTCTTCGAGGTGTGGGTGTCCGCAACTGTGTGTTTGTGTGCGAAGAGCGCTCACACACGGAGGCCTCGGTTGTAGCTGATTCTCCCTTTCCTGCCTCCGCTGTTGGTGTTCACTTCCCTCCTACAGGCACCAGCTGTGCCCGCCTACCCCTGGCAAGAGGCCCAGGCCTGCTAGCTCTCTGGAGGCGCATGTCCCAGACTGACTCCTTCGGAGGGGGAAAGCTGGAGCAGCTCTCAGGAGGCACTGAACACGACGGGAAAGGATGTCGACGTCTGCAGTAGCTGCGGAATGGAAACTGGTTGTCGGTTTCTCTCCGAGCCCAATTCAAGTTGCCATGTTAGTGTTTGAAGCCCCAAACGGCTTGCCCCCAAAATTTCCACAAAACCTTTCATACAGACCTTTTCAGGTGTGGAGATTGGCAGAGGTAGTTCCACCTCCCTCAGAAGCTGAGGCGGCGGCAGCCGGGAATAGGGCATTCTCTGCGGCAGCCCTTAAACTGTGGCATTCCCTCCCCCAAGTGGTCCGCCTGGCTTCTTCACTAAACAGCTTTCGGCAAATGCTGAAGACACCGTACTTTTGACCCCCGAGATGTGGGTTTTGAGACCCCACCCAATTCATGTTAATGCAGCGCTCACTGTTTGCAATTCTGAAAGTTCAATTTCTGCAACCTGCCCTGGGATCTGCTGGTAAATAACAACATCCCTTTAAGCAGTCATAGTCCCCCCCCACCACCACAGAATCCCGGGAACTGTAGTTTGTTAAGAGTGCTAAGACCCTTACGCCCCTCACTGAACTATAATTCCCAGAGTTCCCTGTAAAGAGGGGTTGATTGTTAAACCACTCTGAGAACTGTAGTTGAGGGAGGGGAACAGGGGTCTCCTAACAACTCTCACCACCCTCAAAAAAAACACAGTTCCCAGGGCAAAGCCATGAGTGTTTACCGTGGTATGATACTGCTTTAAGTGTGTGATGCAGATGGGACCTCAGTCTAGGGCTGCTCCTCATCTCTCTCCTATGTGGCTGTGGTTTGAAACATGCCAGGGGGACTGGAGTAACAGTCTGTGCAGTCAAGGACTTTCTAGGTGCTCATTCCCTCTGGGCTTGCTAGTTTCACAAAGGTTTCTTTCCCACTCGTAGAGCAGCACCCTTCCCTGCTCTGCCCTCTTTCCTCTTGACAATGGATTGTGTTAAAAGCAGATCATGCTCAACGCAGCGCCGCAAAGCAGCCGCTCTGGAATGGCACAGCCTGGCAGCGCCACTCAAGGAAAGGTCACAGAACAAAGCTGTTTGTCCAAGCTCGTTCCTTGCAGAGCCCAGACTCTGTTCGCTTACATCACATTGTGCAGCCGTGCTGCAGATCAGATGTGATGGGCTTCTAGGGTCGTGGCACCCTTTTGCAATCTGATTTTATTTTTTAATGTCGTACAAATCTTACAGCCTGGAAAAAATTTGATGGCTGAAACTCCACACTCAGCATTTCTAACCTGTTGCCCGATTAAAGAAAACTTAGTCAATGAATGACATTCGTTTTAATTGATTAGTGAATCGATTTAGCTGGCATGCATGCGCCAGCATTTGATGAAAACAAGTTGTTTTGGAATAAAAATGCCTGCATCGAGAGGCCTCCCCCCCGCACACACACCCCAGGAGCACAGGAGATGCCAGAAATCAAACCAGGGTCCTTCCGCATGCAAACAAATTCTCTACCACTGGGCTACCACCCTTCCTCAAAGAAGGACCTATGAAATAGTGATCTGGGGGAGGGGTTGATGACTTCTAAGTTGGTGGTTGCCACCTGCAAACTGCAGTTTTTATGTCTGTATATTAAAACTCTTAACGTCCTATTTTTAAAATTCTTGCCTCATAAATCAGAGAATTCTTTACAGGTGATTACAAAATAAATAAATTAAACTGATTATGGTCCTAGGCCTAGTCTTGTCAGGCTTTGCTTTCCAAGCAGCAAATGGATATTTGAAGATTCAGGTAATAGCTGTGTTAGTCTGACGCAGTCGAAATAAATAAAAAATTGTCCAGCAGCACCGGGTATAAGCTTTCGTGTCTGAAGAAGTATGCATGCACACGAAAGCTTATACATAGAACAAACTTAGTTGGTCTCTAAGGTGCTACTGGGCACTTTTTTTATTTTGGATATTTGAAGAAATTTAGATACAGTACTCGATAGGTTGGAAACTGGTGCAATGTCAAAAAAAGAGGAACCACATCACTGAAATTCAGCTTGAAATGTACATAAGGGCCTGGTCCTTCTTTGCATCTGGTCACCTTAGGAATTAAGTGGGGTGCGGGGAATCAAGAGCACGAAGGGGGGGGTCATCTAAACAGGGCAAAATGATATGTGTCTGTCTCTGTCTCTGTCTCTCTGTGTGTGAATTATGATTGGACAACCTGAAGCCCTCCTGATATGGGTGCCCTCTGACCCCCATCAGGATGTCACTAAGAGATTATGGGGTTTTTAATTCAGCCACTTTTGCTGGTCCACACCTTCTCCATCTATGGTATAGATCAGGCATTGGTGAACTCAGCCATCCAGATGCTTTGGAACTACAACTCCCATCATCCCTGACCATTGGTCCTGTTAGCTAGGGATGATGGGAGTTGTAGTCCCAAAACATCTGGAGGGCCGAGTTTGCCTATGCCTGGTATAGACCCCTGTGCCTGCTCAAGGCATGCATCCTTGGGCAGCCACAGGACACTCCCCCCCCCCCGGAACCTGGCAGCGCCCATGCTTCCTTCCTGCTTTGGGCCTCATTTTAATAAAGTGTTTGGGCGCTGCCATTTTTATTTCCCACAATGCCATCGATGTTGCATCACTCCAAGGCATTGTGGGAAATTTAAACAGCCCTTTCCAGCTACACGGCGTTAAATGAGACAGCTGATGCTACCTGCTTGCCACTGCCACCCCCGAGCAAGCCTGTGGGAGCCCACGCCATCCATTTGAAGCATCACGATACCACTTTGAACAGCCACAGAGAATTATGGAAGCTGTAGTTTGTTATAGAGTGTCGAGCAATAAACATGGATTCTATGCGCCTTGACTATGGCTAAAAGATTGGCATCGATGAACTGGAAGAATAAAGATAAGATTCCCTTTAACCAATGGATCGACAACATGACAACATTCACAAGGTATGAATGGGCTGCCTATTGATGTAGGTTTTGTTTGGATAAATATATTGATGTTTGGAACGAGTTTATATAAAATATAGTGGGTTATTAATCATATGTATTAGGACAATAACATCACGTATACAGTGGTACCTTGGTTTAAGAACAGTCCGGTTTAAGAACTATTCGGTTTACAAACTCCGCAAAACTGGAAATAGTGTCCCGGTTTGAGAAATTTACATTGGTCTAAGAACGGAATCCAAATGGTGGAAGGGCACCGGTGGTGGGAGACCTCATTAGGGAAAGCGAGCTTTGGTTTAAGAACAGTTTTGGTTTAAGAATGGACTTCCGGAACGGATTAAGTCCATAAACCGAGGTACCACTGTGTATCTATATAACAATGTATGGAAGTGTAACTGATTATATTTAGTGTATTACATTATATCCTTTTTTCTTATTGTATTTTTATTTCTCATTTGCATTTTTCCTCCTTTTTTCCTTTCCTTTCTTCGCTTTATTTTGTATAACTGAAATTCTCTTAAAACAACAACAACGGTGCTGAGAGTTGTTAGGACAGCTCCTTTAATGGTCCTCCTACTCTCCCTTCTGTCAATCCTTTTTCGTTAAACCAGACTTGGACCAACCAGTCCTTCAAACAGAGGGCTGTCCTCTGTAAAACAGGGCACATGGCCACCCTGATCTTAGAATCTTGGAAGCCTTTCAGTTGCTGCCAAAATACGGTAATGGACCGCTAGATCTTGGCAGAGAAAAAGCTGTCACTAGGGCTTCTCTCTACTAAAGGTTAGAAAACAGCACAAACGTTAAAGATTATTGCAATATCTTACAGATGCATTCCTGTAAACAGAAGGTGGATGTGCTTGTATCGAAATGGCTCTCAGCTTTGCTAAGTCTTGAAGAATCAGCATATGGCGACGAGGCTCGTCGTGTTTTCATATTGTTACCGCTCAGCCTTTCGGGAGAATTCAAAAGAACATTTTGAAGTTCCTAAATAATTTTGAAAGCCTCCGAATGCTCAATGTTTCCAGGCAACGTAACTAATGATGAAAGATTGGCTGTCAGAATTGCCACTCGGGATACATATTAGTAACGAAATTCAAGGGTAGTTTTTTTTTTAACCCAGTTTTCTGAAGGCCAATATTGGTTAGCGTGGCGGGGGCAGGGCGAGCAAATCTCATGCTTTTAACAAGGCTCGTAGATCTAGTGATCAAATACCACAATTTATCAGAATTTCCAAACTCACAGTGGTGTGATCTAGCAGCAAAACATAAAGAGCCAGTGCGGTATAGCCATCGTCTAGGGAATATGACTGGGGAGATTTGGGTTCATATCCCTATTCAGCCAGAGGCCAACTTTGGGACAATTACTCTTTGTCAGTCCAACCTACCTCATAGTGTTGTTCTGAAGATAAAAGGGTGTGGTGAGTGAACCACATATACTACCAGGCCAGGTTCAAAGTCCTTGCAAGACCCTTGCAAGACCCTTAACAACTTGGGTCCAGGATACCACAGAGACCACCTGATCCCTTATATCCCTGCCTGATCCCTGAGGTCTTTTGGGGAGTCACTCTTAGTGGTCCCCCATGGCTCAGATCCACTGCATCCGATGGGATACACTCTTGGGGTCTCTTTCAACTCAATGGTTCTATGATTCTATGCTCATATTCATCAGGAGCTATACGTTGAATACTGGGGACACAAATTTATGGAAGCCTCTTCCATCTGAGGTGAGAGAGAATCCCCACTTTCTCTGTTGAACTTGAATACTTAAAATAAAAAAATCCCAGAAAGCATTTAAACTGAATTTTGACTTCACAGTTTTAATCAGTTTTTAATTTTCATTGGATTGCATTCCTTGTACCCTGCTTAGAGACAAGCACAAATAAGTGGTGTGTAATTTCCCTGGTTGAAATAAATAAGAAATACTTCCTGGAGCTCCTTGGAGGAAGGGAGAGATAAAAATATAATAAACGAGGATAACGAAAGCTGTTGTTTAGGTTTGTTTTCTGCAAATTTAGAACAGGCCAGCAAGGAGGCAGCATAAATGAACTCACGTTGCCTCCTCATCGTTGAGAATGATACCCTATCTTAGGAACCTTTCAAAGCTCAAGACTGGGGGCTTTGTATTGTTATTATTATGCCTTTGTATTGCACTTTCAAGTGTTGCAAGCGAGAACAGTTTAAACACAAAGCGCGGCCAATGTGAGAGAACATAAAAATACATCTTGCCAGGGTGCTGACAAGGAGTTGGGAGAGCTATAGCTGCGGAAGAGCAATCCCGCACTTCGTCTGCTATTAAAAGCTCTCTTCTTCACGCTTGGATCTGAACACCATGTAGGGGCTGCCGCTTATTCAAAGCTGCCTTTGTTGAGCGGGCCTTTGTGTTTGTTCATGTGTCCCTGCTGCCCTCGGGTGGATAAAATCAAACGTGCACCATGCCAAGAAAAAGAAGAAAAAGAAAAGCTTGTTCAGTTTGGGACTCGTTATATAAATTCCCTCCGTTCCAGTGTGAAGCATGAAGGGTTGATAACTCCACACACACACCCTGCCTCTCCTGAAATGGGTCTTGAGCTGCAACTCATAGAATCATAGATTTGTAGAGTTGGAAAGGACCCCAAGGGTCATCTATAATCCAACATAGGAATCAGTGCTAAAGAATCCCAGACAGATGGCCGTCCAACCTCCGTTTAAAAACCTCCAACGAAGGAGAATCCACCACCTTCTGAGGTGGGTCTGTTGCACCACCAAACAGTTCTTGCAGTCAGAAAGTGCTTCTTAATGTTTAGCCGGAGTCTCATTTCTTAGCATTTGAATCCATCGATTCGGGTCCTACCCTCTGGAGCAGAGAAGAACTTCCCTCATCCCTGGCCCACTGGCTAAGCTGGCTGGGGTTGGCGGAGCTTGATGGGAGTCCCAAGTGAAGAGCCAAAAGAGCAGCCACAGTTGTTTTAGCAGCAACAGTAATCCAGCAGGTGATGCTTTTCCTGTCATGGGGGTGCTGTGACAGGAAAGAAGCCACATGCTGAATTTTCTACTCGCTTCGGGCAACCGCTGAAAACAACAACACAACGCAGCAAAAAGTTCTGTCCTTAGGCTGCAGTGCTGAAGCAAAACGCTCCACCGAACTCAACCCAACAGATCTTCAGAAGACAGCAGCATCTTTTCCAGTGTGCCTTTTTTTGTCAGCCATCCACTTGCGTATGTACCTTGCTGAACAGTATTGCCTGCACGTCCAGAGGAAATGCAAGATAATGGTGAGAGGGCGACCTGCAGCTAACATCCAGTATAAACATATGAAATAGCTGCCTTGTACTCAGACCCCTTGGTCCATCTACTCACTGTGTCCCCTTGACACTGCCTGAGATCCTCTGCTCTTGGAAATGCAAGAGATTCAACCTGGGACAATTTTAACATACGTTGCAAAATGTACCGTATGGTGCACAGGAAACGCTTAGAATCCAGTAGAAGAGGCTGCTGAACCAATTCCTTTGCTGGAGGATTAGTGCTGTGATGCCCTCCATCCTATGCTCAGGTTGTATATATTGGTAAATATAACCTAAAGATGCCGCAGTCTCCATTCACCTTCGTTCCAGACCTCAGAGAAGTGCTTGAAACCACCACCGGAGTGTCTCACCACTCAGAGACTGGGATTGTGCAGAACAATATGTGTTTCTGAATAGGCTAAAGGTTTTATGATTAGCCACCGCACCAACCTAGAGAACTTCAAAATTTGATGAAGGCTTTGAGAATTCAAATGCACATACCGGTACACACACCCTTGCCTATCCGCTCTGCAATTTGCAAAACAATTTACCAAGAGTGCTCCCATCAGAGACAAGATTCTGGCTCTGGCATTCTGGCTTTCCTGGTTATTGCTGAAATGACTTGGGAGGGTGGGGTGGAATTCTCATGCAAATTGTGGGGTATCAAATTTGCTTGCAAGGAAACCGCAACCTTCAAATGCTTATCCCATTTTTCTCCCATGCCACATTCCTGGCAATGGCCACTATTCAATTTAAGGGTTTTGGGAACACCAGCTGAAAAAGTGTCAAACCCGACCACTGAACACAGCAGACCATCGCCTCTCAGCACCACATTTTAAAACATTTCCAAATGTAGTGCTCATATACCAATTTCAAATGGCTGACCTACTTTCAGAATTTAGTTTCAGTTCTGCTGAATTAACCCTTTTGAATCCAAAGAAGACCTATGCACCATTCCTTTGCACCATTCCTGGCCACTTGCTCTAAGCTAAATATTCTCATATTCTGCACTCTCAAGGGCTACTAAATGTACAAAAGGAAAGAAAAGCTCGCCATTAAATTTACACACTCCCTCCCCTGATTAAGGTAAAGATACCCCTGACCATTAGGTCCAGTTGTGGACGACTTTGGGGTTGCGGCACTCATCTCGCTCTATAGGCCGAGGGAGCCGGCATTTGTCCGCAGACAGCTTCCAGGTCATGTGGCCAGCATGACTAAGCCGCTTCTGGTGAACTAGAGCAGCGCACGGAAACGCCGTTTACCTTCCCGCCAGAGCAGTACCTATTTATCTACTTGCACTTTGATGTGCTTTCAAACTGCTAGGTGGGCAGGAGCTGGGACAGAACAACGGGAGTTCAACCCGTCACGGGGATTCGAACCGCCAACCTTTTGATCAGCAAGCCCTAGGCTTTGTGGTTTAGACCACAGTGCCACCCACGTCCCTCCCTCCCCTGATTATTGATGGTTGAAAATGTCCACTTTGGTTTCTAATCTTTCCAATGTTAAGTTCTCAACTTTTTCAGTTTCACATTTTTTAAAATACAGTTCTCATGAAAATTCAACAACATTTTAGAGAGTGTCTCCTAATATGCACAAGGCTGTATGCGATATTACCTGAGATACACATTTTAGAGCAATTTCCCCTAAACTCATGCATCTTTGCCTGTTCTTTCCATGAATATACACCCAAGTATATGCATTTTTGGGGTGTATTACTTAACTGGAGAACTGTATCACAAAATTTGGATAAGTATGAATCCAGAAGGATGCCTGTGTTTTGGTTCACATATTGTTTCAGAGAGTGTGAAGTAGATAAGCTTGCCTTTAAATGTGGGCAGAATCAAATCCCTACTCATGATGCAGACATGCAGCAGAACGGTGCAAAGTTGACTTTAACATGGAGTGCAGGGGAGGAATGCCGTTTTTTAAAGACTCTTATAGGACTCACAAGCCATTGACTCAGCATTCAACCTGATCCACATGCAAAGTGGTAACATGTCTTCCCATCAGTACCAGCCCAAGACATTTTGGCACATCAGGTGGACACACACACCCCAAATGGCACCTCTCTTCTTGCTCTGACATCGCGACTTGCTGCACCAATGAATCCTGTTACCCGAAGCAGTCTCCTCACCTTGCCTCATGGGTGGGCTGAACCTGCTTCCCATGAATTGTTCATTCATCCATCCCACCCATTTCAATGCATTTCCCCATCACTTTTCTAACAGCAAAAGGGCATTTTAAATTTAAATTAACATGGGTGAAAAGGCACTTTCATGATACAAACCTAAACTTCTGAAATCTCTCCTGCATAACAGTGACTGCCTGGAGGGGGCACCCTCATAGGAATATTTTCTGAAAATAATAAATATATAAAATAACCCTAGCGCTAGGGCTCTATTTCAACCCCCTCCCAGAAAGGAACTGTCAAAACTGTGATTCTCAGCATGCGATCTTGAATGAAACTGTCCCTTTTTCTATCACTTCAGAACCGAGGAGCTGTAGCTCAGTGGTGGAGCATCTGCCTTGCAAGCAGAAGGTAGCAGGTTCAATCCCCAACATCTCCAGGTAGGGCTGGGATAGCATCTTGTCTGAAACCCTGAGAGTTGCTATCAGTCATTGTAGGCAAAGTTGAGATGGACCAGTGGTCTGACTCAGATTCCTATGTTCCTATGTCTCCGTATTCTTCTGCATGTAGTAGATCACTGGAACGTATAAACCTGTCTTACACTAAATTAGACTATTGGTCCATCTGGCTCAGTATTACATACCCTCCAGCATTTCTTGAATGAATGAATGGATGAATAATAATAATAATAATAATAATAATAATAATAATAATAATAATAATTTCAACAACAACAAGAACACCCCACCCATCTGACTGGGTTGCCCCAGCGAATCTGGGAGGCTTCCAACATAAATAAAAACATTAAACATTAAAAAACCTTCCCTATACAAGGCTGATTTTAGATATCTTCTAAAGGTTGTATAGTTATTTATCTCCTTAGCTTTTTTGGGGGGGGGTCCACATAACTCCAGTGCTTCTTTTCTGGGGGTATGCATACCCCTAAATATTTTGTGAATTGAAGTTTGAGGGGCACTATTTCAATGAGTAGGAAAATGAGAGTGCCCCTAAACATTTAATAGAAAAAAAGCACTGCCTAACTCCATACCCTTCAACAAAATCAGGACATCCTACGCTCATCGACACTGGTTCTTCTTCTTCTTATTATTATTTATTAAATTTATATACCGCCCTTTCTCTGAAGAACACAGGGATGTTGAATATTTGACTAGGACCTGGGAGACCAGGGTTCAAATTCCCACTCGGCTATGAAGCTCGCAGGCTGACCTGGGGCCAGTCGCTGTCATTCTGCCTAACCGACTTCACAGGGTTGCTGCGAACATAAAATGGAGCAGGGAGAACAATGTATGGGGTCTTGAGTTCCTTGGCATATTGTAAATAAATCAGTTTCTAACAAGGGCCTTTCCCAGCCGTACCTAGAGCTGCTGGTGATTGAAGTTGTGTCTTTTTGCGGGCAATGCAGGTGTTCTGCCATGGAGCTAAGATCTCACACAGACCACGAAAATGCCTCCCCCTGACTTTTCCCTTTGAGAGTAAAGCAGTAGGCAGGCTTTATCCCACATCTTGACTGAGTTATTGTGGGGTTCCACCAAGCGATAGATGCCACAGATGTGGCTCATAGGCCAGAAGTTGGCTACCGCTGTTCCGAACAGCCGCAGTCTCCTTCCCCCCCAAAGGTATAAAAATATCTTAGCAGCTGTCCTTTGATTCGAAACTGCCCTCTGACACTGCTTGGAGATCAATCCAGGCTCTGACAATACACAGAAAGAACCAGGTCCTTTGACCTTATCTGTGAGCCTTCCCACAGAAGCCCCTCGCAAAAGTAAAAAAAAGAGGCACTCACCCAGAATCTGAGGATGGGCTTCTCGTGGAATTGCTGCTGTCCTTCCTCCAGCAAATATGTCCCGGGAAACCAGACAAGTCCTCAGACCCAGCCAAGGGTACCAGGGTATGCCAGCCTCAGTGGCCAGCGAAAGCCAAGGCAGATCAGCCCACGGGGGGAAGCTGAGCATCCAGAACAATGAGCCCCTGTGTAGACGTTGGGCATAGAGGGAGCAGCAGTGGCGAGATGTCAGGATGAAGTGATGTACACAGATGTGCCAGACGTGGAGATCGGGCTTAAGTATTGATGGAGATGGGGGCAGGGAGGACCAGAGGGTGGGGAGCAAAACACCCAGGAAAGGAATGACTTGCGGAAGTAAACAGAAAACTAGGATTGGGTTGCTTTATTGAGCAGGGGTCCTGTAACTGAGCTAGGGGTGTTCTCAGCAGGTGGCCCAGGGGGCCTGAGCCCCAGGTCTTTTGCATCAGGTCCCTGATCTCCTGCCCCTTTCTTTCCCAAGGGCCACACCTCGGTGGCAGAGCATCTGTCTTGCATGGAGAAGTTCCAGTGTTCAATCCCCAGCAACTCCAGCTACGGCTGGGAATATCTCCTGCCTGGAGCGCTAGAGTCGCTGCCAGTTAGTGTAGGTGGCACCAAATGGACGGAGCAATGTGCAAGACATCTTCCCATTTTGCCTTTTTGATTTTTTTTTAAAAAAGAAATAGTCTTTTGCTTACTGGATATACTGTGGAGCACAGGGCTGGTAAGATCCAAGGCCTCTGACACCTTAATTTGCCCAGAGGCATCCAAGCATGTAAATAGGCACATGCCCATTTGCACCGTGAAACTGTGCCTAACTATGCCCCTGGGTAAAAATCAAAATACAGCAGCCAACATGGAGCGATGCATAGCAGAGCTCTGGCTTGGATGTGGGAAAGCTGAACTCAGATATCCATTTGGGGTCTGTCTTAGAAGACATGTCTCCATGGTAATCCCATGCAGGGGTCTGCATAACATAAATGCTTGGGGGGGGGGGGCTGGTCATACAGGCTGAACTGACAAAACCAGCACTATTTTCCTGGCAGGGTTTCGGTTTTGCAGGTACAGCTCAAGGTTTCGATCCTCCTGTCCCGTTTGGGGTGTCATTCAGCCTTCAGCTGCATATGGAGGCATTTCCACACGACACTTTCTCTAGTGGAGATGCAGGACCTGCTGCCCTCCAGATATTTTTGGACATCCCAACTCTCATCAGCTCCAGGCAGCATGGCCCAAGCGGTAGCTTGGTGGTAGAGCATCGGCTTTGATTGATTTGATTGCTTGATTATATTTCTATGTTGCTTTTCATGCACATGCATTGCAAAGCGGCTTACGAACAGTAAACAGCAACAGCATAATAGAACTTCACATATACAACATAAATCGTGTAGAATAACAATTCCTCAGTAAAACAATTATAAATCATCAGTAAAACAATTGCAGTCTATAAAGCACTAGTAACAAAACGACAGGGGGAAATAAGCTAAACAGCACCATTACCACAAAAGTCATACACAGGATTCAAAACGTACTACAGCATTCGTAATCCGTAAAACAATATTAACAACATTAACAGAATAGCAGTCAAAAAAGTAAACTAAGCGCAATGGAATTCGTGCACACACTCTCTCTTGATGCATGCTGAAGGGTCTCGGGTCCTGGGCTGGGAACCACTGACAGAAACCTTTGAAAGCTGCTGCCCTGACAAAACTACAGCTCCCTGTGAAGAGGGTTTGGGTGTTAAACCAATCCCTCCTCACGAGGAACTGAGAACTGTAGCCCTGTCATGGCTGCAGAGGAAAAGAGCTGCGTAAAAATTGTATGCCCCTAATTTATTTATGCATATGTAAATTTGGAAAGGATTTCTGCAATTTACATAGAAAAGACTTCTCACCATCGTGGGGGAAGGGGGCCTCCTGTGCTGTGTCTGGGCAGCTTAAAGACTTTTAGGCAAGTTTTTAAAAGTTTGGTGTTTTATTGCTTTTAATATTCTGTTGGAAGCTGCCTAGAGTGGCTGGGGAGGCCCGGCCAAATGGGTGGGGTATAAATAATAATAATAATAATAATAATAATAATAATAATAATAATAATAATGTTTTCAATCATTAAGCCAGACTTGGACCAGACAGAGGATTGTCCTCTGTAAACTAGGGCACACCTGGTCATTGCTACTTAACGGGATGGGGAGTAGAATAGTCCTGAACAGGACCCCAAACTGTATTAGGGAAAGGGAAGATTCTTGCATTGCAAGGGGTTAGACTAGATGGCCCTCGGGTTCCCTTCCAACTCTGCAATTCTAGGATTCCACCCCAGCGCATTCTTTGAACCGAGATTTTTCTAATCTTCCTGCGCTCCCTTTTCATAAGGCTGCACTCAGCTGCCGAACAGGCACTTGGGAACTGTAGTCCGTTCGATCCACGATCTGCCTGACGAGTAAATGAGAGGTAGAGAGAACTTCAATTCCCGTCAGGCAATTCCCCATGACGCATCCACCCCTTGGCCATTCTGATTGGGGAAAAATGTGAAGAAACCCCTCCCTTCGCCTTGTTAGTCTTTGGCTCCCGCTCATTGGACGAGAGGCTTGTATATGGAGAATGTATAGCAAATCGCGTGCTTCACCGTGTCTTAATGGGCGGGATCGAATGGGAAAAAGGGAGGTGGGAGGGGAGTTGCCCAAGTTGTTGCTTAGTATTATTTCCCCCCTAGGATCTTAGAATTGTAGAGGAGGAAGGGGTCCTCAGGGTCATCTAGTCCAACTCCCTGCAATGCAGGAGTCTCAACTAGATCATGCATGACAGATTGCCAACCTCTGTATCCCCCAGGAGAGCAATATTCATTTTATTCCATTTATATGCCACCTTTTTCTTCCAAGGAGCTCCAGGAGACATTCATGGTTCTCCTCTCAATTTCATCCTCACAACAACCCTGTGAGGTAGGCTCGGGCTAAGAGATTATGACTGGCCCAAGTTCACCCAGTCAGCTACATGGTGAGGTGGGGATTCGAACCCTGGTCTCCCAGGTCCTAGTCCGGCACTCTTAACTATTAACAGCACTTCACTGGCATTACTTGAATTGGGTTCAAACGACCAATACAATGTACTGGGTCTATCTAAAAAGTAATGTGGAAGCAAGCTAGTTCAGCACCAGAACTCGCATTAGTATGAATATAATGGAAGAAAAAAAAGGGGACTACAAGGGGTGTTGGACAGAGTGGGAAAAAAATGTGGCCCACCAGGTGTTATTGAACTACGAAATGGAAGCTAACTTGAGGGATAGTGCCTCAAACAGCATTATGCCTCAAGAAACTGCAGGATCAGTAGCTAACGTGTGTGCAGCTTCGGAAACTTGCAATGGAAGCAATAACAACTTTGCCCCCCCCCCAGCTCTTTTGTGTCCAGATTCCACTTTTCGAAATACGGCAACCCTAGAATAATAGGAATTGCCAGGGAACATAGAGACCAGGCAGGAGCGCCCCATGGTGCCTGTCCAGTTAACTCGCCCCTCTTTTTTTTAAAAAAAATGTTATAAGTTGTTTGGGTGTGAGGGTTGGTGGGCTTTTTGGTTGGGTGATCTGCATTTTTTTTTTGCCTGTGTTGTTTTTTATGTGTGTGTAGATGTTCTGCCTTGGGTGTTTTTTTGGGAGGATTCTGAGCATTGCCAGTTTTTCTTCTGTGAAATGGTTATTCTGTGGTGCGCCAAACACAACTCCTTAGATTTCTAGATTTGTCCCCAGGCTCAGAAATGTTGGGGACACCTTGGTTGGACTCAGTTCTGGACTACAATAACTAGGGAGGCCTGGGTTCAAATCCCCTATCTGCCACCAAGCTTGCTGGGTGACCTCAGGCCAGTCACTCCCTCTCTCTGTGCCTAACCTTCACAGGGTTGTGGCGAGGATAACTAGGGAAGATCAAAATATGCTGCCTCAAGATCCTTGGAGGAAAGGTGGCATTAAAAAATATATAATAAGTTAATAAATACACACACCAGTTAAGCTGCGTGCACACCGTACAATTAAAACACATGTCTTCCCCCAAAGAAACCTCGGAACTGAAGCCCTTTGAGGGGATAAACTCAAATTTGACAGTGGAATTTGCTGCCAAGGAATGTGGTGGAGTCTCCTTCTTTGGAGGTCTTTAAGCAGAGGCTTGACAGTCATCTGTCAGGAATGCTTTGATGGTTTTTCCTGCTTGGCAGGGGGTTGGACTGGATGGCCCTTGTGGTCTCTTCCAACTCTATGATTCTATGATTCTACAGTTCCCAGGATTCTTTGGGGGAAAGACATGTGCTTTAAATGCATGGTGTGAACACCACCCAAGTTTGGATGTAGTCATTCGCCCCAGAGACAATTCCATAGGATTGTATCAAACTAAGTTCTACTCAAATGTAGACCGATTGGAACTGATGGACATAAGCTACTAATGTGCATGAAGCTCAATGGGTCTGCCGTGAGTAGCACTGGATACCACCCAGAGATGGAAAGAAGATAAAGTCCATACCAAAAAGAATGTCAAATCAAGTTGATGGATTATGCCGAATTGGCTAAAATGACTGGAAGAATCAGAAATCAGGAAGACCACAATTTTAATAAGGAATGGGAAAAATTTATAACTCATCTTAAGGACCATTGTAAACAGTTAAAACCATTAGTAGAATTGGAATATCACTTGTAGTTTAATGGCGAATTTTTGGATACAATGGAGAGATAAAAGATTTGGATTATTATAAAAGATGCAGGAGGAAATGATTAACAATAGGACCCACAAAGGGAAGTCCAAGAGATTCATTGGAATCTTGTTTTTAACGTTGTATGTTGAATGTTGTATGTTGAATGACTGTAAAGTTTTAATCTGGAAAACCAATTTTTATTTTTATTTTTTAAAAAGTTGGATAGCACCATAGCAAATACTGTATATGTATTTCAAGGCCTCGTGCTGGATCTCTCAACTCATCTGCTGCCTGTTAGCAAAGAGAAATATTAAAAATGAAACAGACACCTGAGGGATGTGCCTGGTTTCTCTCCCAGGAGCGAAAGGCTAGGAGTTCTGTGCCCTGGGCAGTGGGAAGATGGAAGTGCCCTTCTTAGCTGTCCCTGGCACCGCACAGGGTGAGAGAGGGCTGTGTCAGTCACCCACCGTGCCATCCCGAGAGCTGGAGACAAAGGCCGCGGTTGTGAGCAGGCATGAGTCAAGCAACGGCTACCGTGCGCACCAGGGTGATTCATTGCGAAGACAAAGGCTGCAGGGACTGTTTACCCTGGCTACTAAGTCATAGCAGTTGGCAGCAGATAATTGACCTATTGTCTCTGAGAGAAGAGTGTGGATGTTTTCTGTGCGCTGGAGGGACCTGATAGTTTATTTGACCCCAAAGGCATTCTGGTTTGAACCAGCTACTTGGATCGCCCCTGCGTCCACCCCCTGCCACATTATTTGTAAATAAGCACAGACATATAGCGGTGAGCTGGGGAACCTGTGGCCCTTTAGGTGTTGTTGGACTACAACTCCCATCAGCCTTGGCCATGATGGCTGGGCATAATGGGAGTCTTGAGTCTACAGCTCCCAAGATGTGTTGGGGGTAGGCGTGTGCTTTCAGTGTATGGTACGGATCTGACCTAGTTCTTCTTGTCCATGGGTCTCCATTTACCTTGCCTTGTCAGCTGCTTGGAAACGTGTTAGTTTTCCTGATAGCTAGTTAATTCTGTGTTTCCCATGTGGTGTAGTGGTTGAGAGCAGTGGACTCGTAATCTGGTGGACCGGGTTTGAGTCCCTGCTCCTCCACATGCAGCTGCTGGGTGACCTTGGTCTAGTCACACTTCTCTGAAGTCTCTCAGCCTCACTCACCTCACAGAGTGTTTGTTGTGGGGGAGGAAGGGAAAGGAGATTGTTAGCCACTTTGAGACTCCCTAGGGTGATGATAAAGTGGGATATCAAATCCAAACTCTACTTCTTCTTTCTGTTTTCTTTTGAAATGCAGTCTCCCATATTATTATTTTTTAATCTCTCTCTGCTTCGTTCTTAAATTGATGTGCTTAACTGAAACTCTGGAGGTGAAAAATGCCACCCCACAAACTGTGTTGGGCACACATTGGCTGCTGTCAGTCAGAGTAAATGGTAAAAGACTGTAAATGGTACCAGGCTAGATGGACAAATAGTCTAATGTGATATAAGGCAACTCCCCTAGTTCTGCCCCTTAACCTGAAAGTAGGGATGTCAGTTTCAGTTCTCTCTTTTCCCCCATCCTGAGTTAAAATTATAAACATTTTTGCAGCAATTTTTAAATAAACCCTCATGAAAATTCTTCAGCATTTTTTGTGTGTGCAAATTTCTCCTAACAAAGCACATGTTTGTATGCAGTTTTGACTGGTGTGCACTTTTTTTGCAAGCAATTTCCCTAACATGCATTTTAAAATACTATTTTCACTAAAATGTTTGTTCTTCTGTCCACATCTCATGTAATTCACTCAATATGTGCATTTTTTGTAAACATCGTTTGGTTGGGAGAACTGCATTGCACGATTTGGGCCAGTGCAGATTTAGCTAGTTCCCCGTCCCTATAAATGTAGCTTTCCTGTCCTCAGAGTCAGTCTTGTCTTGTTGCCTTAAATAAAGAGCTGTTATCATGAAGATGTTGTCACTGAATGACTACTATTAAGGAACTCACGACACAACAACTGTGACTCATCGTTTTGCAACATGTGGATTTTATAGATCTGTCTTTAAACGTGAACGAAATCAAATTCGTTCTCTCTCCCCCCCCCCCGCCCCTCAATCTCTACCTGGAAGTGCAGCCAGTTAAAAAGGGGATGGGAAAGCCCTTCACACTTGTGGAACATCTTGTGCTGGGTTCAGCCAGTGCAGCTGGTTAGCTGGATCTATTGTCATCACGAGTCCCTTGGAGATGTCATGGACTGAATGGTCAGATCCTGGGGAAGAATGGGAGGAGCTCAGGGAGTTGATGCCTGACCACCCTGGGGAGGGTCCCAGTGGGTTGCTTGGAGAGGGAGTGTTGGTTGCCACTGAACTCGCTGGGTGATTGTACCTGCACCTGCATGCCAATCAAAATCTGTGGATGAATGCCTTATGCCACAGTGCCCTCTTGTGTCGCGTTGGTGTGCTAACATGAACATGAATCTCCTCATCACAGCCTCCATTGTGGACCAAACTACTTATTCCATCAGTGGGGGGGACCTGTGGCTCTCCACATGTTGTGGGACTCCAACTCCCCTCAGTTCCAGCCAGAAGGGAGCTGAGGTCCAACATCATCTTGCAGGCCACAGATTCCCACGTTAATCACACTGCGGCAAAACATGCTTAAAATCTCCTATTTCGAAAGGAAAGCAGCCCGATTCAGATCCGGATTCTGCTGGAATCTGCCCTGCAGCTATTTGGCCTTAAAGATCATTATAAGCGGTAAATAGCATATTTGCGGAATAGTAACAGTGGGTATGCAGGAAAGTGGTGCAGGGCCTTGATCTGGAACGTAATCCTGTGTGGTTAAGTGCACCTTTTTAAAAAGGTGATTAATGCAATGT
Source organism: Zootoca vivipara (assembly GCF_963506605.1). Lineage (NCBI taxonomy): Eukaryota > Metazoa > Chordata > Lepidosauria > Squamata > Lacertidae > Zootoca > Zootoca vivipara. The sequence continues at coordinate 27,022,966 of NC_083281.1, read as the reverse complement.
GTGGTTTGGCCCACTTACTTGATACAGCACAGCTTCTCCTGGTACCAGAGGAGTAGTGGTCCTTGGTTGTGGGTGGTCAAGAACCTGTTACTATTTCTGCAGCAGGGCCCCTGCCTCCAGCATCCTAGACCAGACATAGGCAAATTCGGCCCTCCAGATGTTTTGGGACTACAATTCCCATCATCCCTGACCACTGGTCCTGTTAGCTAGGGATCATGGGAGTTGTAGTCCCAAAACATCTAGAGGGCCGAGTTTGTCTGTGGCTGTCCTAGACCCTCCCAATCAACATGACAAGGGAACCCTTGGGCAACTTAGAGAACTCTTGTGGCCCTCTGCTCTGATTGGAGACAATCAGTGAGAAAGCTGCTGAAGACTGGCTCCTAGGGTCACTCAGGAGAAGACGCACAGGAAGAACACCGAAGAGGAGTTTTGTGTGCTCCAAAGCTAAGTGTTTAGGGCAGTGTTTCTCAACCTTGGGTCCCCAGCTGTTGTTGGACCTACATCTCCCATCACTCTTGACTACTGGTCTTGCTAGCTAGGGATGATGGGAATTGTAGTCCAGCAACAGCTGGGGACCCAAGGTTGAGAAACACTGATTTAAGGACACTGAAAACGCAAGCTGCTTCAAAAGAAGGACGTGCAAGTTCTGTTACATGCAGTGGAAAACAGCTCTGAAAGACGATACTGGAGCTTTCAAAACCATTTGCCCATGTATGTGCACAGAAAATAGCTGATCTCGCTGAAAGACAACACATGAAGATCTGCATAGATTGTTGCAATGCATCCCTAATTATTATTATTGCATAATCTTAAGACGGTTGTATAATCTTAGAAGAGGTGTGCGGCTGTGAGGGGCCATGGCTGTGAACAGCTGAATTTGCCACTGCATTACTGCCTGGTATTGTCCCAGCTCCTGCCAACCTAGCAGTTTGAAAGCATGCCAGTGCAAGTAGATAAACAGGTACCACTGCGCTGGGAAGGTAAACAGCCTTTCTGTGCACTCTGGTTTCCGTCACGGTGTTCTGCAGCACCAGAAGCGGTTTAGTCATGCTGGCCACATGACCCAGAAAGCTGCCTGCAGACAAATGCCGGCTCCCTTGGCATGAAAGTGAGATGACCGCCACAACCCCATAGTCACCTTTGACTGAACTTAACCGTCCAGGGGTCCTTTACCTTTCACTCCAGCCAACACAGATTTCAAGCCCTCCCCTCCCTACACATAGCTCCAGGGCCCAAGACTGACTCTGAATGCATTGCTAGTCAATATTTTTTATTAGTCAGCGATCCATGCCCTGCTTTTCTGGGATGCTCAAGAGGTTGTCTGCATCCCAGTTTAGACCATGGTGGTTCCGGGTTTCCTCCGGCAGGACTGGATGATGCTGAGGAACATCAGGAAAACAAGGAACATGGAGAGCCCAACAATCAGCGCCTCAATGATGGAGTAGGTGTGGCTGTGGTCCCCAGAGACTGGCACGACCCCGGAAGAGGCGACGATGAACTTGCCCACCAGGTGCCCGTTGACATAACACTGGTAATAAGCCCCATGGGATTCATTCCGGAAGGAGAGACGCAGGATCCCGCCGCCGGTGGCCTTGTCCAGGCTCTGGGAGCTATTCTTCTGGAGAAGTTCGAGGCGGGTCAGCATTGTGGGGCCAGCTTGCCAGTACACAGGACTGAAGAAAAGAAGGGGGGAAAGAAATGGGGTTGGCATTGGATGGGGGGGGTGCAGGCAGGCAGGCAGAAATGCAGGCTGTTACTGTCTAGTTAGCATCCTAGCCAATTAACCACAGGTGCCTGAGGTGATTAATTCATTGCCTTAGTCAAGGATGCTTCCTTTTTTTTAAACTAAATTACGGCTCTCATCCATGATATACTGTACATATAAAGCACTCTTCTAACACTTTAACAGTCATGGGAATAAAGGATCCTGGGAACTATAATAAAAAAATTCCTTCAGTAGCACCTTAAAGACCAACTAAGTTTTTATTTTGGTATGAGCTTTCGTGTGCATGCACACTTCTTCAGATACAGTGAAATAGAAGTCCCCAGGCACTTATGTAGAGAAGGGGTGGGGAGGGGTGGGGATGGGGAGGGGAGGGGGGATCACTCAGAAGGGTGGTGGAAGTGGGTGATTGACTGATAGCTGTTGATGACCGAAAACGACTGCAAATGGGAACTATAGTTTGCTAACGGCGTTGGGCATTTCTGAGAGGGAATTTCCTAGCAACGTTCAACAGCTTTAACCAACTACTGTTCCCAGAATTCTTCCCAGAGGGAAGCCACGGCCTTTAAAGTGGTAAAAGAGTGCTTTTAAATGAATTGGTGAACCTCCTTTAGTCATCTCCTTATTTTCAGTGGGTCTACCCTGAGTAGGACCAACATTAAATACAATCCAGTAATTCCAAGTAGGTTGTCTACTAACGGTACTTATATTTATTACAATTATCTATACCGCCTATCATAAAGAATGCCAAAGCAGTATGCAGCATAATATCACAAAATGCCATAACATGCAAATCAAACATCAGAATAAGTTAATTCAGATTATCTGTACAGTAGTTATGTGGTTGGGCTGCATTTCAGGGAATGCCTGAACAAACGAAACAAAAAGTTTAAGCAAGTGCTGAAAACTTTGTACTTTTGACACATGACCTTTTGTTCTAGAAGCAATGGAGACTTGCTAAATTGTCCACATGCTATCTAAATTCTAAATGAACTGCAATTTTTATTTTTTTGCCCCTGAAAAACACTTCTTGAGAAACTGGTTTCATTCATCAAACAGAAGCTCATTGCAGACTGAGTCTGCACTGCCCCAGTGTGTGTCTGTTTGAAAACAGGTAAAAACAAATGTGCTTGTGTGTGTATCCATCACACCTGTACCATAACACTGTGGGTGGATATATATGCAAAGATTGCAACCACCACATCCTTCTTCCTTCACCTGGGAGAACGTGCAGGGAGGAAAAGGTGTGGAAAACCTCATCAAAGAGAGCCCATCAAGTTACCACATTCCCTATTACATACAACAGGAGCTAAATTAAATCTATCTAGATCAAAAGCAGCATCTTGAGGATGAGAACAAACAATTTCAGGTTGAGAAAAGACATTGTTGTGCTACAAATGTCCTACACAGCAAGAATGGCAGGGCAGGACCGGTTTTTTCAAGTATTTGTCAGGATGCAATATAAACAGCATTCAGATCGTTATCAGGGCCAGATCCAGTGATCATTGGATTCCCATCCTGCCAAACATAGCACTGTTGTTAAACTTTCGCTTTAGCCTCGGCTCAAATGTCTTTATTTCTACGTAACTTCTTGCTTTTCCTGTGAACTGTTTCCTGCTTCACTAAAGAGTAGGATTTAGTTTTCTGCTACTGCTACTTTTCTAGTCCCCAGTTCATAGCTGCCAAGTTTTCCCTTTTCTCGCGAGGAAGCCTATTCAGCATAAGGGAATTTCCCTTAAAAAAGGAAGAACTTGGCAGCTATGCCCCAGTCCCCACCCCCCAGCTATTAATCAGCATTTTGGCCTGGCATCCGGAGGTGAAAGTCGAGTCACTTGACAATCATTAACTGGCTTTCTTCTTTTATTTGAGAGAGAACATACACAGGCGAAACTTGTAAGTGCTGTGACAACACTTATATGGGACAGCATCTCCCCTTCATTCACACAGACATTTCTTCATGCTGAAGATTGCGGTTGGTGAGCAGTTCATGACTAGGGTGGTGAAAGAATTGGAACAAGCCATATACGGCTGCATGTAAACCATGCATAGCTTCTTCCAAAGAATCCTGGGAACGGTAGTTTGTTATGGAAGCTGGGAATTGTAGCTCTGTCAAGGATAAACTACAGTTCCCAGCATTCTTTGGGCAGAAACAATGTGCTTTAAATGTACATGTGTGCAGCTGACTTTAATTCTATGCAGACTTACTTGGGGCGGAAAGCTGTGTACACACTCACAATTGAGTTGGTAGAACATGATACCCCTAATCTCAGGATCGCAGGGCCGAGCCCCACACTGGGCGAAAGATTCCTGCATTGCAGGGGTTGGGCAAGATGACCCTCATGGCCCCTTCCAACTCTATGATTCTATGATTTACTCTGCACCCAGGGTGTTCCCACTGCTTGCTGGGGCAGCACTGTGCACACAATCATGGCCACACTCCATATTTGTTCTGTAGTTTCTTATGAAAGGCTGCATTTTGATGTGCCCCCCCACCCTTCAAACCAGTTTCGATCTGGATTGGAAAACATGGACCTAGCTGTGTAATGTTTACACAGCCTACATGGGATCAAATTCAGAGGAACTTACTTCTGAGTCAACACATGTGGGACTGTGCTACGAGACCCCGGTGGCCACTTGACTATTCTATTGGGGTGAAAAGGAGGCAGATTAAAAGAGCAAAGTTTCCTCTGTGCCCTCCTGGCTAGCATGTGGGATGGGTTGCTGGAAGAAGTGGATAGCGAAGCCTTGCATAGATTGCTTCTTAGGTTCATGGCGTGGACAAGAAAGCGGTCAGGTGGAATGCTAAAATAGTCTGACAAATCAAATCTTTCAGCCAGGAAAAAAGGAGGGTGGATTTCCCCTTTCCCATCCAAGAAAGGTACAATCTGTGTGTGTGTGTAAGTGAGAGAGAGAGATCAGCTCTAAGCTCTGGAGACATTTTGGGGTGCTGGCTGCTTTTCTAGAGATCTGGCATGGGGCATTACCTGCATTGCTGGAGGAGGAATACTTCTGAATAGGCGTTGATGGCAACAACACCAATGCAACAATAAGATGCTTTTGGTTCCTTACAGTCAGCAGCCACCCGCCCGTGTGGCAAACAGAAGCAACCACCTCAGGCGGTGGAATCCAAGGGTGCTCCCATTGATGCCCTTCCCCAATAGAGGCTGCGGCTTCCAGTGAGCTCTCCCAGGGCTTTCGCCAGGTCTAGCCAAAAGCCACTTCTGCTTCTCTTCCGCAGCCATCGCAGGCACTCCAGCCACTGTCACAAGAGAAGTGGCTTCAGTGGCAGCTTCTGGGGTTCCAGCTGCCAGTGAGATCTTGCAGTAAGTGCGGCTGCAGCAGCGGCACCTTCCTGTTTTGCCTCAGGCGGCAAAATGGGATGTGCTGCCCCAGATGGCAGTTGTTCCCTGGAGCACTGAGCGCTACCTGTTCACTACACTTCCATCCCACCCTCCCTTTGAAGAGCTCGTGGTAGGATGCCAAGGGCTCCCCCCAATTTTATCGTCACAATAACCCTGCAAGGCAAGTGTGGGGCTAGAGACAAGACGTATCAAGGAGACACAGCATATTGAGCTGCCTTACACCAAGGTGGACCATTGGTCCATTTGCATTTGGTGTAGTCTTAGTGCCTGACTGGCAGTGGCTCTCTCCAAGGTCTCAAGGAGAGAAAGTTGCTGCTGCCTTCTACCTGCTCCTTTTAAGTGGGGTTGAGCCAGGGCCTGTGGCTCTCTACCAGGGAGCGAGCTCGAGGTCCATACCTGTAGATGGAAGAGGTTGGGCAGCGCAGGTGGGCGATGGTCTTGAGCTGGGGGTGGTAGGTGGTGAAGACGAGGAGCGGAACAGCGCTGGCCTGATCCTGGGACAGCAGGTAAGATGCATCACAGGGCACCTGGCAGCTTTCTACTCGCAGCTCCGGGCCCCTTTGGGGCAACGCTGGGTGCTTCCTCCTGACCATCCCGCAGGGCAGTGGTACTTCTTCATGCTGGTCCTTCCGGGTCACCTGGGCGTAACAGAAACCCACTCGCTTCCTTTCTCCAGGAGTGCCGCAGCGGTCGCAAGACTGCCAAGGGCTCCAGGAGGTGAACAGCTTGGCCTGCGCTCCGTCTTCTAGCTCGGCGGTGGAATTGCCCAGGGTTGTCTCCCCAAGCCCCGCATGTGAGACGTGGATGCTCCCGGCATCCTGGAAATCCACGTCGTAGTAGGCGATTGTGGCATCGCCTGCCCGGCAGGTGTACAAGCCGGAGTCCTCCACGCTGGGGTTTGGGATATACAGGTTGCCAGCAACTAGCTGGGATTTGAAGCGCAGCCTCCTCAACTTAGCATGGCTGAGCAAGGGCCAGAGGGGCCCCCCTGAGCGCAAGAAGGTGATGGGCTGCTCCTTCCCCCAGGCTGGGTCCAGGTATTGCCAACTGACAAAAATCTTGAAGTAGACATGGGGGCAGCGTAGGACCACTGGGTTGCTAGAGATGAAGGCTACTGTGCAAGGCTGGCCTGGGACACATGGCGGCCCTAGGGAGTGGCCCTCGTACAGGCTGCCATCAGTGAAGGCCAAGGCCAAACCTAGCAGCAGAGCCACAGTAGATGCCCAAGAGGACATGACCAGCTGGGCACTGTCGCACTAAGGGCAACTGGAAAGGAACGGTCTAGCTGACCTCACTGTGACATCGTAACTGAGGGGGTCAAGGGGATGATGTCATAATGGAGTGTGGGGCTTAGTCAGAGGTATTCTAACTGCTGATGTTCAGCATGACTTTGGTTGTCTGGAGACCCAGCCTTGCCTCTCTCCACAACTGCTGTCAGGGGGTGGCAAGTCATTACTCATTCTTATTTTTGTTTTATTCCTGATCTGATCTGGGAGGCTTTATCAGCAGAAAGGCTGGGCAATTTTATTTTTTTACACAAATAAAATTATTACACATTTCTTTCTCCAAGGAGTTTAGTGTAACACACATGGTTCATCCTTTCCCATGGCCCGTTTTATTTATTGTTATAGATAATAAACATTCTTAACAGCAACCTACTGAAAGGGGGAAAAGATGCAGCCATTGCCTTTATAAATGTATGTAGCAACAGAAAATGGTAATGAGGGCAGTACAGATAAGTGCAGAATTATGGTTTATGAAGATGCTAAGACTTCTTTCCCTTGCTGTATATATATATACTGTATATATATTTAAAAAGTATTTTTCATTTTTTTATTTTACAAATATTTTAATGAAAATACAAAATCTTTACATCTTTCCTGTACTGTAAATGCACTGGTTAGACCTAAAATAAAAATAGAAACAAAAAGGGGAAAGAACATTAGAAAGGAGACAATATTGTTATGCGCCACCTCAATCTTTGAATGCTGAGAAATTCTGGGAGTTCCCATGCTTACTAGGTTTGGTGTCCTTGGAATGAAGGTCAGAGGAGACTGTGGTGTCTTTGGGATATATTTACATGTGGGTTAAACCACTGAGCCTAGGGCTTGCTGATCAGAAGGTTGGCGGTTCGAATCCCTGCGACAGGGTGAGCTCCCGTTGCTCAGTCCCAGCTCTTGCCAACCTAGCTGTTCGAAAGCACGTCAAAGTGCAAGTAGATAAATAGGTACCGCTACAGCGGAAAGGTAAACGGTGTTTCCGTGCGCTGCTCTGGTTCGCCAGAAGCGGCTTTTTCATGCTGGCCACATGACCCGGAAGCTGTACACCGGCTCCCTTGGCCAGTAAAGCGAGATGAGCGCCGCAACCCCAGAGTCAGTTATGACTGGACTGGACCTAATGGTCAGGGGTCCCTTTACCTTACACATATGAGCATAGGATGGAGGGGCTCACAGCACTAACACCCCAACAGGTATTGCTTCCCTTTTAAGTTTTGATGCGAGCCCCCAAGTTGAGCTCAGAGCAACACAGAGAGCAAGAGATGTCTCTCCATCTCTCCAGCTTCCAGCTCTCTCACAATCCAACTGTGTCTATTGTTCTCCTACATACCAGTCAGGTGAAGGGGGTGGGGGGAAAGGCCCACCCTGGTGTTCTAAGATGCAGAGTGACCTCTTTGGATATGCTAAATTGTGGTACTTAACTAGCCATGCAAACAAAGGAACTGGTTTGGCAAGCTTCCTTTTATACATTCTGCTCTCAGAGACACAGGATCAGAGTTTTGGGAGGGTTTTTCATCCAAACTGAACCTCCTCACCAACTTATAACAATATACTGTAGAGGGAAAGAATAAGGAAGAGGGAGAGAAGCAAGAAGGGACATGGAAGCAAAGGATGCTGTTTTAATCCTGTACTGTTCTCACAATTCCAACAATCTGCTATGAGGTTTTGATTCCATTTAAGGGAGTTGGGCCTTAGTGGAGGGGCCAATGTTTTTGCCACTTAAATTGGGGGAGGAGGGGAAGAAATGTCAAGGGAGATAGAGGCTGCAGCCAAAGAAAGGGTCAGGAGAAAAAGTGGGGCTTAAAACTGTGTGATCTACATGCACACCATAAAATGGTAGAGAACTTCCTTATAACAGGATGTTGTATTTGTTTACACTAGCCTTGTAACTAACATGGTGCTCTCTCACACTCACATTGTTCAGGACTACAACTCCCATCAGCTGGCTGTGGCTGATGGGAGTTGTAGTCCAAAACATGAGGGCAGGGCTCAGGTGGCTGGGTGGCCTGCACTCTGACTGGCAGCAGCTCTCAGGGTGTTATGTACCCTGATCCCCCTAAGTACGGCCTCATGTTTCCATTCACCAGTATTTTTTAAACACACACATACAGAAATAATATACAGGTTGACACGAAATATTTCTCTAACCATAAAAGGTCTCTCTTGTGAACAGAAAACATACACCGCTCATTCAGCAAACATTGATGAAAAAGAAAATAAATAATGAGTAATTCTTCTTTTTACTAAAGGAAACAGAGTGTTTTAAACAAAGTATGATGTGGTACAACAGGAATGCAACTGTAAGTTCAAAGCCTTTTTTTTTAAAAAAAGCTCTTATTAATCTTCTGGAATAATAATCAAATCGAGGTTTCCGACCCAGGGATGGGCTGCCTGTCTTGGGGTTGGCTCATCTGTGATGATGGGAGCTGGAGCTCAACAACAGGCCCCCATTCTGGCTATGTACAGTATATTTACTCAGACATAAGTGGCACTGAATTCAGTGGGGTTTGCACCCAGAGTTCCCTGTGCAGAGGGATTGGTGGTTAAACCACTCTGCTTATAGCAGTTTCCCAAACTGCAGATCAGTGCCAACATGAAACTCTGCAATCACAAGATTATAGGAATGACCCCCTGTGCCATTTGCTGTATGTACGGGAAAACATCAGCCTCTGACTTTTATCTTTCGGCTTATGTTTTCCTTCCCTTTCCTTTCTCCTTTTATCCGGAGTGGCAGAATTTTAAAACAACAAGAACAGAAGTTATTTCTGGCAAGTAGCAAGCAAAGCCTTTCTTCTTCTTCTTCTTTGCTTGCTTATATTGGAAAGGGCCACATATATTGATGGTGCTGTAAAAAAATAAAAATCATCAAAATACTCCTTTTGTTTATTCGCTTTTAGTATTTCTCCCCCACCTTTCAGACAACTTATTTATTACAAGTTGCACCAGCTAGCTCCTGATGGGGAAACAATTCAGTATATAGGAAGATTGTGATTTAAAGATTGTGCCATCATACAACAGCAGAAGCGAAAATATAGGTCTCCTGCCCAAAAGAATTTACAATCGAAACTTCAACAGAATCAGAGAAACAAGGTTCATCATTCTAGGAAAACCCTCTGCCATGCAGGAATCTCAACTAACACACACCTGACAGATGGTCATCCAACCTCTGCTTAAATACCTCCAGGGGAGTCCACAACCTCCCAAGGGAGTCTGTTCCACTGTTGAATAGCTCTTACTGTCAGAAAATCATTCCTGATGTTTAGTCAGAACCACCTTTCTTGTAATTTGAATCTATAGGTTTGGGCCCTAGCCTCCAGAGCAGGAGAAAACAAACTTGCTCCGTCTTCCGTGTGACAACCCCCGAGATATTTGAAGGTGGCTATCATATCTCTTCTCAGTCTCCTCTTTTCCAGGCTAAACATACCCATCTCCTTCAAGCACTCTTCATAAGGCCTGCTTTCCAGACCCCTGGTCATCTTAGTTGCCTTCCTCCGCACATGTTCAAGCTTGTCATATCTTTCTTAAATTGTGGCAACCAGAGGGAGGATTTTGAACATTTTTTCACCTTTGCAAAAGCAAAAAACAAAACCCCCACATATTTATCCTTCCCTTTCTCCAAGAGCCTCATACATACCGTAGCTCTTTCCTTACACATTGTAACTTCACAAAAACCCTGCAAGGTAGGCCAGGCTGAGAGATGGCAATTTACCAAAGTAAGCTTCATGGATGAGTGGGGATTTAAACCCTAGTCTTCCCTGCCCTTGTCTGATACTCTAACCACTTTCCCATACTGCCACAACACTTCACACATGAACATACACCATAGCTGCCAAGTTATCCCTTTTTTTAAGGGATTTTCCCTTATGCTGAATAGGCTTCCTCACGAGAAAAGGGAAAACTTGGCAGCTATGACATACACTAATGCTATTTTCTAAACAGCTAAAAACTGGGAATGTTGAAAAGAAAAGGGTGTTGACAGTAAGATGCCAAACCATTAATATTTTAAAAATTCACTGGGGGTGTAAGAGACCCAATCCAGCTCTGGAGGGCTTGCCTCATAGCCCCAGCATAGTTCCTGAACTCAGGGCCAGCTCAAGGTTTCATGGAGACCTGAATATGGTAGCCACTGTAATTGGCTGCACAAATCTAACAATCACATTTCCTGTTCTAACCACTTCTTACAACTGGGCCCACCCACTGCTAGCAAGTTGCTTCCAGAAGGTAGTCTACTCCTGCCTTAAAAGCAGGATAGGCTGAGAGATAATGAATGGCTGAAAGGCGCCTAGTGGGCTTTGTGCATAAGTGGACATTTTTATTTATTTATCTACATATTTACAGCCCACGTGTAAATAAAAATACATCAAGGTGGTATACAGCACATAAGAATAAAATCATCAACATAAAAATATTGTTGAATACTGACTTTAACTCCGTTCTCCCGCCCAGGTCCTGGTCCCGCAATTTAACCACTAGGTAAAAGGTACGAAAGGTAAAGGACCCCTGGATGGCTAAGTCCACTCAAAGGCAACTATGGGGTTGTGGCGCTCATCTCGCTTTCAGGCCGAGGGAGCCGGTGTTTGTCCACAGACAGCTTTCTGGGTCATGTGGCCAGCATGACTAAACTGCTTCTGGTGCAATGAAACACCGTGACAGAAACCACTATACCACATTTGCAGGAAAAGGAAATTATCTCTCAATTTAACTCACATGAGGATAAAATGGTATGGGAGGAGAAGCACATATACTGCCTTGAGTTCTCCTTGGAGGAGAGGTGGGATATAAATATTAAAAAATGGCAATAATAGTAGGTATAACAGGCTGATGAAATATCTCCCACAAACCTAGTGCGCAGAGATTGTATCAAGCAGTCCTTCAGCTCTTGCTCAGTAAAAGGCACTCACAACTTATGCACATTTAACTTGTGTGCATTCAGCTTCACATGCTTGATCAAAAATTAAGTAATTAGTTAATAAAAGAGGGTGGAAATCTGGGGGCGGGGATTATTTGGCCATTGCACCCTATGTCTTTTGACTATACACAATTTTGGCTTTGTGCACTTATCCCCACAATGTGAGCCCGTGTAAGTTGAGAGTCATTTGTACCTGTAATAAAGCATGTCCTTTCCCTCAAAGAACTCTGCGCACTGTAGTTTGCTAAGGGTCGCTGGGTGGGAACTGTACTTCTGCAATGGGGGAACTACAGCGCCCAGGATTCTTTGAGGGAATAACGCGCTTCGAGTGCGCTTTACAGGTAACAGTAAAGTGGCTGAAACCCGCTCCCTACCTTCTTGGACCCGTCCTCCACCAATCACGTTCCCTGAGCTTTTGAAATCTGCTCTCCGCCTCCCAAGGCAGCACCTGGGCAAGTTCACTTCCATATAAAACGGGGGGGGGGGCAGACGCAGGATAGTTTAATACTGTACCGGTAGCTGGACCCTTCCTCCCCCACCCCTTTTCCTTAAGTTGGCCGGCCCGTCCTCAATACGGCCTCGGGGGGCTGAACCACCTACATAAAAGGGATGGGGGGTCGGGAAGGTACAGGTGAGCTTTACTTTTTGCCTTCCGTACCAATGACCTCGATGTAAAAGAGGCTCCCAAAGAAGGCAAACGGACGGGCTTCCACGCCACACCGAAAGCCTTTCCGTGGCCGGAAGCGCCTCAGCAGCTTCGCGTCTCTCCTCCACGCCACCCCCCTTTCTCCTCCTTTATGGGAGTTGGTAGTTTCCGTCGTTTGGGCGAGGCACACACAGAGAGCGCTGCACCTGAGGCGCGCGGAGAGAGCGAGAGCCCTGAGAGGGGCTTGGCAGTCGGACGAAACTCGGGGAGCTTTGCGCGGGGCGAGGGTGTTTCCTGAAGGATTCGGCTGAAGAGTCCGCGGAGGAAGAAGGGGCCGAAGTAGTGAAGGATCCGACGGAGTTCTCGCTTCCCCCTCCTTTGCCTGCGGGGGACACCCCCCCCCGTCTCAAGCCAGCGGGGTGGGAAATGGAGACTCGGTCGGCCATGCTGCCCTTGCTGTGGCTCTTGGGGAGCGCCTGGATCTTAGGTAAAAACAACTTTTTAAAAGTTTTTTTTTCAGCGCGAGCGGCGGGACCCCCTTCTCCTTTGCCCCTCCACCCTCTTCTGGGGGAAACTTGGTCGGGGTCTTTTGGGGTTTTTTTTTGGGGGGGGGAAGAGAACTCGAGAGCTGATTGGGCGAAGGGCTCGCGCTCCTTTCTCCTTCGCGCTGACCTTTTTTGTTTTTGTTTGGGGAGCTCAAAGGGGGTTTCTGTCTTCCAAAGGGTATGGGGATATTTCGCCTGGAATAGCATCTTGGGAAATCCACCTGTTCCAAGGTGTGGGCTTCCTGGTGAGGAAAGGGTATATGACTGCTATTTTCTCTGCGCCCACCCCCCTTTCACAAAAAAGAAAAGAAACAGGGCTTCCGACAGGCAGAAATTAACAGAGTGAAGCCTTTTTCTTATTATGGAAGTGATGAGGGAAATCAGCACCTGTTAGGTTTCTAGCTGTTTCGTAGTTTTCTAAAGATACAGAAGTTGGCAACTGAGATGATTTATCTGCTGCATTTGGCTCCCACCTTTTTCTCCAAAGGGTTGCAGAGTTTTCTCTCTTTCTCTCTCTCCCCCACATTTAATTGCCACAACAACTCTGTGAGGTACGTTAGGCTTAGGGGTGGTGACCAGCCCGCCCAGGGTCTCCCAGTGATTTGAAACTTGGTTCTTTAGGGAGGCCAAGCAGCTTCAGTTTTCCCTAATCTGCTTCTCATACCTCTGGGATGTAAAATATATGCCTTTTTTTTCTTCAGTTCCTGGGCCATCCTTCTTTGATTGAAAAACAAAGTTTTCTTGTTGGCTCCCTTCCCACAAGACAACAACCTTTCTCGCTTTTTTTCTCAGCTTGAGGGATTGTCTGTGTCTTTCTTTGCACATAGGTTTGCCTGGTTACAGCCAATGATCTGCCTTGTTGACTTTTGACTCCCTCAGTTTGTTGGAGAGGAGGCTGTCGTTCATTGGGAGATTTAAAGAACAGGGACCAAAATAGGACCTAGTAACACCATCTACGTGTTGTAGAAAGTGCCTTTGTTTTCAAGGATAGGAGGAAAGGTAGTAATGTCCAGCATCAGGGAATCTTATGAAAGCCTCATTGGAATTTCAACA